>NC_055989.1:40461453-41147401 GCF_018446385.1 Zingiber officinale | reverse complement strand
GGTGACCATGACATTGGCATCATATGCATGATGCATTTATTGTTTGTGATTGTGTTTGCTGCATTTATATGCTGCATATTGTTTGGATACCTATGTTTGACATGCATACAGGTCTTCTATACCTTTCGGACTGTTTGTCCTTATACCGGGTCCTGGTTAGTACAGATTCTCTCCTGTCTACTTCGGTTTGCATTTATCTTTATTTTATCAGGAGACTGTACGCATGATTAGTGCTAGGTGTTATTTCTTTACTTTGCATATCAATTGTACCTGCTGAGTGTTGGACTCACCCCGCCTCCATTGTTGTTATTTTTCAGGTTAATGCTGTCAGGAGAGAGTTCCAGTTGCTAGTCCCCTGCAGATCTCAAGCTGTATTATCTTTTGGGTTTCTTATTTAGACTGTGTTAGACTTATTCTATTTGAGGATTTGGATATTGTATGGATTCATATGATTGATGGATTTTTGTATGATTTGGATTCGTTCTACTACATGCCTGCCTGGACGGCAGAAGAGGTAAGTTAATCTTATCGTCGGATTTGAGATTTACGAGTGTAGTTGAGTAGAGTTGTTTTTGAGTCATATGTTCATTGTTACAGTGTGTTTATTATTAACTGCGTGTGATGGTTATATATATGTTTGTTTATTTCTGTTATTATTCCAGCCGCATGTGGCTGAGGTATGTGGCTATATAGAAAGTTTCAGATTGTCCGCCGTACAGGGGAGATGCTGTCGAAATATCTTCAGACAGGGACTCCTCCGGGGCGTGACAATTTAGTGGTATTAGAGCCAAGTTACGATACTTGCTATGTGTTTTGGATTTTCGAGATTTATTCTGATACCAATTTATTTAGTATCAGAGGGCAGTTTTACGATCGTTGTCTTTGTATTTTGGATATTTGGGATAACCTGATACCAATTTATTTGGTATCAGAGCGCCAAAGTTTGGCGATACTTGGTTGGTTTCCGTGTGTTGGATTTTGAGATTTAACTGATACCAATTTATTGGTATTAGAGCAGGGTTATGATACCTGCTTTTGGTGTTCTGGAGATTTATCGGATACCTGTTGTTGGTATTCTGGATATTTGGGTTAGCCAGGTTTGCGAGTCAAACTGGGCATTTTTGGATTTTCGATATGGTTATGTTTCAGATTTTCGTTTCGGATTTATTTGGATTTCCGGTGATATTCTCGTTCGGAATTTTGAGGTCAGAAGTTGGGGACTAGACAGCGACGGAACATCTCCAGACGACATTTAGGTATGATGTTTAATTTGATAGTTATGACATGTATTAGCACTTTATCTTTAGTACCTGTCTGGTTGTTGTAGCCCATATTACATATGATGGGTTAGCCACTGATCTTGGTCGACCCTAATAAAGATCAAGGATTATAGTCTCTGGTGATTTTATATATCTTACCACCAGTAGTTTATTTTCTGTTACTACTAGTAGGAGTTGAAGGCACATACCAGCCTCTGCTATTGTTAGCTGGGTAATGGATGATACCTACATATTCCTGTGGACTTAGCCAGTAGAGTTTTTATACTCATATCTTTTGGATATTAGAGTACCCGATACGATGAAAATTGGTCATTGGGGAGTTATCATGTTTGATCATTGTTGAGAAAGGTTTGAGGTTGAGGGATATTGTGAGATCAGATATTGTGATATGTTGATTTCTAATGATTTATGAGAGTAAATGTTATGTGATTGTCGGATGATCTATTACTAGATATTGTTTTGATGATTTATTAGTGGATAACTATTTTGATGATCTATTATTTGGGTCGTCATTGATGGTGATATAGTAAGTGTCATGTATGATATTCACAGATTTGATGATTATAGTTGGTGATCAGATATAGATCAGGTGCTAGAGAATTTACGGTTGAGTGTGCCTATGAATTTTAATAAATCTGGTTAGTTGTGGTTAGTTAACAGGATGATAAAATTGATATTTGCTTCCTCTGATATTGGACTATGTGGATAAATAATGATTTGATGTTTGGAATATTAAATTGCTCTCATGGGGAGTAGAGACTTATTCATCTGATATTATGTGGGCTGATATTTTTTAGGATAAAAAATGAGAGTGTCTTGATGTTCTTGAATTCTGACTTTATCTTTTGGGTCGTACAACTTTATATATATGATTATTGTGGGTTTCTAGTAGATTATACCCGAGTGGTTAGACATACATGTCTGATTGTTTATTGGAGGTATTTGTCAATTAAAAACTATGTTGTGGAATGTGCACATATGTTTGAGTGTTTTATTGGATGTATCTTATCGATCTAATCTGAGTTATGATATGTGCGGATGTGTTGGGTGTAATATTTGAGGTATCTTGTTTATTATATGATTGTTTTGAGAGTATACTTGTGCCGATTATGATTTGTTGGAAGTATTACGTTGATTATACTCTTGGCATAGGTGTACATATGTCTTGTGAGTGTTGTTAAGGTGTATTGTTGATTATACCTATGTCGATATATGCACACGGGTTCGGTAGGTATTATTGGAGGTATTACACTGATTTGTACCTGTGCTATGAGTGTGTTTGGTGTGTACTAATTGGATGATTATGTCGATCATACCTATGTTGTGTGTGCATGTGTGCCAGGTGCATTGTTGGTAGTATCATGATGATTCTACCTATGTTGAATGTAGAGTGTAAGTGTCTACATTATGTTATTGGTTGTATTATCCTGTCAATTAATTCTTCTATTAGTGGGTGACCGATCCACTAGGATGATGATAGAGTTGACTATGGATTTGATTTGCTTACTAGGTTGTTATACCCTAGGCTACTCACATTGATCTATGGTTGAGTGATCTCGTGCAGTCTCTAGTTGGATAGTTAGGTGTCTTCGACACTTATGGATTGTTTGTGGTGGAGCGGAGTTCCCATATATACATATTTCGGATTGCTTGTAGCGGAGCATTGCTCCCATGTCTATTGCAGATACATGTTATAGATTATTTATGGTGGAGTGTTACTCCTACATATTGAGGATTTCTTGTGGTAGAGCGTTGCTTCCACATATGTGGTATTTTCTGTGATGGAGCATTGCTCTCACACTGGAGGATCTATGCTTAGATGATTTATATCGTTGGTGATCATATTTCAGATTTATTGTCGAGGATCTTATGGATTGGGAATGTCTGTGATACGGACATTATGTGTATTGGTTTTACCATTAGGGCTTGCGGAGCCGTAGATGTTTTCATGGACTAGATGATTTGGGTATCCCTAGGATATTGGATCATAATTCGTTATCGTTATTGATGATGTGGTGTTTTATTCCTGATCTGAGGTGTATCACGTACACTATCTTTGCATAGTTCTAGAGATGTTTCGACTGAAACGTCTAGATGTGAAGATCAGTAGTGCGTATTTTGGTTGTCTTCTGTGAGATGTTTGAGACACACGGTCATCAGTAGGAGTATACCGTGGTTTCACAGGAGATCGAGGTTGTTACCGTTGGGAGTAGACGGAGTCTATAGAAGAGGCTCGCAACTTCCTTTGTTTGGCCCGATATTTCCGGGGATACGTTGAGGGTTTCTCACGGATTGCTATGCTACTTACACACCTGACTAGGAAAGGCGTGAAGTTTACTTGGACTGAGGATGGCAGGACCAGCTTCTAGGAGCTGAAGCGGAGACTAGTGTCGGCTCCGATTTTGGTTTTACCTTATGAAGAGGACGGATTCGTGCTCTATACCGACGCATCTCTACAGGATTTGTGCGCTGTTTTGATGCAGCACGGCAGGGTAGTCTCCTACTTCTCGGCAGTGAAGGAGCATGAGGAGAACTACCCCAGTACATGACTTGTGGCTGACTGCCATTATTTTGCCTTGAAGATTTGGCAGCAGCATCTGTTCGGTATTACATTTGAGATTCTCACTGATCATAAGAGTCTCAAATATATATTTTTACCCAGAAGGAATTTAATCTCCGACAGAGGAGATGGATGGAGTTCCTGAAGGATTATGACTGTACGATTGACTATCACCGGGGGAAAACTAATATGTTTGCCGACACACTCAGCTTGAAGTCTAGAGAGATTTTAGCTTGCTACCGAGTTGTGGTCACAGACTTGATTTAAGGTTCCTCCGATTTGGGCCTTGAGGGGTAAGGACAGACAGAGCAGGGTACTCTGGTTATCATGGTTGCTCAGTCGTTGATCAGGACGAGGATACGATAGCCCTAGGCTGCTGATCAGTATTTGTAATTTATTTGCAGCAAGATAGCTTTCGGGCAGCAGACCGAGTTCACACGAGACGGGGAGAGTGTTACACTTCCGAGGAAGATTATGCATACTTCAGTCTCATCCGGTCTTATAGGAGTTACTTCCGGAGGCTCATCGCTCATGATTTATTTTCCACCAGGCGGTACCCGTATGTGCCAAGATTTGAGGTGTTTCTATTGGTGGAATGACATGAATGACGACATGAAGGAAGACATCGCGGATTTTGTAGCTAGATGTCTTGTTTGTCAGCAAGTAAAGGCCGAGCACCAGAGACCTGCTGGATTACTTAGCAGATTCCTATTTCCGAGTGGAAATGGGAACATATTACTTTGGACCTGGTGGTGTGTTTGCCGAGGACACGACGAGGCCATGACGCGATTTGGGTAATCGTTGATCGATTAACCAAATCCGTGCACTCGTTATCGATCCGGAAGACTGATTTCCTGGATCGATTGACAGATTTGTATTGCCGGGAGATTATCAGATTACATGCTGTCCCTTTGACTAGTATTTCGGATAGATACCCCGGTTCACGTCTCGTGTCTGGCAGAGTCTGCAGCAGGCCTTGCAAACGCAGCTCCGTTTCAGTACAACTTTCCATCCGCAGACAGATGGACAGCCAGTGTGGACCATACAGATTCTAGAGGATTTGCTGAGGTCATGTATGTTGGATTTTTTTAGAGGCAGTTGGGAGGACCATTTGCCATTGGTAGTGTTCGCCTACAACAACGGTTTGCATTTGGCTATCCATATGACACCGTTTGAAGCGTTGTATGGTAGGCTTTGTCGGATACCCACCCTCTGGGATGAGGTTGGGGAGGCCCAGTTGTTGGGACCTCATAGAGCTCAGCATGAGGCAGAGTTGGTCCGTACTATCAGACAGAGGATGTCAGAGGGATAAGACTGCCAGAAGAGTTATGCTGACCGGAGTCGGAGACTCTTAGAGTTCTCTATTTGCGACCATGTATTTCTGCGAGTTTCACCCGCGAAAGGGGTGAAGAGATTTGGCTTCAGAGGTAAGCTAGCTCCACGATACATTGGACCTTTCTAGATCTCGGAAAGGATTGGAGCGGTAGCTTACCGATTGGCACTACCACCGTCCTTGGCAAGAGTGCACGATGTATTCCACGTATCTATGCTGAGGAGATACGTACCCGAACTGACACATGTGCTGACAGATATCTCAGTTTCACTACAGCCTGGCGTCACTTATGAGGAGATTTCGATACGGATTTTAGACCGGAAGGAGAGTTAGTTGTGGAACAAGACTATCCGGCTTGTTAAGGTCGGATGGTAGTATCTTTCGGATGAGGAGGCTACTTGGGAGCTCGAGGATACTATCCGAGCTCGATATCCCCATCTTTTCACTTGAGGTATGTGATTTGTTTACCGTTCAGCATTTATGCTTTATATCTGTTGTTGGTACTTGCTGATGGTAGATAATGAAATTTGGGGACCAAATTTTTAATAGTGGGGGAGAATGTAAAATACCGGAAAATAGGCGAATATTAATAAGGGAATTTTCCAGAATTTTTGGAAATTTTTCGAAAAATTTTCGGAGCTCGTATGGACGAGTTAACGGGGATAAAAATGGGGTCCGGAAAAGCCTGTTTAGGCTATCCATTTAAATGAGGAAAAGTTTATATATTTAATTCTTTTTCTTTTTCCTTATTTTTTTTATTTCCCGTTTTCTTTATTTCCTCCGCTTCTTTCCCCGTGCACCTGACGCCGAACCCACGCATGACCGAAAACTTCTTCCCTTGCCCTAACAGGCGCCGACGCCTCTCTTCTCCTATCTCTTCTTCTCCTCTGCCGACGTCGACCTCCTTCCCCTGTGCTCTAGCCGCCGGTGACGCACGGAGCAGCGCCGATAGCCGATGCCTTTTCTGCCGCTGAGATAAGGAGCGCAACTTCTTTTCCTCCTTCCTCGCGTCGGCCACAGCCGACGCTGCCACCAGCCACCCGATCGCCGGGCAACGATGCTGACAGCTAACCCTAGTTCTCCTTTGGTGTGCCACTGTTGAGTCCTCTTCCCGCACGAGGCCAGCACAGTGACGCCAGCCGACCACCGGCCACAACTCACTGAGCCAACTTTTTCTTCTGTGCTCAGCCGCGACACTCATCTCACGGCGCCACCTCTTCTCTACCTTAGCCTTGTGCCCTAGACCTCTTCACAACCGGTTCCTTTTCTTCGCCACCAGAAGCCGGCAGAGAGGAAGAAGTGTATCAAGTTGGTAAGGCATCATGTTTCATTTGATGATTTAGATATTATGTGATCAATTCATATTTTTCCTCTTGCTCACCAGAGACATTAGGTGGTTGAAGTAATTTGGTTGTGGAGTCTAGTCTTCTTCCGGCAGCAACCATCTGTGGTTGAGAATCAAACAGAAGGGAAGAATTACAAGAGGTGAGGTTCTATGCACTGGGGTATTCGGTTGGTGGATTTAGGTTGTGATGTGGACAAGTTAATCGATGGCCAGTTAAGGTTGATTAATAATTAGGGTTTTCTTAATTGAGTTAAGAGTTTGATTTAGTTATTTGATATAGGTTGAGTAACTAAATTTTATGTGTTTAATTAGGTAGGGTAATGATTATGACTTAGGGTTTTGTCCTAAGTTGTGGTGGGAATTTTATTTAGCAATTCATTTGAATTTTTAGCTAAATAAAATATCTGTGTATTGGTATTACAGGACCTTGACGCGAGATGAGTATCTCGACGTCGTGTTCGGACCAGATTGGACTTTTCTTATCGAAGGCGGGTACTTTTGACTTATTGTCTTTGATATGCTTAGTAATGAAATTAGCAATTTGCATTAATTGTGTTTTTCTTATTTGTTCGGTTAATCACTGCCCGATACATGTTGCCTGCTTGATTGATTGTTTGTTTGCATCTCGTATTGATACCTATCTGATTTCACATGCTCATGTGTAGTGATATAACCACGTTTTACCATGTCAGGACCTAGGTTTGATACCTGTTACGCTCCGCAAGTGTACGGAAATGTCGCAAGTAATATAAAAGATTATCGTATCCACAGGGACAGGAATAAGCACTAGAAATGTCTCAATGCGAATTAGCTAAACAACTATCCAATTGTTTCAAATGCAAAGTGAAGGTAAACAAATCTAATATTAAAGATCAACAAACAAGAGTTTAGTGTTTTGGGTTATGATAAGGGGAGATTCTAGGAGTTTCGGTTTCTTTGTAAGATTTCTTGAATGTAAATGGTTCACCAATTCTTATCCCTCAATTGCCAAACACTTGTAGAAAGTTGTCGGTTCTCTCTTGCAATAGATAACCGGCTAAGGACTGAGAAATGTATCTAAATATGATCAATTAGACATGAACCTACGTTGTCCTTACACAGAAGCGCACCTATTACTATGCCTTCCTCGGATATCAACATGGAAGCCCACAACTTATTAATCTATCAAGATACAAGAAACTAATCACAAGATCTGTCACGCCCCCAGAAGAGTCCCTGTCCGAGAAAATTTCGGCAGCATCTCCCCTGTACGGCGGACAAATCAAAAATTTTCTACAAGCACTAAATACTCAGCCACAGGCGGCTGGAATAATAACAGTAATGAAAATCAATCACCACGCAGTTTATATATATATATTCAGCCTCTGGCTGACACAACCACGCAGTAATAATACTCTGACTCGAAATCAACCCTACTCAACTACACTCGTAAAGCCCAAATCCGATTTTTTTCTTACCTCTTCTGCCGTTCAGGCAGGCATGTAGTAGAGTAAATCCAAATCATACGAAAAGTTCATCCAACGGAAAGATTCCATACAATATCCATATGTAAGTCCAAAACAAAACTAAAATAAAGTCTGATAGCGAAAAGCTAAAATGAAACAACTCAAAAACCAGCAGCGGAGTAGCACTACGTGCAGTGGGACTAGCGACTGGAACTCCCTGACAGCATCAACCCGAAAATAACAACAATGGAGGCGGGTGAGTCCAACACTGCAAGTACAGTTGATATGCAAAGTAAAGAAATAACACCTAACACTAATCATGCGTACTCGATATAAGAAAGATATATATGCATCCAAGTAAAGAAAAGGAGAAACTTGCTGTGTATCGTCAAACCAAAGGTAAAGGTCCCTGGATGCATGTCAAACATAGGTATCCAAACAATATGCAGCATATAATGCAGCAACCACAAACACAAACAATAAATGCATCATGCATATGATGCCAATGATGCGTCCTGGTCACCCGACGCCAGTCGATCATCTCATACAAACGTGAGGCCGAGTGGGTAGGGCTGTGACAACGTGCACTCTGTCGTCACTGACCGAGTGGACGGGATGCTGTCGGAGTACACCTATCCTCCTACCCCAAATCATAGATGGGGAGCGCAATGCTCTTAACTCCCGGTACTCAAGGACGGGAGGAATCCCTGCCACGTTGTGTCACACTACCCATGAGCGGACCAACGGTGCCTAACAGAGTCCCTGCTGCAACACACACAGCCTGAATCGACCACTAACCCATGAGTGGTGGTGTGTGCAGATCCATGTAACTGGCGATGTGCTCAACAATAATGGAGTGGACTATCGCACAGCATGTAATCATGCAAATGATGCATGGCAATAACCATATAAACATCCTGACCTAATCCATATATATAGAAAAGTGCACCCTAGGTCAAAGAATCATATCGAATCAAAGGTACACAGAAGGTATAAAAACCTAGGTCCTGAACATGGTCAAGCATGACATATCACTACCCCTATAAGGATGTATAAACAGGTAAAAATATACCTGAGATGCAAAACCAATCAATCAATCAAGCATGTAAGATTTGGGTAGTGATTAACCGAAACAGATAAGAAACACAATTAATGCAACATGTTAATTTAATTACTAAGCATATCAAATGACATAAGTCAAAAGTACCCGCCTCCAATAGGAATGTCCAATCTGGTCCGAATACGACGTCAAGATATACATTTTTATTTAGCTAAAATTTGAATGAATTGCTAAATAAACCCTTAAAACCATTTAGGGCAAAACCCTAAATAATAATCATCAACTTATCTAAATAAAGTCTAACGATAAATTAGGGTTAGTTACCTAATCCCCAATCCACCATTAGATCAATTCCAAACTACCTAATCCTATCTATCAATCAGCAACAACATGATTAAAGTAAAACCCTAAACCTTACCTCAGTTCACAATCCAAATGACTGCGGTGAAAGGTTGCTTGCTGCTGAAAAATCCTCCACACTACCAGGATCAAAATAAAATCCACAACAACAATTAAATACCCTATACTATCAATTAGGGCAGCACCCAATACTCTGTAAATCTGAGCCTCCAACCAAAAATACCTAAATTTCCTTACCTATCTTCTGAATTCCGGCAATCTAGGGCAAAGTGGCCGGCTGCCGGCAGTGCAAGGGCACAACTTTAGCAGGGCTCGGCTAGGGCAGAAGCTCTGCTCGACGATCGGAGGGAAAGCTCTAGGGCTGAGGAAGGCCGGCGGCAGCGCTGCTCCGGGCGGAGGGAGAGGCGATCGGCGCTGTGCCAAGACACGGCAGAGAGGAAGAAGGGCACAGAGAAGTCGGACTTGGGAGAAAGGAGGAAGATGACCGGCGCTGCTCTGTGCGTCGCCGACGGCAGTGGCTCGGCGTCGGGTGGCTAGGGCAAGCAGAGGAGAGGAGGAGAGGGAGAAGAAGTGGCCGGCGTTTTGTGCTCTCGGAGAGGTGGAACCGCCGGCCGACGGTTAGGGCAGAGAGTGGGCGCGGCGGCAGAGAAGAGGAGAAGAGCGGATGAGGGCAGGGGGGTTTCGGCGAGGAAGTGAGGAATAAAGGAAAAAGAATTAAAAGAAAAGGAATTTAAAAAGAAAAGTAAAAATCAACTTTTCCTCACTTAAATGGGGTAACCCAAACAGACTTTTCTGGGCCCCGTTTTTATCCCCGTTAACTCGTCCGTACGAGCTCCGAAAAATTCCCGAAAAATATCCAAAAATTCCAGAAAATTCCCTTATTAATTATCATCATTTTTTTCCCGGTATTTTACATTCTCCCCCACTAATAAAAATTTGGTCCCCAAATTTCAGTATCCACCATCAGCAAGTACTAATAACAAATAACAATAATAAATGCTGAACGGTAAATAAATCACATACCTCAAGTGAAAAGATGGGGATATCGAGCTCGGATAGTGTCCTCGAGCTCCCAAGTAGCCTCCTCGTCCGAATGATGCTGCCATCCGACTTTAACCAGCCGGATGGTCTTGTTCCGCAACTGACGCTCCTTCCGGTCGAGAATCCGTACCGGAACCTCCTCATAGGTAATGTCAGGCTGAACTGGAACTGGGATATCTGTCAGCACATGCGTCGGATCGGGTACATATCTCCTCAGCATAGATACATCGTGACAGGGACAGTGGTAGTGCCAGTCGGTAAGCTACTGCTCCGATCCTCTCCAAGATCTCGAAGGGACCAATGTACCGCGAAGCTAGCTTACCTTTGAGGCCAAATCTCTTCACCCCTTTCGTGGGTGAAACTCGTAGAAATACATGGTCGCCAACAGAGAACTCTAGTGGTCTGCGTCTCCGATCAGCATAACTCTTCTGGCGGTCCTGCGCCTCTGACATCCTCCGTCTGATAGTACGGACCAACTCTGCATCCTGCTGAACTCTATGAGGTCCCAACAACTGGGCCTCTCCAACCTCATCCTAGAGGACGGGTGTCCGACAAGGTCTACCATACAACGCCTCAAACGGTGCCATCTGGATAGCCGAATGGAAGCTGTTGTTGTAGGCAAACTCTACTAACGGCAGATGGTCCTCCCAACTGCCTCCGAAATCCATAACACATGACCTCAGCAGGTCCTCTAAAGTCTGAATGGTCCGCTCTGACTGTCCATCTGTCTGTGGATGGAAGGTTGTACTGAAACGAAGCTGTGCTGCAGACTCTGCCAGAAACGAGGCGTGAACCGTGGATCTCTATCCGAAATGATACTCAACGGAACACCATGTAGTCTGATGATCTCTGCAATACAGATCGCCAATAGATCCAGGGAATCAGTCCTAAGAAATGCGCGGATTTGGTTAATCGATCAACGATTACCCAAATCGCGTCATGACCTCGTCGTGTCCTCGGCAAACCCACCATAAAGTCCATGGTAATGTGATCCCACTTCCACTCAGGAATAGGAATCCGCTGAAGTAATCCTGCAGGTCTCTGGTGCTCAGCCTTCACCTGCTGACAAACAAGACATCTAGCTACGAAATCCGCGATGTCTTTCTTCATACCGTTCCACCAATAGGAACGTCTCAAGTCTCGATACATACGGGTCCCGCCTGGATGGATCGTAAATCGAGAACGGTGTGCCTCCTGTAAGACCGGATGAGACTGAGGTACGCATAATCTGCCTCGGAAGAATATAATACCCTCCTCGTCTCGTGTAAACTCGGTCTGCTGTCCGGAAGCTATCTGACTGCTAATAAACTGCAAATGCTGATCACTGGCCTGTGCCTCTCGGATCCTCGTCCTGATCGACGACTGAGCAATCATGGTAACCAGAATACCCTGCTCTGTCGGTCCCTGCTCCTCAAGATCTAACTCCGAGAAACTCTGAATCAAGTCCGTGACTGAAGTCCGGTGGCAAGCCAAAGTCCCTCTGGACTTCCTGCTGAGTGCATCTGCAACCACATTAGCTTTCCCCGGGTGGTAGCTAATGGTACAATCGTAGTCCTTCAGGAACTCCATCCATCGCCTCTGTCGGAGATTAAGCTCCTTCTGAGTGAAAATGTATTTGAGACTCTTATGATCAGTGAGAATCTCAAATGTGATACCGTATAAATGATGACGCCAAAGCTTCAGAGCAAAGATGATGGCAGCTAACTCCAAGTCATGAACTGGGTAGTTCTTCTCATGCTCCTTCAGCTGTCGAGAAGCATAAGAGACTACTCTGCCGTGCTGCGCCCAAAAGAGAGGCGTCGGTGTAAAGTACAAATCCATCCTCTCCGGAAGGTAACCAAAACGAGCCGACACTAATCTCCGCTTCACAAGCCGGTCTCGCAATCCTCGGACCATATGAACTTCACGCCTTTCCGAGTACAGTGGCATAGCAATACGCGAGAAGCCCTCGACAAAACGCGTCGGTAATATCCGCCAATCCTAAAATCGGATCTCGAATCGACTTTACCGCTCCCAACCGGTGATGCCTCGATCTTCGAGGATCAACCAAATACCGCTAGAAATCACGTGTCCCGAAACCCAATCGAGGATAGCCGAATGCACACTTGAACTTCGCGTCGGTGATGTCGTCAAGAATCTCTAAGGTGCGAAGATGTCGCATGCTCCTCCTGAACGAGAGTAGACCAATATGTCATCAACGAAAACGATAACAAACTGATCCAGATACTAGAAAGATGCGGTTCATCAAGTCCATAAACACATTGGAGCATTGGTAAGCCCAAATGGCATTACCAAAACTCATAATGACCGATCCGTATGGAAAGTCGTCAATATCTGCGTCTCGACTCTCGGTGATGATATCCGGATCGCATCAATCTTAGAATACACCGATGTACCTCGAGCTGATCAAACAAATCCTCAATCCGTGGTAATGGATATTTATTTCGACGGTCACTCTGCTGCCTGTAGTCAATACATAACCTCATGGTGCCGCCCTTCTTGACAAATAGAACTGGAGAACCCCATGGTGAAACACTAGGGCGAATGAATCCCTTGCTCGAGTTGAACCTTCAGCTCGTTCAACTCTTTTGGTGTCATACGATACGGAGCTTTCGATGTCGGCCGGTTCCGGAATCACTCAATAGCGAACTCCACCGCCTTCGGGAGGCAAACCCGCAGCCCTCCGAAATACATCCGGGTACTCCGGACTCATCGAACATCGGAGAGCTGCGAACTACTCACCCTCGATCGATCAGCGATAACAAAACCATGACAACCGTGAGACGAATCGCCGAAATAATCGAGATGCCGTCGTCTTTGATGCCAGTGAAACACCACGAGGGTTGGTTCGGAGGCCGGAAGGTGACCACCCTCGTCTGGCAATCAACGATAGCATGATATACTGATAGCCAATCCATACCAAGAATGATATCAAACTCGACCATCTCCAATACTAGAAGATCTACCATAAGTATCATGTTGCCAAAGTCTAACGGGCAACCTCTGATCTCCTGGGTGACGTCTAAAGTATCACCAGACGGTAGGGAGACAGTCAATCGCCGCAACCTAACAGTAGGTAATCTACCAATCTCCCGCATAAAAGTACGGGATATAAAAGAGTGCGAACTACCAGTATCAATCAAAATATCAGCAGTAAATGCATAAATGGAAATCGTACCGCGGAAAACGAATCCGTCGGCCCGCTGAGCATCCTCTCTGGTAATAGCATGAACACGACCAGTCTCTGGCGGAGGAGGAGGTGGTAACATTGCTAGCGGCTGCTGCGGCTGGGCAGAAGCCTGCCACTGAGGCGCTGCTGGACTATGTGCCAGATAAGACTGAGAGGATGGTGACTGATACTGTGCAGCTGGCTGGGACTGAGTCGGATAATAAGGTCCTAGTGCAAAACTCCGGGGTGCTATGGAAGCACTAGAGTACTCCTGTCCAAGCATGCCAAATCGCTGCTGCAGGGAGCCTCCGCTGCTGGCATGTGAAGATTGGGCTTCGCCCTCCTCGATATGTTCCGGACTGACTGGACTGAGCCTTCAGCTGACAATCTCGGCTCTGGTGCCCCGGCAGTTTGCAATAAAAGCAAACTGATGTCCCAGAGAGCAAGCTGGGGTAAGGTGATCTCTGGATCCACATCTGAAACAATGAGTATCACCGGAAGGTGGTTGCCGGTTCTGCTGAGAAAACCGGGACGTCCTGAAGAAGACCGACCTGACAGAAGAACTCTGACCTGACTGTCTGCGACTACTCTGAGGCTGTCATGTCGCCTGAGTCTGCTGGACCTGCCCTGATGTCTGACCCGTATGCTTTCTTTTCCTGTCCGGATATGCTGTCTGCCGAGCTAACTCTATCATCAAAGCTCGATTCAATGCATCAGAGTAAGATGTAATCCCTAATCCGGCAAGGTGTACATGCAGATAACCATCCAATCCCTGTATAAACTGCATCATGCGAGTTTTGTCCTCCGCAACTAACTCTGGACAAAACTGAGCCAACCGGAGGAATTCAGTATTATACTCGGTCACTGAGCGATTATTCTGCCTCAGACTCATATAATCCTGCGAGACATCCGATAGGACAGAGGAAAGAAACGGCTCTCAAAAGCCTCTCTGAACCTGACGTTGCGCTCACCAATAATAGAACGCTGAGTAATCCACCAGACATTTGCTTCATCCCGTAAATGATAGGCAGCCAGCTCTGCTTTCTCCCACTCGGAGCAAGTCTTATAGAAGAATGTCTACTCCATAGTCTCTATCCACGACAAAGCCATACTCGGATCGAGATCCCCGCGGAAAAGAGTGAAACGAGTCTTCATCTACTCGGCCAGTGCTGGAATCCTAGCTCGTGCAGCGACAATATCAGTGAGCTGTGTCGGGACGGCTGCAGGAACTGGCTTGATACTACAGGTGGTACCGCGGAATAAATCGGAGGAGGAACGTCGGTGGTACTGCCTGGGGAACAAAAGTCGTGGCAGCTGGAGGTACGGTAGGTAATGGTACCGGATATGGTGCAGCTGCTGCTACTGTAGGCACTGGGGGCACTGGTGCCACGGGTGTCGGGTACACTGTAGGTCCAAGTGGCGGTGGTCCTGAATACGCCGTAGGCTGCGCTGGAGCATATGTCGGGTACACCAATGGTACTCCTGATGGTACTATAAACAGGGTAGGCGTGGATACCGTCGGTGTGGCCAAAGTAGGTATCTCTACAGGAGCTATCGGGATTTGAGAGCCCGATGCTCCCGCTGCATCCTGAGTCTGTCCCTGACTGATAGGCTCACTAACAATGGGCATCTCTGGCATATCCAGAGATCCCGTGGTCCTCGCACGTGGTCGTCCAGCACCACGTCTCGCAGCAATACGAGTAGATCGTCTCATATCTGTTAAATTAAATTACAAATATCAATACCAATATAACCAACATAAAATAATAACATACCTATTTGCCGTCTGGAGATGTTCCGTCGCTGTCCAGCATCAACCTGAAAATAACAACAATGGAGGCGGGGTGAGTCCAACACTCAGCAGGTATAATTGATATGCAAAGTAAAGAAACAACACCTAGCACTAATCATGCGTACAGTCTCCTGATAAGAAAGATAAAAATGCATCTGAAGTAAACAGGAGAATACTGTACTAACCAGGTCCTGAGTATAAGGTCAAACAGTCCGAGTGGTATAGGGATCCTGTATGCATGTCAAACATAGGTATCCAAACAATATGCAGCATATAAATGCAGCAACCACAAACACAAGCAATAAATGCATCATGCATATGATGCCAATGATGCGTCCTGGTCACCCCTGACGCCAGTCGATCATCTCACACCATAGTGAGGCCGAGTGGGTAGAGCTGTGACAACCGTGCACTCTATCGTCACTACTCCTGATGAGTGACAGAGTGGACGGGATGCTGTCGGAGTACACCTATCCTCCTACCCCAAATCATAGATGGGGGAGCGCAATGCTCTCAACTCCCGGTACACGATGACGGGGAGGAATCCCTGCCGGATAACTCGTTGTGTCACACTACCCATGAGCGGACCAACGGTGCCTAACAGAGTCCCTGCTGCAACACACTCTGCCTGAATCGACCACTAACCCATGAGTGGTGGTGTGTGCAGATCCATGTAACTGGCGATGTGCTCAACAATAATGGAGCGGACTATCGCACAGCATGCAATCATGCAAATGATGCATGACAATAACCATATAAACATCCTGACCTAATCCATATATATAGAAAAGTGCACCCTAGGTCAACGAATCATATCGAATCAAAGGTACACAGAAGGTATAAAAACCTAGGTCCTGAACATGGTGAAGCATGGTACATCACTACCCGTATAAGCATGTATAGACAGGTAAAGTATACATGAGATGCAAATCAATCAATCAATCAAGCATGTACCAAGATTTGGGTAGTGATTAACCGAAAGAAATAAAGGACATAATTAATGCAACATGTTAATTTCATTACTAAGCATATCAAAGACAAAAAGTCAAAAGTACCCGCCTCCGATAAAATGGTCCAAAATACTCGTCTCGCGTCAAGGTCCTGTATATTAAACATAAGGTCTAATTTAGCTAATTCTATCATACCACAATTAGCCAAATTAAATTCTAATCCAATTTAAGAAGTTCTAAATTGGATCTAACTAATTCATCCAACAAAATTAATGAACCCTAATTAAATAAAATCAGTGGGTCCACCAGGGTTAGTTCCTTAACCCTAATCATAACATGAGATTAAAAATCTAAAGCTAATCCAATCTACCAATCTCCAACATATACCTAATCAATATACACGAAGCTCAAAAACCCTAAACCTTACCTCAAATTTTTCCGATGCCTCAGTGCTGCTCAAATCCTGAAGAACTTACTGTCGAGACCCGGAGAAGCTGCTGTGGGAAAACAGTGACAAGTACCATAGTTATCAACCAACAAATTCAGCACAGGATCCAAATCAAAAATCCAAATACCCCTTTTTGCCTTACCTAACTCGCTACACCCTGTTCTCCTCACTACCGGCGGCTGGTGGCGAAGAAGGAGGATCCAGAGGTGATGTCTAGGGCAGAAATGTTTGGCCGGCTAGGAAAAATTCCAATGGCTGGCAACCGAAGATCGGCAGGGCTCATCTAGGGCTTGCTTCTGCCGTGAACAGGGTGTCTCCGAGAAAAAGGAGGCAAGGCCGGCGGTGAGCTCAAACCTAGGGCACGTCAGAGGAGGAGGTTCGGTGGTGGGCGAGAGGTGGCTGTCGGAGAGGGCGTCGGTGCATAGGCTCGGCGTCGGGTCGGAGTGACAGCGACGCGGCTAGAGCCCGGTGGACCTGGTGGCCGACGCTCGAAGAAAAGGAGAAGGAAAGGCCGGCGAGGTCGCGATCGGGGACCGAGAGCCGGCGGCCAGTGATCGAAATCTCACGGCAGAAAGGGCATCGGCTGTCGGCGCTGCTCCGTGCGTCGCCGGCGGCTAGGGCACAGGGGAAGGAGATCGACGTCGGCAGAGGAGAAGAAGAGATAGGAGAAGAGAGGCGTCGGCGCCTGTTAGGGCAAGGGAAGAAGGTTTCGGCACGAGAGGGTTTCGGGTGAGGAGAAAGAAAAGAAGGAAAAAAGGAAAATCAACTTTTCCTTACTTAAATGGGGTAACCTAAACAGGCTTTTCCGGGTCCCGTTCTGGTTCCCGTTAACTCGTCCATACGAGCTCCGAAAAATTCCCGAAAAATTTCCAAAAATTTCGAAAAATTCCCTTATTAATATTTCCTATTTTCCGGTATTTTACATTCTCCCCCACTAATAAAAAATTTGGTCCCCAAATTTCAATATCTACCATCAGCAAGTACTAATACCCGGTAACGATTATAAATGCTAAACGGTGAATTAAATCACATACCTCCTGTGAAAAGATGGGGATATCGAGCTCGGATAGTATCCTCGAGCTCCCAAGTAGCCTCCTTGTTCGAATGATGCTGCCATCCGACTTTAACCAGCCGGATAGTCTTGTTCCGCAACTGACGCTCTTTCCGGTCGAGAATCCGTACCGGAACCTCCTCATAGGTGACGTCAGGCTGAAAGGAGAACTGAGATTATCTATCAACACATGTATCAGATCAGGTACGTATCTCCTCAGCATAGATACGTGGAATACGGCGTGAACGCCTGCCAAGGACGGCAATAGTGTCAACCGATAAGCTACTGCTCCAATCCTTTCCGAGATTTGGAAAGGTCCAGTTTATCGCGGAGCTAGCTTACCTCTGAGGTCAATCTCTTCACCCCTTTCGTGGGTGAAACTCGTAGAAATACCTGGTCGCAAATGGAGAACTCTAAGGGTCTCCAACTCCGGTCAGCATAACACTTCCGGCAGTCTTATGCCTCTGACATCCTCTGCTGATAACATGGACCACTTTGCCTCACGTTGAGCTCCATGAGGTCTCAACAACTGGGTCTCTCGGATTCTCTTCCTGATCGACGACTGAGCAATCATCGTAACAAGAATACCCTGCTCTGTCTGTTCCTGCTCCTCAATGTCTAACTCAGAGAAATCCTGAATCAAATCTGTGACCACAACTCGGTGGCAAGCTAAAGTCCCTTTGGACCTCTAGCTAAGTGCATCGGCAACCACATTAGCTTTTCCCCGGTGATAGCTAATGGTACAATCATAATCCTTCAGGAACTCCATCTATGTCCTCGGTCGAAGATTAAATTCCTTCTGAGTAATATCATATAGGTACTGCCGCCAAATCTTCAGGGCAAAAATAACAGCGGCCAACTCCAGATCATGAACTGAGTATTTTCTTCTCAGGCTCACTCAACTATCGAGAAGCATATAAGAACGCTCTACCGTGCTACCTCAGAACAACACCCATACCCTGTAGAGACGCGTCGGTGTAGAGGACAAATTCGTCCTCTTCTGAAGGTAAAAACCAAAAATCAAAGCCGACCCTAGTCTCCGCTTCAGCTCCTAGAAGCTGGTCTTACAATCCTCAGTCCAAGTAAACTTCACGCCTTTCTTGGTCACGCATGAAAGTAGCATAGCTATGCGAAAGAAACCCTCGACGAAAGGTCTGTAATATCCTGCGAGTCACAAAAGACTGCGAATCTCCTACACTGATTTCGGCTGCTCCAAACGGTAACAACCTCTATCTCCTATGGAACCACGGTACACTCCTACTGGTGACCGTGTGTCCCAAACATCATAACAAAAGACAATCCAAACCAGCACTACTGATAATCACATATAGATGTTCTCGTCGAATCATCTCTAGATCTATGCAAAGGTAGTGTACGTGACTCACCTCGGATCCGTAATAGATCACAATATCGTCCACAAAGATAATGGAAACCTATCCAAACATCCTCGACATACCAAGATCATCGAGTCCCTGAAAACATCTAAGACACTGTAAGCCTATATGGCAAAAACCAAGACACATAATGTCCGTATCACAGACATTCCTATCCATAAGATCTCCGATAATAAATCAAAAAATCTGATCATCAATAACATAAATCACCAAAGAATAAATCCTCCAGGGTGAGAGCAACGCTCCATCACAGGAAACACCACATATGTGGGAGCAACGCTCTACCACAGGAAATCCTCAATATGTGGGAGCAACACTCCACCACAAATAATCTGAAATATGTATCTGCAATAAATATAGGAGCAATGCTCCGCTACCAGCAATCCGTGATATGTGGGAGCAACGCTCCACCACAAAACAATACCTAAGTACCCTAAGGCACCTAACTATCCAGCTAGAGACTGTACAAGATCTCTCTACCACAATTCGCTGTGGTTAGCCTAGGATATAACAACCTAGTAACTAATCAAATTCATCATCAACTCTATCAGCATCCTAGTGGGTCATCCACTGATAGGAAAAATTAGTTGATGGGTTAATTCAACAAATGACATAATGCAGTCACTCCACATTCTGCATTCAGTATAAGTAGAATCATCATGCTGCTACCAATGTATACACCTAGCACATATGCTCACACAACATATGTATGATCAACAAAATCCTCCAATTATTATACACCAAACATACTCAGAACTTGGGTATATTCAGTATGATACCTCCAACAATACATACCGAACACATGTGCAAAATCAATGTAGGTAAAATCAACAATACACCTCAAACAACACTCACATGACATATCTTCACCTATGCCAAGAGTATAACCAACATATACTTCCAAATAAGCATACTAAATCCAGGTGCACTCACATATCAAACATAATCAAAAAGATACCTCAGATACCACACCAAACACATATGTACATATCACAACTCAGATTAAATCGACAAAATGCCTCCATCAAAACACCACCGATGTACTTATACTACATCTCGGATTTAATCAACAAGATATCTTCAATAATACCTCCAGATACATACATCCAACTACATATCTATGATCCACAAGGAACACCTCAAACCATATCAGAACATGGATACATATACTACTTGCAAATGGACAGTCTACCACAAAACTCCTACAACCCAAAACAATCATGATATACATGCAAAATCAGCATATCAGCTCAATCAAAGAGACCAACCTTATGCTACCAACACTCATGGATTACCGGTATATCTAAACAAAATTCATGCATATGTATCAAGCATGAATACATCAATCAAAAGCAACCCAAAATAAAGCAGCCTAATCATCCAGTAACAACCCATGAGAGTGTCTTGATGATCTTGAATTCTGACTTTATCTTTTGGGTCATACACATTTATGCATATGGTATTATGTGGTTGGATATACCTTAGTTGCTTGTGGAGGATTAAGGTATTTTTGATTAGTTAGTAGATGAATGATTTAGTTTTTGTTGGTTGATCAGTAAAGGATTGTCATACTCTATTTTTAGAGGTTCGAACCTTTAGGTTATTCGTGCTTAGTTATGTATCTAGAGCACATTTGAGTACATGTTTTGTACTGATGTGGAAAGGACTGATTTAGCCATATATCATTGTCGGCTTGGATAGGTTATAAAGGATCGATGTATCCTATTCCATGAAGACTTTGACCGTGGACTGTATATACCTGGTGGGATAACTTAGAGGGTGCATTGGGATATGTGACCCCGCTGGTGTAAGGAAGTGTAGAGCTAATTGCTTAACACTTATGGGATACAATCATTACTTGTGTAAACTGGGAGAGTACATTTGGATTTATGATGATACCACTAAATTGTCACGCCCCCAGAAGAGTCCCTGTCCGAGAAAATTTGGCAGCATCTCCCCTGTACGGCGGACAAATCAAAAATTTTCTACAAGCACTAAATACTCAGCCACAGGCGGCTGGAATAATAACAGTAATGAAAATCAATCACCACGCAGTTTATATATATATATTCAGCCTCTGGCTGACACAACCACGCAGTAATAATACTCTGACTCGAAATCAACCCTACTCAACTACACTCGTAAAGCCCAAATCCGATTTTTTTCTTACCTCTTCTGCCGTTCAGGCAGGCATGTAGTAGAGTAAATCCAAATCATACGAAAAGTTCATCCAACGGAAAGATTCCATACAATATCCATATGTAAGTCCAAAACAAAACTAAAATAAAGTCTGATAGCGAAAAGCTAAAATGAAACAACTCAAAAACCAGCAGCGGAGTAGCACTACGTGCAGTGGGGACTAGCGACTGGAACTCCCTCCTGACAGCATCAACCTGAAAATAACAACAATGGAGGCGGGGTGAGTCCAACACTCAGCAGGTACAGTTGATATGCAAAGTAAAGAAATAACACCTAACACTAATCATGCGTACAGTCTCCTGATATAAGAAAGATATATATATGCATCTGAAGTAAACAGGAGAATGCTGTACTAACCAGGTCCTGAGTATAAGGTCAAACAGTCCGAGTGGTATAGGAATCCTGTATGCATGTCAAACATAGGTATCCAAACAATATGCAGCATATAAATGCAGCAACCACAAACACAAACAATAAATGCATCATGCATATGATGCCAATGATGCGTCTGGTCACCCCGACGCCAGTCGATCATCTCATACAAACGTGAGGCCGAGTGGGTAAGGCTGTGACAGTGCACTCCGTCGTACTCCCGATGAGTGACCGAGTGGACGGGATCTTGTCGGAGTACACCTATCCTCCTACCCCAAATCATAGATGGGGAGCGCAATGCTCTCAACTCCCTCAAGGCGGGGAGGAATCCCTGCCGGATAACACGTTGTGTCACACTACCCATGAGCGGACCAACGGTGCCTAACAGAGTCCCTGCTGCAACACACACAGCCTGAATCGACCACTAACCCATGAGTGGTGGTGTGTGCAGATCCATGTAACTGGCGATGTGCTCAACAATAATGGAGTGGACTATCGCACATCTTGCAATCATGCAAATGATGCATGGCAATAACCATATAAACATCCTGACCTAATCCATATATATAGAAAAGTGCACCCTAGGTCAACGAATCATATCGAATCAAAGGTACACAGAAGGTATAAAAACCTAGGTCCTGAACATGGTCAAGCATGGCATATCACTACCCCTATAAGGATGTATAAACAGGTAAAAATATACCTGAGATGCAAAACCAATCAATCAATCAAGCATGTAAGATTTGGGTAGTGATTAACCGAAACAGATAAGAAACACAATTAATGCAACATGTTAATTTAATTACTAAGCATATCAAATGACATAAGTCAAAAGTACCCGCCTCCAATAGGAATGTCCAAATCCGACATCGAGATACTCGTCTCGCGTCAAAGTCCTGTATCCAATAAATACATTTTTATTTAGCTAAAATTTGAATGAATTGCTAAATAAACCCTTAAAACCATTTAGGGCAAAACCCTAAATAATAATCATCAACTTATCTAAATAAAGTCTAACGATAAATTAGGGTTAGTTACCTAATCCCCAATCCACCATTAGATCAATTCCAAACTACCTAATCCTATCTATCAATCAGCAACAACATGATTAAAGTAAAACCCTAAACCTTACCTCAGTTCACAATCCAAATGACTGCGGTGAAAGGTTGCTTGCTGCTGAAAAATCCTCCACACTACCAGGATCAAAATAAAATCCACAACAACAATTAAATACCCTATACTATCAATTAGGGCAGCACCCAATACTCTGTAAATCTGAGCCTCCAACCAAAAATACCTAAATTTCCTTACCTATCTTCTGAATTCCGGCAATCTAGGGCAAAGTGGCCGGCTGCCGGCAGTGCAAGGGCACAACTTTAGCAGGGCTCGGCTAGGGGGCGGAGGGAGAGGCGATCGGCGCTGTGCCTAGACGCGGCAGAGAGGAAGAAGGGCACAGAGAAGTCGGACTTGGGAGAAAGGAGGAAGATGACCGGCGCTGCTCTGGCGTCGCCGACGGCAGGGGCTCGGCGTCGGGTGGCTAGGGCAAGCAGAGGAGAGGTGGAACCGCCGGCCGACGGTTAGGGCAGAGAGTGGGCGCGGCGGCAGAGAAGAGGAGAAGAGCGGATGAGGGCAGGGGGGTTTCGGCGAGGAAGTGAGGAATAAAGGAAAAAGAATTAAAAGAAAAGGAATTTAAAAAGAAAAGTAAAAAATCAACTTTTCCTCACTTAAATGGGGTAACCCAAACAGACTTTTCTGGGCCCCGTTTTTATCCCCGTTAACTCGTCCGTACGAGCTCCGAAAAATTCCCGAAAAATATCCAAAAATTCCAGAAAATTCCCTTATTAATTATCGTCATTTTTTTTCCCGGTATTTTACAAGATCCATCCTACTCTCTTGAATATTCCTATTTCCTCTTCAATATTATCTCTCAAACGTCCTTACACAGGCTTGCACCTGTCACGTGGATCCCTCGGATGATCGAGTGAGTGTTTATCTTTACTAAGTCCACAAGAAATCCAAACAATCAATCAAGAATGAGAATTAAGCACAAATCACCATTAATCATTCAAGATCTAATTGATACAAGCAAGACAATGTCATTGAAACAAGAAATTGACAAATCCATAAGAGATTACATTAATCCATCATACAAATACTCCCTTAATCCTAGAATACAAGATCTACTCCATGAATCGAGGAAGAATACCCGAAGAAATAAAGCTTACAAGCATTTCTTAAATCCCCAATCCAAGAAACCAAGAAAAGGGGGAAAGAGAAAACTTATCTACGAAGAAGCCTCGTCTTCGGATCCAATCCTCGCTCCGGAGTCGAAATCGTCAAGAACTCCCCTCGAATCGCCCAGAAATCCTCCCAAGAATGGGAGGATACCACCAAATCTTGCCTTCTCCCCAAAAGGGAAGAGATCCCCTTTCAATTCATGAAGGAGGGTTTAAATAGAGGAGGAAATCGGGCGCCACACGGCCCCATGACACGGCCGTGTGAGATTCACACGGCCATGTCCAGTTCCTTCTCTGCCAAAGCTGCACGGCCGTGTGACTCCACACGGCCAGGACCCTTCTGTTCTCTGGAAATGCTACATAGCCGTGTGGTGCACACGGCCACCACCTGCTTGGCCTCTGGAAACCTCACACGGCCGTGTAGATCTACACGGCCATGTAAGGCATCTGCTCTAATTTCTTCAAATCAAGACACGGCCGTGTGAGATTCACACGGCCATGTCCTCTTCCCTTCCTGTTAAAACTACACGACCGTGTGTGGTACACGGCCTGATGCTCTCTCCCTTCAATTCCTTCCAAGCTTGTCCGAGGACGCATAATCTTCACCAATTTCGACTCCTATGTACAGAAAATGCACAAAAAGCATATCTCCGAACCAAAAGAGTAAATATGCTAAAAGGAAAGCTGGAAGTTTAAAAATGCATAGATCAAGCATGCTCAAAGTATGTAAATGTGCGTAAAAACATGCATAAAAGAGTATATAATCTACGCACATCACACCCCCAGACTTAAACCTTTGCTTGTCCTCAAGCAAAATGCTGCAGTCTAAATTCATATGTTCTATAACACATTCATAAAACCTAGTGCACTTTCCTAACTCTATCAAAAAGTTTCATTAACAAGCATGATCATGGAAACAAGTAAAGTATGGTTCAAGCATAAGAATCTTGTGCACAGTGTAAAAGTAACTCAACACCCTTCAAGTTTCAATCCATATCCTAGTCAAGTCGTCATCAAATTTGAATTCTTAATGTTTCCAGTGAAAGACAAGTAACCAGTGATAGGCACTTACTCACCATTCACTTGGTTCATATTTCTCAACTAACCCAAGGTCTCAAAGGTGTGCTCAATCTCAAGGGAAGCTAGGCAGTCATTTCCCCAGTAACCTAACTCGGTCTCAAAGGGGTGACTTGCTAGATTCCACTCATGACAATTGTTTTTTATATCCCTTATATATTTTTTTTTATAAGTGTTTGCATTGTGCAAAACTTATTCACAAATGTACTTTTAGCACACATGTTGAGATATTTTGATTTTTCCAAATGAGCTTTAATGATTTGAGCCTCATCCAGTAACCAAAATGAAAGTTGAGAAATCACCATGGAAACCAAGTACTAAGCAAACAAGATGAATCATGACTATTTCAATGACATCAACTATTCAAGCATCAAGCACAAGTGTAGTGAAGATAAAATTCTTAAGGTTGAACCAAAACTAAAACTCATCACCATAAGATTCTTAGCTTATTAATGCTTCCCAAGATAGAAAAAAGAACTACACAAAGTTTACTACTAGCATCATTCGAACATCATGAATCAAGACAATAATCGTGCTAACATTTCACTTGAATCCAAGAAAACATATAAGTGAAGATTTGATGTTCTCAAAAAAAAAATTTTTTTTTTTTTCCATGATTATTTCAAAAACAAGCAAAATAAAGCAACAAGCAATGAAAATATGAACCAACATGAAAAACTAACAAAAACTAAAACCTGAAAACCAAACTAAACAGTACATGACACCCCCCCAGACTTAAACTTTTCATCGTCCCGATGAAATCAATATGGTGGAGGAGGTGGAAAATCAGGAAAATCAGGGAAGAAAAATGCAAAATCTTTAACAAACCATTTAACTTCGTTCCTGAAAAAATTATGATACTCAAACAATTTATCAATATCATCCTGCACAAATCTCATAAAACCTCTAAGATCTTCATGAAATTCCATTTTAGCCTTATAAGCATTCATCATTTTAGAAATCTTATCACACAATTCTCTCTCACTCTTAAAACAATCTTGTAGCTTTTTAAATAGTTCCTCCTCCATAAGCTTCTTCTTCTCAAGAAATTCATTAGTTGAATCTAAATCACTATGAATATTCTTTAAAGCAGAATTAAGTTCTTGAATCATAAAACTATGAATCTCTTGGTTACCCTTAGAAACATTTCTTGGAGTAAAAGATGAAAAAGCTCTAGATTGTTGCCTAGCTAACTTTAAACACCAATTCTCTTTATTATGAATTGTAGTAAAATCATGATTGGGCAATTTTAAAGGGAAACCATTTTTAATGAATAAACTAAATCCATGCTCTTCATGCTTAATCATTTTCATTGCTAAACATGAATTCAAATCCAATGTACAAGAGCTCTCCACCACCTCTAATTCACTCAAATCACATCCTAATACTAAGGCCAATTGAGTAAGTAATCCCCCTAAAATAATAGGTGTGGTAGAATTCGATTTCCCTAATTTTGCCAAATGTTTAAGAAAGAAATAACCAGAATTAATTTGAACATTTTCGACCATTGCCCACAAACAATACAAATCTATAAGTCTTACTGATCCCTCTTTGTCCTCCCTTCCAAATATAGTGTTTTTCATGAATAAGTAAGCATATTTAAAAATAGGATTGATAATTTGGAAAACTCTAGAATTATGAGGATCAAATAGCGGTTGTTCAGAAATATGTCGCCAAAAATGTGAATTCTCAAATTGGGGCAAAATCACACACACATCATTCTTTGGCAATTCATAACAAGTATTAAAATCTCCCAACGTCCATTCATAACTTTCATTAAACAAACGAAATTTAAACTTCCCCCCACCTTGAACATTATCAACCTCTATTGAGCTTAAAAATTCAAAAACAATTCTAGGATAAGTAGGATATTTTATGTTCACTAAACCACTCCATCCTATCCTTTCAAATAACCAAACTAAATCATCCTTAAACCCCAAAGTTTCTAAAGTTTCAACATCAAGAAACCTAGTGCTTAAAAGAGGTCGTTTACATAAAGAAGAATATCTATACCGTTGCTCATCACTAGAGAAAACAATACCAAAGTCATTAGAAATACCTTTAAAGCAAACATTCCTCTCCTTTCTTGCAACCACCTTCTCCTTCCCTTTTCTTATGGCCGAAATCTCCTCAATCACGTTTTCCATGGAAGAAAATCAAATCTCCTTAAGAAGAATGAGAAAGAAAAATTAGAAGAAGTAGTTTAAACCTTTAGAAATGGGAAAATAGGAAAGAGGAACGAGCGGCGGTACACGGCCGTGTGCCGCGCCCACACCCCGTGCCCTAATTCCCTAAAAAGATGTGGATCAGGCCGTGTGATATCACACGGCCATATTCATTTCTCATCGCACGGCCGTGTCTGTGACACGGCCCCCTTCTCTTTCTTCTCTGGATTCCAGACACGGGCTGTGTCTGGGACACGGCCTGGACCTTCTCCTCGGGATTCTTTACACGGCCGTGTTTGAGACACAACCTAGACCTTTTTCTCCTCGGGAGATCCTACACGGCCGTGTCTGGATGACATGGCCCAAGCACTTCCCTTGAATGTCATGGCTTAACCTGAAAACAAAATTAAAAACAAGTAAAAACCAACAAAATGAATTTATACTAGCTAAAAGAATTCAATCTGGAGGGCGAGGTTCAGAAAAATACAACCTTTGTACCTCTTCTATTTTCATACCATGAATATATTTTTTCAAACGTTGACCATTTACCTTAATTATCCCAAAATCTTTGTTCCAAATATCTACAGCTCCAAAAGGATAAACCTTCTTTACCTCATATGTACTTCCTAGGAAAAAGTTTTAATTTTGAATTGAACAACAAAACCAAATCTCCTAAATTAAAGTCTTTACGAAGAATGTGTTGATCGTGCCATTTCTTCGTCCTTTCTTTGTAAGATTTAGCATGCTCATATGCATCCATACTTAATTCATCAAGTTCGTTCAACTGAAGCTTCCTTTTCTCCCCTGCTTCCTTTAAATCCATATTCAAATTTGCAATTGCCCAATAAGCCTTATATTCTAGTTCAACTGGAAGATGGCAAGGCTTACCATAAACTAATCGAAATGGGGTCATCCCAATAGGAGTTTTATAAGCAGTTCGATATGCCCATAAAGCATCATCTAATTTCAATGCCCAATCCTTTCTTGAAGTGGATACAGTCTTTTCCAATATGGACTTAATTTCCCGGTTAGATATCTCAGCTTGCCCATTAGTTTGAGGATGATAAGGTGTCGCTACTTTATGCTTCACTCCATATCTTCTAAGTAAGTTTTCAAACTATTTCTCTATAAAATGTGATCCTCCATCACTAATGACTGCCTTTGGCACCCCAAATCTTGGAAAGATAATACTCCTAAATAATTTGATAACTGTTTTCGCATCGCACGTAGGAGATGCCACAGCTTCTACCCATTTGGACACATAATCTACCGCCACAAGAATATACCTATTCCCATATGAAAGAGGGAAAGGTCCCATGAAATCAATTCCCCAAACATCAAATAACTCAACCTCAAGAATGTAATTTAACATCGTTTCATTTCTTTTAGTTATATTCCCAGTTCTCTGACATTGATCACAAGACTGAACAAACAACTTAGCATCCCTGAATAAGGTTGGCCAATAAAATCCTGCTTGAAGAATTTTCGTAATCGTTTTTGAACTACCCAAATGTCCTCCATAGGACGAAGAATGGCAATGAAATAAGATATCTCAAACTTCTTCTTCAGGTATACATCTTCGATAAATCACATCATTGCACTTCTTATACAGGAGAGGTTCATCCAAACATAATTCTTAACTTCTGAAAAAAACTTTTTCCTTTGTTGATTAGAAAAATCCGGAGGCAACACTCCACTAGCAAGGAAATTCACAAAATCTGCGTACCAAGGAGTTTTCACACTTGATAAAGCTAATAAGTGTTCATCCGGGAATATGTCATCAATAGGTAAATCAAAATCCACCTCATTTTCTGACTTTTGAGATATTCTAGACAAATGATCCGCTACTACATTTTCAGCTCCTTTCTTATCCCTAATCTCAAGGTTGAACTCTTGCAAAAGTAAAATCCACCTGATTAACCTAGGTTTAGCGTCTTTCTTTCCAAGTAGATACCGAATAGCTGCATGATCAGTATATACTATTACTCTTAATCCTACTAGATAGGATCTAAATTTATCAATAGCAAATACCACTGCCAATAATTCTTTTTCTGTAGTAGAATAGTTTACTTGGGCTGCATCAAGTGTTTTACTTGCATAATGGATCGCATGTAAAATCTTATTTCTTCGTTGTCCCAAAACTGCTCCTACAGCAAAATCACTAGCATGACACATTATTTCAAAAGGAAGATCCCAATCAGGTGCTTGAATGACTGGAGCTGTTGTAAGAGCACTCTTGATTTTATTGAAGGCTTCAATACATTCGCTATTAAAAGAAAACTCAACATCTTTAATCAACAGATTAGTTAATGGCTTGGAAATCTTTGAAAAGTCCTTAATAAAACGTCTATAGAAACCAGCATATCCTAAAAAACTCCTAACTCCTTTTACATTGATGGGTGGGGGTAATTTGTCTATTACTTCCACTTTTGCTTGATCTACCTCAATACCACGCTCTGAGATTTTATGCCCCAAAACTATCCCTTCCTTAACCATAAAATGACATTTTTCCCAGTTCAACACTAGGTTTGTATCTTCACACCTTTTTAGAACAGTAGAAAGATTTGACAAACAAGAATCAAAGTCATTTTCATAAACTGAGAAGTCATCCATGAAAACCTCCATAATTTTTTCTATTAAATCTGAAAAAATTGCCATCATGCATCTCTGAAAAGTGGCTGGAGCATTACAAAGCCCAAATGGCATCCGACGATAAGCAAAGGTACCATAAGGACAAGTAAAAGTAGTCTTCTCCTGGTCTTGAGGATGAATTGGAATTTGAAAAAATCTAGAATATCCGTCCAAGTAACAAAAGTAGGAATGTTTAGCTAATCTTTCAAGCATTTCATCAATAAATGGTAAAGGGAAATGATCCTTCCTTGTTTCTTTATTCAACTTCCGATAATCAATGCACATTCGCCACCCCGTCACTGTTCGTGTTGAAATTAGCTTATCTTCTTCATTCTTGATAACAGTCATTCCTCCTTTCTTTGGAACCACGTGGACTGGACTCACCCATTCACTATCCGAAATTGGGTAAATAATCCCTACATCAAGAAGTTTAATCACTTCCTTCTTTACTACCTCTTTTAAATTTGGATTTAGTCTCCTTTGATGCTCAATTGAGTTCTTGTACCCCTCTTCAAGTAAAATTCTATGCATACAGAGAGATGGACTAATCCCTTTTATATCATCGATTGTATATCCAATGGCCTTTCTATGCAACCTTAACTCATCCAACAGTCTCTTTGTTTCAAACTCATTTAACTGAGCATTAATTATAACTGGATAAGTAGAATTCGGCCCAAGAAATTCATATTTAAGATTTGGTGGTAATGGTTTAAGTTCAAGTTGAGGTGGTACTATTTCTGGTAAAACTGGTTCTTGTTCTATCAACATAGTCTCCTCCTTAGCCAAGCTTTCTTCTAAAAACTCTTCATTATCTAAAGACAGATCATCCTCCTTATGATCACCAAGACATACCCCCTTTTCTGTTGAAAATGCTTTTTCACCAAACATTTTTGATAATGATTCACAGCACCAAGGAAATAATGTTTGGAAATCGTTTTGATTCAAGATAAGCCCTTTTTCAACATCATCCTTTTCTCTAATGATATCCATTGTTAAGAATGAGCTATCTTGCTCTGCCCAATCATTGGAATTTTGTGTAATTCTGCCAACTATCTCAAAAGTTTCTTCTAGACTTTTTTTCAAAAATGATCCTCCAGATGCTAAATCCAGTTGATTCTTATTTGAGAAAGAAAGCCCAACATAGAACAAATGCATAATTAACCATTTCTCAATTCCATGATGTGGACATAACTGTAGAAGAGAAGAATATCTTTCCCAGGCTTGGTATAATTTTTCTCCATCCAATTGCTTAAAATTTAAAATTTGACTTCTCAAATAAGTAGTTTTCCTTGGAGGGAAATATTGGTCAAGGAATTTTTGCTCTAACTCATCCCATGTTTTGATACTTTGAGACTTTAGAGAATTATACCATCTTTTTGCAGCATCCTTCAGACTAAAAGGAAAAGCAAGCAGCTAAACAATATCAGATGAAACTTCTTCATATTTCAAAGTATAACAATATCTATAAAACTCCATCAAATGGGAATAAGGGTTCTCAATCTCCAATTCTCCAAACTGAGTTTTCTGAACCATGGAAACAAAAGATGGTTTGAGTATAAAATTTCTTGCTTGTATGTTAGGGTAAACAATTGCTCCCATTTGTTTTGCAGACTTCGGAGCTCCATAATCTCCTAGTGACTTGCACACCATGTTTAGATATTCTTGTTCTTCTATTTGCCTTTGCAGAATTCTTCTTTTATGGAAAGTTCTGTCAATCTCAGGGTCAAAAGGAAAGAATTCCCCTGCAAAGTTAGATCTTCGCATACACAAGAACAAGATAGCAAATGACAATTCAACAGAAAAGGAAAAAAAAATAAAAGAATAAAAAATGCAGAATTGAATTTGTACAAAAAGAATTAACAAGAAGTAAAAGTTATACAAGACAGTAAAAACAGAAATCTAATGATTAGTTACAACTATGCAATATGAAAGGAAAACAAATATTATGTTTAGTCTAACTCAATTGATAATTCCTAATGTTATAGCGCAGTCCCCGGCAACGGCGCCAAAAACTTGTTACGCTCCGCAAGTGTACGGAAATGTCGCAAGTAATATAAAAGATTATCGTATCCACAGGGACTGGAATAAGCACTAGAAATGTCTCAATGCGAATTAGCTAAACAATTATCCAATTGTTTCAAATGCAAAGTGAAGGTAAACAAATCTAATATTAAAGATCAACAAACAAGAGTTTAGTGTTTTGGGTTATGATAAGGGGAGATTCTAGGAGTTTCGGTTTCTTTATAAGATTTCTTGAATGTAAATGGTTCACCAATTCTTATCCCTCAATTGCCAAACACTTGTAGAAAGTTGCCGGTTCTCTCTTGCAATAGATAACCGACTAAGGACTAAGAAATGTATCTAAATATGATCAATTAGACGTGAACCAACGTTGTCCTTACACAGAAGCGCACCTATTACTATGCCTTCCTCGGATATCAACATAGAAGCCCACAACTTATTAATCTATCAAGATACAAGAAACTAATCAAAAGATCCATCCTACTCTCTTAAATATTCTTATTTCCTCTTCAAGATTATCTCTCAAACGTCCTTACACGGGCTTGCACCTGTCACGTGGATCCCTCGGATGATCGAGTGAGAGTTTATCTTTACTAAGTCCACAAGAAATCCAAACAATCAATCAAGAATAAGAATTAAGCACAAATCACCATTAATCATTCAAGATCTAATTGATACAAGCAAGACAATGTCATTGAAACAAGAAATTGGCAAATCCATAACAGATTACATCAATCCATCATACAAATACTCCCTTAATCCTAGAATACAAGATCTACTCCATGAATCGAGGAAGAATGCCCGAAGAAATAAAGATTACAAGCATTTCTTAAATCCCCAATCCAAGAAACCAAGAAAAGGGGGAAAGAGAAAACTTATCTACGAAGAAGCCTCGTCTTCGGATCCAATCCTCGCTCCGGAGTCGAAATCGTCAAGAAATCCCCTCGAATCACCCAGAAATCCTTCCAAGAATGGGAGGATACCACCAAATCTTACCTTCTCCCCAAAAGGGAAGAGATCCCCTTTCAATTCATGAAGGAGGGTTTAAATAGAGGAGGAAATCGGGCGCCACGGCCCTATGACACGGCCGTGTGAGATTCACACGGCCATGTCCAGTTCCTTCTCTGCCAAAGCTGCACGGCCGTGTGACTCACACGGCCAGGACCCTTCTGTTCTCTGAAAATGCTACACGGCCGTGTGGTGCACACGGCCACCACCTGCTTGGCCTCTGGAAACCTCACACGACCGTGTAGATATACACGACCATGTAAGGCATCGACTCTAATTTCTTCAAATCAAGACACAGCCGTGTGAGATTCACACGGCCATGTCCTCTTCCCTTCCTGTTAAAACTACACGGCCGTGTGTGGTACACGGCCTGATGCTCTCTCCCTTCAATTCCTTCCAAGCTTGTCCGAGGACGCATAATCTTCACCAATTTCGACTCCTGTGTACAGAAAATGCACAAAATGCAGATCTCCGAACCAAAAGAGTAAATATGCTAAAAGGAAAGCTGGAAGTATAAAAATGCATAGATCAAGCATGCTCAAAGTATGTAAATGTGCGTAAAAACATGCATAAAAGAGTATATAATCTACGCACATCAATACCTTATTTGATCAGTATACCTTGATATGATTTATTCACTATGGTGCCCATTGTTATATGTCCAGAGGTTGGTTTAGTATATTACCATGCTTAGTGACATGCACCATTTGCATGATTGCATGCTGTGCGATAGATTGCTCCATTATTGTTGAGCACTTTGCCAGTTTTCATCACTGTTCGATGCTCCGTTGTGACGCTCATGGGTAGCGTGACACAGCGTGGTAGCACGTCAATTTGGCTCTTCCGGTGCTCCGTTGGTCCGCTCATGGGTAGTGTGACACAGCGTGTAGCACGTTAGAGATCCCTCCCCGTCATAGCGTACCGGGAGATGAGAGCATTGCGCTCCCCCATTTATGATTTGGGGTAGGAGTACGTGTGTACTCCGACAGCATTCCATCCACTCGGTCACTCATCAGGGGTATTGATGCAGAGTGCACGGTTGTCGCAGCTCTACCCACTCGGTCCCACTTTTGTTATGAGTTGGCTGACTGGCGTCAGGGGTGACCATGACATTGGCATCATATGCATGATGCATTTATTGTTTGTGATTGTGTTTGCTGCATTTATATGCTGCATATTGTTTGGATACCTATGTTTGACATGTATATAGGTCTTCTATACCTTTCGGACTGTTTGTCCTTATACTGGGTCCTGGTTAGTACAGATTCTCTCCTGTCTACTTCGGTTTGCATTTATCTTTATTTTTATCAGGAGACTGTACGCATGATTAGTGCTAGGTGTTATTTCTTTACTTTGCATATCAATTGTACCTGCTGAGTGTTGGACTCACCTCACCTCCATTGTTGTTATTTTTCAAGTTAATGCTGTTAGGAGAGAGTTCCAGTTGCTAGTCCCCTGCAGATCTCAAGCTGTATTATCTTTTGGGTTTCTTATTTAGACTGTGTTAGACTTATTCTATTTGAGGATTTGGATATTGTATGGATTCATATGATCGATGGATTTTTGTATGATTTGGATTTGTTCTACTACATGCCTGCCTAGACGGCAGAAGAGGTAAGTTAATCTTATCGTCGGATTTGAGATTTACGAGTGTAGTTGAGTAGGGTTATTTTTGAGTCATATGTTCATTGTTACAGTGTGTTTATTATTAACTGCGTGTGATGGTTATATATATGTTTGTTTATTTCTGTTATTATTCCAGCCGCATGTGGCTGAGGTATGTGGCTATGTAGAAAGTTTCAGATTGTCCGCCGTACAGGGGAGATGCTGTCGAAATTTCTTCGGATAGGGACCCCTCCGGGGCGTGACATTTCTAGGACACAGTTTCCTTTTATAATCAACAACACACACTATAAGTGATATCATTTCCCAACTTATCGGGCTTATTGATTTATCAAACTAAATCTCACCCATTGATAAATTAAAGAAATAAATATCAAATATATGTGCTTGTTATTATATTAGGATTAAGAGCACATACTTCCATAATAACTGAGGTCTTTGTTCCTTTATAAAGTCAGTATAAAAGAAACGACCTCTAATGGTCCTACTCAATACACTCTAAGTGTACTAGTGTAATTATATAGTTAAGATAAACTAATACCTAATTACACTACGACCTTCCAATGGTTTGTTCCTTTCCATCTTGGTCGTGAGCTACTATTTATAATTTATAAGGTGCTGATAACATGATCCTCTATGTGTGACACCACACACCATATTATCTACAATATAAATTAATTGAACAACTACATCTATCATAAATGTAGATATTTGACCAATGTGATTCTTATTTCTAGATAAATGTTTATATCAAAAGCTAGGCTGTTAGTATACACTCTAACAAGGGTGCGTTCCCGGGAAGGGAACTTAGGCGTCGATCCAACTTAGAACCATTTCGGAACTCTAAGTTGAGATCTTGACTAGATTCCGGTCTCGGTGAGACGGAATCTAATTACTGAACTATTCCTTTTTATAACTATGTTGTCCTAATACTTTGTTTAGCAGGGTAGTTTGCATTTTGCCTTGGACTAACACTTTTATGCAGGTAGCTGGTAAAGTGGAGGTCCGGGAGCCCGGAGGTCCGGGCGCCTAGAATGCAAAACTTATCCCCAACGAGTTTCGCCACGTGGAGCACCCTGGTTGGCTTAGCTACGTCACATTCAGGGCGCCCCGAAGGGATCCGGGTGGCACGAACCTCCTATATAAGGAGGGTGAAGGCTAGAGCAAATCAACAACAATGACAAGATCTTTCAACGCTAGCTTTAGTGTGTTGTGCTCCTGCGACGCCACGAGGCTACTCCGACAAAGTACTTTCTTTCTTTCTTCTTTTCTTAATTATTGTCGAAATTTTCTTTTATCATTTCCTATAATTCAATTGTGTAATATCTTTTTGAATTTCTAGTGGATTACCCAACGAAAGCACTTGACGAGTGCAGGCCTTGGAATAGGAGTCGTTGAAGGCTTCGAACCAAATAAAAAATACTTGTGTTAGCATTGTTGTTTTCTTTTCCGCTGCGTACTCTCATTAAAGTTTTAAATCGATATTCACCCCCCCCCTCTATCGAATTCACGATCCAACATATTACTTCTGTTTATTATATAATTTTGACTTTTTACTTCGCCACTCTTTACTTCGGTGATTGTTAATTATGAAGTAATATATAACAATCAACTTCGTTAATAATACTAGCAAAGTAAAATATTATTTTTTACTTCAGAATTTAAAAAACAAGGGCTTCACTATTAATTTTAATAATATTTTACTTCAGTATATTAATTTTGATAAAGTAAAATAGTTTAAAATATATATATAATTTTTTGTATGTGAAGTAAAAAAGATGAGCCGGATAGGAATTAATTAGACTTCTAATTTCCCATCTCACTTCTAATTTTTACAAGTCTTAATTAACATTATAATTAACCTTGTTAATAAATAACCACTCCAAAAAATAATTCCAAGCCCTAGCAGTACTCGTGCGTGCGTCTCCAGCCTTCTACCACCCCTCATTATTTTTTCAACTCGATCGAGCTTGTGTCTCCGTCCTCCGCGTCTCCAACCACGCCTCCATTTTTTTATCTCTAGCTTGCGTCTCCGTCCTCCACGTCTCAAGCCTTGCATCTTCATTCTCCGCATCTCCAGCTTGCGTCTCCAGCCTTGCATCTTCGTCCTCTATTTTTTACGTCTCCAACCGTGTGTCTCCAGACTTGCGTCTCCATCCACCATTTTTGCATCTTCAGTCTTGCATTATAGGGTCAGTCTTCTACTACCCTCTCTTGGATCTAGTTTGATGCTTATAGAAATCTGCTTTCTAAGGTCTTACTTTGACTGATTTCTAGTTCATCGTCTTCTATTCTCAAGAAATCAGTGATTGTTGAAATTTTGAGGGATTATTTAGGAATTTGATTGTTGATATATCTATTCAAGTATGGTCGATATACCTATTCAAGTATGGAAGATTTAACAAAGGGATTAAAAAGATGTTCAAGGTATCGAGGAAGATATATATTGGTAACAAAAAGTAAGAAGATAACAAAATAACAATATAAATGTCTGTATATATAAACAAGGATTTGCAAATGATTTTTATTGTCCTAGACCTGAAATTACGAATTATAAAATACAGTTCAAGATGATTACCATATTAGATTCTAGAGAAGGAAATAATACTCATTAATTATATTTATGTAATAAAAATGCTAAAATATAATTACTGGAATTAGAGCGATTGAAAGAATAAATGATTTTCCCATAATTGTAAACAAGATGGTTAAGATCAAGATTCTACCTGCAAATAGGAAGGGATTCATAAATATGGATCGACATAGATCCTATGTAGAAACAATATGGGATTATTTTACTAAGTTCAAAAGGTCCTAGCTCAATTCAGATCCTTAGTACTTAGGATCTACATTGTTTAGGTCAGGTCAAGATCCTATAGTTCACATCATAATCTTGACTTTCTTAATAATGAACTAAATTGAGGATAAACATAGAGTCCTTCGTAAGTGCTAGATGAAAGATAAACCTTCTTGGCATAAAGTTATTTGCAAATTTATGCTAATTGATAAAAAATTAATTTTTATATCTGAAAGTCATATTACAGATAAAGAAGACAAACTCAATGTTTAAATTAAGTAGAATAAAAAATAAATACTGATACGGCGCATGTTTGTAGGGTCGGTGAGATGATGTGGTTATAAGTCAAGACCATAAGAGGGTCAGAAGGCAAGCTGACCTGGAGGTCAGAAAGGTCAAAAGTCAAGCCTCCGTGGCCGGTCAGAAATTAAGCTGACCTGGAGGTCAAGGAGGTCAGAAGTCAAGCCGTCGTGGCCGGTCAGAAATTAAGCTGATGTGGAAGTCAAGGAGGTAAAAAGGCAAGCCTCCGTGGTCGGTCAGAAGTCAAGAGGACGTGGAGAGCAGCGATGTCAGAAGTCAAGCTTACGTGGACAGGATCGCAGTCTCAGCTGATAGGACGGTCAAAGGATGGAATTATAAGCCGGACAAGGACCAGCCCTGATGGCGGTCAAGAGTCGGGCCCACGGGCCAGGTCGGGAAGTGCTAGCCATGGATAACAGCGGATAGAAGTAGGTCTGGACACAGACCTAGCGTGTAGGTTGGAACGTACAAGCCATGGATAGCAATAAACAGTAAACAGGTCTGGACACAGACCAAGCGTGCAGGTCAGGATGTACAAGCCATGGATATCAAGTATACAGTAAACAGCAGGTCTGGGCGCAGACCTAGCGTGCGGGTCGGGACGTACAAGCCATGGAATCAAGTATACAGTAAACAGCAGGTCTGGACACAGACCTAGTGTGCAGGTCGGGACGTACAAGCCATGGATATCAAGTATATAGTAAATAGCAGGTCTGGACACAGACCTAGCATGCAGGTCGGGATGTACAAGCCATGGATATCAAGTATACAGTAAACAGCAGGTCTGGACACGGACCTAGCGTGTAGGTTGGGACGTACAAGGCATGGATATCAAGTATACAATAAACAACAGGTCTGGACACGGACCTAGCGTGCAGGTCGGGACGTACAAGCCAGGGATATCTACAGTAAACAGGTCTGGACACAGACGTAGCATGCAGGTCGGGATGTGCAAGCCAGGGATAGCAGTAAACAGTAAACAGGTCAGGACATAGACCTAGCGTGCAGGTCGGGACGTACAAGCCATGGATAGCAGTAAACAGTAAACAGCAGGTCTGGAGGCGGATCTAGCGTGCAGGTCGGGACGTACAAGCCAAGGATAACTGGTATATAGAAGCAGGTCGGGGTACAGATCTCAGAATACAGACTCGTCGTCCAGACACTACAGGACAAACAAGCCAAGGAATCGTAACCACTTGTCAGAGAATGTCAGAGAATAATTAAGGTGTCAGGGAATATGCTAATAGTAAGGCTCAATACACCTTGGGTTTTGCCGCCAGCCTATTAAGAAGAAACACGTGTCAACCACCGCCAGACAGAGCCTGACAGCCGACATTCCCTGACACCCGTCAGACCCAGAAACATCCGTTGCAGTATAAAAAGGGATGCCTTGTCCCTTATGCAGGTACGCTCACTCGTCATTTTTCACTAGTCTTTACTTTTCGTCCTTTCTTTGTGCTTTTTGGGGGGAAAAGTACCTGACTTGAGCGTCGGAGGGCCTGACCCGGGGACGTTTTCCCTAGTTTCTAGTCTCTAACGACTAGTGGACTCGTCTGAGTGTGTGTAGAGACGCAACGTCATCGTCCTGGGCACCTTCCGTCGTCAGCCGCTCGTGTCAGCCTTCCCGAGGGGTGCCAGTTGGATCTGATTCCGCGGTGACTTTCCGTCAACTTCCAGTACATCAAGGCCCGCCTTCATCCGACTCAGCTTTCAGACGGGATCAAATTTGGTGTCGTCTGTGGGAACACAACAACCTATTCCAGAATGTGACGATGGATGAGTCTGGCTGCATCAATGTCACCATGACCGCCGGAGAGTACGAGCTCTTCAAGGAGGCCAAAAGGCGAGCAGCCTCCGAGAAGCAAGTGACTGTCTCTCGACCACGCCAAGTTCCTGCTGAAGCTTCTAAGGTGCCCCTTCCTGTTTTAGATCAGGGTTCTAAGAGAAAACAGCTTGAGGTATTTTCTCAGGTTCCTTATCGTGAGCCTGGCGTGGGGTATTACCAGCCAGAGCCCTAGGGCTAGAGCCTCAAGAAAGAGCAGCCTCAGGCCTCCATGGCTGAGAGTTTCTTGCCACGAGACTCAAAGAAGGGGAAGACCCTTATCATACCAGAGGTATTCCCGGAAGATCCGGACGAGAGAGTACCTTTCTCGGCGAGGATCTTGAATGAAAGATTGCCTAAAGGCTACAGAGCTCCGTCGATCGGAGAGTATGATGGGAGCAAAGACCTGGAAGAGCACCTACGAAAATTCAAAAATGCAGCCCTGCTGCATCAACACAGTGATGCTGTCAAATGTAGAGTTTTCTTGAACACTTTAGCTGGCTCGGCGTTAAAGTGGTTTGATGGGCTATCTCAAGGGTCCATCACCTGTTTCTTGGACTTCAAGACGGCCTTTCTGCGTCGATTCGCTAGTAGTAAGAAATATTAGAAGATAGATCACTGTCTTTTTGCTCTGAAGCAAGGGTCGACCGAGCCCTTAAGAAGTTATATCAACTGCTTTAATCAAGTGGCCCAGGATGTTCCCACCGCCACTTTGGAGATTCTAATGAGCGTCTTCTCTCACGGACTAGGGGAAGGAGAATTCTTCAGAGATCTCATCAAAAATCCCGCTCGAAATTTTGATGAGATGGTGGAAAAAGTTGCCTCCTACATCAAAGTGGAAGAAGCGCAAGCAGCTCGGAGGAAAGCTGAAAGACCACCTCCCTCTACCAACAAGCAGGAAAGAAGGGTACCTCAACCGCCTCCTCAACCTCTACCGCGCGCCCGGGAAGCCAGACCTGCTTTCCATCCCGGGTAGGAGATCAGACCCGCTCCTCGAGTCTCAGATGTGCATGCTACCCGACCAGGACCATGGAACAATCGGTATTGCACTTATCATCGGTCTCGTACTCACGATACTAATCATTATTTCCAGTTAGCTCGGGATTCCAAGCGGGTCGCTGAGTTAGGTCTACCACCGCCCGAGCTATCCCCTCAAGTGCTCAAGAGGATGGAAGAGCAACGAACCGCAGCTGGACAGGCCTGGCAACCCCACCCCAACCTAGCAGGACCCAGTACTCATCAACTTGGCCGGGGGAAAGAGCTAGAGGGATCGCGGGAAGCCGAGAATAGAGGTAATGTTTCCGTCAGAGAAATTGACATGATCTCTGGTGGGCCAACTGATGGAGATTCGGGAAGAGCGCGCAAGTCCCATGTGCGTCGCTTAGAGGTTCATGCTGTTGGATGCAGTCAAGAGCAGGCTGCCGGCCCTGTTATTAGCTTCGGGCCAGCAGATCTGGAAGGCCTGGAGTTGCCTCATGATGATGCCCTCATCATCAAATCTATCATCGCCAATAGCCGAGTGGCTCGGGTTTTCGTAGACACCAGAAGCTCAATCAATATTCTGTTCAGGACTGCATTCGAGGAGATGCAGATTGATGCTGATGAACTCCAGCCGGTGACCACATCTCTATATGGATTTACAGGCAATGAAGTGAAGCCGATGGGTCAGATTAAGCTGGCCATATCTCTGGGCACCGAGCCATTGGTGCGCACACGGAGGAGCACTTTCATAGTAGTGGACTCCCCTTCTTCTTATAATTTCATTTTGGGAAGGCCCGCCCTGCATGAATTTAGGGCTGCTGTTTCGACCTTCCATCAGAAAATCAAATTTCTCGTGGGCGAGCAGGTTGGGGAAGTTAAAGGGGAATAGAGGGTTTCTCGCCGGTGCTATATTGACATGGTCTGAGTGGAGGCTTGGAAAAATCAAAGAATGCAAGATGGAGGTGTCCATGATGTTCAAGAAGAGCCTCTGCCTATAGTTGAAGAACCCATCCCTTGGGAGGAGGTGCAACTGTATGCTGAGCGTCCTCAGAGTGTAACCCGCTTGGACAGCGACCTTCCCTCTCCCCTCAAAGAAGAGTTAATTCAATGCTTGATTCGTAATCGGGACGTCTTCGCCTGGTCTACAGAAGAGTTACCCGGGGTCAAGCCAGAAGTAGCCGAACACAAGTTCCATTTACTGCCGGACTCCTGACCTGTCAAGCAAAAGAAAAGAAACTTCTCAGCCGACCAGAACAAAATAATCAGAGCTGAGGTGGACCAGCTCAGGAAGGCAGGCCATGTTAGAGAAGTGCAGTTTCCGTCCTAGCTGTCTAACGTGGTTTTAGTAAAGAAGCCCAACAATAAGTGGAGGGTGTGTATAGACTTCAGAGACCTCAACCGAGCCAGTCCTAAGGACTGCTATCCTCTGCCTCGGATTGATCAGATGGTGGATTCCACGGCCGGCTACGAGAGGATCTACATGTTGGATGCATACCAGGGGTACCATCAGATACCTTTAGCAATGGAGGACCAAGAAAAGGTTAGCTTCATTATGACTGACGGTACTTTCTGCTATACTGTCATGCCCTTTGGTCTCAGGAACGCCGGAGCCACATACCAAAGAATGATGGACAAAAGCTTCCGGGAGTAGATTGGGCGTAATGTGGAAGTCTATGTGGATGATATACTCATCAAGTCCCCATTAGCAGTGAACCTGGTCAAAGATGTGGAAGAAACATGAAGGACCCTCCGGCAATATGGGTTGAAGCTGAACCCCTTGAAATGCCTGTTTGTGGCTAAAGGAGGAAAATTCTTGGGATACTTGGTGACCGAGCGGGGGATAGAAGCTAATCCCGAAAAAGTTCGGGCACTACGGGATATGCAGCCGCCTCAGAATTTGAAGGAAACTCAGAAGCTGGTCGGCAGAATAACAGCCCTGTCAAAATTCATTTCCAGATCTGCAGACTGGGCTGCTCCTTTCTTTAAAGTGCTTAGGAAGGCTTCCAAGTTCCAATGGGATGAAGACTGTACTCGAGCTTTTGAGGAGCTGAAGAAGTACTTGGAGACTTTGCCATCTTTATTTAAGCCAGTTGTGGGGGAACCCTTATGGGTCTACTTATCTGCCACCCCCGAGGCCGTAGGGGCTGTGCTTGTTAAGGAACATGACAATGTACAACGGCCAGTGTACTTCTTCAGTCATCTATTAAAAGGGGTCGAGTCTCGATACACGGCCCTCGAGAAGTTGGTTTATGGATTGGTTCTTATGGCTCGACGGTTAAGACCTTACTTCTTATCACATCCCATCACGGTTTTGACCAATAGCACCATAGGAAAAGCTCTAACTAATGTAGAAGTTGCAGGCCGGCTTATCAAGTGGGCGACAGAGTTGGGGGAATACGATATACAATATCAGTCGTGCACAGCCATTAAGGCACAGGCCTTAGCAGACTTCTTAACAAAAATTCATCAGACCAACTCCGAAGAAACTTGGAAAGTCTATGTAGATGGATCGACTAATCACCAGGGAAGCGAGGTCGGGATTTTATTAATATATCCTCAAGGCGACATACTCCAATTGACAGTTCGATTGAATTTCCGAGCCACCAACAATGAGGCGGAGTATGAGACTTTGTTGGCAGGATTGCAAGCAGCCCGGCACGTAGGGACAGCTCGAGTAATCATTTATTCAGATTCCCAGCTGGCAACTCAGCAAGTAGCCGGCAACTTTATGATAAATTATGACAAATTACAAGTATACCGGGAAGCCTATGAGAAGATGAAAGAGGAATTTGCAGAGATCACAGTAACCAAAATCCCCAGGTCGGAAAATGAGAAGGCAGATGAGCTAGCAAAGATGGCCAGTTCCTTAACCACTTGGGTGTTGGACCGGTTAACTGCCCAAACTTTCCTTATAGCTCAGATAGATCTGCAAAACAATAGAGAAGCAATTATTGATTGGCGGGTGCCCATGATTGACTATCTTAGGCAAGGTATCTTACCAGCCGACCCAGAAGAATCACGGCTGGTCAGGAAGCAAGCCCATGCCTATATCATGATTGGGGATCAGCTCTACAAGAGGTCCTTCTCTAGACCCTTACTCAAATGCTTGGATATGGAGGAGGCCGACCAGGCCTTGCGAGAAATACATCTGGGTTGCTGTGGCAATCATGTAGGCGGTCGGACATTGTCTCGCAAGGTGCTCCTGGTCGGATATTTCTAGCCTACTTTATAGAGGGATGCCCACAAGTTGGTAAATACTTGTTTGTCTTGCCAGAAACATCAAAACTTAACACATCGACCTACAGCTCTGTTGAAAACATCTATAGTCTCGTGTCCTTTCGATCAATGGGACATGGATATTGTGGGGCCATTTCCGATGGCGCCAGGTCAGAGACACTTCTTATTGGTGGCGGTGGATTATTTTTCTAAGTGGGTAGAAGCAGAAGCCTTGGCCCGGATCACATAAGATATCGTCATTCAATTTCTATGGAGGAATATTCTTTGTAGATTTGGTATTCCTCATAAACTAGTGTCAGACAATGGAAGACAATTTCAAGGACAAAAATCCAGGCCTGGTGCAAGGGGTTTGGCATAACGTAGGCCTTCACTTCAGTAGCATATCCACAAAGCAATGGTCAGACCGAGGTGGTCAACAGAGAAATAGTACGAGGTCTGAAGGTTAAGCTGGATCATGTGGGAGGCAATTGGGTGGAAGAGCTGTCAAGCATTCTGTGGGCCTATCGCACGACACCTCGGGAAAACACAAGTCTGACACCCTTCCACCTAGTTTTTGGCAATGAAGTAGTCGTACCCATAGAAATCGGAGTGTCGTCAGTCAGGAGGACATTATATAATGAAGGAAACACAGAGCGGTGGCTAGCTGAGTTGGATCTTATTAGCCAAACCCGTGACAGAACGGCAGCTCAGTTGGAGGCTTATCAACAAAGAATGAGGCAAAATTATAACAGAAGAGTGATTCCTTGATTCTTTGGGGAAGGAGATCTGGTCTGGAAGCAAATCAAGCCCATGGGGGACGTAACCAAGCTAGCACCACAGTGGGACGGGCCTTACAAAGTCATCAAAAAATTATCGTCCGGAGCTTATTACTTGCAAGATAACCGGGGCAAGAAGTTATATCGACCATGGAGCGTCAACTACTTGCGACCTTACAGAGTCTAAAGGAGCATACAAAGAAGAGTGAGTCAGGTTGTGAGACGAGCTGCCATCTACTTGGTAGACCGGGGAAAAAAAAAGCAGATAAGATATAGCGGTGAGGGGATATGAAAGTGGAAATTGTATGCCCTAATACTTCTTTTAGTAAAACTAAGCAATTTTAGCAAAAGTGAACCTTAGAACGCAAAGGGAAAAATAGTGAAGTGATTTACAAGGAATTGTTAAGTCATTATACACAAGTAATCAAGAAGGATCATTTGAAAGGAGCAAAAATTTCATCCGGGATCTCTTTAAGGATCCGGTCGTGATCCAAAAATTCAGGAGGAGAAATTGATTTCAGGTATTCCTGCTCACAAAGTTGTCGCAGAGCCCTAGCCGAGCCATAAATAACAGAGGTGGAGAAACGCTGCCCTGCTTGTGTACAGAACTCTGAGAACGCAGGTACAGAACGCGACTCTGTTGACAGCGGTCATTCTCTCCTTCTTTATAAAGGGCCAGGGTTGTCGATGCTCCTTCTGCTGCAGTCCGGGCCTGGGCTAGTTCAGTTCGGGTGGCCAGTAGTTCTTCTGCTTGAGATGCTAGTTGGGCCGCCTGAGATTTTAGCTTCTTGTCTTGCTCCTGCGCTAAGGTTTCGGCGGCACGCAAATTTTAAACCAATTGATCCATAGCTCGCTGATGCTCCAAAGCTTGTTGATCCATGAGTTGCTGGTGCACAACCTCGACTTGGCTTCTTTCTTCCTTGAGGTCCTTAAGCTTTTGGTCAGATATCGTCAAGGATACTTCCAGACTATTCTTCTGTTTTGTTAGAGCTTTTACTTCAGCCCTCAGGGCGTGACTAGCCTGCACCGGGTTATTCAATTGAAGTTCCAGTTCAGCTACTTTGTCTTGCAACATCTTATCATGATGATGAGCAGCATGAAAAGATTAGTTTATCGTCAATGACTCTGCACAGGCCTGGGACACAGAGGAAACATCTGATAAGAATGAGGAAGATAATAATTACAGTAAGCCATCATGGAAGCTGACCTTGATGTATAGCTCAGAAAATCTATCCATCTAGGCAAGGGGCGGCAAAAGTTCCATTTGACGCTTGCTTTCTTCCCACGCAGTGGCTAGGTGACCTTTCATGGTCAAGGAGCCGGTGGGAATGTCACGCCTTGACTGTAGCCCATCCTCTAAAGAAGCAGTGGTACGATAATAAAGAGGGACAGGGGTGTTGGTTGTGTAGGCCCCGCGGCGGAGCTAGAAGGCCCAGTAGCCGACATAGAAGGAACTGATGGAGGCACAGGAGAGGGCTCTAGAGGTGAGGTAGCTGGCGGAGAGCGGCGCGAGGGATCGACCTCGGTGCTCTGGTGCTGTGGTGACGTAGAAGGTTGAGTAGGAGGTTGAGTTGGAGGAGAAGGTTGAGCAGTGGGAGGCTCAACCGGAGCTGTGGTAGGATCAGATGGAACATCGGCCTAGTGCGGAATAGGAGTCGGGGTCACAATAGGAGGCGGAGGAGGAGAAGCGACCGCCACAGGAGGTGAAGGAGAAGGGATAGCAGACGGGCCTGAGTCTGGCACAAGACGAGGGGCTCGGCGTCAAAGTCTCTGAGCCAACAGCTAGCCATCCGAATCGGAATCATCGGAAGGCGGCCGAGCCCTGTGTCTAGAGGAAGAAGGGGCATCCTGGCTCAGGTGGTCATTTGCGGACCGGGCCTGGCAAGCTGCTTGAGAAGCTTCTCTGAAAGCAGGGCTTGCATGGGGGACATTGGCAAATCTTCGACCGAGGTCGCGACCAGGGATATAAATCGGTCGGGGAGGATTAATAGACTGAAGAGGCGTCGAGGTGACTGGCCGGGTTGTAGCGGCAGGTCGGTGATGAATAGCAGTCGTAGCCCAGGGACTAATAGGGCCAACAGGCCGGGGCAGACGCGCAGTCCTGGGATGAGTGGGACGAGCGAAGGAGGCCGGTCGGACAATGGAAGATCCTCTGCGAGAAGGACGAGGTGAAATATTTACAGGGGAAGTCCCACCTACAGAGGTCGAAGACGAATGGGGTAGCGATCTTCTTTGTAAAATGACTCGGCCACGCCTCATTATTTCCATGTCGCTCAGAGGAAGAGGTTGAACCTCTGAATCGTGGGTTAAGACTTCAGCTGTACAAAATAGAGTAGGAGGTCAGCTACAGCAAGAAAAACAAAATGCTTATGAAGTAGTAACAGAACGGAAAGGGAAGCTTACCCAGGAAATGAGGCGTCTCATGAGTAAGATAACTTAGGCGGAAATAGGATAGCAATTCTTCAGATAATAGACGCGTCAAGTTTAGCTGCCAACCGGCTAAACGAGATGAAGCTTCTATGAAGGAGGTATCAAGATGAAATTCCCCCAGTTCTGGAGGTGGAGGAAGTGATGATTGCCATCGCAAAGGTCACTCTACTCCCTGAGGAAATTGAATAAAGAAGAATTTGTTCCTCCAACTCGGGTCAGAGGGTGGTAGGGATGAGAAGAAGGCTGTTCGAAGACGAGGCTGGAAGCGGAATGTGCCTTCTTCCTGTCATCGGAGGGTGAAGAAGCAGGGGAATAAGTGGGCGGACCAGGATAGTTCGCACACATCACATAGCACTACAAATCCACAGAGGATCCTTATGGAGTTTGGCGTCAGTTGTCCCAGGGGAATTCGGAAGTGGCGGCATACGTCGGAGAAGAAAGGGTGGAGAGGAAGACGAAGGCCAGCCACAAATTTCTCTTTAAAGAAGGTGCAATAGCCAGCAGGAGGATTGAAGAATTAGCGTATTCCAGTGGGGATAACCACGTGTACGACATCCTTAACCCCATGGGTATATCGCAGGTCATCCTGATCTATTTCGTCGAAAGTGGATGAGCCAGGGTAATACATAGCCGCCAGAGAAGAAAGAAAAGATGGGGATGCAATGAGGAAAGAAATAAAGGAAGGAAAGATCTAGAGGGAAGCTATTAACGCAAAAGCCAAAACTCAGGAGCAATAGGGGATTCCAGCGGGAAGGAAGAAGAAGACAAACAAAGTCTAAAGCTAAAGCTGGAGGAGATTATTTATAGATGCGAGGCAGAGGGGCAATTTCGTCAAACATCATCCACCGGTGCACAATAATTGGTGGGAATAAAGAGAACCGACGGATCTTCTTTGAAAATAACGCCCAAGGGTATATTGGGAAAAGTAGCGACACAAAGTACGAGGAGATGTATCTCAGGAAAAGACAACAATTATGTCTTAGGAAAAGTGCCTTTGCCTTCCCGATCTGGGTTCCCGATCGGGGATTACAAGGAAAAGAACAGACCAGGAAGTATGGCCGAGCCAAGGTGGTCAGCAAGGAAAGACAAGCTAAGCAGTTCGGGATATAAGCGTAGACCGGGGCAATTTATTAGGCTAAGTTGAGCGGTCAACGGAAAAAGGCAAGGAAAATAGGTCAGGATAAAAAAGGGATTCCAGGCCGGTGTCAGATAAGACTTAAATTAGAAGGCCAAAGCCTGCGTTCGCAAGGTTACGGGTCGTATCAGTCAGAAAATATATGAGACAACTGATAAGAGGAGGAACATACTATAAGAAAGATGATACACTATAAGAGAAAATCAAAAGCCAGTGGTCATGACATATGACCATATCATAAGAAGGGCCAATGGACTAAAGCAAATTCAAGTATGAAATTACATAGCAAACAGTGGGAGTGAAAGTTTGACAGCTTCATGTTTACATTAAAAGTTTAGCATATATAGAATCACATCAAGGATCATTGTCAGTACGAGGTGTAGGGGGGCTAGGCGCCACGTCAGCCGGAGGCTCAAGGAGGAGAAATAAATCGTCGTCGTCTTTAAAGGAAGGAAGCGATCTGTCCGGAATCTCGTTCATCAGGCGGGCAGTATCTAAAAAATCTTCTAAAGGGGCAGCACGGAGCAGATCCTGCTCAAACATTTGTTGGCCCTGCCGGCCGCACCACAACATAGCATGAGATTCATTATACCTCCGATTTTCCTCAAGAAGAAGGGGGAGGAGACATAAGCTCGCTTGCATGCTCGTAGACGACCCACTTCTCCCGCCTGGTAATCAGTCAGCTCTGCTCGGGTTCTCTCCGTATCAGCTCTGGCTTTTTCTGCATCAGCTCGGGCCAAAGTTAAATCTTGTTGACCCTAGGAGACATTCTCTTGAGCTTTCAAAAGGTCGGCCTGCATTGATTTAAGGGTCGCTTGGCTGGCCTCCCACTGGCTTTGAAGGGTCTTCTCCCGGTCTGAACTAGAGGCCAGTTGACTCTGGACATCAGTTAAAGTCTTCTGAAGAGCCTCCCGGGTTTCCTGCAGACTCGCCAACCGGGCATCCTTTTCATCCGGCTCAACTACCAGTGAGCGGCGCCTTTCCGCCTCAAAAGTTAGTCTAGACTCGCTTGTCCTCAGAGCCGCTTCCAAAGTCTTAATTTTGTCAAAAGTCGCATGAGAAATGTTGCGGGCGGACTCTGCGGACTCTCCAATCAATCGAAGATAACTCGCTAAGTCCCCGGGAGTCGGGTTAAGGGGATCGCGGGGAGTTAGCGGCAGTTTCAACTCCTAGAGACGAGCCTTTAACACTTCGTTCTCCTTCTGCAAGCGATAGGTGTACTGAATGGCACTCAAGTTGGCGGAGCAGGCCTGAGTCAGATATAGGAAGAAAGATTATAAGAGATTCCAGCAGAGGAGCATTGATACAAGAAAACTTACGAAAACCGTCTGGCGAGCAGCTTGATCCAGCCCCTTCATCGGAGGATTCTTCCAAAACTTCTGATTGCCTAATCACCAGGATGTCGCCAAATCACCCTCTAGTTCAACCAGGGCAATCGGGGGAGGAGCCTCTTCTGCAGTTTCTTCGGCGGCGCCGGACTCTGTGGAATAAGGCAGGCGCCAAGAGTCAGTAAAGGTATAGTTCTTGTGAATTTTCCTCCGAGATCGAGGAGTAGAGGCCGGAGCAGCTAACGGAAGGGAGGTGGATAAGGTTGCTGAACTCCCGGGCTAGTCTATGGAGGGAAGGGGTAGCTACCCGGGAGAAGAGGCCTGAGCGTGAAAAGAGGCCCGCTTGGGAGTTATAGCCCGATCAGGTGTTGGAATTAATGTTCGTGGCGGCAGAATGGGAACCTCTGGCCCCAGGGTCGTCTCTCGGTCAGGAGCATCAATCTGGGCCCCCGAAGATTGAGAGGCGGCAGATGAGCGACAGCCGGAAGGAAGTAGTGGAGGTGACGCCTGAGTTGCAGGAGTAACCCTTTTCCTTTTGTGCTGGAGCTTCAGACGTTGGGTGGGCGGGGGAGATGTGGCTCGTTCTTCCTCGACCTGCTCTACAGTGGTCAGGTCCTCTATAGGAGCCACTTCCGGGGGGAGAGCCGAGGAAGCTTCCCCCTGGGCTGGTGCTGGGGGAGCAGATTGTGAGGCGGATGGGACGGATTGCGAGGCAGAAGGGGCAGACCGGTAAGAGGCCGCCAAGCCCTGCTTAAGCTCCGCATTTAAAACTTTCAAAATGGAGAAAGATTGGCCTTTTACATCGGAGGAATATGCCCGGAGCATGGCAGTCTCTGCAAGGGGAAAGAAAGATACCTCAGTTAGCGAAGAATAGCAAAGAGGAAAAATGGAATCTTACCTAATAGAGCTCCTATCTCCGTCTGAATGGGGCTGAGCCCAAACAAATACAAAAAGACTACCAACAGTAATACAGAAAAGAGAACGCTCACTCCTTGAAGTTTTTCTGAAACGGCGTCGCAAGAAGGTTGATGGTGATGTACTGGGAGGTTGGAAGGGATGTCAGAGCACCACTGGGTCGGCTTGACCAAGGGGTCAGGTGTTCTAATAAAAAAGAAACGAGATTTCCATCCCTTGTTGGAAGAGGGCATGTTTGAAAAGAACTTGAAACCAGGCCTAGCCTGTACCATAAACACTCCCGGCTCTGTGCGTTTGAAAGAGTAAAAATGATGAAATAGTTGGACGGTCAGTGGAAGTTGGTATATGCGACATAGAATGACAGTGCCGCATACGGCTCTGAAAAAGTTGGGTGAAAATTGTGAGATGCAGATGCCAAAGTATTAGCTCAGGGATGCAATGAAGGGATGGATGGGAAAATGAAGACCTCCTAAAATCTGGTCTCTAAAAATGGTCATGAAGCCTTCCGAAGGGTTGGCGGGGTGTTCATGAGGTGTAGGAACTCTGAGTTCATAAGCATCACTAAGTCGTAGGTCAGACCGAATCACAGATAGATCATGATCATCTATATCAGAAATGAAGCACGAATACCAAAGGGTGGTCTTACCGTCAGCCATTATCAAGGTAAGGGAGGTTGGAGAAGAAGACAGTCGAGAAGAAGAAGAACACCAAGTGTGAAGAGTCTAGAAAGGGAAGAGTCGATACACTAGAGATAGCGGAGCAGCAAGAAGAGGAAGGCAGTCAAAACGCTCAAGGCAATGACTGCGGACTACCTTTAGGGTTTATAAAGAGAGTTCTCCTTGGGAATATCGAAAAGAGGTGTCGAGTATCTTTTTGGGTGAAGCGCCTAAAGTCGTTCGATCGTAGAGGGACATGCTCTTATGGGAAATCGTATACAAAAAGGAGTGGTGTCGGTGGCGTAATACTGCATAAGCAATAAAGGCATGGGACAGGTGTCGATCCCCTAGGAAGCGTATTAATGATGAAAGTGATAAGGAAATCATAAGATGAAGCGGGAGTACAGAAACGCTTACCACGTGATTTTCTCGGGAAGCGGTGAAGAAAGTGGCGGGAGAGAAATTCAAATGCGGCGAGGCCAGGGCTGAGTAAGATTTTAATATTGTTATCCTCACAATATAACTGATGGTATATTTCTTGATGGCAGACAAAGTTGAAGTAATCTCTTCAAGTAATTCCTGGTCGGGAGATCACCTCCAGGTCGGTAACATCTATCTGGTCAGGAGATCACCCCCAGGTCGGCAACATCTATCCGGGTTAGGAGATCACCTCCGAGTCGGCAACATCTATCCTAGTCGGTAGATCACCTCTGGGTCGGCAATATATATTCGAGTCGAGAAGTTACCCCAGGATGGCAATATCTATCCTGGTCAGGTGATCGCCCCCAGGCCGGTAACATCTATCCAGGTCAGGGATTCACCCCCAGACTCTCGCCCAAGTGAGAGTTATAAGTGAGCAAGACTCTCACGCCCAACGACCTTCCAGGTCGGCTGTCCCAGACTCGCCCAGTGCGAGTTATAAGTGAGCAAGGTTCTCATGCCCAACGACCTTCTAGGTCGGCTGTCCCAGACTCTCGCCCCAGTGCGAGTTATAAGTGAGCAAGGCTCTCACGCCCAACGACCTTCCAAGTCGGTTGTCCCAGACTCTCGCCCTAGTGCGAGTTATAAGTGAGCAAGGCTCTCACGCCCAACGACCTTCCCGGTCGGTTGTCCCAGACTCTCGCCCTAGTGCGAGTTATAAGTGAGCAAGGCTCTCACGTCCAACGACCTTCCTAGTCGGCTATTCCAGACTCTCGCCCCAGTGCAAGTTATAAGTGAGCAAGGCTCTCACGCCCAATGACCTTCCAAGTTGGCTGTCCTAGACTCTCGCTCCAGTGCGAGTTATAAGTGAGCAAGGCTCTCACACCCAACGACCTTCCAGGTCGGCTGTCCCAGACTCTTGCCCCAGTGTGAGTTATAAGTGAGCAAGGCTCTCACGCCCAATGACCTTCTAGGTCGGTTGTCCCATACTCTCGCCCCAGTGCGAGTTATAAGTGAGCAAGGCTCTCATGCCCAACGACCTTCCCGGTCGGCTGTCCCAGACTCTCACCCCAATGCGAGTTATAAGTGAGCAAGGCTCTCACGCCCAACGACCTTCCAGGTTGGCTGTCCCAGACTCTCGCCCCAGTGCGAGTTATAAGTGAGTAAGGCTCTCACGCCCAACGACCTTCCTGGTCGGCTTTCCTAGACTCTCGTCCCAGTGCGAGTTATAAGTGAGCAAGGCTCTCACGCCCAATGACCTTCCAGGTCGGCTGTCCCAGACTCTCGCCCCAGTGCGAGTTATAAGTGAGCAAGGCTCTCATGCCCAACGACTGTCCCAGACTCTCGCCCCAGTGCAAGTTATAAGTGAGCAAGGCTCTCACGCCCAATGACCTTTCAGGTCGGCTATCCCAGACTCTCATCCCAGTGCGAGTTATAAGTGAGCAAGGCTCTCACGCCCAACGACCTTCCCGGTCGGCTGTCCCAGACTCTCGCCCTAGTGCGAGTTATAAGTGAGCAAGGCTCTCATGCCCAACGACCTTCCAGGTCGGCTGTCCTAAACTCTCGCCCCAGTGCGAGTTATAAGTGAGCAAGGCTCTCACGCCCAACGACCTTCCCGGTCGGTTGTCCCAGACTCTCGCCCCAGTGTGTTATAAGTGAGCAAGGCTCTCATGACCAATGACCTTCGCGGTCGATGCAATGATTCTCTTGGTCAGTACTTCTTATATCCTCCGACACAAAATTCAGCAGGCTAAGTTATCTTGCCGGACTGATCAATAAGCCATATTTCAAGGGTTCTGGCTAAGCATGAAATTTCACAGGCATATTCGCAAGTCATAGACGCATATCAAGGGGTAAGCAGATTATTTTTATTATTTTTGCTATGTTTTGCTAGAAATGTTAGAGAAACGCAGGGGTTCTATAAAAACACAATGATACATGAGCAATATAGTGGGGAGCTACAATAAGAGTGGAATGCAGAAGACAGGTTTTGTTTCGTTAAAATCAAAGGTACATTTTTCAAAGATTTCAATTGCTGCCAGATACAAAGGTTGGACCCTTTTCTCCCAAATGGGTCTGTGCTCGAATCAGTTCTTCCCGAACACTTTCAAGAGTGTGCCGTGATTAGCAGATGGTCTCGTCCTTTATCCGGCTCTCTTCTTTCAGCAAAGCCAGTTCGTCCTCATGCTTTATCTTCAAATACATGATATGATGGATTTGACTCTGGAAATCCTCTTGAGCTTTCATCTTAAGGGCTATCTCGGCCCGAGTTCTGTATTTGGCCGCTTGCCAGAGCTCCTCCATTTCCCGACGGAGGGAGGTTTGCAGATCCCTGCTCAGGGTCATATCACGCAGAGCTTTTTCCTTAAGGGCTATCTCGGCCTGAGTTCTGTATTTGGCCGCTTGCCAGAGCTCCTCCATTTCCCGACGGAGGGAGGTTTGCAGATCCCTACTCAGGGTCATATCACGCAAAGCTTTTTCCTTAAGGGCTAGCTGGTGACGTATGGAGGATAGCTCAGCGGGCTCCATAGGTTAGAAAAGGATCACAAGGAAACAGAAGAGATAGAGATACGGGTGTTGTTGCAAGGAGACATGAACTTTTTATAAGGAAGAAGAAGGTGAAGGGATTTCCTCGAAACTCGAGGCGGCGCTTGGAAAACAATGTAACATTTATAGGAGGAAAGTGCGCGCAGAAGTTGAGGAGTCAACATAAGCACAGAAGGAGATTGTTCATATCCTAGGATGACAGGAAATTCTGTAGAAGACGAAGGGAAAACAGGTAGACAAAAGACGTGGGAACCAGGCTAGTTAACACAAGGATTGGGGTTTAGTCAGTCAGACTAGAGCCTCCTTCGACTAGACTTGAGGGGGAGGCTTGTGATACGGCGCATGTTTGTGGGATCGGTGAGATGATGTGGTTATGAGTCAAGATCACAAGAGGGTCAGAAGGCAAGATGACCTGGAGGTCAGAAAGGTCAAAAGTCAAGCCTCCGTGGCCGGTCAGAATTTAAGCTGACCTGGAGGTCAAGGAGGTCAAAAGTCAAGCCGCTGTGGCCGGTCAGAAATTAAGTTGATGTGGAGGTCAAGGAGGTCAAAAGGCAAGCCTCCGTGGTCGGTCAGAAGTCAAGAGGACGTGGAGAGCAGGGAGGTCAGAAGTCAAGCTTACGTGGACAGGGTCGCAGTCTCAGCTGATGGGACGGTTAAAGGATGGTATTATAAGCCGGACAAGGACCAGCCCTGATGGCGGTCAAGAGTCGGGCCCACGGGCCAGGTCGGGAAGTGCTAGCCATGGATAACAGCGGATAGAAGCAGGTCTGGACACAAACCTAGCGTGCAGGTTGGGACGTACAAGTCATGGATAGTAATAAACAATAAACAGGTCTGGACACAGACCTAGCGTGCAGGTCAGGATGCACAAGCCATAGATATCAAGTATACAATAAACAGTAGGTCTGGGTGCAGACCTAGCGTGCGGGTCGGGACGTACAAGCCATGGATATCAAGTATACAGTAAACAGCAGGTCTGGACACGGACCTAGCATGCAGGTCGGGACGTACAAGCCATGGATATCAAGTATACAGTAAACAGGTCTGGACACAGACCTAACGTGCAGGTCGGGATGCACAAGCTATAGATATCAAGTATACAGTAAACAGTAGGTGTGGGCGCAGACCTAGCGTGCGGGTCGGGGCGTACAAGCCATGGATATCAAGTATACAGTAAATAGCAGGTTTGGACACGGACCTAGCGTGCAGGTCGGAACGTACAAGCCATTGATATCAAGTATACAGTAAACAGCAGGTCTGGACACGGACCTAGCGTGCAGGTCAGGATGTACAAGCCATGGATATCAAGTATACAGTAAACAACAGGTCTGGACACGGACTTAGCATGCAGGTCGGGACGTACAAGCCATGGATATCAAGTATACAGTAAACAGCAGGTCTGGACACAGACCTAGCGTGCAGGTCGGGACGTACAAGTGATGGATAGCAGTAAACAGTAAACAGGTCTGGACACAGACCTAGCGTGCAGGTCGGGGCGTACAAGCCATGGATATCTACAGTAAACAGGTCTGGACACAGACCTAGCGTGCAGGTCGGGATGTGCAAGCCATGGATAGCAGTAAACAGTAAACAGGTCTGGACACAGACCTAGCGTGCAGGTCGGGACATACAAGCCATGGATAGCAGCAAACAGTAAATAGCCGGTCTGGAGGTGGACCTAGCGTGCAGGTCGAGATGTATAAGCCAAGGATAACAGACATATAGAAGTAGGTATGTGTACAGATCTCGGAATACAGACTCATCGTCCAGACACTATAGGAAAAACAAGCCAAGGAATCGTAACCACTTGTCAGAGAATGTCAGAGAATAATCAAGGTGTCAGGGAATATGCTAACAGTCGGGGTTCAATACACCTTGGGTTTTGCCACCAGCCTATTAAGAAGAGACACGTGTCAACCTCCGCGAGACAAAGCCTGACAACCGACATTCCCTGACACCCGTCAGACCCAGAAACTTCCGTTGCAGTATAAAAAGGGATGCCTTGTCCCTTATGCAGGTACGCTCACTCGTCATTTTTCACTAGTCTTTACTTTTCGACCTTTCTCTGTACTTTCTGGGGGAAAAAGTACTTGACTTGAGCGTCGGAGGGCCTAACCTGGGGACTTTTCCCCTGGTTTCTGGGCTCTAACGACTGGTGGACTAGTCTGAGTGTGCGCAGAGCCGCAGCGTCATCATCCTGGGCACCTTCCATCGTCAGCCGCTCGTGTCAGCCTTCTCAAGGGGTTCCAGGTGGATCTGATTCCGCGGCGACTTTCCGTCAACTTCTAGTACATCAAGGCCTGCCTTTATCCGACTCAGCTTCTAGACGGGATCAAATACCCAAAATACCTTCCCAATAGCAGCAAAGCTGATAAAAAATTTTAGAGAGCACAGAAAGAAGCACCATTCATTCACAAAAGAATATAATTTCTAGTTTTAAAAGAATAATCAGTGGAAGAACATGCATATAAACAAATATTCCTATCTGCAAATAGCATGGTTCATACTATTCCGGTTGGGTTGCATGAATGTCTCAAGGTACTGTTGATAATTTTTTTGATTATGCCTCATATTTTATACTAATTGTTGACAAACAACAATTCAATATGATACTAAAACAGGTTGTTCTTTTTTCAAACCTGTTGATCTTTGTTATTTCAAACCTGCAATCACTAATTTTATTTTTCATGTTGATCTTTGTTATTTCAAACCTGCAATTACTAATTTTATTTTTCCTATTCTGGTCTCAAATCTGTTCCTATTGTTTTATATTTTTCGCATTACTCAAATGATAGAAGGATTGGTGGTATGTGCTAGTTTCGCTTACACATCTATTCCAGTAAAACTAGACGGTGATTTTTTTTAAAAAAAAAAATTGATTCCTTTTGTTGATTACAATTTTGTTCAAATAATAGGTAGTCAATGGCAAAGAGATATGCTTGTTGAAGTTCCTAATATCTTAATTTCATATCATGGCAATTCACTTGTATGTCTTCTCATAAGTTAATTATTAGCTTGTATAGGATATTGTTGGTTTGATTGCGGTTGTTGCTAGGTTCTGTCACATGATTCATGGATTTCTTCCACTAAATATCTACCTTCAATATGCATGGCTTTTCCTATTTATATATATGTCTGTAAATTTTCATTCATTATTGTGTATGGGAATTAACACATGCATGTTCTCAGTTTGACACTTTTGGGCTTCATTTATGGTTTTTTCTAATAATGTAGTTCATTAAAATTCTATAATTTTCTGATTTCATCTTCTTTGAAAGAGTTAGTAATTTATACAGTAAAGTAACATCATATGCATTCTTTTTACTATAATATTTTTTTAGGTTTTGATCAAATTCACATTGAAGAAAGGTAAAGTCTTTGAAGTAGTTTGAAGAAGACCTTCATCTAGCGATAAATAATACAAAAATTTATCGTTACAATTTTTTGGAATTTTGCTTGTATTGAAATGGATAAATCTGGGATTCAATCGGATAGAAGGTCCAAACAATATGAAGAAGGTGTTGAACAGTTCATTAGCTATTGTTTACAGAATCCTCTGTTTGATCCCAATTTAATTCATTGTCCTTGTTGCAAATGTATAAATCTTAAAAAAGGACCGGTTAAGTCCATTCAAGAGCATCTTTATTTTCATGGTATTAGTCAAAATTATGTGAATTGGATTTGGCATGATGAGTCTACTGAAAAAGATGGAGTAAATTTGAGTACCAACCAACCAAGAGCCAATTGATAATTATCACAATGACTTTGAACCGCTAATATGTGTGAGGCAGCATATGATAACTATACAGAAAATCTAGAAGCATTTATGGAATTTTTGGAGGAAGCAGAGAAACCATTGTACAATGGATGTAAATGTTACACAAAGTTGAGTGCACTTGTGAGACTGTACAATACAAAAGCAAGGCATGGGATGAGTGATGCTCTATTTTCATATCTACTAATGGATTTCGGGGATATGCTGCTAGATAATCATAATCTGCTATAAAAAATGTATGATGTAAAAAAGACATTGAGTTGTTTGACGTTGAGTCATGAAAAGATTCATGCTTGTTCTAATGATTGCATCCTTTATAGGAAGTTATATAAAGACTACATAAGCTGCCCTAAATGTGGCTTGTCACGGTGGAAGCTAACTAAGAATAATGTTGAGTAAAAAGGTGTTCCTGCCAAAGTGGTGTGGTATTTCCCTCCCATACCAAGATTTAAGCGCATGTTTAAATCTTTAGAGACCTCAAAAAATTTAACATGGCATGCAGACACTAGAGGAGTTGCTGGTCAGTTACGTCATCCAGCTAATTCATCATCTTGGAAGTTGGTGGATCATATGTGGCCCGACATCAAAAGTGAGCCAAGAAATCTTTGGTTAGCACTTGCAGCTGATGGCATTAATCCTTATAGCAACCTTAGTAGTCGGTATAGTTGTTGGCCAATCATGTTGGTCACCTATAATCTGCCTCCCAACATATGTATGAAAAGGAAATTCATTATGCTAATTATGCTCATTTCAGGGCCTCAATAACCAGGAAATGATATAGATGTCTATCTCGAGGTGTTAGTTGAAGATTTGCAACAATTGTGAGGAGTTGATAGTGTATATGATGCTTATCAAAGAGAGTTTTTCACTCTTAAAGCAGTCTTATTATGGACCATCAATGACTTTCCAGCCTATGGTAACCTTAGTGGATGTACTACACATGGTTATTATGCATGTCCACTATGCGGAGAAGATACTTATGCAAAGTATTTGGAAAATGGGAAGAAAATGTCATTTGTTGGTCATAGGTGATTCCTACCGCGGTTTCATCCCTATCGAAGGCAAATGACGAAGTTCAATGGCTTGGAAGAACATGGAGAAGCTTCTACACCATTATCTGGGGTTACCTTATTTAACAAGCTTTTAGACATAAGGTGTGAGTTTGGAAAGAAGATTAGTGTAACAGGTAAAAAGAAAAAAAATGCAAAAGAGAATAATGTAAAAGATAGTAAAGAAGAAAAAGATTTTGAAATAACAGATTTCAGAAAATGTTGGAAGAAGAAGTCAATTTTTTTCAATCTTCCTTATTAGAAACACTTGCATGTTAGGCATTGTCTCGATGTGATGCACATTGAGAAAAATGTCTTCGAATCCCTCATTAATACTTTGATGAATGTTAAAGGAAAAACTAAGGACAATATGGCAGCTAGGTTGGACATGGTTCAAATAGGAGTTAGACCTGAATTGGCCCCTAAATTTGGTGAAAAAAAATATATCTTCCTCCTGCTGCATGCTCATTCACAAAAAAAAAGTTACAAGTGTGTCAGTCATTAATGGATATAAAAGTTTCAGAAGGTTTCTCATCGAACATGAAGAATATTGTGTGCATGTCTGAGCTGAAGTTGACTGGATTGAAATATCATGATTGTCATATTCTAATGCAGCATTTTCTGCCAATATTCATACATGATGCACTACCAAAACATGTTAGATACACCATCATAAGATTATGCTTCCTTTTTAAAGATATTTTTTATAAGGTTATAGATGTAGCCAAGTTAGATAAGCTACAATCTGACATGGTTGTTACGCTATGCCTATTGGAGCAGTATTTTCCCCTTTCCTTCTTTGATGTCATGCTTCACTTAACAGTCCATCTTGTTCGAGAAGTCTGATTATGTGGACCAGTTTACTTCCGATATATGTATCCATTCGAAAGATACATGAAGGTGCTTAAGAGTTATGTAGGTAGTCGAAAACATCTTAAAGGTTGCATTGTTCAGAGATATTCAGCCAAAGAAGCAATTGAGTTTTGTTCAGAATACCTCAATGGCCTTGATCCTATTGGGGTCCTTCAATCAAATCGAGACCCCAAAGCAAATATTCCTAGTTTCTTAGCATGCAAAGAACCAATTATAGTGCAACAAGTTGATCTACTACAAGCACATTTAACTGTGTTGGAAAATACGGAAGAAGTATCTCCCTACATATTGTAAGTGTACCATATTAATTTATTATTTCTCACACTGTGATTGCCTATATCTACTATCTAACACAAATTTATATATAAATATTTCTAATAGTGAACATAAAACCTTCCTTAAGTCCATGTTTCCAAAAAAAGAGTCTAATGAAAGGTGGATACAAGATGCTCACAACAAGAGATTCATTGACTGGTTGCGTGCAAAGGTGGATGCAAAAAACTTTTTCATGAATTTTGCATTGAACAAGTGTAGCTACTATTTTAATCACTCTATTCAAATTGAATACATGTCAGGTGGCTACTGAAAAGACAATTGCAATAGAGGAACGACATCGACATTGACATGGTTGGCTCATAGACCACGTGCGCACGTCATTAAGTATAGTAGTTATGTGATAAATGGTAATTTATACCAAACAAAGGCACGGGATGATGAGAGAGTTTGCCAAAATAGTAGGGTTTCTCTAGTTGCCAACACCATGCTTGTTTGTAGTGCCAAAGATAAGCATCCCTTATTAGTTGACGTAACTTTCTATGGAGTGATTGAAGAATATGGGAATTGGACTATTATCAATTTCAAGTTCCTCTTTTCAAGTGCGTGTGTAACAACCCACCTTCTACTAACTAGGCTGTAAGGCCGATCGTTACGTAATGCTGTGCTAAATTACTATTGCAGAAATCTGGATTTATTAAAATTTTACTAAACTGATTACTGTAAACTGAACTTAATATTCTAGGTGTACCTAGGAGTCGTACACATGCTAGGGGAGATATTCTATGCCTCTCGGATGTCCTGCTAGCTGTAATCAGGCATTTCAATCAATCCATGGGTCGATTGGGCTGTCGGATCGATCCAGCTGGATACTGGCACGGAAGAAGGCTCTGGATCGGTCGGCTGACCGATCCAGAAGCTATATGGCTTCTGCACGCTCTGGATCGGTCTACCGACAGATCCAGGAGCACACTGATCGGTCGGTAGACCGATCCAGTGGCTCACTGATCGTACGTGGATCGGTCGGCTGACCGATCCATAACAGCCGCCAACTCTCTGTTCGCGCATGGATCGGTCAGCTGACCGATCCAGGGGCACAACCAACACTCTAATCGGTCTGTAGACCGATCTGGGTTCTGATTTCGAATCAGAACCCTTGATTTCAGCACTTGTTCGTGCCAAAATCTCACATATCTATTCTAAAATCAATCAAAACAAGTTCTAACATCTATTAACCAGCATTCTAACATAATTGCTAACAAACTAAATAAATCTCCCATGGTTTAAACGTTCTAAGGTCTAAAAATGCATGAAAGAAGAAATACTAAGAATTCAACTATTTAAGCTTGCTAAAACCCCTGAGGATCTTTTATTCCAGTTCCCGCCACACACACCATCTTTGCATTGAACTCCAACTTCCTTTGCTAGTCCATTTTCCCTTTACCTTTATCTGCAGTATAAGGAAAGTAGAATCTGTAAGCTTAAAGCTTAGTAAGAAACCATCTACCTCACAAAAACATCCATACGATGCAATTCATGATTTTAAAACATGCTATTTGAAATACATACTGAATATGCTAAGCATGACATGACATACAATACATAAAAGCTAACTGATCATGGCAATTAACACTGAAACATGGCATACATGATAAATCTAAGCATGGAGTTAACTCATAGTATCAACTAGGAGAACTATACTGAAACTAAAACTGAAACTAGCTAAAACTGATCTTAACTATAATCACGTAACTAGATTATGAGTTTTGAAAGCTATTATCATAATACGTGAAAATACATAATCATGTTGCTAATGGGCCCGGCAACTGTACTTGCTGTGCGCGCATCCCTAACTAGACCCGGGTTTGCAAGTCCCGCATTTAGTAGGGTTTACTAGGTTATCTAAACCTAGGGAACGATTATGGGAGCCCAGCCCAATGGATATCTAATCCAGTACAGTGCCACTGAAAATAAAATACTGAATATAGCTACTAATTTCTTATTTTGTTGTTTCTAGGTTATCTGAACCTAGAGCTAGGTTATCTAAACCTAGAGGCGACTGTGGGAGCCCACCCATTGGACCGTAGTCCCATGTAAGCTGAAACTAGACTAATATACTGATTTAAATGCTACTAATGCATTTTACTGAGCTGTTAAAAATATCTGAGGTAGTATTTAGCTACACTAATCATTTTGTCGAACACTTGGTGTGCTCCAATTCTCCCCTCTAATAGGGAGACCACCTCTAGGCACCCGACAATGTCTAGAGCCTCCAACTGAAGGAGGACAACGTGTCTGGCCCATCTAGAGGTGCTCAACTAGATCCCTAATCTGCGAGGAGGGTTTAAACACACCCTAAGTGCCGAAAAATCTGCATATAGCTAAACTAAAGGCATGCAATCAAACGAAAGCTACTTATACTGCAGGTGAGGGGTTTCTTACCTTCTATTCGTAATTTCTTACAATTCTAATCGCTAGGTTTTCCGGAGGAGAGATCTCTTCGACGATCTTCTCGCGTCTATGCGTTCCTCTCGCAGAGGGGAGCGTCCTCGTGCCTTTGATGTTGCCGGGAGGTGCTCCTAGGGCCCTTGGCTTGGTGCGCCAAGAGAAGGAGGAGGAAAGGAGAGGGGCGGCGTGAGGCTAGGGTAAGGAGAAGAAGTTCACGGTGGAGAATTCCCGAACCAAAGAAAAATAAACCAAACCCACTCAAGTTTTCTATTTATATTAAGTGGGTATTTTCAGCCCAACTCTAATATAAATTTAATTGCCTCCCTTTCCTTTCAGCACGGCCCTGCTGGGTTCAACTGGTTACTAACATTATCCGTAAACCATAGGTCTCGGGTTCAATTCCCGCTTAGGCCATTTTTCGCTTATATTTATTTTTGCTACTTCCGCTACTCTAGAAATTCCGGAAAAATATCTAAAAATTCCAGAAAAATCATACTATATTTCTAAAATAGTTTTGAGAATTTTCGGGCATTACAATCCCCCATACCTTATAAAAAGTTCATCCTCGAACTTAAAATAATTCTGGGTACTTCTGTCTCATGCTGCCTTCTGTCTCCCAAATTGCCTCTTCTACTGTGTGACTATGCCAAATAACTTTGACTAATGGTACTTCCTTGTTCCGCAATTTCTTAACTGCTCGGTCTATTATCTGAATAGGCCGACTGTCATAGCTGAGGTCTTCGCGGATCTGTACTGACTGGGGCTCAATCACCTGGGTGGCATCTGGGGTATGCTTCTTCAGCATAGAGACATGAAATACGTTGTGGACAGCTGACATTTCCTGTGGTAGCTCTAGCTCATATGCTACCTTGCCCACTCTTCTGCTAATAAGGTATGGTCCCCCATATCTGGGACTTAGCTTGCCCTTCTTCCCAAAACGCATTACTCCCTTCATGGGAGCTACTCTGAGGAACACCGAATCCCCTACTGAAAACTCTAAGGGTCTGCGCCGTGTATCAGCATAGCTCTTCTATCTGCTGTATAGCTGCTGTGGTATCTGCTACTAGATCTGTCTGGAGTTCTAGTTCTTTCTGTTCACCACTCTCATACCAGCAGATTGGAGATCTACACCTCCGCCCATAGAGAGCCTCATAAGGTGTCATACCGATAGTGGCCTGATAGTTGTTGTTGTATGCAAACTCTGCTAAGCTCAGATATTTGCACCAACTTCCCTTGAAGTCTAGGGCACATGCTCGGAGCATATCTTCGAGTACCTGATTTACTCGCTCCGTCTGACCATCTGTCTGAGGATGGAAAGCTGTGCTAAATTTTAACTTCGTGCCCAAAGCTGTTTGTACACACTCCCAGAAGTGTTATGTGAACCTACTGTCTCTGTCTGAAATAATGGTTCGTGGGACTCCATGCAGCCTGACGATCTCCTTGAGATACAACTGAGCTAACTGCTCCATGGAATAGGATATTCTGATAGCTAGGAAGTGGGCTGATTTAGTCAACCTGTCGACTATTACCCAGATGGTGTCGAAACCATTCGTGGTTCTGGGTAGTCCCACTATAAAATTCATAGAAATGTCTTCCCACTTCCATTCTGGAATCTGAATGGGCTGCAAAACTCCTCCTGGTCTCTGATGTTCTGCCTTAACTCTCTGACAGGTTAGGCAGGTGCTGACATATCGAGCGATGTCCCTCTTCATCCCAGGCCACCAAAAATGTTTCTTCAAGTCCTGGTACATTTTGGTGGAGCCAGGATGCATCGCATAGGGAGTCTTGTGAGCCTCATCTAGGATTTTCCTCTGTAGTTCCTCTTGATCTGGAACACATAGCCTGTCACCGAAATACAACACCCCGCTATCTGATATTCTGAACTCTCCATCTTCTGATTCTGCTATACCTTGCTTGATTCTCTGAATTTCAGGATCCTGCTCCTGAGCTGTCTGGATATCACCAAGCAAGGTAGACTCTAATGTCACAGTAGAGAGCTGTCCGACTATGAGTTCGAGACCGAAATCTAAGATCTCCTTCTGTAGGGGCGGTGACATGGCTGCTAAAGATAGTAGGGTAGCGCTGGACTTTCTGCTGAGGGTGTCTGCTACCCTATTCGTTTTTCCTGGGTGGTAGAGGATATCTATGTCGTAGTCTTTGACCAGTTCTAGCCATCTGTGCTGTCATATATTTAGATCCTTCTGAGTGAAGAAATACTTCAGACTCTGATGATCTGTATACATCCTGCACTGAGCTCCATACAAGTAATGTCTCCAAATTTTGAGAGCGAACACCACTGCTACAAGCTCAAGGTCATGAGTGGGGTAGTTCCTCTCATAATCCTTGAGTTGTCTGGAGGCGTAGGCGATTACCTTGCCATCTTGCATCAGCACTGCTCCTAGTCCCAACTTAGAGGCATCACTGTAATTGTCGAAGCTGTCTGTATTTTCTGGTAAAGCTAGAATAGGAGCACTGGTCAATCTCCTTTTGAGCTCGCTGAAACTGTTCTCACAGTCCTCTGTCCACTGAAACTTCCTGTTCTTTCTGGTAAGAGCTGTCAGTGGGGAGGCTATCCTGGAGAAGTCCTCTATAAATTTTCTGTAATAACCTGCCAATCCTAGAAAGCTTCTGATCTCACTGGCGTTCTTGGGTCTTTTCCAATTGCTCACAGCTTCTATCTTACTGGGGTCTACCATGATACCATCCTTTGAGATGATGTGACCCAGGAAGGACACCTGTTCTAGCCAAAATTCACATTTCGTGAACTTGGCGTACAGCTAATTCTGCTGAAGGGTCTGCAATACTGTCCTCAGGTGCTCTGCATGTTCTTCCTGAGTTCTGGAATAGATAAGGATGTCGTCGATGAACCCGATAATAAACTTATCTAAATATTCCCTGAATACCCTGTTCATGAGGTCCATGAAAGTAGCTGGAGCATTTGTCACACCGAAGGGCATGACTACGAACTCATAATGTCCGTATCTGGTCCTGAATGCTGTCTTGGGTATATCCCCTTCCTTGACCTTCACCTGATGATAACCCGATCTGAGGTCTATCTTAGAGAACACTGCTACTCCCTTTAGCTGATCAAACAGGTCATCAATTATGGGAAGAGGATACCTGTTCTTGATGGTGACTTGGTTCAGCGCTCGGTAGTCTATACACAGGCGCATGCTTCCATCCTTCTTCTTCACGAACAATACAGGCGCTCCCCATGGTGAGTGACTAGGACGTATGAAGCCTTTGTCAAGCAGCTCCTGTAGTTGTTCATGAAGTTCCTTCAGTTCTGCTAGAGCCATGCGGTAAGGCGCTTTGGAGATAGGATTTGTACCGGGAATGAGCTCTATCTCAAATTCGATCTCCCTATCTGGTGCTAATCCTGGTAACTCTTCAGGGAAGACTGCTGGGTAGTCACTTACGACTCGGACCTCTACTAGCTGTTGGTCCTTGTCCTGACTGGTGTTGACTACGTGTGCTAAGAACCCCGTACATCCTGAATCCATCAACCTTTGTGCCTTCATAGCTGAGAGAAACTTCTTGGCCTTTCTCTTGGGTTCTCCGATGAACTCGAACTGTGCTTCTGCTTCAGGTTGGAATATGACTTTCTGCTTACGGCACTCAATGGAGGCACCGTATTTGATCAAGAAATCCATTCCAAAAATGATGTCGTAGTCAGTCATATTTAGCACGATCAGACACAAAAGAGTTCTCTGTCTGCTATAATGACTGGCACTGCCCTGAGCCAGTGCGTGGATGCCATAATTTCTCCTGAAGGTAGTGTCGTCAGAAACTGACTACTGAGTACCTCTGGAGGTATTGCTAACTTGTTTATGAATGCCCTGGCTATATAAGAATGGGTTGCCCCAGTATCGAATAAGACAGTTGCTATTTGCTGAAAAATACTAATCTGACCTGTAACAACTGTCGAGGCTTTTGCTACGTCCTCTCTGGTGAGTGAGTAGATCCTCGCATTGGTCATAGCTGGAGGGGCTTCTAATCTGCCCTGGCTGATGTGTGGACCATCTAGAGCGGCCTGCATCTGATGCAACTGTGCTGGCTGGCCTCCGTACTGCATCGACTGTGGCTGAGGAAGACTGGTCTTGTTTGGACACTGCTTGGCCATATGCCCTTCCTGTCCGCATTCGAAGCATCCTCGTGTGCCCTTACGACAAATTCCAGGGTGGAATTTCCCACAAGTAGCACACTTTGGATAACTGGGCTGCTTGCTGGCTGGTCCTCCTTTTGGGTAACTCCCTGGTTTGCGCTTGTTACTGGAGTTCCCTTTCCAGTTAGAGCCATGAGAGTTGTGGCCCTGCTGCTTCTGGGTACCTGAGCCTCCTTAACCCTTAGGTTCTGAGGGGATTTGCTTCTGCTGCTTGATACTATTCTAGTAGTGCTCAGTGGTCAAGGCGCTGCTGACTAGTTCTTCGGTGGTTTGCGGCCTGTGGATGCCGCCAGCCACGTTCATTGCTATTTCCGGCCTCAACATCTTGAGCATCAACCGGACTCGTTCTTTTTCTGTGCTGACTAGTTCTGGGCATAGACGAGCCAACCTGTTGAATTTCTTCACGGCTTCCTCCACTGAAAGGTTGCCCTGACGAAACTCTGTGAACTCGTCGTAGTGGCGATTCGTGACCCGCATGTGAAAGAATTCCTCAAAGAACTCCTTCTCGAAGTCAGCCCATAACATCTGGTTCACTAGGCGCTTCGCTCTGATTCTCTCCCACCACATGCGTGCATCCCTTGTCAGGCAGAAGGAGGCACACTTCACCTTCTCGTGTTCTGGCCAGTCCAGAAGCTCCATCGTACTCTCCAGTGTTTTGAACCAGGCTTGTGCATCCCATGGTTCACTAGTGCCTGAGAAGTTCTCTGGCTTGACTCTCTGCCACTGGATCAGATAGGCTTCTCTCCTTGCCTCTGTTGCTGGGGCTACTGGTGCTGTAGGCTGGACTGGTGGAACCTCTAAGACTACTGGTGTTGCTATGTTAGGTTCCGGGGTGACTGTGGGAGTATTTCGCTGATTAGCCTTTAAGGTGACTATTTCCTGTTGCTGTTCAGCTAACTGCTGCTGTAACTGAGCCACCAATGTAGTAAGGTCTGGGGGAGGCACTGAACTGCCTGCCTCATGCTGGGGCTCAGTAGCTGGTGTTCGTCTAGTTGGACGTCCTCGTGCCATTTCTAAAGACATAGAGGACAGGACATGCATAACTAATACAATCATAATTGTATAACTATGGCTATCATGTTATATACTATCACATACTAACATGCATCAGTTATCTATGAACATAAGCTATAACAAGGAAGCAAGAAACATAAACAAAGTAGAGGCATTCTTACTTGGAAGCTGCAGGTTCAATGTTGATGTGTGTGTAGGAAGAATGGAACACTGCTCTGATACCACTCTGTAACGACCCACCTTCTACTAACTAGGCTGTAAGGCCGATCGTTACGTAATGCTGTGCTAAATTACTATTGCAGAAATCTGGATTTATTAAAATTTTACTAAACTGATTACTGTAAACTGAACTTAATATTCTAGGTGTACCTAGGAGTCGTACACATGCTAGAGGAGATATTCTATGCCCCTCGGATGTCCTGTTAGCTGTAATCAGGCATTTCAATCGATCCATGGGTCGATTGGGCTGTCGGATCGATCCAGTGATCGATCCAGCTGGACACTGGCACGGAAGAAGGCTCTGGATCGGTCGGCTGACCGATCCAGAAGCTATATGGCTTCTGCACGCTCTGGATCGGTCTACCGACCGATCCAGGAGCACACTTATCGGTCGGTAGACCGATCCAGTGGCTCACTGATCGGTCGGCTGACCGATCAGTGAGCGTCGGTGCTCTCTGTTCATACATGGATCTGTCGGCTGACCGATCCATAACAGCCGCCAACTCTCTATTCGCGCATGGATCGGTCAGCTGACCGATCCAGGGGCACAACCAACACTCTAATCGATCTGTTGACCGATCTGGGTTCTGATTTCGAATCAGAACCCCTGATTTCAGCACTTGTTCATGCCAAAATCTCACATATCTATTCTAAAATCAATCAAAACAAGTTCTAACATCTATTAACCAGCATTCTAACATAATTGCTAACAAACTAAATAAATCTCCCATGGTTTAAACGTTCTAGGTCTAAAAATGCATGAAAGAAGAAATACTAAGAATTCAACTATTTAAGCTTGCTAAAACCCCTGAGGATCTTTTATTCTAGTTCCCGCCACACACACCATCTTTGCATTGAACTCCAGCTTCCTCTGCTAGTCCATTTTCCCTTTACCTTTATCTGCAGTTTAAGGAAAGTAGAATCTGTAAGCTTAAAGCTTAGTAAGAAACCATCTACCTCACAAAAACATGCATACTATGCAATTTATGATTTTAAAACATGCTATTTGAAATACATACTGAATATGCTAAGCATGGCATGACATACAATACATAAAAGCTAACTGATCATGGCAATTAACACCGAAACATGGCATACATGATAAATCTAAGCATGGAGTTAACTCATAGTATCAACTAGGAGAACTATACTGAAACTAAAACTGAAACTAGCTAAAACTGATCTTAACTATAATCACGTAACTAGATTATGAGTTTTGAAAGCTATTATCATAATACGTGAAAATACATAATTATGTTGCTAATGGGCCCGGCAACTGTACTTGCTGTGCGCGCATCCCTAACTAGACCCGGGTTTGCAAGTCCCGCATTTAGTAGGGTTTACTAGGTTATCTAAACCTAGGGACCGACTATGGGAGCCCAGCCCAATGGATATCAAATCCAGTACAGTGCCACTGAAAATAAAATACTGAATATAGCTACTAATTTCTTATTTTGCTGTTTCTAGGTTATATGAACCTAGAGCTAGGTTATCTAAACCTAGAGGCGACTGTGGGAGCCCACCCATTGGACCGTAGTCCCATGTAAGCTGAAACTAGACTAATATACTGATTTAAATGCTACTAATGCATTTTACTGAGCTGTTAAAAATATCTGAGGTAGTATTTAGCTACACTAATCATTTTGTCGAACACTTGGTGTGCTCCAACTCTCCCCTCTAATAGGGAGACCACCTCTAGGCACCCGACAACGTCTAGAGCCTCCAACTGAAGGAGAACAACGTGTCTGGCCCATCTAGAGGTGCTCAACTAGATCCCTAATCTGCGAGGAGGGTTTAAACACACCCTAAGTGCCGAAAAATCTGCATATAGCTAAACTAAAGGCATGCAATCAAACGAAAGCTACTTATACTGCAGGTGAGGGGTTTCTTACCTTCTATTCGTAATTTCTTACAATTCTAATCGCTAGGTTTTCCGGAGGAGAGATCTCTTCGACAATCTTCTCGCGTTTATGCGTTCCTCTCACGGAGGGGAGCGTCCTCGTGCCTTTGATGTTGCCGGGAGGTTCTCCTAGGTCCCTTGGCTTGGTGCGCCGAGAGAAGGAGGAGGAAAGGAGAGGGGCGGCGTGAGGCTAGGGTAAGGAGAAGAAGTTCACGGTGGAGAATTCCCGAACCATAGAAAAATAAACCAAACCCACTCAAGTTTTCTATTTATATTAAGTGGGTATTTTCAGCCCAACTCTAATATAAATTTAATTGCCTCCCTTTCCTTTCAGCACGGCGCTGCTGGGTTCAACTGGTTACTAACATTATCCGTAAACCATAGGTCTCGGGTTCAATTCCCGCTTAGGCCGTTTTTCGCTTATATTTATTTTTGCTACTTCCGCTACTCTAGAAATTCCGGAAAAATATATAAAAATTCCAGAAAAATCATACTATATTTCTAAAATAGTTTTGAGAATTTTCGGGTGTTACAGCGTGTTGGTTGCAAATGACAAAGGAGTAATCACCAATGATGAATGTGGCTTCACCTTGGTCAACATGAACAAACAAGGTCACAAGAATGATGAATTTGTCCTTGCAAGTCAAGTTAATCAAGTCTTTTATATTGATGATCCATTAAAAAAAGGATGGTCAATTGTGCTACAAGTGCCAAATAGATGCTATGAGGGAGAGGATGATGGTTGTACTAGTATTCCAGAGTCTCGACCAATTGATGATGTTGATACTCATTGCATTCTTGTTCATCAAAGATACTTTAGATCAGAAAATGAGGATGTTTGGGAAACGAACAAGAAAAAATGATGATTTGTACTTTTATGTCATGTTTATGTTATGAATAAGAAAACACACTTTATGTACTTAAAAAAAATCTGTTATGAACTTTTATCATGTTTTTATTGTTATTATTTATGTAATGTTTATATATATATATATATATTTGTCTTATTGTTATTATTTATGTCATGTTTATGTTTATGTTATTGTTATTATTTATGTTATGTTTATGTTTGCGATATTTTAATTATCCACGTTATTGTGTAGATTTTAATATTGGTTTCATTTATGTTCTTATACAGCAAAGAGCATAATGGGTCGTAAAAAGGAGGGGGGAAAACCTACAGTTGAAGAGCTACAAGGATTAATGAAGATAAGTTGCATGGAGTTATTAATGCAGAGCTACATGGACTTACTAATGAAGAAGAACGTCTTGTAGATGTGCAAAAGAACAAGAGAGGACCTACATTGATGGGTAAACTAACTGCAGCTGCAAGATGGGGCAAAAAAGCAAAGATTGATTATGATAACATGGGAAGGCCAGCATACAATGCAAATGGAAGGGCTTTACAATCATACATTGGCTCTATTGCTAGATCCATGGTGCCAATTAATATAAAATCCTGGCCTAATGTTCTCGAAAATATAAAACAAAAAGTTTGGGAAGAGATCTCTATAAGTATAAGATTAGATTTTATATACTGTTCATTTAAATTTATTAATCCAGTTTATACATAAAGTGTATATACGAAATGAGCTTGTGACACTTTAAACCAAGACATCTCTGCAAAAAAAGTTATACAGCAAATGTTTATATGCAATTCAATATTAATTAGTGTACATAGAGTTATACAAATCTACAATTGTATCAACATGTAATGCTTGTTGTACTGTAATGCTTATTATACAAATCTGCAATTATATCAACATCTCTGTAATGCTTGTTATACAAATCTTCATTACCTATATACATATTTCAGCATACTATAATCTGCATAGTATACATGTGATGCTTGTTATACTCCTTGATATAATGTTGTAATGCATACATATAATGTTGAAATGCATAGTATATACATTTCAGCATGTATTACTAGTAGAATTCAGCATGTAACACAAAGTGAGTCTGCTGTAATATTTTTTTTAGTAGAATTACTAGTAGAATTCAGCATGTCTTAATAGTACCAACTAATATATATTTTTTTTGCAGAATGTCTTCGAACTAGCTCCACAAAGTGAGTCTGCTGTAATGAGTTCAGCAGCTCAAAAGTTGCGAGATTTCAAAAACAAATTGACCAGCAGATTTGTATGGCTGAATAGGAAAAATCATGAAAAGTTAATTTCTCCACCAAGTCAGTATCAGCTCCCAATAACATATTGAAAAGCATTTGTGGATGTGAGACTGGATCCATCATGGGAGGTATAATTTATAAATTGTCATGTTTATTTTAAGAACTATTAATTTCCATACTTAACTAAAGAACATAATGATGTAGGTTATTCATGAAAAACAAAAAGAACGGACCATGCATTGTAAATATCACCACAGAATGTCTCGTAAGGGTTACATCGGCTTGGAGGCTGAACTAGTAAACTATGGAGTATTCTATTTGTCATTTTAAGCAAGTTTTTCATATTCTTAAACTGATGAATTTTGAATTGTAGAGAGAGAATAACATAATTGCTGAAGACGGGGAAATTGATAGATTAGTACTTTGGCGTAAAGCCTGGGAAGATAAATCTGGCAACATAACAAATGTGGAGATGTCAGAAGTTGCAGAAAAAATTGTAAATGTTTAATTTTATTCAATATCCATATTGCCTAGATAAATAAAAATGTAGTTTTTGGATTGATTTGTTATGTCTTTAATTGTAAGATGTCTTGTTGGAAAAGAAAGAGAAAGGAGAGTTTAAATCTTCTGGAATGAATGATGTGCTAACCACTGCCTTAGGAAGCCAAGAATATTATAGAAGGGTTCGAGGTGTGGGAGGGTTCGTAAAATCTCAAGTCTACTTTAAAACTCCAAGAAAGAAGAGGGAATCAGTCCCAAACACTATGGTTGAAAACTTCAAAGAACAATTGGAAGAGACTAAACCCCTCCTACGCTAATGTAGCATAGGAATGACTCGGGTCGTCCGCCAACGAAAGCAACGATAGGATGGTAAACTTAGGATCGTATGGTATTTCTATTTTTTGGGGGTTTTAAATATGGAAATGGGGTTTTGGATTTTAATTCCAAATCTAAGAAATGAAAAGCAGAACAAGAAAGAAACTAATCTAATGCTGGAATGAAATTTAACTAGGTGTCAATTATTAATCCACAACGCATTGTCACTCTACGCTATGGGTTAACTATCAACACAATTAAACTAAGGATCGAAATAGTGAAGCATCAAATGAAATCTAATCTAAATAATGGAAAACAATGCAAGTAATTAAGTTATGTCTACCCTAACTAACCATTGAAGATTTTCCTACATCGTATTGTCACGCTACGATACAAGAATATCTATCAATTTGAATAACATGAAACAATACAAAGAACTCAAACATGCATAAAGAAAATAACAATCAAACAAAGACAATTAACTAAACAACTTTGTAGAAATTAAACAAAACCTAATTATGCATAAAAGTTAAACTTGTACCATATTGTCACTCTATGATACAAGATCAACAATCATACATAAATGAAACTAACATACATTAATGAACTAAACATAGTGCAATCTAACAATCTAAGAAGCAATAAAAAACATAACAACCTAATTAAGCAAGAAAGTAAACTAAATTAACCTCCAACAATTAACATGAAAGTAAACTAACAACTAAACAATTCAAACATGAATCAAACAATAGCTACAATTTCCAAATGCATAAGAAGAAAGACAAACAAATCAAACACGGAAACAAACTAAATTAATCAACCACACCCATTTCTCCACAATCATGCACCAATTCAACTACCAATCCAACTACCCTTTGTCGTCACAGAAAGGGCCAAGATCTGGAATGCCATCACTGGTGAACAACAAATCCAACGACTGCTACTGATCGGCTGGAATTTGATACACAACTGAGATCAAGCTTTCTTCTTCCGGAATTGGACAGTCACTACATCCGAGATGGAGGGCCACTGCTTTCAGAACGCTGTCCAGAGGTGAAGGCTCCACAGCAGCACAGGTAGATGTCCACTGAGGTAGGGATGAAGAAGGGTGCTTGCCGGAGAAGAACGCCTCGCCATCAAGAAGCCCTAGCTAGGGATCGCCGCTGGAGTTGTTGTCATCGTCAGATTGAGCAGATCGGAGAAGAGGAGAATGAAAGGGTTGTGGATGCCGGCCGGTGGCAATGAAGGTAAGGGAAGAAGTCGAGCCGCTGGCCGGAGAGAAGAGGAAGAAAGGAACGGTCGACGGTGGAAGAAATCGCCTGCCCTAGCCCGCTTGGAGAGAAGAAAACGCGAGAGAAGAGGTCGACACTGTGCCGTGCAGGTGAGAAAGAGGAGTTTCTTAACGGGTTTGGATCTTGGATTTTGAGTTGAGAGTTTGAGTGAGATCTGGATCCGGATCCATTAAGAGGATGAAATTGGGCTTTTATAATTGAGCTTGAAGAATGGGTTTGAAGATTGGGGTTTTGGATCAAATCTGAATTGGAGCTCCACTTCTTAGAGGAACCCTTGGATGCCTTGATCTCGATCAACGGTCTAGATCACTTTAAATCGCCTTGATCTCGATCAACGGTCTAGATCACTTTAAATCATGATGAAGGGCTGGATCACTTAATCTGACTGAAGGGGCAGGATCTCACTGGATCTTGATCAGCAGTCCACATTAATTTAGCTTGATTTCCCTCATTTGACCTCCAAATCAAGCCAAATTCGATATGGCTCGACCCTAATCCATTGCTCTTTGAATTTCCTACAAAACCAAAATAAAAACATGCGATTAAATTCCATAATTGTAGGAAATTATATTTAAGTCCAAAATAAATCCTACTCACAAAATATAATATAAGCACAAAATTAAGCATGTGAGAAGGTATAAAATGCTAAGTATAAGAGCCAAAATAATATACAAAAATACCCATTATCAACTCTCCTACACTTATTCTTGCTCGCCTCGAGCAAGTAAAATAAAACAAAAGAAGAAAACAACTAAAATGCATTCCCCTATCAATTCTCAATCAAGCTTAGAAAATAGTGAAAGGAAATTAGCTAGGATTGTCAAATTCAAATGACCAAAGCATTCATGGATTCAATTCATACATCGATTAACAAACATGATAACTTCAATCCATAATAGATAAACTGAAAATGATAATAAAATAACCTCACAAGGTAAATGAAGGTGGCTCTCCTCTAATAATCATGCAATAGTGGAGCTCACTCAAGCTACTTATGGATTCATGCACTACCATATGCTTGCTTTGCTTCTAATCTCCACCACTATATACATAAGAGTGCACAATAAAATAATGAAGGCATTATTGAAATCTAAAGAAAACATGAATCAAAGTTAATGATAGGATAAGAAAAGAGATAAAGAAGAAAAAGCAAGTTATTGGTGGAAGACATGGACATAATGAAATGTTACATAGATGAGTACAAGAAAACAATGCCCAAAAATATATCTCATCCAAACTCCCAAGCTAGCTTTCCACAACTCAATAAAAATGTGAACAATCTCTACGATAGCTTTTCAATAAACATGTACTCATGATCTACAATAAAATCTAAATTTTACTACCATAAAGATTATCACTAACAAAAAATTCTATCACCTTTCATCAATACAATAAAAATGTGAACAACTCCTACTCTAGCATTTCACACTAAAAATCTACACATGATATACAATAATATCTCAATATCGCTAAAGTAAAAATTGTCACTCACAAAAATTTTACCACAAATGAATAAAAAGGACACAACATGTCAAAATATTTTTTTTCTTATTTTTTTCTGTTTTTTTTTCTTTGCTGTTTTTGTTTTTTTTTTTCTTTTTTTTTTCATTTGCTGTTTTTTTTTTCTGATTTCACTTTTTTTCTTTTTTTTTTCTTTTTGAAATTTTTTTTCCAACATGTTGTGCATCACTATACAATATCATTAATAGCTCAAATAAAAAGATAAAGCATGGTTTACCTATGGTGATCAAGCATGGTTCACCTATGCTTTCCTTAAATTTTACTAAGCTATTTCTCTCCCCCCACACTTAAATTTTTGTCCGTCTCGGGCAAAACACTCATCATGTAACATCCAAGATATCCACATCCCAAGAGAGTAAGAGAGTGAAATAAATGGAAATAAATGGAAGAGAGAAAAAAATGAAATGATGGATGATATGAATTTATTCAAGAAGCATGTGATAATAAAAGGGATGAATAAAAGAAAGTGAGATAGCCTTCATAAAAATCATGCAAACCTATGATAATGTGGTCTTGAAAGAATTAAGCAAGTTCTAGAGTAGCATTAACCACAAGTGCATCACACATCAATAGGAATAATAGGCTCAAAAATATCCTTACTAGGTATATCAAAAATTATCATCTCAATCTATCAACATAGAATCCATTATCAAGTTGTAATCACATGTAATCCAAGAATACAATCATGACAATAAATCATCAAATTCGACAATCAAATTTAATTAACTTTCACAATTTCTAAGATGATAAAAAGAATGCATAGAGAATTTATTATGAAAAACCTGACTAGACAAACTAAAAATGAACTACCCAACAAAAGTAAACCAAGCAAACAAAGCAAACAATGTAAAGAAATATATACAAGCATAAAGATAAAGAAAAAGTGAGATGGAACCAACTCCCCTGAAATTTCGGTGGTCGGAGTCGATTCAGTTCCAGAAGCCATTCTGGAAGTGGAACGGTTGTAGGTGAAATGAAGAATGCTTCCTCCACCTTCGTCTCCTTAAAAATTTTCTCCGGTGACCGAAGACGGTTCAGTTGGAGTGTCCACTCCAAAAGCTTCATTATTGTATAAAATGTTAGGGCTTTCTTCAATCGGTACAATGCATCCTTGCATAATTGACTGCAAATAAAATATCTGTAGAAATCCTGCACACTAATAAAAGAATACAATTCCTGCACGCATGCTGTGTGAGAAGGACTATAAATATTAACAAAATCAACAGAGCATGAATAACTAGATGTATCACATCCACTACAATCAAAATGAACTACCTCCATGGTATTTCCTAAAGATTCAGAAGAAATATCAACCTTACCATCCTGAAAGATACCTGGAGGCTCTAGGATAGTGAATGTGGCATCATCTTGGTCAGGTGAAAGAACTGGCTCTGGATCAGGTACAACCAATGGAAGTGATTCTTGAGTTTCCCCTACACTTCCATCGTGACTAGGTACAATAAAAGGCTCAACCGGTGGTAGAATAATCATTGGAAGCGATTCTTGGGTTTCCCCTACACTTCCATCATCATTAATATCACCTGCAACATTAAGAACATCTGAAACAACAATATCATCTACAACAACATAATCAGAATCAACTACAACATCACGATACAAAAAACTAGAAGAGTCATGTAAAGTAGCAGAATAAAAGTCAGGAATATCACAAACTCTACAATCCATCTCCTTAGAGATTGATGCAGTAGGTTTATCTGAATGCAACTGTAACTGTGTCGATGAATGTGTTCTTGGCTGGAACTGTGTTTCATGATGTTGCAAAAATTGTTGTGAATGCTCCCTAAAATGCTGCTCAGGCTGATGGTGCTGAAAATATAACTGATAATGCTTGGACCACTCAGAATTCCCTTGTTGTGTGTTCCCGTACCCGAATCCTTCAATTAAATTATACCTGTCCTACTGATGAGTCTGATAATACTGAGGATTAGGCTGGTGATACTGGGTTCTGGTTGGGAATACACTGGCAAAGGAATGAACATCCTCGGTAATCGTCGGTCTAGTCCCATATTGCTGATAATTTGCAACCATAATCTCAATAAGTTCTCTAGCCTGAGTATATGTCTTGTTAACTAGAGCCCCTCCACTAGCTACATCAACCATACTCCTGTTTATGGGAAGCAATCCCTCATAGAAGTATACAATCAGTAGCTGATCGCTTATCTCGTGCTGAGGGCAACTAGCAACAAGTCTTTTAAATCTATCCCAATATTCTTGAAATGGTTCTCTTGTAAATTTTTGGATTCCACAAATACTCCTCCGAATAGCTGCAATCCTAGAAGCAGGAAAGAACCTCGCCAGAAATAATTTCTTCATCTCCATCCAGCTGGAAATTGAATTGGGTGGAAGACAATACAACCAATATTTTGCTGAATCTGCAACTGAAAATGGAAATGCTCTGAGTCTAACATCTTCTTCTGATATGTCAAGTGGGTTCCATGAAGAACAAATCATCTCTAAATCATGCAGATGTCTGTTAGGATCTTCACCAGAAAGTCCATGAAACTTCGGTAATAAATGAACAATATTCCATAACTCGAAGTCTACCTCCAAATCAGAATAACATGTAACGACCACCCTTCTTACTACTACTACTATTCTCTAAGAGTGTCCGTTACTTAACTACTAACTCTACTTAACCGGTATAATTAAAAACCACGAGGAATCTCTACTGAAAAATTTTGACAGAGTCTCCCCTGTACCGATGACTAAATCATCAATACAAACAAACTATACTCAGCCACAGGCGGCTGGAACATATATCTTCACAACCACGCAGTATAATATCACAAATAAAGGAAGGAAACTACCCTAATAATAGCAAACAACAATATCACTCCATCAATAGAACCCAACTACAAATGTGGAATAAACTTAATTACAATCTTGACTCATAATAGCATTTAAAGAAAACTAAAGAACTCTAAACAGAAAAGTCTTAACAATTCCTTAGCAAACTCTTGATCTCTCCATAGTCCAGCCATCACACACCTTCATCACCACCACCTTGTCACCTTCCTTGCTAAATCTTTTCCTTTCCTTTATCTGCAGTAGGAGGAAGTGCAGTCTATAAGCATAAATCTTAGTGAGCGCTATCTACTCACAAAAACTCGATATGCATGTATATAAATAAAAACATGCTAAAACTGAATGCTAACATGTAAATCTACTCATGCTCATAAATAGTAAAGGAATCATACTATCTGAAATACTAAACATGTATAGCTAATCATGCTCATAATCCAATGAAGGAATCATACTAACATGTATAGCTAATCATGCTCATAATCCAATAAAGGAATCATACTAGCCGAAATACTAAACATGTATAGCTATTCATGCTCAAAATCCAATAAAGGAATCATACTAACTGAAATACTAAATATGTATAGCTGATCATGCTCATAAACCAATAAAACTATAACTGCATGCTGAGAGCAAATAAAGCTAAACATGCTGAATAATCTAATAGCAAGAAACAAATAAAACTACTACTGCATGCTTCAAATAACAAGAAACTAAACTTTCTAATTCTAAACATATTTGAAGCTTGTTTCATTTGTTTCAAAACTTATACTTTAATACTTCAAAATAATAATAAACTTCTTTTGGGCCCGGCATTGTACCAGTTAGCGCGCATTCTTAATAAGAATCGAGGTAGCTAATCCCGAAACTACTAAGATACTTCTAGGCCTTGTGCCTAGGGGCATCTTGGAGCCCATCCCTTGGACCTTGTGTCCGGTACATGCCCTTTAAAAGTAAAATACTTTTTTTCTTCTTTTTAACTATAACTTCTTTATACTTACCCTTACTTGGCATTTAAGCAAACACCTTGTGTGCGCTTTTGATATTCCATTTCTGGAATTAAGATCAAATTAAAGCCTTGGTCTTTCTTCGCTTATAACTTCTCATATTAGTCCAATAGCAAAGGACTAAAAATAGGAATCAATACTGTTCATGTTAAACTGATAGCAAAGGAAACTGTACGTCTAATAGCAATAGAAAAGAAGTCTACTCATGCTTACAAATAGCTAAGGAAAAGCTAGAAAAAGAAAACTGTTCTTCTATTAGCAATGTAAAAGAAATCTGCTCATTCTAATTAATTCCAACAAAGTGGAACATAAGGAAAGGATGATTTCTGCTACAATCAAAAGTTACCACATGATATACTAAAGCATATGTTGTTCATGTCCAGTTAATGGCATACAAACCTATTCTGCAAAGCTAACATAGGCTATTATTAAGGAACTAAATGAAACATGGAAAACTACACAAGGAGGAGGGTTGTTCTAAGCTCCAAATGAAACTGCCATATCTGCAGAAATACACCAAAGAAAGGCTATTCTATACTCCAATTGGAGTTGTCCATATCTACTGCAAATACCACAGAAAGTAAGACTGTTCATGCCTACTGCTACACAAAGAAAACTAGATGTTGGATACAAAAATCTGGATTTGCTTGACACTTAGCTGTTCTCTTTCATTGTAGCAAGGAGAAAGAATGAATAAAATCTAAAACTGAGATAAACAAATCTATCTCCTTTCATGCTCACTGCCTAAACAACGAAACTAAAATTTTCAAGGCTATATATAATCCGATCAACACTTATATAACAATGTTTCAAATACCATTGTCTTAACAAAGTTCCTTCAGAAAACTTATCTAGTGAAGGGGGTGCCTACACTGCATCTAGTTATGGCTGCACAAAATTATGCTATAGAGCTTGTCAAAATCCAAATCCAAACAAAAAACCTCTTCATCTTCCTTAACCCCTCACGGCAGAAAACAAAAATCCCTGATCATGCTTCACAGTAAAACTCGAACAAACAAAAGAACACCAAACGAATCGGAACTACTCCTACTGCAGGTGAGAAGCAACTCACATCGCTGTTCTTGGACTTACAAATGAAAAGGAGGAGCTTCTAATGCTGCTAGGGTTTCGGATAGCTTGGATTTCGACTCTTCTTCGTGCTCACAAGCTCTCCTCGACGATGGTGGTCGCACACGGGTGAAGACCGGCCGGAAAAAGCCTAGCTCCGTCGCCCTTTTAGCCCGAACAGCGAAGTCACCGCCGCCGCCGTTCGCGAGAGAGGAGGAGAGGTTTGGATGAGAAAAATTTAGGGTTCGGGAAAAACTTAAACCTCTTCTTATAACTAAGATTTTTATTAATTACTATACCTTAAATATAATCCATTCTTTCCTTAATTAACAAAACTCGCTGGCACAGCTGGTCAACCGAGTTTTAACCAAGTCAAAGGTCTCAGCTTCAATCCCTCAGCCGCGCACTTTTTCTCAATTTATTCCCTAATCATTAACTATGCTATAAACTTAGTTCTCACCATATAAGGTTAACAAAACCATGTAGCTCAGCTGGTTGGGCCGGTTTTTCTTGGGTCAGTCCGACCCGAGGTCGTGGGTTCGAATCTCACCTTCAACGATTTTTTTTTTAAACTTCTTTCTTTTTTGTAACCCTACTAAACGACCTCCAAAAATTAGGTAAAAATACTCTAAAAATTCCTAAAAATCTCTAGAATATTTTAAAAATATTTCCTAATATTTTTATGGACTTTTAGAACTTGAAATAGGGAAAATTGGGTCGTTACAATTCCCCATACCTTATAAAAAGTTCGTCCTCGAACTTAGAATAATTCTGGATACTTCTGTCTCATACTGTCCTCACGCTCCCAAGTGATTTCCTCGCGCTTCTGGTTCTATCATATGACCTTCACTAGTGGCACTTCTTTGTTTCTTAATCTCTTGACTGCTCTGTCCACTATCTGTGTAGGTCTGCTCTCGTAGCTAAGATCCTCTTGGATCTGCACTGATTGAGGCTGAATCACCTAACTAGGGTCGTGAATACACTATTTTAGCATAGAGACATGAATTACATTATGTATTGCCGACATGTCCTGTGGTAAATCTAGCTTGTAAGCTACTTTCCCAATCCTTTATGTGATCAGGTAAGGTCCTACATAACGAGGACTTAATTTGCCCTTCCTGCCAAATCTCATCACTCCCTTCATAGGAGCAACCTTGAGAAAGACTGAATCCCCTACTTGGAATTCAAGTGGCCTACGGCGTGTGTCAGCATAACTCTTCTGTCTACTCTAGACAGTCTCAATCCTCTGTCTGATCTTCTGGATAGTCTGAGTAGTCTCATCTATCAGTTCTGTCTGAATGCCCAGTTCTACTTCCATTTCTTTTCTCTCACCTGCTTCTTGCCAGCAAATGGGTGATCTGCACTTCCTGCCATACAATGCTTCATATGGTGCCATCCTGATGGTGGCCTGATAGCTATTGTTGTAGGCAAATTCAGCTAAGCACAGGTACTTGCACCAACTTCCCTTGAAATCTAGTGCACAAGCTCTGAGCATATCTTCTAGAATCTGGTTTACTCGCTCTGTCTGTCCATCAGTCTGAGGATGGAAAGCTGTGCTGAACTTGAGTTTGGTGCCTAGTGCAGTCTGAATACATTCCCAGAAGTGAGAGGTGAAGCGTCCATCTCTATCAGAAACAATAGATTTAGGAACTCCGTGAAGTCTGATCACCTCTTTAACATACAACTGTGCCAACTGCTTTATAGAGTGGGACACTTTGATGGCTAGAAATGGGCAAACTTGGTCAATCTATCCACTATTACCCATATTACATCATATCCATTCGTAGTTCTTGGGAGACCTGTTATAAAGTCCATGGATATGTCTTCCCACTTCCATTCTGGTATTGGAAGAGGTTGTAACATTCCTCTTGGTCTCTGGTGCTCTGCTTTGACTCTCTGGCATGTCAGGCAGGCACTGACATATTTCGCAACATCTCTTTTGAGTCCAGACCACCAGAACCTCTGTTCATTAAGTCCATGAAGACCGCTGGTGCATTAGTCACACCAAAAGGCATGACTACAAACTCGTAGTGTCCGTATCTGGTCCTGAAAACTGTTCTGGGTATATCAATTCCTTTCACTTCCAACTGATGGTACCCAGAGCGCAGGTCTATCTTTGAAAATACTGTTACTTTGCTTAGCGCTCTAAAATCTATGCACATCCGCATAGATCCGTCTTTCTCCTTAACGAACAACTCTGGAGCTCCCCGAGGTGAATGACTAGAGCGGATGAAACCCTTGTCAAGTAGCTCCTGATATTGTTCTTGTAACTCTTTTAGCTCTGCTAGAGACATTCGGTACGAAGCTTTTAAAATTGGACCGATACCAGGAACCAATTCAATTTCAAACTCCACTTCTCTGTTGGGAGGTAGTCCATGTAGTTCTTCTGGAAATACCTTTGGATACTCACAGACTACCCGAACATCTTCCTGCTTGGGTCTTTCTTGTTATCTTTGTCCTTCTAGTTCTGATTACTTGACTGGGGTGTCTGTTTCCCCACTGTCTTGTCTTCTATCTTGACTGGCTTGTGTTGCATTTGTTGAGCCTTGTTGCTGTTCAGATAGTGCTCACTAATGCCCAGCTGACCAGCTCTTCACCAATCTATGGTCGGTGAGTTTCACTACTCACATTAGGTGTTATTTCTGGTCTCAGCATTAGGAGCATCAGTCTGACTCGTTCTTTCACTGTACTTACTAACTCTAGGCAAAGGTGAGCTAGCCTGTTAAATCTTTTAACCTCTTCTTCTACTGGAAGGTCACCTTGTCTGAATTCCATAAGCTCCTCATACTGTTTATTGGTGATCCGTTGACGGAAGACTTCTTCGTAAAACTCTGTCTCGAAATCAACCCAGCTCATCTGGTTGACTGCTCTCTTACTCTTAACTCGCTCCCACCACATACGAGCATCTCCAGATAGGCAGAAAGAGGCACACTTGACATTCTCGACTTCTGGCCAGTCAAGAAGCTTCATGGTGCTCTCTAGTGTCTTGAACCAAGCCTGGCATCCCAGGGCTTAGTCGTGCCTGAGAAGCTTTCTGGTTTCAGTTTCAGCCACTGGATAAGGTATGCTTCTTGTCTTCTAGGTGTTGCGGCGACTTCCAAGGCAACTGATGGGACTTCAGTCACCACTGGGGTCTCCACAGAAATGGTTGGGGGGAGTGGGAGGAGCTGACTTCTGATTGGCCATTAGATTGGCAATCACTTGCTGCTGCTCGCTACTTGTCTCTGAAGTTGAGCAACAACTGCAGAGAGAATAGGCCCAGGGGTTCTGGGCTCTTCGTTCTCCTGAACTCGGTCCTCAGTACGAACGGTACGGGGACGTCCTCTTCTTGCCATCAAGTCAGGCAGAGGAAAAGAAAACTTAAAATTATCACTATACTTTCTAAATATATCTTACTTATACATGATTCTTGACTTTCAACACCTATGAGTAGGTACTTCTAAACATTTCTCTATCATTTCTAAACATGCATATTTGTATATGAAGAAAGAAAACAGCAAAAACTCTTATCTTACTTAAGCACTTATAACCAATCACTCTATACTGCAAATAATAATAAAGGAAAGCAATAAAGAAAGAACTTAAATACTTTCTTACTTGAAGACGACAAGGATGATGCTGATGTGTGTGTGATGCTGGAGAATGGGAACTGCTCTGATACCAACTGTAACGACCACCCTCCTTACTACTACTCTGAGGGTGACCGCTACTTATTCTACTAACTACTGTACTACTTGCTTTAAGACCAGAGATATTTTAAACTATTGGAAAACATATCATATATTAGAACATGCCTCTAAATAACAGCATAAAATTTCTTGATACATTTTTTTTTTTTGGATCAAACATGCAATTAAGTAAAGCAACAAGTATAACATGCAGATCTATAAAGCTTAAATACCCCTACTGCTTACTACATCACTTGTTATCTTGACTACAGTAGGAATTAGTCCGGACAGTAAAAGTTAATGCCACAGCAGGATATTAATACTGGCAGATTTTAATTTATGCTAAACTCATATCGAATACTAATTTGCACATAAAAATACTAAGCTTATATCCACCGAATCATCCCATGCCAATTTCCTCCATAGAGCAAAACTCATATAGCATACCAGCATTCACATAAGGCTACTGAGCAGTCAAAACCGAATTTTCATATGCATTTTCTTCCATAAAACAACTCATATAAAAATTCCAGCATGCATAAAAACTTCTGAGCATTTAACCAAGCATTTAACCATCCGAATAATTCCAGCAATTTAACATTCCAGCAGATTATAAGGAAGTACTGAGCATAAGTATTTACCAATTATTTGATTCTAACACATAATTGAAGCAATTTAAAACACAACCTAGCATTTCAAAATAATTCTCTTTTTTTTGCAGAAATTAAAAGAGCACTAGCAGATATAACAATTCAGCAAAAATCTCAAGCTTCCATAAACAGCCCCCACACACACATCATCAACGTCTCCTTGTCGCCTTCTTCTATACCACTTTAGCTTTTCCTTTACTTTTATCTATGTCTGCAGTAGGAGGAAGGTAGTATCTATAAGCTAAAAGCTTAGTAAGTGCTTTCTACTCACAAAATCCGATACGGAATGCATAAACATAAAATAACGCAGAAAGTGCATGCTCCACATGAAAATAGCAACTAAAACTACATCATGCATCTCTAAAGGAACAACAAATTTAACTTGCTAGAATTTGTAACTTAGATAAAAGAACTTGTTCCATTCGTTCCCAAACTTATACTTTTATACTTTAAAATAATATTCAACTTTTCTTGGGCCCGGCATTGTACCACTTTGCGCGCCTTTCTTAATGAGAATCGAGGTAGCTAATCCCGAAGCCATTAAGACACTTCTAGACCTTATGCCTAGGGGCAACTTGGAGCCCATCCCTTGGACTTTGTGTCCGGTACATGCCCTTTAAAAGTAAAATACTTTTTTTTTTATATCCTTCTTAAAATACTTCTTGTAATAAAATGCCTTGGCATTGATTTAAGCACTTAGTGTGCTTTGATTCTAAATTCTGAAATTTAGGATCAGATTGTGACTTAGTCTTGCTTTACTTGCACTTCTCTCATTTATTCAGTATACGAGAGATTCTAAACTATATGTCACTGGTATAAAAATATGAACCAGTACATATTCAAACTAATTTCCACAGTAATTTAAAAAGAACAACTATACCACTGGAAGGTAACATGATATGTTCAAACCGAATTCAACAGCCAATAAAATAAACACATGGTCATAAGGAATAACCTTAATCAGGCTCACGACAGTAATAGTTTTCCCCACAACAAGCTTGTAAAACTACCTTATTTCGAATCTTAATAGTCCCTTGATCATGCTGTAATTTGAAGGAAGTTTAACTACTTAATCATGCTTGAAGTGTAAGGTAAATACATCTAATTAGCATGCTGTGGTAATCAAGGAAAACCCTCAAAAATTTCTATCCGTGCACTAAAAATACATTAAAAGATTTAAACCAAAACTTAATCCAATTTGCTAGAACAAGGGTCAAAATCCGAACCATATGCTAGCATGAAAAGGTTACTATTGTTCATTTCACAACAAAATGCAAAACAAAACCCCGAGAGCTACTCCTACCACAGGTGAGAAGCACTTACATCGGGTTCTTAGACTTACAACCGAAGAGAAATGCTCTAGGGTTTCGGTGGAGCTTCGATTCCACCTTTTTCCTTGTATTTCCCGAGCTCCCCTTGCCGGAATGATCACCCACGAGTGGAGACCGGCCGGAAAACACCTCGCCGACGTCGGGAGGAGGAAACCCTAGCCTTGGCTGCGGTTTCGCCCGAGAGGAGAAGATGGCGCCGCGTGGGTGAGAAGGGAGAGAGATTTGGGTTTTTAGGTTTCGGGAAAGAAATTAACCTCCTTTAATAACCTAGGTGATTCGGTTCCACCTATAACTTAAATATATTTGTTCACAGACTTAGTTAATAAAACGAGCTCAGCTCGGTTGGTTGGGCCGATTACTGCTTGGGCCCGAGAAGCTGGGTTCAAATCCTAGCTCTTGCACTTTGTGTTTTTCCTTTTTTTTTTTTAAACTTCCTCCTCCCGGTAAAAATGTCAAACGGACTCCAAAAATTGCATAAAAATACTCTAAAAATTCCTAAAAATCTCTAGAATATTTTAAAAATATTTCCTAATATTTTTATGGACTTTTAGAACTTGAAATAGGGAAAATTGGGTCGTTACATAACAAATGCAGAAGGAATCAACCGACAAATCTGGTGCCCAAAGTTCTTTGAGAGTCTTTTCAGAATTATCCATTTTACTCATCAAATCTGAAATCCTGAACACACTGAAACTCTGGAAATGCTGATAACACACAAAGATTTCCTGGTCTTACCTGAAACACTCATGCAAATACCATCAAAAGACACAGGAAAATATACAAAATAACACACATGCATACAATAGATGAAATAATTAAGCCCCTAACAATATTTTTGAATTTTTGCAACCACAAAAAAAAATAGAAACAAGAAAGAAAATAGAGAAACAATCCTAAGATCACCAAACACCACTACTTGTTCCCCGGCAACGGCGCCAATTTGATTTATCGCCCAATTTTGTCGTGAATTGAGCGTCAAACACTAAAGTACCAAACCCCTCCTACACTAATGTAGCATAGGAATGACTCGAGTCGTCCGCCAATGAAAGCAACGATAGGATGGTAAACTTAGGATCGTATGTTATTTCTATTTTTTGGGGGTTTTCAATATGGAAATGGGGTTTTGGATTTTAATTCTAAATCTAAGAAATGAAAAGCAGAACAAGAAAGAAACTAATCTAATGCTGGAATGAAATTTAACCAGGTGTCAATAATTAATCCACAACGCATTGTCACTCTACGCTATGGGTTAACTATCAACACAATTAAACTAAGGATCGAAATAGTGAAGCATCAAATGAAATCTAATCTAAATAATGGAAGACAATGCAAGTAATAAAGCTATGTCTACCCTAACTAACCATTGAAGATTTTCCTACATCGTATTGTCACGCTACAATACAAGAATATCTATCAATGGGAATAACATGAAACATAACAAAGAACTCAAACATGCATAAAGAAAGTAATAATCAAACAAAGACAATTAACTAAACAACTTTGTAAAAATTAAACAAAACCTAATTATTCATAAAAGTTAAACTTGTACCATATTGTCACTCTATGATACAAGATCAAGAATCATACATAAATGAAACCAACATGCATTAATGAACTAAACATAGTGCAATCTAACAATCTAAGAAGCAATAAAAAACATAACAACCTAATTAAGCAAGAAAGTAAACTAAATTAACCTCAAACAATTAACATGAAAGTAAACTAACAACTAAATAATTCAAACATAAATCAAGCAGTAGCTACAATTTCCAAATGCATAAGAAGAAAGATAAACAAATCAAATACGGAAACAAACTAAATTAATCCACCACCCCCATTTCTCCACAATCATGCACCAATTCAACTACCTCTGCCGTCACACAGAGGCCCAAATCTGGTGCACGCCCTGGAGAATCACTGTCCGAACAATTTCGGCTGGAATTTGATACACAACTGAGATCAAGCTTTCTTCTTCCGGAATTGGACAGTCACTGCATCCGAGATGGAGGGCCACTACTTTCAAAACGTCGTCCACAGGTGAAGGCTCCACAGCAGCACAGTGATGGATTTAGAGATGTGAAACTAGCCGGAAAAAAAGGATTGGCCAACTCCCTCTGTTGGAAACCGCTGCTTTCGGAATGCCATCCGTAGGTAGATGTCCACTGAGGTAGGGATGAAGAAGGGTGCTTGCCGGAGAAGAACGCCTCGCCGTCAAGAAGCCCTAGCTAGGGATCGCCGCCGAAGTTGCTGTCATCGCCGGATTGAGCAGATCGGAGAAGAGGAGAATGAAAGGGTTGTGGATGCCGGCCGACAGCAGTGAAGGTAAGGGAAGAAGTCGAGTCGCCGACCGGAGAGAAGAGGAAGAAAGGAACGGTCGACGGTGGAAGAAATCGCCTGCCCTAGCCCGCTTGGAGAGAAGAAAACGTGAGAGAAGAGGTCGACACTGTGCCGTGCAGGTGAGAAAGAGGAGTTTTTTAATGGGTTTGGATCTTGGATTTTGAGTTGAGAGTTTGAGTGAGATCCGGATCCGGATCCATTAAGAGGATGAAATTGGACTTTTATAATCGGGCTTGAAGAATGGGTTTGAAGATTGAGTTTTTGGATTAAATCTGAATTGGAGCTCCACTTCTTAGAGAAACCCTTGGATGCCTTGATCTCGATCAACGGTCCAGATCGCTTTAAATCATGATGAAGGGATGGATCACTTGATCTGACTGAAGGTGCAGGATCTCACTAGATCTTGATCAGCGACCCACATTAATTCAGCTTGATCTTCCTCATTTGACCTCCAAATCAAGCCAAATTCGATATGGCTCGACCCTAATCCATGGCTCTTTGAATTTTCTACAAAACCAAAATAAAAACATGCGATTAAATTCCATAATTGTAGGAAATTTATATTTAAGTCCAAAATAAATCCTACTCACAAAATATAATATAAGCACAAAATTAAGCATGTGAGAAGGTATAAAATGCTAAGTATAAGAGCCAAAATAATATACAAAAATACCCATTATCAAGGGTTCGTAAAACCTCAAGTCTACTTTAAAACTCCAAGAAAGAAGAGGGAATCAGTCCCAAACACTATGGTTGAAAACTTCAAAGAACAATTGGAAGAGACTAAGAGGTTAAAGGCTGAATTGGAGAAATTGAAGGCTAAACTTGCTATTGTTATGCCAGTCATCAATGATCGAAGTTCTGAGACTGCAGTATCAAACAAGTGCTCAAATATGAAAATCAAAGGTGTTAGATGATGTGGAAGAAGTTTATGAATACGAAATTTCAAATACGAAGGTTCTATATTTCTTGATTTCTAGTCAAATTACTTTTTTTTTACTATATATATATAATATCTTTTTATTCTTAAAAGGAGAAGAAATGCCACCTGTAAAACAACTTGAAAACGTGGTGGCGTATGACACAATAATATCAGAAGGAGGTAGACCTTTCAATTTTTTCCAGGTATATGTTGATGTTGTCTTAGATGAAGAAGCAGAGCTTCCAATCCCAAAGTCTGTACCAAGAATCATCAAAGATGTAGTTGGAGTCATTGTTGGTTGGCCTAAAGAGTTGGTAATTTTTCCAACAACAAAGGTACTTTAAGTTTCACTTGATTTTGTGTTTGCAGTTTTATATATATTGCTTGGACAATGGTTTATTTTATAAAACTTGTATGAATATTCTAAATTGTAGAAGGAAAACCTCAACCATTTTCTCTATCGGATGTTCTTGTCATTGTGACAAGTTCAAGGATATTGAAAAAATATTACCCATGGCATGCAAGTATATCTACTCACATGTTGTTAGATTAATGAATGAATCAGAGACCATATACATAGAGTTTAAGGACACTATGTTTGGACATCCTAAAAGTATACGGTTGCTAAGAGAAGATATCTTGTGCTTTATGGAGATGAGAGAGATAGGTTCCAAACAAATTTTGATTTACATGGGGTATGTTATGTCTAACTTACAATGTTTGTTTGCATTTTAATATTTTATTTGGAACTTTCCCACACTTTGAAACATTTCTAACCAAGTTATATAATCTTTGAGTGCAGTTACCTCTATAAATATTTGAGAGATGAAGACAAGGATGATTATGTTTCATTTGTGGATCCCGGCAACATACCTACATGCCCACTTGGTAAAGATGATCGTGACATATCACAACATATTGTTGATCAGTTGGAAGCAGTGTGTAGAGACAACATCTGCCTCATCCCATACAACACTGGGTAATATTTTAATTATTTATCGATTCTTACTACATATTAGTCAATGTTATATTTTTATTTTTGCAGGTACCATTAGATTTGACTATTGTCAATGAAGATAAAAATATGATATATTTATTCGACTCTATGTCTAATAGAAATCGAGACGATGCATGGAAAACTATGATGACCAAGTAGGTAGTAGATTGTGTTGATTTTGAATGCATTCACTTATAAATATGAAAAATATAACTTTTTTACTTTTTAAAATGTAGTGGGGTCAAGATGTGCAATGCCTCAAAGGGTATTGCTAAAGCACCAAGTTTTAAGCAATTGACGGTATGTATTGTACATATATATTAAGACATGAATGGATAGTTCTTATTATTTGGATTGTAATTGTTGCATTACTTTTTTGATTACATTATAGGGTAATCTAAAACAAAGTGGTTTTGTTGAATGTGGATATTGTGTGATGAGGTATATGAAAGAGCTAGTTGAATGTGAAAATCCATAGTTGGAGAAGATGGTGAGTTTCTTCTTTATGATATATAATGAATGTAATGATTTTATAAATCTAATGCATTTTTGTAGATTTTATAAATCTAATGCATTTTTATTTTTTTTTTTACATAAAAGTTTGTAGGAACAATCAAGAATCAATATTACAACTAATCTCAATATGATGAAGTCAGAAGTGAATGGAGCGAATTCATCTACTCGTATCTAGGTGCCTAAATGAGTCGTGTACGTTACGATAAATATTTTATTTTATATTATGGATTTTTGGACATACATATCTATAGATACACTTTTGGTTTGTGGATGTATTTTTTTAGTTCTGCTTGTGGATTTATGGATATATATATACTTGTGGATTGATGGATAAATTTCTGGATTGTTATTGTATTTGTCATTTTGTTTTATTGTTTAATTTTGATGAAGTGAAAAATATTTTTTTACTTCGTCACATTAAAATTGTGTCAAAGTCAAATGTAACATTTACTTCACCACAGTTTAATAATTGCGAAGTTGTATCTTATCAATTACTTCAGTATAATACAAAACAATGAAGTCTTGACAATCAATTACTTTGTTAATAAATATAAACTATGAAGTAATATAATACCAACTACTTCGATTAATAAAAAATATGACGAAGTTATAGATTATATTTACTTCGCCAATCAATATAAACTGTGACGTTACATATCATCTATTACTTCAGCACGTTACACAACTGATGAAGTAAAAGATATTTTTTTACTTCAGCAATCCATTTAAATTGTGAAGTTATATATCATTTTTTACTGTGGCGCGCACTTTACAAAACAAACGAAGTAAAAGATGTTTTTTTACTTCAGCATCGGTCCAACTTTGAACCGGTTTTGTTTCCTTGAACCGGTCAAAGATTTCATTTTTTTCTTGGATACGACTTCGGTAATAGGATGAAGTAAAATATTATCCTATTACTTCACGTGCGTCTACTTCGGTAATTATCTATCTATAACTTCGGTGAATATATGAAGTAAAAAAATCAAAATTCTACTATAATTACATACTCCACTTTAGACAAATAATAAAAATTTCTTCCATTTTATAATAGGCTTTCGTATAAATAAATCTAATGTGATTAAAAAAAATACCCACAAAATATTTATTTGATTAAAGGAAGACATATTTATTATAATAAGATAATAATCAATTCTTAATAGCTATATCCTTGGAAAAAATTCTTTCCATCTCTTAATTAAAAAGCTGATTGTATAATTTATCTTTCTTCGCATTATCTCACATTATCTTTACAAAGAGCACCTCAAATGAGTGCACTTTACGATAATAATGTGACTCAACAAACTCACAGATAAATAAATGATCCAATAAAGTAGGGCGTAAGACCTTTACAATACATTCCAAACACTTATGAACCAAATAATTGCACACAAGTACTTATTCTACTTAGTACTTTCTAGTATACTAATTATTCATTAAATAAGAATTTATATCAATATCTATCGTTTTGGGCTTATTTGAAGTTGGAATATTAACCTATAATAGCATGATTACACATTAAATTGAGAAGAAAAACAATTTAATCAAATACAAAAAAAAATTATGAAAATAAATTAATATATTATATAGAGGAAGACTTAAATAGCTCTTTTTTGAATATTTGTTGATGCGGTGATTTGGCGGGACCCCACCCTGTCGTTGCGTGGAGGTCAAAATCAAGATGGTCAACGGATAAGCGACCGGGTGGCCGATCGAGCGGGTTACACGCTAATCGGGAGGTTGAGCACGAACCCATCATCTTGGGCATAGGGAGTAATCAGATCGATGCTCAAGGGACGTGTAGAAGCAGAGCCGAACGGCTATCCCGCTCGGTCTAACGGCGGACGACATGGATAGAGGACTTTCAACCGAGCGGCTCTCCCTCTCGGCGCGACAGTGGACTTTCAGCCGAGCGGTTGTCCCGCTCGGCGTGGCAGCAGATAACGCAGAGATATCAGAATTCTGGTCGAGCGGTCATTCCACTCGGCCAAGCAACTGACACAATGGGATATCCTTCGACACCGTTTTGAGAGCTACTGCCACTGACAGATGGCATGGTCAGACAGAGAACCGTACGGCGGAAGCTTCCACTATCACTAAAAAAATATGCTCGGCCCGTTAAGATACTGTGTTAGGGATACTTTGCTGACATGTCTCTTCAGGGAAAGCTTGAGATAGCGTGCTCGTTTTAAGAAGCGTGTACACATGCTACAAGAGCCCTATATAAAGGGGGTCCAAGCATCAGCGGAGATATGCTTTTCTTGCAATTTCTACCGTTGCGCTACAGTTCTCTCTACTTCTTCTTGCTTCACTAGAGACTGACCTGAGCGTCGAAGGGCCGTCGTCGGGGACCCCTTCCCTGGTTCGGCACTGACGCTGCTTGTGTTGTAGGTGGGAGAGAAGTCCACCGAAGGTCAGCAAGAGCACCATGTCCCCAGCATCCGTCTCCCTGACTTTCGGACAGGATCATATTTGACACTGTCTGTGGGAACGTCACCTGAATCCGAGCCGAGATGATGGAAGATGTTGGACAACTAACCACCGTGACGCTCACTCAAGAGGAGTTGGAGATGCTCGTGCAAGCACGAGCAACAAAAATGATAGAGCAACAACAACAACAAGCAATAGCCGATCGGCCAGCACCGCAACCTGCAATCTTGGTGGCCGATAGGCGAGCGGGGCAAGAAGACCGACCGGAGTAACTCTCCGTATGGTGGCAGAACCGAAGGCCGACCGACACCCAAGGGGAAGCGTCGCCCCCCGCCGATCCCCTTCCATTGGGCGCTATTCCAAACCCCCTCGGAGATAGCCCAAGCGCATCAGGAGCGGGGATCATCTTCCGAAGAGGCGCTCGTTCGGGATGCGCGGAAAGGAAAAGCGCCCCGAAGCGATGCGCCCCCTGAACGGATCAACAGGTAGTTCTCAGAGGAGATCTTACAAGAACCTCTACCTCGACACTACACCCCGTTGGCGATCGAGACGCACAATAGGGCAACCAACCCAGATGATCATCAGGATCGGTTCGACAATGAGGCTATGCTGCACCAGTACATGGACGGAGTAAAGTGCAGAGTCTTTCTCACGACTCTCTCCGGATCGGCACAGCGCTGGTTCAGAAGACTGCCGGACGGCTCGATACGAAGTTTCAAAGACTTCCGAGCCACCTTCCAGCACCACTTCGCCAGCAGCCGACACTACCAGAAGACAAGCGTTAGCCTCTTCACCCTGAAACAAGGGTCCAAGGAAGCACTCCGAGCGTACATCCAGAGATTCAATCAAGTGGCCATGGACATCTCCTCTGTCTCGTCCGAGACCATGATGAATTTCTTCACCCAAGGGCTCGCCAAAGGGGACTTCTTTCGGTCACTCATCAGGAAGCCGCCCCGGGACTTCGACCACATATTGAAAAAGGCCAACGAATACATCAACGTGGAAGAAGCCCAAGCGGCCAGAAGAAAGGAGGCACTGACCGAGCATTCGGCTTAGACAGAGCGCCGACCGGCTAGCAGCCATCTGCTACCCAAGGAGCTGAGGGCTGAAGGAGCATGACCGCACTAAGAGACCAGGGCGCACGCTGTACAACATGTGGTGTTCGATCAGCCTAAGGCGTCGAAGGGAAAGGTATGAACGCCTATGTTTTGTTCATTCCACCAGTCAGTGATGCACAACACATGGGATTGCCGAGGACTGACACCAATCATCAGCCGATCGACCCCCAGAGGATATTGTCGTTGCTCTCCAACTCTTGATCAACGAGGTCGTCAACCCTTGACTAAGCAACGAGAAGAAAGATGGGAGCCCGAGCGCCATCACCATCATTGGAGGGAGGAAACCGATCCCTCCAGGATCTCGATCGAGCGAAATAGGTCGTCTGCCATGGAAGTGTTGGTTGCTACTCGGAAAACCCAATGGCTCCACTGTACAAAAATTTTGTACGTGATCTGAACCTTTCCTAGCTATCATGTGTTCTTTTAAGTTAAACTTATATCTCCTGCGGAACTTAACACGTTTGATTCCAAGTTTAACTTATATGTTCTTTTAGGTTTAGATTTGGATCTCCTGCGGAACTTAACACGTTTGATCCAAATCACCTAGGTTATAAATTCAATTAAATATTAGTTTCCAAAATTGACTTCCAGTACTACATGGCGAGGTACTTGGCCTTCTTGGATATGGGAGTAACCACCACCGACTAGACAAAGCCTTTTAAGGAAAGTTAATATTTAATTTCCTTATATAACTCTAGGTTAACCAAAAGGAACAATCAAATCACAAGGAAAAAAAAAAAAGAACACAACATCGAAATTAAATTCAAAAAACAAGAATCGAATGCCTCTTGTATTTGGTATTTATACAAAGAAAAATTAACTAGTATGATGCGGAAATTAAATACTAGTTATACCTCTTCCTTGTATGCTAAAAACCTCGAGATCCTCTGCCGTATCCCTCGCCTCCTCTTGGACGTCGTGTGGGCGACAATCCTCCAAGACGAACACCACCCGGAAAGCTTCTCCTCCTTCTCTAGAATTCGGCCACCACCACCACAAAGGAGCAAAAGAGAGCAAAGGGAAGAGAGGGAGAAGGGCCGACCACTTGATGATCTCCAACAACACAATATCAATTGTTATATTTTTCAAGGCCTCCCTTTCTCCCCTTTTTATATTAGTTTCCCAACGGAAAATTATGGAAAGAGTTTTATAAAAAATTAGACTCATTCATATTTCCTTTTAAATTTTTTTTCTTTCCTTTTAATTAATCAATCCAAGATTGATTTATTAATTAAACAACTATTTGTTGATGTTTAATTATTTGACCAGCCCCTTGCTTGGGCACCAAGCAAGGTGGCCGACCACTTATTAAAAGGGAAAGAAAGAAAAAAAATTTATAAAATTTTAAAAGAAGAAAACTTCTAATAAAATTTTACAAACTCTCTTTTTTTTCTAATATAAATATTAAAAGGAAAGTTTTAAAATTTAAAACCAAGTTTTAAAATTTAAAACATCTCTAATAATATTTCTTTTTAAAAGAAAGTTTAATAAATTTTACAACTCTCTTTTAAAACCTTGTGGCCTAATTTAAATTAGGAAAATTTTATAAATTTTAAAATCTCTCATTTTACAAATTGTAAATATCTGAGGAAATTTAAAAATTCAAAAACAACCTTCCTAATTTAAATATTGCGGCCGACCCCTTTGCCCAAGGCAAGGGCCGGCCACTTCTAGAGAATATGTGGCCGGCCATTGCTTGGTCACTAAGCAATGAACCGGCCCCTTCTTGGACACCAAGATAGGCTTTTCTTTGGATGGACTTGAGGCTTTATTGAGGCTACAACAGGGACCTAGAGGAGAAATTAGTTTTGGCCTTCCGATGAGCTTGAGTATCCCGTGCTCGCCCCGAACACACAACTCAAGTTCATCGATAATAACTCATTCCACTAGAGAGTTATTACCGCACTACCGCACCAATCCCAAATTACATTATGGGCTCCTTCTTATCATGAGTGTGTTAGTCTCCCTTTCTTTAAGATTACGAATGTCCACTAATTAAGTGAGTTACTAACAACTCATTTAATTAATATCTAGCTCCAAGAGTAGTATCACTCAACTTTATTGTCATGTTGGATTAGGTCCACCTGCAGGGTTTAACATGGCAATCCTTATGAGCTCCTCTTGGGGACATTCTCAACCTAGATAACTAGGACACAGATTCCTTCTATAATCAACAACACACACTATAAGTAATATCATTTCCCAACTTATCGAGCATATTGATTTATCGAGCTAAACCTCACCCTTTGATAAGTCAAAGAAATAAATATTAAATATGCATGCTTGTTATTATATTAGGATTAAGAGTACACACTTCCATAATAACTAAGGTCTAGTTCTTTTACTAAGTCAGTACAAAAAGAACTTACCTAAATGATCCTACTCAATACACTTAAAGTGTATCAGTGTAATTTATTAGTCAAGACAAACTAATACTTAATTACACTACGTCTATTCTGATGGTTTATTCCTTTCCATCTTAGTCGTGAGCAACTGTTTATAATTTATAGAGAACCGACAACATGATTTTCTAAGTGTGACTCCAGACTCCATGTTATCTACTATATAAATTAATTGAACAATTACATTTAACAAATAAATGTAAACATTTGACCAATGTGATTCTTTATTTCAAAATAAATGTGTACAAAAGCTAAACTTTTAAGTATACACTCCAACAATCTCCCACTTATACTAAAAGTCTAAGCTGCCATATCTGTTGCCATACATCTGATTCTCATCCCCTCCACATGCTGATCAAAAGCTTTCACTGGAAGGGCCTTAGTGAAAGGATCTGCCAGGTTGTCTGCTGATGCTATCTTGGCGACGACAACTTCTCCTCGCTTGACGATATCTCGTATTAGGTGGTACTTGCGCTCTATATATTTACTTGCCTTATGGGCTCGTGGTTCCTTCGAGTTTGCAACTGTTCCACTATTATCACAATAAATTGTGGCGATCTTGGGCAAACCAGGAATCACATCTAAGTCCATTAGAAAGTTCCTGAGCCATACAGCTTCTTTAGCTGCCTCAGAGGCAGCCACATACTCAGCTTCCATGGTTGAGTCTGAGACGCATTTCTGCTTAACACTCCTCCATGCAATGGCTCCACCTCCTAAAGTAAACATATAGCCTGATGTAGACTTACTGTTGTCCCTATCTGATTGGAAGTTCGAATCCGTGTAACCCATAGGGAGTAAATCGTCTGCTTGGTAAACTAGCATATAATCTCTAGTCCTTCTCAGGTACTTTAATATATGCTTTACTGCAGTCCAATGTCCTTGTCCAGGGTTACTTTTTTAAAATACCGAAAAAATGGCAAATAAAGATAAGAGAATTTTCTGGAATTTTAGAAATTTTTCGGGAATTTTTCGGAGCTCGTATGGACGAGTTTACGGGGATGAAAATGGGGCCCCGGGAAATCCTGTTTAGACTACCCATTTAAGTGAGGAAAAGTTATTTTTCTTTTCCTTTTTCTTTTTATTCATTTCCTTACTCTCCCCGCCGAACCCATGCGTGCCATTTCTCTTCTCCTCCGCTGAATTCACCCGTGCCCTAACCTCCTAGCGCCGGTGGTTACCTCTTCTTCTCCGATTGAACGCCGGCCAAGCTTCTTCTTCCCCTCTCTTTCGAGCTGTGTCGCCCGATTCTGTCTCCTCCTGTGCCGCAGACGTTTCTTCTCGCCGGCACTTGAGCGCCGCCCTTTCCCCTTCTCGGATATGTGCGCCGACGCCGCCTTCCTTTTCCCTCTTGTCTCTGCCCGACGACGCCACCCGACCCCTGCAGCCAGGTGATCATCCCGCGGCTTCCTCTGCCCTAGCGCCGGCAGACGACCGCCGCCCTGCGCCGCTGCCAACTCTTGACCCGAGCAGTGCTATCGGCTGTGCCCTAGATCGCCGGAATCCAGAAACTTGCGTTGGTTGGTCTTCGATTTGGAGCAGCAACCCAAGCATTGGTGTCCCCTTCCGTGCCCTAATTCCACTGTTGGGTCTACTTCAGCCACGTTGTGCCCTAGCTTTGGCCAGGCAGCCACTACCTTACGGTCATGTTGGAGATCACTAAGTGAAGAATTTTCCCTACTGTGGATTAGAAATCACGGCTGTGAGGAAGAGTTTCTAGCCAAGTATTATGTGTTGTGGGGAAGACTTTAGCAAGGAGGTCTTGCTGTGGTATACCTTGTTACAGTAGAAATTAGTTCACCTTGTTCGATGATCAACAGCGGTTGAGCTTGAGGTACGATGTAGGGATCTTGATACATTTTATAATTTATGTGGTCTATGAATTAGCATCTTGGACTGAGGATCAACAGCGCCTGACCTGGAAATGCATGAAGTTCACTTGGACTGAGGATGACAAGACCAGCGTCTAGGAGCTGAAGCGGAGACTAGTGTCGGCTCCGATTTTGGTTTTACCTTTTGGAGAGGACGGATTTGTGCTCTATACCGTCGCATCTCTACAGGATTTGGGCATTGTTCGGATGCAGCACGACACGGTGGTCTTCTATGTTTCTCGATAGTTGAAGGAGCATGAGGAGAATTACCCAGTACATGACTTGTGATTGATCGTCATTATTTTTGCCTTGAAGATTTGGCAGCATTATCTGTACGATGTTACATTTGAGATTCTCACGGACCATAAGAGTCTCAAGTATCTGTTCACTCAGAAGGAACTCAATCTCCGATAGAGGAGATGGATGGAGTTCTCGAAGGATTACGATTGTACCATTAGCTATCACCCGGGGAGAGCTAATGTGGTTGCCGATGTACTTAGCCGGAAGTCTAGAAGGACTTTGGCTTGCTACCTAGTTGTGGTTACGGATTTGATTCAGGAATTCTCCGAATTGGGCCTTAAGGAGCTAGGACGGACAGAGCAGGGTATTCTGGTTACCATGGTTGCTCAATCCTCGACCAGGATGAGGATTCATGAGGCCCAGGTTGGAGATCAGTATTTACGGTCCATTGGCAGCTGGATAGCTTCCGGGCAGCAGACTGAGTTTCCCCGAGATGAAGCAGGTATTATATACTTCTGAGGCAGATTGTGTGTACCTCAGTCTCACCCGGTCTTATCGGAGTTACGTCAGGAGGCTCATCGCTCACGATGTGCTATCCATCTAGGCGAGACCCGCATGTATCGAGATTTGAGACGTTGTATGGTAGGTCTTGTTGGACACCCACCCTCTGGGATGAGGTTGGAGAGGCCTAGCTGTTGGGACCTTATAAAGCTCAGCAGGACGAAGAGTTGGTCCGTATTATCAGACGAAGGAATGTTAGAGGCTCAGGGTCGCCAGAAGTGTTATGTTGATTGGAGACGCAAACTCTTGGAGTTCTCTATAAGCGACCATATTTTACTGCGAGTTTCACCCACGAAAGGGGTGAAGAGATTCGGCCTCATCGGTGAGCTGGCTCCGCGATACATTGGACCTTTCCAGATCTCGGAAAGGATTGGAGCAGTAGCTTACGGGTTGGTACTATCGCCGTCCTTGGCGGGCATCCACGATGTATTCCACGTAGCTATACTGAGAAGATATACATATCCGACTCGGCACATATGCCGACAGATATCTCAGTTCCTATTCAACCTGACGTTGCCTCCGAGGAGGTTCCGGTATGGATTTTGGACCGGAAAGAGCGTCGGCTGCGGAAAAAGACTATCCGGCTGGTTAAAGTCAGATAGTAGTATCATTCAGACAAGGAGACTACGTGGGAGCTCGAGGATACGATCCGAGCTCGATACCTCCACCTTTTCACATGAGGTATGTGTAGAACCGTTAGATTCGATAGAGGGGGGGTGAATATCGATTCGAAAAAGACGAGTAAAAATATGCAGCGGAAAAGTAAATGAACACAGTTGATTTTACTTCGTTCGGAGCCTGTGACGACTCCTACTCGAAGGCCCGTGGTCCTTGACCACTTTCATTGGGCAATCACTAGCAATTCGAATATAATTACAAAATGAGTACAGGAAATGCTAATGAAACAAAGTAATACCGACAAAGAAATTAATTAAAAACCGAAGGAGCACTTTGTCGGAGCTTTGTCAGCGTCATAGGAACGTAGAGCAGCAGGACCAGCAGTAGAAGAGTTCTCAGATTGATGATTGATTCTCTGAAGCTCCTGCCTGGGGCTTCTTTTATATGTTGCTCCGGGCGCCTGGATTCCTTCCGGGCGCCTGGAATGTGACGTAGTTGCTCAAACCGAAATGCTCCATGTGGCGACGACTTGGCTGGATATAATTTGCCTTCCGGGCGCCCGGATCCCTTCCGGGCGCCCGGACCACCTTGTTCCAGAAAACTCCCTTTTCCTGCAAAACAAAGTTAGTCCGAGGCAATATATATCCTGCAAAATAGATTGTTAGCACATTTTATAATAGTATGAATTAGCACGAATAGTATGACTTAGATTCCGTCTTTCCGAGACCGGAATCTAGTCACGATCTCGACTTAGACATCCGAAATGGATCTAAGCCGGATCGACGCTGTAACGACCCAATTTTCCCTATTTCAAGTTCTAAAAGTCCATAAAAATATTTGGAGATACTTTTAAAATATTCTAGAGATTTTTAGGAATTTTTAGAGTATTTTTACGTAATTTTTGGAGGTCGTTTAGTAGGGTTACAAAAAGAAAGAAGTTTTTAAAAAAAATGTTGAAGGTGAGATTCGAACCCACGATCTCGGGTCGGACTGACCCAAGCACAACCGGCCCGACCAATCGAGCTAAGCTTGTTTTGTTAACTAAATATGGGAATAAATATATTTAAGGTATGGAAACTAATAAAAATCTTAGTTATAAGAAAGGGGTTTAAGTTTTCCCGAACCCTAAAAGTTTCTCACCGAACCTTTCCTCCTCACTCGCGACGGCGCCAACCCTTCTCGGCGAAAATCGCAGCACGCACCTAGGCGACTCCGGCGGCCGACGAGTTTCCTCCTCCGCGGATTCTTCACAAGTCCAAGCTTCTCTAGGCAAGGATAGCGCGCGGGCACAAGAAGAGGCCGAGAGTTGCAAGTTTCCAAACCCTAGAACCTTCTTCCTCCTTCGGTTAGGGGCTCATCCGAACCCTAGATCTTCCTCCGGTTGTAAGTTCAAGAACAGCGAGGTGAGGATTTCGTTTTCTTCTTGTTTTTTTTAATTTTGCTGTGACGATTCTTGGTTTTTGCTTGTTGCTGTGAACCCTAAAGAAAGAAGAGAAGGATTAGTTCAGTTTAAGCATGAAGAACAGTAGCAAGATTTAAGGTTCTAAATTCCAGCAAGTTTAAAATTTGATTTCGAAGCAGGTTTTGGAGGAAGTTTATAATTAGGTTGCTGCCATGAAACCTAATGAAGAATTGTTAGATTGATCCTTACCTTGGATGAACTATAGTTCAGTTCAAGCACGTGGAATTGTTAGATTCGGAAGTTAACAGATTGTTTAGCTTTGATTAGCCATGTGTAGCACGTTGGGCTTCTTTTGCTTCCTTGCCGTGGCACCACAGATAGTTGCAACAAGTTTTGATTCCCGTTGCTTTGTGAAAGTATGAGTTTTCAACAAGTTTACATAGATTTTAAGCTTTAGCATGTTTAGTTTTGGTTGGCTATGAATTGGTTCTATTTTCTTATGTAAGGATAGCAAGATATTGATTTGGCTTGAGGTGTACATGTTTGCTTGTGAAGGCTTTGAATTCATTAGTAGCACAGATTTAGGTTTCCCTTATTACCTCAATGGGCACAGGAAATATGCTACGAGAATAAGTAAAGAGTGGATAGCTTATATTTGTAAAAGTTGTAAATCCTGGCAGAACATAGTATACAGATTTTTAGTACAGGATTAAGCTTGATTTCATTGCAGATAAAAGTGCAGAATAGGTTGAAAACATTATCAGATTTTATTGAGATTACAAGTGCAGAATTTTTATAAGTAAAGTATACAGATTTGAGGTTTAGCTATGCTACTTTCATTTAAGTATACAGATTTGAGTTTCTTTATTCTAGCATGAGGTTTAGCTATGCTTCCTTGCTACCATTCAGATAAGCATACAGATTTTGAATTATATAGCATTGCAGTTTTGATGGTTTAACATTGGAAGATCCAATTAGATCTCTAGTAGCTTAATTAGACTTACAGATTTTAACTAAGCCTATAGTGCAGAATTTATTAAGTTTATAAGAGCAGAATTTTATTAAGCTTATAAGTGCAGAAGTTAGTTAGTGTAGTGAGCAGATTTGATTAAGCTTGTATGCAGATTTTTATTAAGCTAGTATGCAGATTTCTGTTAAGCTATTATACAGATTTTTATTAAGCTAGTATGCAGATTTCTGTTAAGCATTAGTGCAAACTTTTGATAAGTATTGTATGTGCAGATTTCTTTTATGCACGATTATGTGTTACATAGTTAGTTTCATTCATAGATGCATATGAAAGATACCCTAATAGTATTTTTTGGGTTTAAGAAAAGTATAAGAAAGATAAAGAAAAGTATAAGAAAGATAAAGAAAAGAAAGAAAAGGCCAAGGCCTTAAGTAGATCCCAAAGTCAAGACTTTAGGGATTTTTGGCACACAAGGTGCTTATTAAAATGCCAAGGCATTTAAAGAAGAAGTAATTAAGATATAACAAGTATTTTACTTTTAAATGGCATGTACCGGACACAAGGTCCAAGGGATGGGCTCCAAGATGCCCCTAGGCACAAGGCCTAGAAGTATCTTAGTAGTTTCGGGATTAGCTACCTCGATCCTTACTAAGAATGCGCGCAAAGTGGTACAATGCCGGGCCCAAAAGAAGTTGATTATTATTTTCAAGTATTAAAAGTATAAGTTTATGAACAAGTAAAAATAAGTTTTACATAAGAATAAAAGTACTAAAGAATGAGTTTTAAGCAAGTGAAATAAAAGAATCAGCTTAGAACAAGTAAAACAAGTTTCACTTTGTTTTAAAGATCAATAAGTTTAGCTTCCTTTTATGCTAGCAGCTTTTACATGTTTAGTTTTCTTACATGTTATTGATTTGCTAGTTGATGAGCATGTTTAGCTATACATGTTAGCTTTTCAGTTAGTTGATTCCTTTGCTATTTATGAGCATGAGTATCTTTACATGTTAGCATTCAGTTTTAGCATGTTTTTATTTATATACATGCATATCGTGATTTTGTGAGTTAGATAGCGCTCACTAAGCATTTTGCTTATAGATACTACTTTCCTCCTACTGCAGATAAAGGAAAAGGAAAGCTAAAGTATAAGAAGGAAGGCGACGAGGAGATGCTGTAACGGTGTGTGATGCCAGGACTATGGAGAGATCATGAGTTTGCTAAGGAAACTGTCAAGACTCCTTTTGAGTTTTCTTTCAGTTATTAAGTTGATAGAGATTGTATTAGTTGTTTCCTTTGTCTATGTTGATTAATTGAGTCTATTCCGCATTGTTAGTTGAGTTATTTCCTATTGTTGGAGCTATATAGTTTTCTATTGCTAGAATAGTTTCTTTTTAGTGTCGTGTTATTATTTCTGCGTGGTTGTGAAAAATATGTTCCAGCCGCCTGTGGCTGTGTATATAGTGTTTGTATCCCAGTTTGGGGTCACCGGTACAGGGGAGACTCTGCCGAAATTTTTCGGTAGGGATTTCTCGAAGTTAAGTAGCGTACCGGTTAAGTAGAGTTAGTAGTCAAGTAACGGTCATCCTTAGAGTGTAGTAGTAGTAGTAAGAATGGTCGTTACAGTTGGTATCAGATCGATATCGACCTTTACAGTTAAGAGGAAATAAAAAAATAGTAGTCAAGTAGTGGTCCACCTTTAGAGAGTAGTAGTAGTGTAGAAAGGTGGGTCGTTACAGTTGGTATCAGAGCAGTTCCCATTCTCCAGCATCACACACACATCAGCATCATCCTTGCCGTCTTCAAGTAAGAAAGTATTTAAGTTCTTTCTTTATTGCTTTCCTTTATTATTATTTGCAGTATAGAGTGATTGCTTATAAGTGCTTAAGTAAGATAAGAGTTTTTGTTGTTTTCTTTCTTCATATACAAATATGTATGTTTAGAAAGGATAGAGAAATGTTTAGAAGTACCTACTCATAGGTGTTGAAAGTCAAGAATCATGTATAAGTAAGATATATCTAGAAAGTATAGTGATAATTTTAAGTTTTCTTTTCCTCTGCCTGACTTGATGGCAAGAAGAGGACGTCCCCGTACCGTTCGTACTGAGGACCGAGTTCAGGAGAACGAAGAGCCCAGAACCCCTGGGCCTATTCTCTCTGCAGTTGTTGCTCAACTTCAGGGGCAAGTAGCGAGCAGCAGCAAGTGATTGTCAATCTAATGGCCAATCAGAAGTCAGCTCCTCCCACTCCCCCCAACCATCAATGTGAAGACCCCAGTGGTGACTGAAGTCCCATCAGCTGCCCTGGAAGTCGCCACAGCATCTAAAAGACAAGAAGCATATCTCATCCAGTGGCTGAAGCTGAAACCAGAAAGCTTCTCAGGAACGACTGAGCCCTGGGATGCCCAGGCTTGGTTCAAGACATTTGAGAGCACAATGGAGCTTCTTGACTGACCAGAAGTCGAGAAGGTTGATACCATTAAGTGTGCCTCTTTCTGCTTATCTGGAGATGCTTGTATGTAGTGGGAGCGAGTTAAGAGTAAGTGAACAGTCAACCAGATGAGCTGGGCTGACTTCAAGGAAGAGTTTTACGAAGAATTCTTTCGCCAACGGTTCACCAATAAGCACTATGAAGAGCTTATAGAATTCAGATAAGGTGAGCTACCAGTAGAAGAAGCTGTCAAGTTCAATAGACTAGCTCGTCATTGTCCAGAGCTAGTAGGTACAGAGAATATGAATTCCAAGTTCTTGACGACCCTACCTTCTGGGAAGTCATCGAGTCCAATCAGTGGTTTCAAGCTATACCACTCAGAATTGCAGACCGAGAACTATATGTTAGCCTAGTAGTTCTCGCGATGCAGGATTTCAATATCATTTTAGGTATGGATTTCCTCAGCAAGTATAGCGCTTCAGTGAACTGCCGTAGAAGGAAAGTGATCTTCAGTCCAGAGGGTGAACCATCCTTCGAGTTCACAGGAGTGCCAAGGAAGAAGACCCAGAAATTTCTTTCTTCTCTAACAGCTCACCAGATGTTAGCTAAAGGGTGTGCTAGTTTTCTTGCATACATAGTAAATGCAGAAGAACAGAAGGAACTCAAGCAAGAGGAAGTTCGGGTAGTCTGCGAGTATCCAGAAGTATTTCCAGAAGAGCTACCTGGACTACCTCCCAACAGAGAAGTGGAGTTTGAGATTGAATTGGTTCTGGTACCGGTCTAATTTCAAAAGCTCCGTATCGCATGTCTCCAGCAGAGCTGAAAGAGTTACAAGAACAACTCCAGGAGCTGCTTGACAAAGGCTTCATCCGCCCTAGTCATTCATCATGGGGAGCTCCTGTGTTGTTTGTTAAGAAGAAGGATGAATCTATGCTAAGGTGCATAGATTACAGAGCGCTGAATAAAGTGACAGTTAAGAACAAGTGCCCCTTCCCAGGATCGATGACTTATTTGATCAGTTAAGAGGGGCAACAGTGTTCTTAAAGATAGACCTGCGCTCTGGGTACCTTCAGTTGAAAGTGAAAGAAATTGATATACCCAGAAAGACTTTCAGGACCAGATACGGACACTACGAATTTGTAGTCATACCATTGTGTGTGAGTCATACACTTACGGTCTCCAGAGACTTTATAACAGGTCTTCCAAGAACTACGAATGGATATGATGCAAAATGGGTAATAGTGGACAAATTGATCAAGTCTACCCATTTTCTAGCCATCAAGTTGGCACAACTGTACGTCAAGGAAGTGATCAGACTTCATGGAGTTCCTAAATCTATTGTTTCTGATAGAGATGGACGCTTCACCTCTCACTTTTGGGGGTGTGTTCAGACTGCACTAGGCACCAAACTCAAGTTCAGCACAACCTTCCATCCTCAGATTGATGGACAGACAGAGCGAGTGAATCAGATTTTAGAAGATATGCTCAGGGCTTGTGCACAAGATTTTAAAGGTAGTTGGTGCAAGTATCTGTGCTTAGCTGAGTTTGCCTACAATAATAGCTATCAGGCCACCATCAGGATGGCACCATATGAAGCATTGTATGGCAGAAAGTGCAGATCACCCATTTGCTGGCAAGAAGCAGGTGAAAGAAAAGAAATGGAAGTAGAACTGGGTATTCAGACAGAGCTAAGAGATGAGACTACTCAGGCTATCCAGAAGATCAGACAAAGAATTGAGACTGCCCAGAGTAGACAGAAGAGTTATGCTGACACACGCCGAAGGCCACTGGAATTCCAAGTAGGGGATTCAGTTTTTCTCAAAGTCGCTCCTATGAAGGGAGTAATGAGATTTGGCAAGAAGGGCAAATTAAGTCCTCACTATGTAGGACCTTATCTGATCACAGAAAGGATTGGGAAAGTAGCTTACAAGCTGGACTTACCACAAGACATGTCAGCAATACATAATGTATTTCATGTCTCCATGTTAAAGAAGTACCACCACGACCCTAGCCAAGTGTTTAAGCCTCAGTCAGTGCAGATCCAAGAGGATCTTAGTTATGAGAGTAGACCTACACAGATAGTGGACAGAGCAGTCAAGAGACTAAGAAACAAAGAAGTACCACTAGTGAAGGTCGTCTGGCAGAACCAGAAGCACGAGGAAGTCACTTGGGAGCGGGAGGACAGTATGAGACAGAAATATCCAGAACTATTCTAAGTTCGAGGACGAACTTTTTATAAGGTATGGGGAATTGTAACGACCCAATTTTCCCTATTTCAAGTTCTAAAAGTCCATAAAAATATTTGGAGATACTTTTAAAATATTCTAGAGATTTTTAGGAATTTTTAGAGTATTTTTACGTAATTTTTGGAGGTCGTTTAGTAGGGTTACAAAAAGAAAGAAGTTTTAAAAAAAAATGTTGAAGGTGAGATTCGAACCCACGATCTCGGGTCGGACTGACCCAAGCACAACCGGCCCGACCAATCGAGCTAAGCTTGTTTTGTTAACTAAATATGGGAATAAATATATTTAAGGTATGGTAACTAATAAAAATCTTAGTTGTAAGAAAGGGGTTTAAGTTTTCCCGAACCCTAAAAGTTTCTCACCGAACCTTTCCTCCTCACTCGCGACGGCGCCAACCCTTCTCGGCGAAAATCGCAGCACGCACCTAGGCGACTCCGACGGCCGACGAGTTTCCTCCTCCGCGGATTCTTCACAAGTCCGAGCTTCTATGGGCAAGGAGAGCGCGCGGGCACAAGAAGAGGCCGAGAGTTGCAAGTTTCCAAACCCTAGAACCTTCTTCCTCCTTCGGTTAGGGGCTCATCCGAACCCTAGATCTTCCTCCGGTTGTAAGTTCAAGAACAGCGAGGTGAGTTGCTACTCACCTGCAGTAGGATAGCTCCAGATTTCGTTTTCTTCTTGTTTTTTTTAATTTTGCTGTGACGATTCTTGGTTTTTGCTTGTTGCTGTGAACCCTAAAGAAAGAAGAGAAGGATTAGTTCAGTTTAAGCATGAAGAACAGTAGCAAGATTTAAGGTTCTAAATTCCAGCAAGTTTAAAATTTGATTTCGAAGCAGGTTTTGGAGGAAGTTTATAATTAGGTTGCTGCCATGAAACCTAATGAAGAATTGTTAGATTGATCCTTACCTTGGATGAACTATAGTTCAGTTCAAGCACGTGGAATTGTTAGATTCGGAAGTTAACAGATTGTTTAGCTTTGATTAGCCATGTGTAGCACGTTGGGCTTCTTTTGCTTCCTTGCCGTGGCACCACAGATAGTTGCAACAAGTTTTGATTCCCGTTGCTTTGTGAAAGTATGAGTTTTCAACAAGTTTACATAGATTTTAAGCTTTAGCATGTTTAGTTTTGGTTGGCTATGAATTGGTTCTATTTTCTTATGTAAGGATAGCAAGATATTGATTTGGCTTGAGGTGTACATGTTTGCTTGTGAAGGCTTTGAATTCATTAGTAGCACAGATTTAGGTTTCCCTTATTACCTCAATGGGCACAGGAAATATGCTACGAGAATTAGTAAAGAGTGGATAGCTTATATTTGTAAAAGTTGTAAATCCTGGCAGAACATAGTATACAGATTTTTAGTACAGGATTAAGCTTGATTTCATTGCAGATAAAAGTGCAGAATAGGTTGAAAACATTATCAGATTTTATTGAGATTACAAGTGCAGAATTTTTATAAGTAAAGTATACAGATTTGAGGTTTAGCTATGCTACTTTCATTTAAGTATACAGATTTGAGTTTCTTTATTCTAGCATGAGGTTTAATTATGCTTCCTTGCTACCATTCAGATAAGCATACAGATTTTGAATTATATAGCATTGCAGTTTTGATGGTTTAACATTGGAAGATCCAATTAGATCTCTAGTAGCTTAATTAGACTTACAGATTTTAACTAAGGCTATAGTGCAGAATTTATTAAGTTTATAAGAGCAGAATTTTATTAAGCTTATAAGTGCAGAAGTTAGTTAGTGTAGTGAGCAGATTTGATTAAGCTTGTATGCAGATTTTTATTAAGCTAGTATGCAGATTTCTGTTAAGCTATTATACAGATTTTTATTAAGCTAGTATGCAGATTTCTGTTAAGCATTAGTGCAAACTTTTGATAAGTATTGTATGTGCAGATTTCTTTTATGCACGATTATGTGTTACATAGTTAGTTTCATTCATAGATGCATATGAAAGATACCCTAATAGTATTTTTTTTGGGTTTAAGAAAAGTATAAGAAAGATAAAGAAAAGTATAAGAAAGATAAAGAAAAGAAAGAAAAGGCCAAGGCCTTAAGTAGATCCCAAAGTCAAGACTTTAGGGATTTTTGGCACACAAGGTGCTTATTAAAATGCCAAGGCATTTAAAGAAGAAGTAATTAAGATATAACAAGTATTTTACTTTTAAATGGCATGTACCGGACACAAGGTCCAAGGGATGGGCTCCAAGATGCCCCTAGGCACAAGGCCTAGAAGTATCTTAGTAGTTTCGGGATTAGCTACCTCGATCCTTACTAAGAATGCGCGCAAAGTGGTACAATACCGGGCCCAAAAGAAGTTGATTATTATTTTCAAGTATTAAAAGTATAAGTTTATGAACAAGTAAAAATAAGTTTTACATAAGAATAAAAGTACTAAAGAATGAGTTTTAAGCAAGTGAAATAAAAGAATCAGCTTAGAACAAGTAAAACAAGTTTCACTTTATTTTAAAGATCAGTAAGTTTAGCTTCCTTTTATGCTAGCAGCTTTTACATGTTTAGTTTTCTTACATGTTATTGATTTGCTAGTTGATGAGCATGTTTAGCTATACATGTTAGCTTTTCAGTTAGTTGATTCCTTTTCTATTTATGAGCATGAGTATCTTTACATGTTAGCATTCAGTTTTAGCATGTTTTTATTTATATACATGCATATCGTGATTTTGTGAGTTAGATAGCGCTCACTAAGCATTTTGCTTATAGATACTACTTTCCTCCTACTGCAGATAAAGGAAAAGGAAAGCTAAAGTATAAGAAGGAAGGCGACGAGGAGATGCTGTAACGGTGTGTGATGCCAGGACTATGGAGAGATCATGAGTTTGCTAAGGAAACTGTCAAGACTCCTTTTGAGTTTTCTTTCAGTTATTAAGTTGATAGAGATTGTATTAGTTGTTTCCTTTGTCTATGTTGATTAATTGAGTCTATTCCGCATTGTTAGTTGAGTTATTTCCTATTGTTGGAGCTATATAGTTTTCTATTGCTAGAATAGTTTCTTTTTAGTGTCGTGTTATTATTTCTGCGTGGTTGTGAAAAATATGTTCCAGCCGCCTGTGGCTGTGTATATAGTGTTTGTATCCCAGTTTGGGGTCACCGGTACAGGGGAGACTCTGCCGAAATTTTTCGGTAGGGATTTCTTGAAGTTAAGTAGAGTTAGTAGTCAAGTAACGGTCATCCTTAGAGTGTAGTAGTAGTAGTAAGAAGGGTCGTTACAGTTGGTATCAGATCGATATCGACCTTTACAGTTAAGAGGAAATAAAAAAATAGTAGTCAAGTAGTGGTCCACCTTTAGAGAGTAGTAGTAGTGTAGAAAGGTGGGTCGTTACAGACGCCTAATGTTCCCTTCTCGGGAACGCGTCCTCGCAGTCACTCCCCTCCAGTGACTTACCTCACTTACCTGCCAGACGTCCGGTCAGCCCGTCGACCCGTCTGGACTTCTCGCCAAGCGTCCGGTCAGCCCGTCGACCCGCTTGGACTTCTCGCCAAGCGTCCGGTCAGCCCGTCGACCCACTTAGACTTCTCGCCAGCTATCCGGTCAGCCCGTCGACCTAGCTGGACTTCGTGCCAGACATCCGGTCAGCCCGTCGACCTGTCTGGACTTCTTTTGCACACTCGATCAAAGTGTCAGACAAAAAAAAACTAACTTAACCTATTTGTCATTCATCAAAACCTAGGTTAGACTGTTAGTGCTACCCGCACCAACAATCTCCCCCTTTTTGATGGAATGACAACCTGGTTAAGTTAGTGAAAGAACTTTAAAACAGGTACATCGGTTTTAAAGTTAGTTTTAGTGTTTTCAATTTGGTTTATCTAACTTAACCACCTAACCCTCCCCCTTTGGCATTCATCAAAAAACAAGGGTAAACAATCATAGTGTAGAGTTACTGTAAAAAAAATAATCACAGCTAATCTTGAAAAAAATATCTGAGTTTGGTAAAAAAAAATAATTTTTTAAATCCAAGGAAAAAATCAAGTTGACTTGGGGGAGACAAGTTGAATTTTGAAAAGTATAAATTTAAGGTTTTTAACTTTTCAAGCATGAAAAATTTTTAAATCAGGTTTTCCAAATTTTCTTTTCAAGTTTAAGTAACATTTACTTTTCAAAAAGGTAAATTTCAACTTCAATTTTTCAAAACAAAGCAAAAGTTAAACAAGTAAGATTAAATTTGCCAAAATAATTTTTTTTTTAAGGCTAATTTGATAAAAGCTAAATTTGGAAAGTTTAATTTTCAATAGTCAACTTTTTAAATCAGGTTTGAAAATTAGGTGGGATTAAACTTCCAAGTTTTTCAAACACTTAGTTAAATTTAACTTTTTGTAAACTAATGTTCAAACATAAGTTAGTTTTAAAAATCATTTTTCAAACACACAAAATTTTAATTAATTTCTCCCCCTGAACTTGATACTTAAATTTAAACAGCTATCTAACCAATTAGGTACTAACTGACTATCAGAAGATAGTAGCTTTCACTTGGTTAGTCAGATTAAGTTGATTATAAGCAGTCAGTGTTTGACTTGACTGATGAACTTAATCTGATTAATATCTGAGTTGTATTTAACGTCCAGACTTATGCTGATGCACTGAAATAAGCATCTTAAGTCCAGACAGTTGGCCTATGCATCTCACCCCTTTCTATGTTTGTCAAACACAAGCAAGGTAAACCTAAGGTGTTGCTGAGATGCTCAAAAACTAGTCCTATGGGTACATGCTTTCTAAGGATTCAAAACTAGTCTAAGGCCAAAACTGTTTTTGAAAATCTAAAAATGGAAAGTTTTGAAAACACACAATTTTAACTTATAATATGAAAGAGTTATTTTTGAAAACAATTTTGAAATTTAAAATTCCTAGTCTATTGAGCACATCCCTAATTTTCGACGTAAGTTGCTAAACTCACTTTCAGGGAGTAGTTTTGTGAAAATGTCAGCTAAATTTGATTTGGACTCAATGTATTTGAGTTCAATATCACCTTTAGTAACATGATCCCTGATAAAGTGGTGCCTAATTTCAATATGTTTGGTTCTTGAATGATGCACAGGGTTCTTGGTTAAGTTAATTGAACTTATATTGTCAATTAATACTTTTACATTTGTGATGTTTAAGTTGAAATCTTTTAGAGTATGCATCATCCATAATAATTGTGCAACACATTCACCTATAGCTATGTATTCTGACTCAGTTATAGATAGAGCAACACAATGTTACTTTCTACTAAACCAGCTAACAAGTGATGAACCTAATAATTGGCATCCACCACTTGTGCTTTTGCGGTCTAATTTACATCCAGCATAATCTGAGCCAGAATACCCTATTAGTTCAAAATTATTGGTCCTAGGATACCAAATTCCTATATTTGTTGTTCCTTTAAGATATCTAAAAATTCTTTTAACTTGTGTCAAATGGGATTCCTTAGCACAAGTTTGGTATCTAGCACACATACTAACTGCAAATAAAATATCAGGTCGGCTTGCAGTTAAGTACAGTAGGCTACCTATTGCACTCCTATAATATTTTAAGTCAACTGATTTTACATTTGTGTCATTATCTAAGATTATGTTTAGTGCCATAGGTGTTTTTATTTCTTTTGTATTTTCCATTCCGAATTTCTTAAGTAATTCTTTAGTGTATTTGTGTTGATAAATATAATTTCCTTCATTTGTTTGTTTGATTTGTAATCCTAAGAAATAAGTTAATTTTCCTACTAGGCTCATTTCAAATTCTTTTTCCATTAGATTAATAAATTCCTCTAAAAAATCTGAATTTGTTGAACCAAATATTATATCATCTACATATATTTGTGCAATAAATATGTCTGTATTTAATGATTTAACAAACAAGGTTGGGTCAATTTGACCTTGGTTGAATCCTTTAGATGTTAAGTAGGATGTTAGCCTTTCATACCATGCCCTGGGTGCTTGTTTAAGTCCATATAACACTTTCTTTAACTTAAATACATAATCAGGGTGTTCTAGACTTTCAAACCCAGGAGGTTGACCTACATAAACTTCTTCTTTAATTAGTCCATTAAGAAAGGCAAACTTAACATCCATTTGGTACAGTTTGAATCCCTTATGGGCTGCATAACTTAGTAACATTCTAATGGATTCTAATCTGGCTACTGGGGCATAGGTCTCATCATAGTCAAGTCCTTCAACCTGACTAAACCCTTTGGCAACTAGCCTAGCCTTATTTCTAGTAATTTCCCCAGTTTCACTTAATTTGTTTCTAAATACCCATTTTGTTTCTATTATTTTCTTATTCTTAGGTGGTGGTACTAGGTCCCAAACTTCATTACGCTCAAATTGGGCTAGTTCTTCTTGCATGGCTATAATCCAGTCGGGGTCTAGTAGGGATTCATCCACAGTTTTGGGTTCTATTTTTGAAATCAGGGAGATTTGACTCAAGTTCCTAAAAGATGATCTAGTTTGAACCCTTAGGTCTGGGTCACCAATTATTTGATCAGTTGGATGGTTGGGATTCACTCTTATAGTTCTAGTGGGTTCATTTTCTTGATGTTGTTCCTCTTCTTCATGACTTAGAGTTTGGTTGGTTTCTGGAACAAATTCAGGTGATTGTGTAAGTTCTAAGTTTTGTTTAGTTTCTTCAAATTTTACATTAGTAGTTTCTTCAATTTTTAAGGTAACCTTATTGTAAATTCTATAGCCTCTACTATTTAGGGAATATCCTACAAAGATTCCATTTTCAATTTTAGAGGAGAATTTTCCTAAGTGTTCTCTTGTATTTAAGATGAAAACTGGGCACCCAAACACTTTAAAATATTTTATATTGGGTTGTTTATTATAAAATATTTCGAAGAAGGTTTTGTTATGGGTTTTATTTATTGTTGTTCTGTTCTGTACATAGCAGGCTGTACTAACAGCTTCTGCCTAAAAGTATTTAGATAGGTTATACTCATTTAACATTGTTCTAGAGGCTTCAAGTAAGGTTCTATTTTTTCTTTCTACAATCCCATTCTGTTGGGGGGTTTTAGGGCATGAAAATTCATGATGGTAACCATTTTCAAGACAAAAATTGTTAAAGCTGTGATTTTTAAATTCTCCCCCATTGTCACTCTTGATTCTTTTTATTTTAATACCTTTTTCATTTTCAATTTGTTTGCAGAAATTTATAAAAATTTCAAAAGTTTCATCTTTATGTTTTAAGAATTTTACCCAAGTAAACCTAGAATAATCATCTATAATTACTAAACAATATAAGTTTCCATTTATAGATTTGACTCCATGGGAGTCAAAAAGGTCTAAATGTAGAAGTTCTAATATTGAGTTAGTTTGTGGTTGATTTGTTTGTTTGTCAGTGGATTTAGTTTGTTTACCTTGTTGACAAGCATTACATATGGTTGAATCTAAGTTAGGTAATTTTGGTAAGCCTCTCACAAGTCCATTTAGTTTACTTATATTTCGAAAGTTGGTGTGAGACATTCTTCTATGCCATAACCATGTTTCTTCTTTTTGTGTTAAGTAACACTTAATGGAAGAAGTGGTTAAGTTGATGGCATAGATGTTGTCTTTTCTAAAACCTTTTAGGCTTATGGTGGGAGTATCTAGATGTTTGATTAAACACTCTGTGGATAGAAACTTAACCTTATACCTAGTATCACATAATTGACTTATGCTCAGAAGATTATATTTAAAGTTTTCAACAAGTAAAACATTTGTAATTATAAAGTCCATTTTTAATTCAATATTAACTATACCAATTACCTTGAGTTTGCCATTGTTTCCAAAGGCAACTGTTCCTAAGCTTTTGTAAGTGAGTTGAGTGAACTTGGTGTGATCTCCAGTCATATGTTTGGAGTAACCACTGTCCAAAATCCACTTGGTTCCCTACAGTAAGTAGGTTTTAACGTTAGTCTTTTTATTTATGAGCAGACAAAACTTAAGTTTAAAATTAAAGTTTTGACATTAAGTTTAAAATTAACATGTTTAATTTTTAAGTTTAAAATTAAAATTTTGAAATTAATTTTTAAGTTTAAAATTAAAATTTTGAAATTAATTTCAGTTTAAAATTAAAATTTTGAAATTAATTTTTAAGTTTAAAATTAAAATTTTGAAATTAATTTTTAAGTATAAAATTAAAATTAATTTAAATTAAAATTTTGACATTAATTTTTAAGTTTAAAATTTTGAAATTAATTTTTAAGTTTTTAAAATTAAAATTTTGAAATTAATTTTTTAAGTTTAAAATTAAAATTTTGAAATTAATTTTGAAGTTTTAAAATTAAAATTTTGAAATTAATTTTTTTAAGTTTAAAATTAAAATTTTGAAATTAATTTTTAAGTTTAAAATAAAAGTTTTGAAATTAATTTTTAAGATTAAAATTTTGAAATTAATTTTTAAGTTTAAAATTAAAATTTTAAAATTAATTTTTAAGTTTAAAATTAAAATTTTGAAATTAATTTTTAAGATTAAAATTTTGAAATTAATTTTTAAGTTTAAAATTAAAATTTTGAAATTAATTTTTAAGATTAAAATTTTGAAATTAATTTTTAAGTTTAAAATTAAAATTTTGAAATTAATTTTTAAGTTTAAAATTAAAATTTTGAAATTAATTTTTAAGTTTAAAATTAAAGTTTTGAAATTAATTTTTAAGATTAAAATTTTGAAATTAATTTTTAAGTTTAAAATTAAAATTTTGAAATTAACTTTTAAGATTAAAATTTTGAAATTAATTTTTAAGTTTAAAATTAAAATTTTGAAATTAATTTTTAAGTTTGAAGTTTAAAATTAAAATTTTGAAATTAATTTTTAAGATTAAAATTTTGAAATTAATTTTTAAGTTTAAAATTAAAATTTTGAAATTAATTTTTAAGTTTAAAATTAAAATTTTGAAATTAATTTTTAAGTTTAAAATTAAAATTAATTTTTAAGTTTAAAATTAAAATTTTGAAATTAATTTTTAAGTTTAAAATTAAAGTTTTGAAATTAATTTTTAAGATTAAAATTTTGAAATTAATTTTTAAGTTTAAAATTAAAATTTTGATATTAATTTTTAAGTTTAAAATTTTGAAATTAATTTTTAAGTTTAAAATTAAAATTTTGAAATTAATTTTTAAGTTTAAAATTTTGAAATTAATTTTTAAGTTTAAAATTAAAATTTTGAAATTAATTTTTAAGTTTAAAATTAAAATTTTGAAATTAATTTTTAAGTTTAAAATTGAAGCCTTATTCATCTCACCCGATCTATATTTTCAATCAGGGAATCCTATGATTTTGTGAGATGAAATTGGATTTTTAATTATGGAGTTTTGGTTTAACTTGTGTTAGATTCAGATTTAGCTTTGGTTTCCACAAATAAGCATTCTTCGGATAAACTTCTAAGCTTGGTGAGTCACATGGACATCATTAGAAGTAACCAACCTTTCGAGGTTTTCCGAATAGTCCTATCCACGGAACTTAGTACTAAATCTTGGTCTAACTGATTAGGATCCATTTAAGGGTAGCTTCGGTCAGTTCCACTTGGCCAAATGCACCAGATCGAAACCATATCTTTCTAGACATGCGATGCCCAAGCTTCCCTAACGTACTATCATCCAAAAATTTCACCAGTACCATGATTCAAGTTAAACTTGGTCTCTTTTTAACTAATCCTAATTACCCTGCCGGGTTGATAAATTTTGGGTTACCCTGTCGGGTAAGTTAGTTTTGGAGGTGCCAGCTATTCTGGAGCCTCCCCCTGAATTATTGGCCATTAATTTAAATTTTGGTTTTAGGTTTGTGACGATTCCTTTTATAGTTATGATTAACTTGATGATAATTCTGTTGATTTTTAAGGTGTTTAAATTTTGAATTTGATTTGGGTTTGTATTTTGGATTTTGGTTTGGTTTATTCGATTTTATATAGTGTGTTTTTTCTTTAGGTATATAATATTGATTAAGTCCTATTTGCGTGGTTAAGCACGCTTTTGGAACCCAAGCTAGATTGGTTGATTTGTATTGGGCTATTAATGATTTGAAGGTCTTATTTGAATTCGACTTATATCCTAGTCCGGTTTTATTATAGCATGCTTTTTGATTATTTAGGATTAAGTCTAAATTTTTTGATCTTGTTGTGAATTTTTCTAACATTTCTTTTAAATTGTTAATCTCATTTTTTAGTGATAAATTCTCCTCCTCAAGTGTTAGATCTTGAGTTGGATTTGAATTTTTGATTTGTCCCTTGAGGTTTTGATTTTCCTCAAGAAGTGATTTGTTTTCATTTTCTATTTTAGTTAATTTACTATGTAAACAGGAAATAATTCTAAAAAAAAATTTGTTTAAATTAAAATATACCTCATTCGGGCTTTCGGAAACGAGTACGGACTCGTGACTTGATTCAGGTTCAGACCCGTCTTCATCTTCCGACTCATTTTCTATTTCGGCTTCGCGGGCCATCAGTGCGAGGTGGCTCTGATGTTTCTGCTCTTCTTCCTCCGATTCGTCCGAGGAGTCGTCCCACGTTGCTTTGAGGGCCTTCTTTTTGGTTGGCTTCAGTTTGTCGAACTTCAGTTTTGGGCATTCGTTCTTGTAGTGTCCCTTTTTGTTGCAGCCGTAGCAAGTCATGTTCTTTTGTTCTGATGGAGAACTGATCTTTTGAAGGTCCTTTTTGCTGAAGCTTCTTTTTCTCCTGGTGAACATTTTTCTTACCAAGTTCACCAGGTGTTCTTCGTCTTCAGAATCTTGGTCGGAATCTTCTTCAAATTCAGGCTTGCTTTTCTTTTCTTTGGTGGAACCTGCAAATAAAGTTATACCTTTCTCGGCTCCAGCATTAGTTTGTTCATGTAATTCTAATTCACAGAAAAGCTCATCTAACTTTAACTTAGAAAGATTTTTAGAAATTTTGTAGGCATCCACTATTGATGCCCACAAACTATTACGTGGAAAAGCATTTAATGCGTACCTTATTAAGTCTCTATTTTCTATCTGGTGGCCTATCGCATGAAGCCCGTTAAGGATGTCCTTGATTCTTGCGTGGAGCTGATTCGCCGTTTCACCTTCCTGCATTTTTATATTAAAAATTTTATTTAAAAGCAGGTCTCGTTTTGTTACCTTGGCGTCGCTCATTCCTTCGTGCAGTTCTATCAATTTGTCCCATAGCTCTTTAGCATTTTTGTGTGGACCGACTCTGTTTAGTTCTTCTCTTGTCAATCCGCACTGTAGAGTGTTGATCGCTTTATTTTCTGTTGATGCCTTTTTCTTCAAGTCTGCTGTCCAGTCTTCAGGATCCAGTAGATTCCCGGAGTTGTCCACTGGAATTTTGTAGGGTCTCGTAATGCTCATCCACTGGTCGAAGTCTGTTTTGAGGTAGACCTCCATCCTCTTTTTCCAGTACGGAAAATCGTCCCCGTTGAAGAGTGGAGGTCGTACTGTGCTGAATCCTTCTGTCTGAGACATTTTAGTCCTGCGCACAAACGAAAGAAAAGAAACAAAAAAAATCCCAAGACTTGGTCTTGGATTAGTAGTGCGGGAAGAGAGAGATAAGTAATAGAAAAAAAATCTAGATTCGTGTTGCACCAATTTAGATTAATAAAAATATTAAAGTAATGATGCAGCAGTTTTAGAATTAAGCGTTGAACTGAAAATAAAAAGGAAAAAAAATTTCACCCCCAGTCTGATTGGTGGTTGCACCAAATCAGAGCGGTACCTGCTCTGATACCACTTGTAGGACCGTTAGATTCGATAGAGGGGGGGTGAATATCGATTCGAAAAAGATGAGTAAAAATACGCAGCGGAAAAGTAAATGAACACAGTTGATTTTACTTCGTTCGGAGCCTGTGACGACTCCTACTCGAAGGCCCGTGGTCCTTGACCACTTTCGTTGGGCAATCACTAGCAATTCGAATATAATTACAAAATGAGTACAGGAAATGCTAATGAAACAAAGTAATACCGACAAAGAAAATTAATTAAAAACCGAAGGAGCACTTTGTCGGAGCTTTGTCAGCGTCGTAGGAACGTAGAGCAGCAGGACCAGCAGTAGAAGAGTTCTCAGATTGATGATTGATTCTCTGAAGCTCCTGCCTGGGGCTTCTTTTATATGTTGCTCCGGGCGCCTGGATTCCTTCCGGGCGCCTGGAATGTGACGTAGTTGCTCAAACCGAAATGCTCCACGTGGCGACGACTTGGCTGGATATAATTTGCCTTCCGGGCGCCCGGACCACCTTGTTCCAGAAAACTCTCTTTTCCTGCAAAACAAAGTTAGTCCGAGGCAATATATATCCTGCAAAATAGATTGTTAGCACATTTTATAATAGTATGAATTAGCACGAATAGTATGACTTAGATTCCATCTTTCCGAGACCGGAATCTAGTCACGATCTCGACTTAGACATCCGAAATGGATCTAAGCCGGATCGACACCTAATGTTCCCTTCCCGGGAACGCGTCCTCGCAGTCACTCCCCTCCAGTGACTTACCTCACTTACCTGCCAGACATCCGGTCAGCCCGTCGACCCGTCTGGACTTCTCGCCAAGCGTCCGGTCAGCCCGTCGACCCGCTCGGACTTCTCGCCAAGCGTCCGGTCAGCCCGTCGACCCGCTTAGACTTCTCGCTAGCTATCCGGTCAGCCCGTCGACCTAGCTGGACTTCGTGCCAGACATCCGGTCAGCCCGTCGACCTGTCTGGACTTCTCCTGCACACTCGATCAAAGTGTCAGACAACAACAAAACTAACTTAACCTATTTATCATTCATCAAAACCTAGGTTAGACCGTTAGTGCTACCCGTACCAACAGTATGTAAGTTATGGTTCCGTTCAGCATTTATACTATTTAGCTTTTGCTAATACTTGCTGATGGTAGATATCGAAATTTGGGGACCAAATTTTTATTAGTGGGGGAGAATGTAAAATACCGAAAAAAATGGCAAATAAAGATAAGAGAATTTTCTGGAATTTTAGAAATTTTCCGGGAATTTTTCGGAGCTCGTATAGACGAGTTTACGGGGATGAAAATGGGGCTCCGGGAAAGCCTGTTTAGACTACCCATTTAAGTGAGGAAAAGTTATTTTTCTTTTCCTTTTTCTTTTCCTTTTTCTTTTTATTCATTTCATTACTCTCCCAGCCGAACCCGTGCTTGCCATTTCTCTTCTCCTCCGCTGAATTCACCCGTGCCCTAACCTCCTAGCGCCGGCGGTTACCTCTTCTTCTCCGATTGAACACCAGCCAAGCTTCTTCTTCCCCTCTCTTCCGAGCTGTGTCGCCCGATTCTGTCTCCTCCTGTGCCGCAGACGTTTCTTCTCGCCGGCACTTGAGCGCTGCCCTTTCCCCTTCTCGGATCTGTGCGCTGACGCTGCCTTCCTTTTCCCTCTTGTCTCTGCCCGACGACGCCACCCGACCCCTGCAGCCAGGTGATCATCCCGCGGCTTCCTCTGCCCTAGCGCTGGCAGACGACCGCCGCCCTGTGCCGCTGCCAACTCTTGACCCGAGCAGTGCTATCGGCTGTGCCCTAGATCGCCGGAATCCAGAAGCTTGCGTTGGTTGGTCTTCGATTTGGAGCAGCAACCCAAGCATTGGTGTCCCCTTCCATGCCCTAATTCCACTGTTGGGTCTACTTCAGCCACGTTGTGCCCTAGCTTTGGCCAGGCAGCCACTACCTTGCGGTCATGTTGGAGATCAGTAAGTGAAGAATTTTCCCTACTGTGGATTAGAAATCACGGCTGTGAGGAAGAGTTTCTAGCCAATTATTATGTGTTGTGGGGAAGACTTTAGCAAGGAGGTCTTGCTGTGGTATACCTTGTTACAGTAGCAATTAGTTCACCTTGTTCGGTGATCAACAGCGGTTGAGCTTGAGGTACGATGTAGGGATCTTGATACATTTTATAATTTATGTGGTCTATGAATTAGCATCTTTGCTTATTTCTTGATCTTATGGTTGATTTTTTTGACCAGAAGGGGAGAATCCAGCAAGGTGGTTTCGCGCTGAGGTGTTCTTGTCCAGCATACCGTTGCAGCTCTTTAATTTTGGATCAACAGCAATTCATCTGTTGAGGTGAGTTTTTGTACTGAGGATTAGGTTTGCAGCAAATCTTTTGCTGTATGATTGGAGTTTAGTTACAAATTTAGATTCATTAGTAATCATTTACTTGAGGAATTGTTAAGGTGGATTAAATCAACAGAAAATGATTATCAAGTGTTGGATGGATTTTGGAAGAAAAGGATGAGATTGTTAGATTGGATTTATTAAGATTTTGGCTTGCATTGTCCGATCTATGATAAACCTAAGTGATTGATTGTATATTTATTTCAGGGTTCTGATTTGAGACAAGAGATCTGATTAGAGGACATACGATCTACATTGGAGGCGGGTACCTCTTGACTTATCTTTTATGATATTGTCATTTGGATATGCATAGTATTTTATAACTACAAGCAATGAACATGTTTGCCTTTGGTATGTCACTGTTTGATATCCATAGCATGTTAGGTTTGTCGCCTGTGATGTATCCGTGCTTATATCTCATGATTTGTTGCCATGAGTATCTTATTGCCATGAGTATCTTAGTTTCTAGAGTGACATACCATGCTTTACTGAGGTTAGGGTTAGGCTCTGGATTTTTGTTTCTAGCATGTGTATCCAAATTATCTGATACTTAGGTTTTTATACCATGCCTGGATTGTGTATTTCTATTGGTATATCATATATGATTCGTATACCTAGACCTTATGGCTTTGATCTGTGCATATTGTTGGTACCTATGCTATGGAAGGGGGATATGTTTAGGGTCTAGGTTGATATACCATAGAGGACCTGTATACCTTAGATCCGTGGATTTGACCTACTGATACTGTGGTACCCATATTATGTATATATGGATTTTTCTATGCTGATCAGGATATTCCATACTTATTATGTTCAGGACATAGGTTTTTGATATTCTATCTGACCTGTGTACTCTAGATCTTGGTATGTGACCATCGATTTTACAGTACTCATTTTGTATATATGGATATGGTTATGTTGATCAATTTTGCTATGCCTAGTGTCATGCATCATGATTGCATGCTGTGCGATTGTCGGCTCCACTATGGTTGAGCCCATCGCCAGTTACATGTACTGCACACACCACCACTCATGGATTAGTGGTTTATCAGGCAGGTGTGTGGCGGTTCTGCTGTTTGACTCCGTTGGTCAGGTGACTCAGCGTGGTAGCCGGCAGTCAGTTCCGCTCTGTTTGGCTCCGTTGGCATTTAGTGTAGCAGCGTGGTAGCCGGCAGACGGTGGACTCTGTTTGGCTCCGTTGGTCAGGTGACTCGGCGTGGTAGCCGGCAGAGATTTCCTCCCCGTCATCGTGTACCGGGAGATGAGAGCATTGAGCTCCCCCATTTATGATTTGGGGTCACAAGACAGGAGTACTCCGACAGCATTCCGTCCACTCGGTCACTATTCAGGAGCAGTGATGTTAGAGTACACGGTCATCACATGCATTGATTGCCTTTATTTGTTTGTGTTTGCTGCACTTATATGTTGCATTTTGGTGGATGCATTTGTTTGACATACATACAGGAGACATACTGCGTATCGGTTTGATGACCCTTTAGTTCAGGATAGGAGTTCCTGGTGAGTACAGCTTCCTTGGTTACTTTTCAGTTTTGTATATCTCCTATATATTATTCGGAAGCTCTATTCCATGTTTATTGCTATTAGATATATCTTACTAGGCATGTCTTTTGGTATTCGCTGAGTTGTTGAACTCACCCCCATGGACACTATCTTTTTCAGGTACCAGGTTATTTATGTTGTCGCTTGGAGCATCCTGTTTGCTGGTCCCCGCGTCACATCAGAAGACATATCGCTGCCTTTCTGTTGTTTTATCTTGGTATATGAAATTTCTGTATTTCGATTTGTGTTCTAGTTTTGTTTCCGGGTGTTATGTTATTGGTTGTGTAAGCCTAGCCGGCTAGAGGTTTTGTGTTTGGTTGTATTTGGTTTCTGTCAGTTTTTGTTGTGTTTTGGTTTTGGTATAGCCGAGTGGGCTGCTTTACTTTTAACTGCGTGGTTGTGTCAGCCAGAGGCTGAATTTGATATTAACCGCGTGGTGTTTGTTTTCTTTTATTGTTATGATTCCAGCCGCATGTGGCTGAGGTATATGTGTATGTAGAAAGTTTCAAATTGTCTGCCGTACAGTGGAGATGCTGCCGAAATTTCTTCGGACAGAGACTCCTCCGGGGCGTGACAACTTTGATATCTGCTAACCATGCCCACGACAAAACAGATATCAGGTCTCGTACACAACATTGCATACATAAGGCTTCCTACAGCCGAAGCATAAGGAACTGCCTTCATGTCCTCAATCTCCTTTGATGTTTTTGGAGACATCTTTTTAGATAAGGCTACTCCATGCCTAAAAGGTAAGAAACTTTTCTTGGAGTTTTGCATGCTAAAACGAGCAAGGATTGTATCTATATATAAAGCTTGGGATAGACACAACGTTCTTTTCTTGCGATCCCTTATAACTTTGATCCCAAGGATGTGTGTACATTCTCCTATGTCCTTCATATCAAATTGTTTGGACAACCATACCCTTACGTCTGATAATACCTTGACATTGTTGCCAATTAACAAAATATCATCTACGTATAGTACAAGAAATATCACCATGTTTCCGTTATACTTCTTGTATACACAAGACTCATCCGGACACTGAATAAATCCATATGACTGGATTACTTCATTAAACCGGATGTTCCAAGATCTTGAAGCTTGCTTCAGTCCATAAATGGACGGATTAAGCTTGCACACTAGATGCTCTTTGCCCTTTTCAATGAACCCTTCTGGTTGCTTCATATGGATGTTTTCTTCAAGACTTCCATTAAGGAAAGTTGTCTTGACATCCATTTGCCAAATCTCATAATCCATATGAGCGGCAATGGATAAGAGTATCCGGATAGACTTAAGCATAGCTACCGGCAAAAAGGTCTCCTTATAATCGATTCCCTCTTTCTGAGTGTACCCCTTCGCAACAAGCCTTGCTTTGAAGGTTTCTACCTTCCCATCTGTCCCTCTTTTCCTTTTATAGATCCACTTGCATCCAATGCTTTTACACCATCAGGTGGTTCTACAAGCTCCCAGACCTTATTAGAATACATAGATTCTATTTCGGAATTCATTGCCTTTTGCCAAGATACTGCATCTATATCTTGGAGTGCTTCATCATATGTCCGGGGATCTGGTTCATGTTTGCCTGGGATCAAGTCCGAAGACTCACCCAAAAACATGAATCTCTCGGGCTGCCTTACAACCCTCCCACTATGACGAGGCACCGTCTGTGGTTGTGTATCATGTGTGACACGTGTTGCAGTCTCTTGTGGTACTTCATCTTATACTGTTGGTACTGAAGTAGACGTGTCCTCTCTAAGTTCTTCTAGAACAATTTTACTACTGGGCTTGTGATCCATTATATAGTCTTCTTCTAAAAACTGGGCATTGGTGCTAACAATGACCTTCTGATCTTTAGGACTATAAAATAAATCGTCTTTCGTTCCTCTGGGATACCCCACAAACATACGAACTTCTGTACGAGATTCTAACTTATCAGCATCTTGTTTCAGCACATGTGCTCGACTACCCCAAATTCGAATATGTCTTATACTGGGCTTCCGCCCATTCCATAATTCTGTGGGAGTAGAAGATACTGATTTAGAAGGTACTAAGTTCAGAATGTGCGCTGCCGTTTCCAGAGCGTATCCCCAAAACGAATTTGGTAATTCTGAATAACTCATCATCGATCTAACCATCTCCATAAGAGTCATATTCCTTCATTCTGCCACACCATTCTGTTGGGGTGTACCAGGTGCGGACAATTGGGATTGAATCCCGGCCTCTGATAAGTAATTCCTAAACTCTCCTAAGAGGTATTCGCCACCACGATCAGACCGTAGTGTCTTGATACTTTTACCTAGACGTTTTTCCACATCAGCCTTGTACTCTTTGAACTTATCAAAGCACTCAGACTTGCGGCGCATTAGGTAAATGTATCCATATCTTGAATAATCGTCTATAAAAGAGACAAAATATTCAAAGCCACCTCTAGCCTGGATAGACATAGGACCACACAAATCAGAATGAACCAATTCTAACGCTTCTTTGACTCTATACCCCTTGGCCTTAAAAGGTCTCTTGGTCATCTTACCTTCCAAGCAGGATTCACACGTTGGAAAGTTTTCCAACTCTAATGGACCCAAGAGTCCATCGGCTACAAGCCTTTGAATCCTACTTAAGTTAATATGACCAAGCCTTAGATGCCAAAGATGTGTTTGGTTCATTTCCGAAGGTTCTTTTCTCTTATTAGAGTTAGAAGATGTGTTATTAATTTCCATATTTTGCTTTGTGGGAGAAATTGAATTTAAAGTATATAAATTGCTAACCAATGTACCAGAACAGATAATCACTTTATTTCTCTTTATAACCACATTGTTACTAAAGGAAACTGAATATCCATCCAAATACAATTTAGAAACTGAAATTAAATTCTTTTTAAAACTGGGTACATAAAGACAATTCCTTAAAACCAATTTCCTATTCCTATCAAATGATAAGTAGACGTCTCCCACTGCAACAGCCGCCACCTTAGTAGCATTGCCCATGTAGACAGTTATCTCTCTATCAAATAGTCGCCGGGTTTCCTGGAACCCCTGCAAAGAATTGCAGACATGATCAGTGGCTCCCGTATCTACACACCAGGTGCTGGTAGATAACACCGCTAAACATGTTTCAACTACTAGAGTATGAGATATACCTTTATTGTTCTGTTTCCTACGAGGACAGTCCTCCTTCCAATGTCCAGTCTGCTTGCAAATAAAGCACTTGCCCTTCGGCTTCTTTATTCCAGCTTTTTATCCTGCACCTTGAGGTTTATTCACCTTCTTTGCTGAGCCATTTTGTTTCTTCTTCTTCTTTCCTTTCGGCTTAGAAGTAGAATCATTTTCAGCATAGTGAATTTGAGAATGTTGACGAAACAACCCTTCGGCTGCCTGAAGTTCTGTCAGAAGTTCCGCCAATGAATACATCCTTTTATTCATATTATAGTTCAGGCAAAAATACTCAAAACTTCTGGGCAGTGTTTGGAGGATGATATCGACCTGGGTTTCCCCATCAATTTCCCCTCCAAGAACTTGTATTTCGTTTAAGTAAGCCATCATCTTGAGAATATGATCCCTCACGGGAGTCCCCTCAGTCATGGTGGCTGTCATCAGTTTTCTCATTGCCTCTTGCCTAGTAGCCCGATTCTGATGTCCGAAGAGTTCCTTGAGATTGTTCATTATATCATAGGCTGTTGGTAAGTCCTGATGTTGATGTTGCAATACATTTGACATCGAAGCCAAGATGTAACACCGCGCCATCTCATCAGCTTTTACCCATTTACTATGATGCTGAATCTCCTCTGTGGTAGAATCATTGCTAGGTGTTTCTGGGCATTCCTCTGACAGTACAAACTTATAGCCCTCAGCAGTTAAAACAATATCCAGGTTTCTTTTCCAATCTATATAGTTGGGACCAGTAAGTCTGTTTTCTTTTATAATAATGGCCAGTGGGTTGAAAGTCATCCTAAGAATCACAAAATAAATTTTGGTCAGAACTCTAAATTTAGAATAATATTGATTCCTCAAACAATACTATTTTAAATTAACCAACACCTTAAAACACCATGAATTTTGTATGCCACGATAGTGTGGACGTATACAAATTCAACATTTATAAAAGGAGGGTATATCCCATTAATTTTATTATCTTGTCAACCTAACTTTTTGACAAATAAAATTAATAGTTGGTTTTCTTCGGTCACACAAATAATAGCAGTGACTCCGATGGGGAGGATACTATTAGACGTGTCTAAATGTATACCATTACTTGACACTAAGTCCATTAATAAGATTGTGCCCCTTCCGATGGGGAAGATCACATGCTCTTAATTAATTTCCTATAGTCATCCGAAATGGAAGTTTGGTCTAGTGATCCGCAAACAAACTCATCCGATATGGAGGAAGGCACTCAGAGCCAACGCGCAAGTTTGTTTGCATCACTTACAAACCAGTAATGGAGACCGTGGAATTCACTAAAACAAATCCCTCTCCCACTTAGTTATTTAAAGTGAGGAATTTTGATGATGCTAGCCTGCTAAATATGTACACTAACATTCACACACAGCACAATATAAAAGCAATAAATAGAAAAACTAATTTTCAACTATTATGGCTTTTATCTATTGTTGTCCTCCGTGTGTCATCATCCCTAGCTGCTGCCATCTTTAGCCACTGCCACCGGATCTAGTTGTCGCATCCATCTTGCTCCTTGTTCCGCTGCGCCACTTTGATCTTCAAAAGGTTACATGCCTTGCAAGATTCGATATGCGACATAAATAGAATTTTACATTTTTCGATCCTATATTCCTCGAAGGAATGTACATGTAAACTAGATCGAACATAAAATAAAATTTACATCCATCGATCCTATATTCCATAAAAGAAATGTACATGTATCTAGATCAAAAAATAAAATCCTAATAAAAGTAAATACAGCTCCTGCTGTATTTTATAATACAATCATGCACACATAATAAATGCCCTTGACATGTCCAAGGGTCCAATCACACACATAATAACTAAAAGCCATAATAGTTGGATCCTGCATCCACAAAGTTAGCACATCCTACTATTAACCTGCCTAAATTATGTATGACATGTGCATAATTAAACTAATACCAAATACACAGAGGCAAAACCCTAGCTCTGATACCAATTGTTGGTTGCTACTCGGAAAACTCAATGGCTCCACTATACAAAAATTTTGTACGTGATCTGAACCTTTCCTAGCTACCATGTGTTCTTTTAAGTTAAACTTGTATCTCCTGCGGAACTTAACACGTTTGATTCCAAGTTTAACTTATATGTTCTTTTAGGTTTAGATTTGGATCTCCTGCGGAACTTAACACGTTTGATCCAAATCACCTAGGTTATAAATTCAATTAAATATTAGTTTCTAAAATTGGCTTCCAGTACTGCATGGTGAGGCACTTGGCCTTCTTGGATATGGGAGCAACCACCACCGACTAGACAAAGCATTTTAAGGAAAGATAATATTTAATTTCCTTATATAACTCTAGGTTAACCAAAAGGAACAATCAAATCACAAGGAAAAAAGAAAAAGAACACAACATCGAAATTAAATTCGAAAAACAAGAATCGAATGTCTCTTGTATTTGGTATTTATACAAATAAAAATTAACTAGTATGATGCGGAAATTAAATACTAGTTATACCTCTTCCTTGTATGCTAAAAACCTCGAGATCTTCTGCCGTATCCCTCGCCTCCTCTTGGGCGTCGTGTGGGCGACAATCCTCCAAGACGAACACCACCCGGAAAGCTTCTCCTCCTTCTCTAGAATTCGGCCACCACCACCACAAAAGAGCAAAAGAGAACAAAGGGAAGAGAGGGAGAGGGGTCGGCCACTTGATGATCTCCAACAACACAATATCAATTGTTATGTTTTTCAAGGCCTCCCCTTCCCCCCTTTTTATATTAATTTCCCAATGGAAAATTATGGAAAGAGTTTTATAAAAAAATTAGACTCATTCCTATTTCCTTTTAATTTTTTTCTTTTTATTTCCTTTTAATTAATCAATCCTAGATTGATTTATTAATTAAATAACTATTTGTTGATATTTAATTATTTGACCGGCCCCTTGCTTGGGCACCAAGCAAGGTGGCCGGCCACTTATTAAAAGGGAAAGAAAGAAAAAAAATTTATAAAATTTTAAAAGAAGAAAACTTCTAATAAAATTTTACAAACTCTTTTTTTTTCTAATGTGAATATTAAAAGGAAAGTTTTAAAATTTAAAACCAAGTTTTAAAATTTAAAACCAAGTTTTAAAATTTAAAGCATCTCTAATAATATTTCTTTTTAAAAGAAAGTTTTATAAATTTTACAACTCTTTTTTAAAACCTTGTGGCCTAATTTAAATTAGGAAAATTTTATAAATTTTTAAAATCTCTCTTTTTTCAAATTATAAATATCTGAGGAAATTTAAAAATTCAAAAACAACCTTCCTAATTTAAATATTGCGGCCGGCCCCTTTGCCCAAGGCAAGGGTCGGCCACTTCTAGAGAATATGTGGCCGATCATTGCATGGTCACCAAGCAATGAACCGGCCCCTTCTTGGACACCAAGATAGGCTTTTCTTTGGATGGACTTGAGGCTTTATTGAGGCTACAACAGGGACCTAGAGGAGAAATTGGTTTTGGCCTTCCGATGAGCTTGAGTATCCCGTGCTCGCCCCGAACACACAACTCAAGTTCATCGATAATAACTCATTCCACTAGAGAGTTATTACCGCACTACCGCACCAATCCCAAATTACATTATGGGCTCCTTCTTATCATGAGTGTGTTAGTCTCCCTTTGTTTAAGATTACGAATGTCCACTAATTAAGTGAGTTACTGACAACTCATTTAATTAATATCTAGCTCAAAGAGTAGTACCACTCAACTTTATTGTCATGTTGGACTAGGTCCACCTGCAGGGTTTAACATGGCAATCCTTATGAGCTCCTCTTGGGGGCATTCTCAACCTAGATAACTAGGACACAGATTCCTTCTATAATCAACAACACACACTATAAGTAATATCATTTCCCAACTTATCGAGCATATTGATTTATCGAGCTAAACCTCACCCTTTGATAAGTCAAAGAAATAAATATTAAATATACATGCTTGTTATTATATTAGGATTAAGAGCACACACTTCCATAATAACTAAGGTCTAGTTCTTTTACTAAGTCAGTACAAAAAGAACTTACCTAAATGATCCTACTCAATACACTTAAAGTGTATCAGTGTAATTTATTAGTCAAGATAAACTAATACTTAATTACACTACGTCTATTCTGATGGTTTGTTCCTTTCCATCTTAGTCGTGAGCAACTGTTTATAATTTATAGAGAACCGACAACATGATCTTCTAAGTGTGACTCCACACTCCATGTTATCTACTATATAAATTAATTGAACAATTACATTTAACAAATAAATGTAAATATTTGACCAATGTGATTCTTTATTTCAAAATAAATGTGTACAAATGCTAAACTTTTAAGTATACACTCCAACAGGAAGAGGAAAACGGGAACAACGCTTCCCGAGGAGAGATAGACATGATCGCCGGAGGGCCAACCGGCGGAGACTCCAACCGTGCCATGAAATCATATGCTTGGCGGTTGGAGATCCATGCGGTAGGGTGCAGGAAGGAGAAGGCCGAAGGGCCTCATATCAGCTTTGGTCCTAGCGATTTGGAGGGTGTCAAAATCCCTCATGATAATGCTTTGATCATCCGAGCGATTACCGCCAACTACACCATTCACTTGACCTTCGTCGACATGGGGAGTTCGGTAAACATCATTTTTAAGAAGACATTCGATTAGTTGCAAATCGATCGCACCGAGCTGCTGTCCATGGGAACCCTGCTCTACGGGTTCACAGGCAATGAAGTATTACCGATTGGCTAGGCAAGATTAGCTATCTCGCTGGGAGAGGAGTCGTTGAGGAGGACCCGGACCACCAACTTCATAGTTGTGGGCGCACCATCAGCCTACAATGTTCTTTTGGGACGACCGACCTTCAACTAATTTTAGGCGGTAGTATCCACTTACTGCCAAAAGATAAAGTTTCCAGTGGATGACCAGGTGGGCGAGGTCAAGGGTGACCAACTGGTCGCTCGACGCTGCTATGTGGAAATGGTCAAGTCATAGGCCAAGGCTACTTGGAAGACTCCATGGCTAGAGGTAAATGCTATCATTGAAAAACCTCCCACATTGGTGTATGAAGAAAAGGAGGAGGTTCAGATCCACCTAAGTCAATCAGAAGCCATGACCTTCGTTGCTACCGACCTGGAAGAAGAGAAAAAGGTAGAGCTGATTGCCTGCCTCAAACAGAATCACGATGTGTTCACTTGGTTGACACATTAGTTTCCTGGCATCTCCCCAAGTGTGGCCCAGCACGAGCTTCACGTCCGACTGGACGCTCGGTCGGTCAAACAAAGAAAAAGGGATTTCAGTGCAAAGCAGAACATGATCATTCGGGAGGAGATAGAAAAGCTATTGGAGGCCAGCCACATAAGGGAAATCCAATTCCCGAGCTGGCTAGCCAATGTGGTGCTAGTCTCCAAGTCGGGCAACAAATGGCAGGTTTGCATCGACTCCCACGACTTAAACAAGGCATGCCCGAAGGCTTTCTATTCGCTATCCCGGATAGATCAACTGGTGGATTCGACGGTAGGTTGCGAGCTGATCTACATGCTCGACGCATATCAAGGATACCATCAAGTGCCGCTCGCCTGCGAGGATCAAGAAAAGGTCAGCTTCATCATGGCAAATAAAACATACTACTATAACGTCATGCCGTTCAGACTGAAGAATGTCGGAGCCACCTACTAGAGGCTAATGAATAAAGTGTTCTGACGGCAGATCGATTCTAATATGGAAGTATACGATGATGATATATACTCATCAAATCTCTCCAAGCTGCTGACCTATGCGCAGATATCAACAAAACCTACCGAATGCTAAGTGCATACAGAATAAAGTTGAACCCGAGCAAGTGTTTGTTCGGCGCAAAGAGTGGTCGCTTCCTAGGCTATATCGTCACTAAGGAGGGCATCGAAGCCAATCCCAACAAGGTTCACGCTTTGCAGAACATGCCTTCGCCTCGGAATTTAAAGGAAGCTCAGTGGTTAACCAGTTGGATCACGGCGTTGTCCCGATTCATATCCAAGTCATCTAATCGAAACCTGCCATTTTTCAAGACACTACGCCGAGCAACAAAATTCCAATGGGATGCCAAGTGTGACCGGACGTTGGAGGAGTTGAAGGAGTATCTGAGCTCACTGCCTGTGTTAGCCAAGCCAGTCATGGGTGAGCTGCTCTGGATATATTTGTCATCTAATGAACATGCAGTTGGATCAGCTCTGGTTAGGTAGAACGACCAAGATTAGTAACTTGTATATTTTCTAAGCCATATATTGAAGGATGCCGAATCTCGCTACATTGGCCTCAAAAAGTTGGCTTATGCACTGGTACTCGCCACGCGGAAGCTTCGCCCGTACTTCCTAGTGCACTCAATAATAGTGATGACCAACAGTGCTTTGGGGAGGGTTCTCCTCAATCTGAAGACGTCCGGACGACTGATCAAGTGGACGATCGAACTTAGTGAGTTTGACATCTAATATCAACCCTGAGTGGCAATCAAGGCTCAGGCCCTAGCGGATTTTGTCATAGAAATCCAGAGTAACGAGCCGGCGGTGACATGGAAGATATATGTGGATGGCTCGTCCACTCGGCAGGGCAGCGAGATCGGCTTAATCCTCATCTCACCTCGGGAAGACCGGATGCAGCTGTCCGTCCAGTTGGACTACCGAGCTACTAACAACAAAGGAAAGTATGAGGCATTGATAGTTGGCATGCAAGCAGCTCGGCACCTGGGAGCAGATAAGGTTCTCATTCACTTGGATTCCCAACTCGCCGCCCAGAAACTATCCAGGGCCTTTGAAATAAGTAGCACACGGCTAAGACTCTATGTAGAGGCTTTTGAAAAGCTGAAGGTCAACTTCCAAGAAGTGATTATACAGAAGATCCCCCGATCGGAGAACCAAGCGACGGATGAGCTAGCGAAACTGGCCAGTTCGTTAATGTCGATCATCATAGGTCAGCTAATCGAGCAAGTTCCACTAGTGGCCCACATCGACCATATGGAGGGAATCACCTTCCCGAACGATTGGAGGACGACCCTGACAGAGTTCTTATGTTCAGGAACTGCATCTACAGATCCGGAGGATGCTCGCTTGATAAAGAAGAGGGTCGGTCGGTTCACGTTGATCGGCGACCAGCTCTATAAGAAAGTCTTCTCCTGGCCCCTACTCAAATGCATCGGACCAGAAGACGTCAATTACATCCTGAATGAGGTGAACCAAGGCTCTTGCGGAGATCATCCGTGCGGCTGCGCATTGGTCCAAAAAATACTTCTGGCAGGATACTTATGACCGACCCTCTAGGAGGATGCCGCTCAGATGGTGGCAACCTGCCTGTCTTGCCAGAAGTACCATTGTTGGTTGCTACTCGAAAAACCTAGAGGTTCCACTGTACAAAAATTTTGTACAAAGGTCTAAACCTTTTCCTAGCTACCATGTGTTCTTTTAAATTAAATTTTGGATCACCTGCGGAACTTAACACGTTTGATCCAAAAACTTAATCTATTTGTTCTTTTAGGTTTTGACTTGGATCTCCTGCGGAACTTAACACGTTTGATCCAAATCACCTAAGTTATTAATTCCATTAAATATTAATTTCCAAAATTGGTTCCCAGTACTGACGTGGTGAGGCACATGGCCTTCTTGGATATGGGAGCAACCACCACCGACTAGACAAAACCTTTTAAGGAAAGCTAATATTTAATTTCCTAAAATAACTTTAGGTCAACCGAAAAGAAAAATCAAATCACAAGGAAAAGAAAAACAAAAGAACACTATATCGAAAACAAATTCGAAACACTAGAATCGTATGCCTCTTGTATTTAATATTATTTCCAAAAATAACTAGTATGATGCGGAAAGTAAAATTACTAGTTATACCTTTTAGAAAGACCTCTTGATCTTCTACCGTATTCCTCTTCTAACCTCGGACGTTGTGTGGGCAACGATCTTCCAATTTGAGAACCACCTAGGTACCTTCTTCCTTCATCCTTTAAGTTTCGGCCAAGCACAAGAACTTCCAAAGGATGAAGAATTTTCCACCAACCAAGCTCCAAGGGATGCATGCTTTCTCTCCTTCTTCTCCTTCCTTGATCCGGCCACATCCTCCAAGCTCCAAGAGATGATAGATTTCGGCCACAACAAGACGAGAGAAGAGAAATGAAAGGGTCGGCCACCACACCAAGGAAAAGAGGGAGAAAAATAGAATAGAGTCCTTCGCCTTGAAGCCTCCTCTACCCCTCTTTTATAATCCTTGGTCTTGGCAAATTAGGAAAATTTAATAAAAAATTCCTTAATTCTTTTGCCATTGAAAAGGAAATTTATTTAATTAAAATAATTTTCTCTTTTCAAATTACAATGGCCGGCCATAACAAATAATATCTCCAAGCAAATAAAATTTTAAACACCAATTAAAACTTCCTTATTTGCTTCCGGAAATTTATAAAAATTTCTCCAATAATTTTATCCCTTCATGATTGGTTTAAAAAAGGAAATTTAATAAATTAAAATCTTTCTTTTAAACATGTGGATAAAAAGAAAGTTATCTCTATAAATTAAAATCTCTTTTAATCTACAAATAAGGAAAGATATCAAATCTTTTCTTAATCTTTTGTAGAAACTTATAAAAGAGAATATTTAATTTTAAACTCTCTTTTAAATCATGAATATGGTTAAAAAGGAAAGTTTTCTTAAAATTTAAAATCCTCCTTTAATCAACAAATAAGGAAAGATTTCAAATTTTAAACTCTCTTTTAAACATGTAGATGATTTACAAATAAGGAAAGTTTTTACCAAAAATTAAAACCATCCTTTTAAACTACAAATAAGGAAAGAGATTAATCTCTTCTCTTAATCTTTTGTAGAAAGCTATAAAAGGAAATTTTAATTTTTAAACTCTCTTTAAAATCATGATATCCACATAAGAAATAATTTTAATAAAAATCCTCTTTAAAATTCTAGTGGCGGCCACCTAAGCTTGGGACCCAAGCTTTGGCCAGCCACCAACTTAGCTCATCCACTGGCCCTAGCTTGGATTCCAAGCTAGCTTGGTAGCCCCATTGGATGGGTAAGAAGGTGGGTATCGGTGGGTATAAATCTCTATATACTAGAGGCTACGATAGGGACCAGAGGAGGAATTGATTTTGGTTTCCGATAAAATTAAGTGTTCGCCCCGAACACACAACTTAATTTTATCAATAATAATTCATTCCACTAGAGAACTATTATTGAACTACCGCACCAATCCCAAATTACATTTTGGGCTCCTTCTTATCATGAGTGTGTTAGTCTCCCTGTGTTTAAGATAACAAATGTCCACTAATTAAGTAAGTTACTGACAACTCACTTAATTAATATCTAGCTCCAAGAGTAGTACCACTCAACTTCATCATCATGTCGGACTAAGTCCACCTGCAGGGTTTAACATGACAATCCTTATGAGCTCTTCTTGGGGACATTCTCAACCTAGATTACTAGGACACAGTTTCCTTCTATAATCAACAACACACACTATAAGTGATATCATTTCCCAACTTATCGGGCTTATTGATTCATCGAACTAAATCTCACCCATTGATAAATTAAAGAAATAAATATCAAATATATGTGCTTGTTATTATATTAGGATTAAGAGCACACACTTCCATAATAACTGAGGTCTTTTTCCTTTATAAAGTCAGTATAAAAGAAACGACCTCTAATGGTCCTACTCAATACACTCTTAGTGTACTAGTGTAATTATATAGTTAAGATAAACTAACACCTAATTACACTACGAACTTCCAATGGTTTGTTCCTTTCCATCATGGTCGTGAGCTACTGTTTATAATTTATAAGGTACTGATAACATGATCTTCTGTGTGTGACACCACACACCATGTTATCTACAATATAAATTAATTGAACAATTACATTTATCACAAATGTAGACATTTGACCAATGTGATTCTTATTTCTAGATAAATGTTTTATACCAAAAGCTAGGCTTTTAGTATACATTCTAACAATCTCCCACTTATACTAAAAGACTAAGCTGCCATATCTACTGCCATACATCTGATTCCCATGCCTTTTAAAAAGCTCTTGCCTTAAGGACCTTAGGTTATCATCTGATGCAATCTAGGCGGCAACAACTTCTCCTCGTTATACAATTTCTCGTATTGGGTAGTACTTGCGCTCTATTGTGTTTACTTGCCTTATAGACTCATGGTTTCTTCGAGTTTGCTACTGCACCATTATTATTACAATAAATTGTAATAATCTTTGGACAAACTAGAAATCATATCTAAGTCTATCTTGAGTTTATTAAGTCATTCATCTTTTATGGCTACCTCAGAGGCTTGCCATATACTCAGCTTCTATGGTGGAGTCCAGAAAAACACCTATGCTTATCACTCTTCCATAGTTATGACTTTTCCTCCTAAAGTAAACACAAAACCCCGAGGTCGACTTATTATTGTCCCTATCCGATTGGAAGTCAAAATCCGTGCAACCTATAGGAACAAAATTAACTGCCTTGTAAGCTAGCATATAATCTCTAGTGCCTCTAAGGTACTTTTAATATATGCTTTACTACAGTCCAATGTCCTTGTCTAGGGTTACTTTGATATCTGCTAACTATGCCCTTGGCAAAATAGATTTCTGATCTCGTGCATAGCATACATTAGGTTGTCTAACTGCCGAAGCATAAAGAACTGCCTACATGTCCTCAATCTCCTTTGATGTCATCGGAGACATCTCTTTAGATAAAGACACTCCATGCTTAAAAGGTAAGAAACCTTTCTAGGAGTTTTTGCATGCTAAAAATGAGCAAGGATTTTTTCGATGTATTAAGCTTGGGATAAGTATATATATATATTTTTCTTGCGATCCCTTATTACTTTGATCTCAAAAATATATACATTCTCCCAAGTCCTTTATATCGAATTGCTTGGACAACCATACCCTTACTTCCGATAACACCTTGATATTGTTTCCAACTATCAAAAATGTAATCTACGTATAGTACAAGAAATACCACCACGTTTCCATTACACCTTTTGTATACACAAGACTTATCCGGTTACTAAATAAATCCATAGGTCTGGATAACTTTGATAAACCGGATGTTCCAAGACCTTTGAAGCTTTGTCTCAATCCATAGACTGATTGAGCTTGCACACAAGATGCTCTTAGCCCTTTGCAATGAACCCTTCTGGTTGCTTTATATGGATGCTTTCTTCAAGACTTCCATTAAGGAATGCTGTCTTGATATCCACTTGCCAAATAGATAAAAGAATCCAAATAGATTTAAGCATGGCTACCAATGAAAAAGTTTCCTTTTTCATCAAGCCTTGCTTTGAAAGTTTCTACCTTCCTGTCTATCCCTCTTTTCCTATTATAGACCTTTTTATACCCAAAGGCTTTTACACCATTTGGTGGTTCTACAAGCTTCCAGATTTTATTAGAATACATATATTCTAATTCTACTATTCATTACTCTTTGCCAAGATGCTGCATCTTTATCTTGGAGTGCTTCGTCATATGTCCGGAAATCAGGTTCATGTCCTCCATGGATCGAGTCCAAAAACTCTCCCAAAACATGAATCTTTTTAGGTTGCATAACAACACTCCCACTACGACGAGGCACTTTCTGCAATTGTGTATCATTTGTGATACGTGTTGCAGTTTCTTGTGATATTTCATCTTGTACAGTTGGTACTAGATTAGACATGTCTTTTATTATTTCCTTAAGAACAAATTTTCTTATGGGCACATGGTTTATTACATAGTCCTTTTCTAAAAATCGGTCATTGATGCTAACAATGACCTTCTGATTTTTAAGACTATAAACCTACTTTCATTTCTCTAGGATAACCCACAAACAAGTGAATTCCTGTCCAACTTATCATTGTCTCTCTTTTGCATATGTGCTGGACTACCCGAATCCGAATATGCTTCGAAATAGGCTTACGCCTATTCAGCAATTCTATATGAGTAGAGAGTTCTGTCTTTGGAAGGTACTATATTCACTTCTGTTTCCAGAGTATATTCTTAAAATGATTTTGGTAATATTCTAAATAACTCATCAATCTACTTATTTCCATAAGAGTTCTATACCTTCCTTTATCTACACCATTCTGTTGGGGTGTACCAGGTGCAGTTATTTGGGATTGAATCCCTACTTCTGATAAGTGACTCCTAAATTCTCCCAAGAGGTACTTGCCACTACGATCTTACCATAGTGACTTTTACTTTAACATTTCTCCGCATCAGCCTTGTACTCTTTGAACTAATCAAAGTACTTAGTCTTGCGGTACATTAAGTAAATTTATTTGTATCTTGAATAGTTGTCTATAAAATAGACGAAATATTCAATACTATCTCTTGTCTGGATAGTCATAGGATCACACAAATCAGAATGAACCAATTTCAACATATCTTTGACTCTATACCCCTTAGACTTAAAAGCTTCTTGGTTATTTTTCCTTCCAAGTAAGACTCGCAGGTTGGAAAGATTTCCACTACTAATGAACCCAAAAGTTCATCAGCTACCAATGAATCCTACTCAAGTTAATATAACCTAGCCTTAGATGCCAAAGATATAATTGGTTCATTTCCGAAGGTTACTTTCTATTAAAGTTAGAAGATGTGTTACTAATTTCCATTTGTTGCATCATGAGAGTTATTGGATTTATAAATTGCCAACCAACGTACCAGAACAGATAACTTCCCTCTTTTTCTTAATAACAACTTTGTTATTAAAAGAGACAGAATATCAAGTTCTTTGAATAGTTTAGAAATTGAAAACTAGTTCTTTCTAAACTTGGTGCGTAAAGACTGTTGGTTGCTACTCGGAAAGCCTAGAGGTTCCACTGTACAAAAATTTTGTACAAAGGTCTGAACCTTTTCCTAGCTACCATGTGTTCTTTTAAATTAAATTTTGGATCGCCTGCGGAACTTAACACGTTTGATCCAAAACTTAATCTATTCGTTCTTTTAGGTTTTGACTTGGGTCTCCTGCGGAACTTAACACGTTCGACCCAAATCACCTTAAGTTATTAATTCCATTAAATATTAATTTCCATAATTGGTTCCCAGTACTGACGTGGCGAGGCACATGGCCTTCTTGGATATGGGAGCAACCACCACCGACTAGACAAAACCTTTTATGGAAAGCTTATATTTAATTTCCTAAAATAACTTTAGGTTAACCGAAAAGAACAATCAAATCACAAGGAAAAAGAAAACAAAAGAACACAACATCGAAAAACATATTCGAAATACTAGAATCGCATGCCTCTTGTATTTGGTATTATTTCCAAAAATAACTAGTATGATGCGGAAAGAAAAATTACTAGTTATACCTTTTAGAAAGACCTCTTGATCTTCTACCGTATTCCTCTTCTAACCTCGGACGTTGTGTGGGCAACGATCTTCCGAGATGAGAAACCACCAAAGCACCTTCTTCTCCTTTCTTCAAGTTTCGGCCAAGCACTATGCTTCCAAGAGATGAAGATCTTTTTCCACCAATCAAGCTCCAAGGGATGTAAACTTTCTCTCCTTCTTCTCCAAGCTAAAATCCGGCCACCACTTGATCTTCAAGGAGGAAGAGAGGTCCGGCCACAAGATGGAGAGAAGAGAAAGGAAGGAGGCCGGCCACACCAAGGAAGAAAAGAGGGAGAAAATAATAGAGGTTGTTCACCCATGAAGGCTCCTCTACCTCCTCTTTTATAATCCTTGGTCTTGGCAAATAAGGAAATTTTAATAAAAACTTCCTTAATTCTTTTGCCATGAAAAGGAAAAATTTATTTTAATTAAAATAAATTTTCTTCTCACTAAAACATGGCCGACCACTTATTTCCTCAAATCAAGGAGAGTTTTAATTAAACAAGAATTAAAACTTCCTAATTTGTTTCCAGAAATTTATAAAATTTCTCCAATAATTTTATCCCTTCATGATTGGTTTATAAAAAGGAAATTTAATAAATTAAAATCTTTCTTTTAAACATGTGGATAAAAGAAAGTTATCTCTAAAAATTAAAATCTCTTTCAATATACAAATAAGGAAAGATATCAAATCTTTTCTTAATCTTTTGTAGAAACTTATAAAGAGAATATTTAATTTTAAACTCTCTTTAAATCATGAACATGTTTAAAAGGAAAGTTTTCTTAAAATTTAAAATCCTCCTTTAATCAACAAATAAGGAAAGATTTCAAATTTTAAACTCTCTTTAATCATGTAGATGATTTACAAATAAGGAAAGTTTTACCAAAATTAAAACCATCCTTTTAAACTACAAATAAGGAAAGAGATTAATCTCTTCTCTTAATCTTTGGTAGAAAGTTATAAAAGGAAATTTTAATTTTTAAACTCTCTTTTAAAATCATGATATCCACATAAGAAATAATTTTAATAAAATCCTTTTAATATTCTAGTGGCCGGCCACCTAAACTTGGGACCCAAGCTTTTGGCCGACCACCTTCATGGCTCATCCACTTGGTCTTGGCGGCCCTAGCTTGGGTTCCAAGCTAGCTTGGCCGGCCCCATTGATGGGTAAGAAGGTGGGTATATGGTGGGTATAAATCTCTATATACTAGAGGCTACGATAGGGACCGAGAGGAGGAATTAGTTTTGGTCTCCCGATAAAATTAAGCATCCCGTGTTCGCCCCTAACACACAACTGAATTTTATCAATAATAATTCATTCCACTAGAGAAGTATTATTGAACTATCGCACCAATCCCAAATTACATTTTGGGCTCCTTCTCATTATGAGTGTGTTAGTCTCCCTGTGTTTAAGATAACAAATGTCCACTAATTAAATAAGTTACCGACAACTCACTTAATTAATATCTAGCTCCAAGAGTAGTACCACTCAACTTCATCGTCCATGTCGGACTAAGTCCACTGCAGGGTTTAACATGACAATCCTTATGAGCTCCTCTTGGGGACATTCTCAACCTAGATCACTAGGACATTTCCTTTTATAATCAACAACACACACTATAAGTGATATCATTTCCCAACTTATCGGGCTTATTGATTCATCGAACTAAATCTCACCCATTGATAAATTAAAGAAATAAATATCAAATATATGTGCTTGTTATTATATTAGGATTAAGAGCACACTTCCATAATAACTGAGGTCTTTGTTTCTTTATAAAGTCAGTATAAAAGAAACGACCTCTAATGGTCCTACTCAATACACTCTAAGTGTACTAGTGTAATTATATAGTTAAGATAAACTAATACCTAATTACACTACGACCTTTCAATGGTTTGTTCCTTTCCATTATGGTCGTGAGCTACTGTTTATAATTTATAAGGTACTGATAACATGATCCTCTGTGTGTGACACCACACACCATGTTATCTACAATATAAATTAATTGAACAACTACATTTATCATAAATGTAGACATTTGACCAATGTGATTCTTATTTCTAGATAAATATTTATACCAAAAGCTAGGCTTTTAGTATACACTCTAACAATCTCCCACTTATACTAAAAGACTAAGCTGCCATATCTGCTGCCATTCATCTGATTCCCAACCCTTCAACATGTCCATCAAAAGCTCTCGCCTTAAGGACCTTAGTGAAAAGATCTATAGATCATCATCTGATGCATTCTAGGCAGCAACAACTTCTCCTCGTTTATACGATTTCTCGTATTGGGTGGTACTTGCGCTCTATTGTGTTTACTTGCCTTTATAGACTTATGGTTTCTTCGAGTTTGCTACTGCACCAATATTATTACAATAAATTGTAATAATCTTTGGACAAACCAGAAATCATATCTAAGTCTATCTTGAGGTTATTGAGTCATTCAGCTTTTATGACTACCTCAGAGGCTTGCCATATACTAAACTTCTATGGTGGAGTCCAGAAAAACACCTATGCTTATCACTCTTCCATAGTTATGACTTTACCTCCTAAAGTAAACACAAAACCCCGATGTTGACTTATTATTGTCCCTATCCGATTGGAAGTCAAAATCCATGCAACCCACAAGGACCAAATTAACTGCCTTGTAAGCTAGCATATATTCTCTAGTGCCTCTAAGGTACTTCAATATATGCTTTGCTGCAATCCACTGTCCTTGTCTAGGGTTATTTTGATATCTGCTAACTATGCCCTTGGCAAAACAGATTTCTGATCTCGTGCATAGCATACATTAGGCTTCCAACAGTCGAAGCATAAAGAACTGCCTTTATTTCCTTTATCTCCTTTGATGTCTAAAGTTACTCCATCCTGAAAAGTTAAGAAACCTTTCTTGGAGTTTTGCATGCTTAAAACGAACAAGGATTTTTCTGATATATGAAGCTTGGGAAAAGTAAAATATTCTTTTCTTGCGATCACTTATTACTTTGATCTCAAGAATATATACATTCTCCCAAGTCCTTTATATCGAATTATTTGGACAACCATACCCTTACTTCTGACAACATTTTGATATTGTTTCCAACTACCAAAAATGTTATCTACGTATAGTACAAGAAATACCACCACGCTTCTATCACACCTTTTGTATACACAAGACTTATCCGGTTACTAAATCCATAGAATTTGATAAACCGGATATTCTAAGGCCTTGAAGCTTTGCCTCAGTCCATAGACTGATTGAGCTTGCACACAAGATGCTCTTAGCCCTTTGCAATGAACTCTTCTGGTTGCTTTATATGGATGCTTTCTTCAAGACTTCCATTAAGGAATGCTGTCTTGACATCCACTTGCCAAATAGATAAAAGAATCCGGATAGACTTAAGCATGGCCACCAGCGAAAATGTTTCCTTTTTCATCAAGCCTTGCTTTGAAAGTTACTATCTTCCTGTCTATCCTTCTTTCCCTATTATAGAACTTTTTACACCCAACGGCTTTTACACCATTTGGTGATTCTACAAGCTTCCAGATTTTATTAGAATACAAATATTCTAATTCTGTTATTCATTACTCTTTGCCAAGATGCTACATCTTTATCTTGGAGTGCTTCATTATATGACCGGAGATCAAGTTCATGTCCTCCAGGGATCGAATCCAAAAACTCTCCCAAAACATGAACCTATTTAGGTTGCCTAACAACCCTCCCACTACAACAAGGCACTTTCTGTAATTGTGTATCATTTGTGATACGTGTTGCAGTTTCCTTGTGGTATCTCATCTTGTACAGTTGGTACTAGATTAGACATGTCTTTTATTATTTCCTTAAGAACAAATTTTCTTATGGGCACATGGTTTATTACATAGTCCTTTTCTAAAAATCGATCATTGATGCTAACAATGACCTTCTGATTTTTAAGACTATAAATCTACTTTCATTTCACTAGGATAACCCACAAACAAGTGAATTCCTGTCCAACTTATCATTGTCTCTCTTCTGCATATGTGCTGGACTACCCGAATCCGAATATGCTTCGAAATAGGCTTACGCCTATTCAGCAATTCTATATGAGTAGAGAGTTCTGACTTTGGAAGGTACTATATTCACTTCCGTTTCCAGAGTATATCCTTAAAATGATTTTGGTAATATTCTAAATAACTCATCAATCTACTTATTTCCATAAGAGTCCTATACCTTCCTTTTTCTACACCATTCTGTTGGGGTGTACCAGGTGCAGTTAGTTGGGATTGAATCCCTACTTCTGATAAATGACTCCTAAATTCTCCCAAGAGGTATTTGCTACTACAATTTCACCGTAGTGTCTTGATACTTTTACTTTTGATGTTTCTCCACATTAGCCTCGTACTCTTTGAACTAATCAAAGCACTTAGACTTGTGGCACATCAAGTAAATATATCCGTATCTCAAATAGTTGTCTATAAAATAGACGAAATACTTGAAACAACCTCTTGCCTGGATGCTTATAGGATCACACAAATCAGAATGAACCAATTCCAATATATCTTTGATTCCATACCCCTTAGACTTAAAAGCTTCTTGGTTATTTTTCCTTCCAAGTAAGACTCGTAGGTTGGAAAGATTTCCACTACTAATGAACCCAAAAGTTCATCAGCTACCAATGAATCCTACTTAAGTTAATATAACCTAGCTTTAGATGCCAAAGATATAATTGGTTCAATTCCGAAGGTTGCTTTCTCTTAAAATTAGAAGATGTGTTACTAATTTCCATTTGTTGCATCGTGGGAGTTATTGGATTATAAATTGTCAACCATCAGAATAGATAACTTCCCTATTTTTCTTGATAACAACTTTGTTATCAAAATAGTCACAATATCTATTCTATAATAGTTTAGAAACTGAAATCAGGTTCTTTCTAAACTTGGTACGTAAAGACAATTACTTATAATCCATATTTTATTCTTATCAAAGGATAAACATCTCCCACTGCAACAGCTACCACTTTTACAGTAGTGCCCATGTGGACAGTGATTTACCTTTCATTTAGTTGTCGGATTTCCTGGAACCCTGCAATGAATTGCGGACATAATTAATGGCATCTGTATCTACATTCCAGGTTCTGGTAGATAACACCACTAAACATGTTTCAACTAATGAATTAAATACACCTATGTTGTTCTTAGTTCTAAGAAGACAGTCTACCTTAATGTCCAAGTCCTATTTCCAATCATTACAATTGGGACTACTAAGTCTTTTCTATAGTATAACAACTAGGGTATTGACAAACATTTTAAATCCTAAGAATCACAAAAATATTTGGTTAAGATCAATTCTTTAAAATCCCCATGAATTTTATATGCCACGATAGTGTGGACGTATACAAAATCAAAGAGGAAATTTTATCCATTAATTTTATTATCTCGTCAACTTTACTTTATGACGAATAAAATTAATAGTTGATCTGTCTTTGATCAAATATTTGGTCAAAACTTTTGAATTTAAAATAAAATATTGATTCCTCAAACAATATTATTTAAATTCACCAACACCTCAAACACCGTGAATTTTGCATGCCACGTTAGTGTGGACGTATACAAATTCAACATTTGTAAAAGGAGGGTTTTACCCATTAACTATCTTGTCAACGTATCTTTATGACAAATAAAATTATCTCAAACACCGTTAATTTTGTATGCCACGTTAGTGTGGACGTATACAAAATCAATCATTTGTAAGAGGGGTTTTAACCCTTTAATTTTATTATCTTGTCAACCTAGTTTTATGACAAATTAATAGTTGGTTTCATTTGGTCACACAAATAATAGCAGTGACTCCGATGGGAGGATACTATTAGATGTGTCTAAGTGTATACCATTACTTGACACTAAGTCCATTAATAAGATTATGCCCCTTCCGGTTGGGGAAGATCACACGCTCTTAATTAACTTCCTATAGTCATCCAAAAATGGAAGTCTGTTCTAGTGATCCACAAACAAGCTCATCCGTTATGGAGGAAGGCACTCAGAGCCAACGCGCAAGCTTGTTTGCATCACTTACAAACCAGTAATGGAGACCATGGGATTTATTTAAAATCCTCTCCCACTTAGTTATTTATAAATGAGGAATTTTAACTATGCTAGCCTACTAGTCATGTATACTAACATGCACACACAGCACAATATAAAAGCAATAAATAGAAAATCTAATTTTCAACTATTATGGCTTTTATCTCTAGTTGTCCTCCGTGTGTTGTCATCCCAAGCTGCTGCCATATTTGGCCACCGCCACCGGGTCTCTCTGTCGCATCTATCTTGCTCCTAGTTCCGCTGCGCCTCTGGTCCTTAGAAAGTTCCACGCTTTGCAAGATTCGATCCGCGACATAAATAGAATTTTACATTTTGATCCTATATTCCATAAAAGGAATGTACATGTATCTAGATCAAAAATAAAATCCTAATAAAACTAAATACAGCTCCTGCTGTATTTTAATACAATCATGCACACACAGATAAATGCCCTTGACATGTCCAAGGGTCCAATCACACACATAATAACTAAAAGCCATAATAGTTGGATCCTGCATCCACAAAGTTAGCACATCCTACTATTAACCTGCCTAAATTATGTATGACATGTGCATAATTAAACTAATACCAAATACACAGAGGCAAAACCCTAGCTCTGATACCAATTGTTGGTTGCTACTCGGAAAACCTAGAGGTTCCACTGTACAAAAATTTTGTACAAAGGTCTGAACCTTTTCCTAGCTACCATGTGTTCTTTTAAATTAAATTTTGGATCGCCTGCGGAACTTAACACGTTTGATCCAAAACTTAATCTATTCGTTCTTTTAGGTTTTGACTTGGGTCTCTGCGAACTTAACACGTTCGACCCAAATCACCTTAAGTTATTAATTCCATTAAATATTAATTTCCATAATTGGTTCCCAGTACTGACGTGGCGAGGCACATGGCCTTCTTGGATATGGGAGCAACCACCACCGACTAGACAAAACCTTTTATGGAAAGCTAATATTTAATTTCCTAAAATAACTTTAGGTTAACCGAAAAGAACAATCAAATCACAAGGAAAAAGAAAACAAAAGAACACAACATCGAAAAACATATTCGAAATAATAGAATCGCATGCCTCTTGTATTTGGTATTATTTCCAAAAATAACTAGTATGATGCGGAAAGAAAAATTACTAGTTATACCTTTTAGAAAGACCTCTTGATCTTCTACCGTATTCCTCTTCTAACCTCGGACGTTGTGTGGGCAACGATCTTCCGAGATGAGAAACCACCAAAGCACCTTCTTCTCCTTTCTTCAAGTTTCGGCCAAGCACTATGCTTCCAAGAGATGAAGATCTTTTTCCACCAATCAAGCTCCAAGGGATGTAAGCTTTCTCTCCTTCTTCTCCAAGCTAAAATCCGGCCACCACTTGATCTTCAAGGAGGAAGAGAGGTCCGGCCACAAGATGGAGAGAAGAGAAAGGAAGGAGGCCGGCCACACCAAGGAAGAAAAGAGGGAGAAAATAATAGAGGTTGTTCACCCATGAAGGCTCCTCTACCTCCTCTTTTATAATCCTTGGTCTTGGCAAATAAGGAAATTTTAATAAAAACTTCCTTAATTCTTTTGCCATGAAAAGGAAAAATTTATTTTAATTAAAATAATTTTCTTCTCACTAAAACATGGCCGGCCACTTATTTCCTCCAATCAAGGAGAGTTTTAATTAAACAAGAATTAAAACTTCCTAATTTGTTTCCGGAAATTTATAAAATTTCTCCAATAATTTTATCCCTTCATGATTGGTTTATAAAAAGGAAATTTAATAAATTAAAATCTTTCTTTTAAACATGTGGATAAAAAGAAAGTTATCTCTAAAAATTAAAATCTCTTTCAATCTACAAATAAGGAAAGATATCAAATCTTTTCTTAATCTTTTGTAGAAACTTATAAAAGAGAATATTTAATTTTAAACTCTCTTTTAAATCATGAACATGGTTAAAAAGGAAAGTTTTCTTAAAATTTAAAATCCTCCTTTAAACAACAAATAAGGAAAGATTTCAAATTTTAAACTCTCTTTTAAACATGTAGATGATTTACAAATAAGGAAAGTTTTTACCAAAAATTAAAACCATCCTTTTAAACTACAAATAAGGAAAGAGATTAATCTCTTCTCTTAATCTTTTGTAGAAAGTTATAAAAGGAAATTTTTAATTTTTAAACTCTCTTTTAAAAACATGATATCCACATAAGAAATAATTTTAATAAAAATCCTTTTTAATATTCAAGTGGCCGGCCACCTAAGATTGGGACCCAAGCTTTGGCCGGCCACCTACATGGCTCATCCACTTGGTCTTGGCCGGCCCTAGCTTGGGTTCCAAGCTAGCTTGGCCGGCCCCAATGGATGGGTAAGAAGGTGGGTATGCGGTGGGTATAAATCTCTATATACTAGAGGCTACGATAGGGACCGAGAGGAGGAATTGGTTTTGGTCTCCGATAAAATTAAGCATCCGCCCCGAACACACAACTTAATTTTATCAATAATAATTCATTCCACTAGAGAACTATTATTGAACTACCGCACCAATCCCAAATTACATTTTGGGCTCCTTCTTATTATGAGTGTGTTAGTCTCCCTGTGTTTAAGATAACAAATGTCCACTAATTAAATAAGTTACTGACAACTCACTTAATTAATATCTAGCTCCAAGAGTAGTACCACTCAACTTCATCGTCATGTCGGACTAAGTCCACTGCAAGGTTTAACATGACAATCCTTATGAGCTCCTCTTGGGGACATTCTCAACCTAGATCACTAGGACACGGTTTCCTTCTATAATCAACAACACACACTATAAGTGATATCATTTCCCAACTTATCGGGCTTATTGATTCATCGAACTAAATCTCACCCATTGATAAATTAAAGAAATAAATATCAAATATATGTGCTTGTTATTATATTAGGATTAAGAGCACACACTTCCATAATAACTGAGGTCTTTGTTTCTTTATAAAGTCAGTATAAAAGAAACGACCTCTAATGGTCCTACTCAATACACTCTAAGTGTACTAGTGTAATTATATAGTTAAGATAAACTAATACCTAATTACACTACGACCTTTCAATGGTTTGTTCCTTTCCATTATGGTCGTGAGCTACTGTTTATAATTTATAAGGTACTGATAACATGATCCTCTGTGTGTGACACCACACACCATGTTATCTACAATATAAATTAATTGAACAACTACATTTATCATAAATGTAGACATTTGACCAATGTGATTCTTATTTCTAGATAAATATTTATACCAAAAGCTAGGCTTTTAGTATACACTCTAACAAAGACAATTATTCAAAAATCCATGTTTTATTCTTATCAAAAGATAAACATCTCCCACTGCAACAGCTACCATTTTTATAGTAGTGTCCATGTGGACGGTGTTTTAATTTTCATTTAGTTGCCGGGTTTCCTGGAACCCTGCAATGAATTGCGGACATGATTAATGACATCTGTATCTACACTCCAGGTTCTGGTAGATAACACCACTAAACATGTTTCAACTAATGAATTAAATACACCTATATTGTTCTTAATTCTAAGAAGACAGTCTACCTTAATGTCCAAGTCCTATTTCCAATCATTACAATTGGGACTACTAAGTCTTTTCTATAGTATGACTACTAGGGGATTGACAAACATTTTAAATCCTAAGAATCATAAAAATATTTGGTCAAGATCAACTCCTTAAAATCCCCATGAATTTTGTATGCCACGATAGTGTGAACGTATACAAAATTGAAGAGGAGATTTTATTCATTAATTTTATTATCTCGTCAACTTTACTTTATGATGAATAAAATTAATAGTTGATTTGTCTTTGATCAAATATTTGGTCAAAACTTTTTGAATTTAAAATAACATTGATTCCTCAAACAATATTATTTAAATTCACCAACACCTCAAACACCGTGAATTTTGCATGCCACGATAGTGTGGACGTATACAAAATTAAACATTTGTAAGAGGAGGGGTTTACCCATTAATTACCTTGTCAATAAATCTTTATGACAAATAAAATTATCTCAAACACCGTGAATTTTGTATGTCACGATAGTGTGGACGTATACAAAATCAAACATTCGTAAGAGGGGTTTTTAATTTTATTATCTTGTCAACCTATTTATTTGACAAATTAATAGTTGATTTTCTTTGGTCACACAAATAATAGCAGTGACTCCGATGGGGAGGATACTATTAGACGTGCCTAAGTGTATACCATTACTTGACACTAAGTCCATTAATAAGATTATGCCCCTTCCGATGGGGAAGATCACACGCTCTTAATTAATTTCCTATAGTCATCCAAAATGGAAGTTTAATCTAGTGATCTGTAAACAAGCTCATCCGATATGGAGGAAGGCACTCAGAGCCAACGCGCAAACTTGTTACATCACTTATAAACCAGTAATGGAGACCGTAGAATTTATTTAAAATAAATCCCTCTCCCACTTAGTTATTTAAAGTGAGGAATTTTAACTATGCTAGTCTACCTAACATGCATACTAACAAGCACACACAACACAACATAAAGAGCAATAAATAGAAAAATTAATTTTCAACTATTATGGCTTTTATCTATTGCTGTCCTCCTTGTGTCGCCAACCAAAGCTGCTGTCATCTTTGGCCACCGCCACCGGGTCTAGTTGTCGCATCCATCTTGCTCCTTGTTCCGCCGCGCCTCTGGTCCTCAAAAAGGTTCCACGCCTTGCAAGATTCGATCCGCGACATAAATAGAATTTTACATTTTTCGATCCTATATTCCTCGAAGGAATGTACATGTAAACTAGATCGAACATAAAATAAAATTTACATCCATCGATCCTATATTCTATAAAAGGAATGTACACGTAACTAGATCAAAATAAAATCCTAATAAAACTAAATACAGCTCCTGCTGTATTTTATAATATAATCATGCACACACAATAAATGCCCTTGACATGTCCAAGGGTCCAATCACACACATAATAACTATAAGTCATAATAGTTGGATCCTGCATCCACAAAGTTAGCACATCCTACTATTAACTTGCCTAAATTATGTATGACATGTGCATAATTAAACTAATACCAAATACACAGAGGCAAAACCCTAGCTCTGATACCAGTTGTTGGTTGCTACTCGGAAAACCTAGAGGTTCCACTGTACAAAAATTTTGTACAAAGGTCTGAACTTTTTCCTAGCTACCATGTATTCTTTTAAATTAAATTTTGGATCTCCTGCGAAACTTAACACGTTTGATCCAAAAACTTAATCTATTTGTTCTTTTAGGTTTTGACTTGGATCTCCTGCGGAACTTAACACGTTTGATCCAAATCACCTAAGTTATTAATTCCATTAAATATTAATTTCCAAAATTGGTTCCCAGTACTGACGTGGCGAGGCACATGGCCTTCTTGGATATGGGAGCAACCACCACCGACTAGACAAAACCTTTTAAGGAAAGCTAATATTTAATTTTCTAAAATAACTTTAGGTCAACCGAAAAGAACAATCAAATCACAAGGAAAAGAAAAAAAAAGAACACTATATCGAAAACAAATTCGAAACACTAGAATCGTATGCCTCTTGTATTTAATATTATTTCCAAAAATAACTAGTATGATGTGGAAAGTAAAATTACTAGTTATACCTTTTAGAAAGACCTCTTGATCTTCTACCGTATTCCTCTTCTAACCTCGGACGCTGTGTGGGCAACGATCTTCCAAGATGAGAACCACGTAGGCACCTTCTTCCTTCTTCCTTCAAGTTTCGACCAAGCACAAGAACTTCCAAAGGATGATGAATTTTCCACCAACCAAGCTCCAAGGGATGCATGTTTTCTCTCCTTCTTCTCCTTCCTTGATCCGGCCACATCCTCCAAGCTCCAAGAGATGATAGATTTCGGCCACAACAAGACGAGAGAAGAGAAAGGGAAGGGCCGGCCACCACACCAAGGAAAAGAGGGAGAAAAATAGAATAGAGTCCTTCTCCTTGAAGCCTCCTCTACCCCTCTTTTATAATCCTTGGTCTTGGCAAATTAGGAAAATTTAATAAAAAATTCCTTAATTCTTTTGCCATTGAAAAGGAAAATTTATTTAATTAAAACAATTTTCTCTTTTCAAATTACAATGGCCGGCCATAACAAATAATATATCCAAGCAAATAAAAATTTAAACATCAATTAAAACTTCCTTATTTGCTTCCAGAAATTTATAAAAATTTCTCCAATAATTTTATCCCTTCATGATTAGTTTATAAAAAGGAAATTTAATAAATTAAAATCTTTCTTTTAAACATGTGGATAAAAAGAAAGTTATCTCTATAAATTAAAATCTCTTTTAATCTACAAATAAGGAAAGATATCAAATCTTTTCTTAATCTTTTGTAGAAACTTATAAAAGAGAATATTTAATTTTAAACTCTCTTTTAAATCATGAACATGGTTAAAAAGGAAAGTTTTCTTAAAATTTAAAATCCTCCTTTAATCAACAAGTAAGGAAAGATTTCAAATTTTAAACTCTCTTTTAAACATGTAGATGATTTACAAATAAGGAAAGTTTTTACCAAAAATTAAAACCACCCTTTTAAACTACAAATAAGGAAAGAGATTAATCTCTTCTCTTAATCTTTTGTAGAAAGCTATAAAAGGAAATTTTTAATTTTTAAACTCTCTTTTAAAATCATGATATCCACATAAGAAATAATTTTAATAAAAATCCTCTTTAATATTCTAGTGGTCGGCCACCTAAGCTTGGGACCCAAGCTTTGGCCGGCCACCTACATGGCTCATCCACTTGGTCTTGGCCGGCCCTAGCTTGGGTTCCAAGCTAGCTTGGCCGGCCCCATTGGGGTAAGAGGTGGGTATAAATCTCTATATACTAGAGGCTACGATAGGGACCGAGAGGAGGAATTGGTTTGGTCTCCGATAAAATTAAATCGCCCCCAACACACAACTTAATTTTATCAATAATAATTCATTCCACTAGAGAACTATTATTGAACTACCGCACCAATCCCAAATTACATTTTGGGCTCCTTCTTATCATGAGTGTGTTAGTCTCCCTGTGTTTAAGATAACAAATGTCCACTAATTAAGTAAGTTACTGACAACTCACTTAATTAATATCTAGCTCCAAGAGTAGTACCACTCAACTTCATCATCATGTCGGACTAAGTCCACCTACAGGGTTTAACATGACAATCCTTATGAGCTCTTCTTGGGGACATTCTCAACCTAGATTACTAGGACACAGTTTCCTTCTATAATCAACAACACACACTATAAGTGATGTCATTTTCCAACTTATCGGGCTTATTGATTCATCGAACTAAATCTCACCCATTGATAAATTAAATAAATAAATATCAAATATATGTGCTTGTTATTATATTAGGATTAAGAGCACACACTTCCATAATAACTGAGGTCTTTGTTCCTTTATAAAGTCAGTATAAAAGAAACGACCTCTAATGGTCCTACTCAATACACTCTTAGTGTACTAGTGTAATTATATAGTTAAGATAAACTAACACCTAATTACACTACGACCTTCCAATGGTTTGTTCCTTTCCATTATGGTCGTGAGCTACTGTTTATAATTTATAAGGTACTGATAACATGATCTTCTGTGTGTGACACCACTCACCATGTTATCTACAATATAAATTAATTGAACAACTACATTTATCACAAATGTAGACATTTGACTAATGTGATTCTTATTTCTAGATAAATGTTTTATACCAAAAGCTAGGCTTTTAGTATACATTCTAACAATTATAACATTCTGCACCGACCGATTGAGGAGATGAAAGCGTCCACGGTATCGTGCTCGTTCAACCAATGGGGCATGGACATCGTTGGGCCTTTCCCTATCGCAATCGGTCAATGAAAGTTTCTACTGGTGGCGGTGGACTACTTCTCAAAGTGGGTAGAGGTCGAGTTGCTTACCAGAATCACCGAGCGGATGGTCACAAATTTATTTGGCAAAACATTATCTGCTGGTTCGGAATCCCGTGCTAACTCGTGTTCGACAATGGGAGGCAGTTCGTCGGTCGGGAGCTCAAAGAATGATGTGAAGGCTATGACATCTAACAATCCTTCACCTTGGTGGCCTACCCCCAAGGCAATGGGCAAGCGAAAGTCGTCAATCGGGAGATCCTCAGAGTCTTGCATGCTTAGCTCGACCACATGGGAGGCAGTTGGGTTGACAAGCTCCCTAGTGTGCTATGGGCTCTCCGCACGACTCCAAAAGAAGCGATCGATGTAACCCCATTCCAGTTGATATACGACGACAAAGCAGTTGTCCCCAAGGAAGTCGGGGTAGAATCTGATCGGGTGCAGTACTACGACGAAGGGAACGCTGAATGAAGGCTGATGGAACTCGACTTGGTAGACGAAGCAAGGGCAAAAGCCACCGTTCGACTAATGGCGTATCGACAGCGAATGAAGCAGAATTACAATCGGCGAGTGATTTCGAGGTCCTTTCAGGTCGGCGACCTCATCTAGAAGAAAGTGAAGCCGGTCGATCACGTCGCCAAGCTCGAGGCACCATGGGCAGGACCATTCAAGGTCATGCAGAAGCTCTGATCGAGCACATGCTATCTGGAGGATAAAGACGGGATACAGCTCGAGAGGCCGTGGAGCGCGAATCATCTTCAACCCTACAGGGCTAGATGAGAGGTGCGCAAGTGAATCCTGTACTTTGTATTTGTTGTGTGTTTGCTGAACGCAGGGCAAAGCTTGAATAAAAAAGTAAAGGCCTCTTCAAGGTCATCTCCATTAACGGTCAAGTGACGACCTTAAATCCGGGTGCGAGCATATATAAATCGTCTAGCGGCGACGTTAAACGCGTGTCTCCATCAACCGTTGAGCGGCGACGTTAAATGCGCGTCTCCAACAATTGTCGAGCGGCAACGTTAAACACGTGTCTCCACCAACTGTCGAGCGGCGTCGTTAAACGCGTGTCTCCATCAACCGTCGAGCGGCGATGTTAAACGTGTGTCTCCTACAACCGTCGAGTGGTGACGTTAAATGTGTATCTCTATCAACGGTCGAGTGACGACCTTAAATCCTCGTCTAAATCAACGGTCGAGTGGCGACCTTAAACGAGAGTCTCCACCAGTGGTTGAGCAGCGACCTTAAATGCAAGTCTCCATCGACGGTCGAGCGGTGACCTTAAATTCGAGTCTTCACCAAATTGTTGAGCGGCGACGTTAAACACGAGCCTACTGCGAATCGTCAAGCGGCGATGTTAAACCCGAGGCTTCATCAAATAGTCAAGCGGCGACGACAAACCCTAGTCTACGCGGGCTGTCGAACAGCTGGCTGTGAATAAAGGTTGCCCCAAAGCCCCTAAATTTGCAGATGAACAGCCCATTCAGGAGAATGTACCAGAATACTTGAAGCTCCACAACTTGGAAAGCAAAACGAAACTAGCAGGCATGCATACAAACTACTGTCGATCGGAGGAGTTATGAGACTTCAATACGATCGAGAGAAGACCAGAAAACAAACAGTAAGAAAAAAAGGCTCAGCCAAATGGCCTGACATGCATTAATACTTCAAAAGTTGGAGGTTACAGGCATGCATTAGTGCTTCAAAAGTCGGAGGTTACAAAGGTTGAGCACGCGGCCTCACTCTAGGTAATCTAGTATGTTGTCGAGCAACGCGGCTATAAGCTTGTCCCGGCTTATGACCTTGCTAGTCACAACGGTCGGCAGGTGGCCCCCCTCGCGAAGCTGATCGATCATCTTTTTGATTGCCTAATCGAATAGTCGAAGGGCCCGATTGGTGAATTTATTGCAGAATGCGTCCAAACGAAGGTAGGCTTGCTTCATAGCTTCAAACCTACTCCCTTCAGCATCCTGGTAAATCCACAACGCCGCGCGACATCCTTGGAGACAATTTGATTGCGGAGGGACTTTTCTTCGACCGAGCGGCTGTTCCGCTCGGCCACCAAAAAATCTTCGGCCTCCTTGAGCTTCTGGGCAAGGCTCCGGGCCTCCTTGTTCTTCAATTCCAGATTATCGATGGCCCGTTGCTTCATGGCAGTGGACTACTCTATCTTCTTGTTGAAGGTGGTGACCTGTTTGTTGAGCCAAGCCAGCATCACCTCCTGATTTGTGGATTTTCTCCGCTCGACTTCTAGAAGTTTATTACTCTTCTCCAGGTCGGCCTTCAGCTTCTCGACCTTAGAGATAGACGACCCTTGGGAGGAGGAGGCATTGCTCGAGACTTTAAGCTTCTTGAACTCATCCTCCAAGAATGTGAGCCTGTGGCACATGGCCAGGCTCTCCACCCTGTACTGCAGGTAAACGGGAAAAGGTTAGAGCCAAACGGAGGTAAGCCATGAATTTACATTAAAAAACTTACTCCGGTGGCCATTTAGATATGACTGTTGGCCAGGGCGCCTAGAGGTAGTATTGCTGCATGGGCTCGTGCATCCTCCCAGACTTCGACGAGCAGCCTCGAGATGATGATCTGGTGCTCAGGGGTCTGGGACTGGGTGCTCGGCTCGCTATAGTCCTCCGTTGGCAAATGGAGGATCACCGTGATAGACCGTCGGCCGCTCGGGGCCGAGTGAGCTGAGGCCTCCCGACCGGAGGCCGGTAGGATGCCAGACCGCTCAACCTTTAGAGGTTTATGTGATGGCGGCATGAAGGCCACGGGCGATGCGGTGACAGCCCCCTGCGATAGCTCGACCAAGGAGGGTGTCCGATCGGACAATGAAGCCTCCACAATTTCTAGGAGCAAAGCCGGAGTCGAAGTTCCGACGCTCTCGGTCGGCTGCGTGCCCAGGGTAGCAGAACACGAAGATGGCTCCTCTTGCGCCTAGTCAGTGGCACGTCAGAGGAGGGCGAGCCTGATGGTTCCTCGACGGGAATAATGGGGCGGTACTGCTCTGCTGGAGGCTGTGAGTCTGGGATGGCTCCTCCGCTCGGTGCATGGCTAGCCTCGCCTTTGCCCACCTCCATGGGCAGCTCCTCACTTCGGCCGAGCGGGTCTTCGTGGGAGCCGACCGGTTGCAGACCTTAGCTCGTCAGCTCTTTAGTAGCCGTCGCCTCGATCGTGGTGTCCGTAAGCTTCTCCTTGCCGGCCATCCGCGCTCGCATCATGACTTGGCTATAGGAGAAAAAAAGAAAAATCAGTTAGCATCAAAGGGAAAGGGTAAAGTAGTTGCATACCTAGGCTGGTCGGGAGCCGGGTGCGGATCGGACTGAGGCTTAAGATGTAGAGGACACCCTCAAACAGTAACTTGTGGATATCGTACTTTTAACCAGCAAGCATCACCGCAACATTCAGATAGTCTGATTGGCTCTTGTAGCTTTTCAGTGGGGGTTGAGGTGTCACTTTGAGCTGCCAGCGGGTCGAGAATTTTGGCCGCTCGGGAAAACGCATGAAAAAGAAGTACTCCCTCCAATGTTTATTGGAAGTTGACATTTTATCAAAAAAACACTAAATCGACCCTAGACTAGAAGAGGAAGGTCCTCGGCTCGGACAGCTTTGGGTAATAAAAATAATGGAAGACCCAAGGGATAAGAGGGATGTCGTGTTGCCGAAACAAGACGATGACGCCGCACAGAAGACGAAAGGAGTTCGACACGAGTTGAGTAAGAGAGATGCGGAAGTATTTACAAACTGCGATAATGAAAGGATGGATATGGAATCGCATACCGGCGGTAAAGTGATCCCTGAACAGATAGATGGTGTCGGTCGGGGGAGCATTTGGTCGATCAGATGAGAAAGACAGAATGATCTCGTGGTGGATGGAATTTCAAAGGCATTTCTAAGGTCCTCAGCGTTGCCCTCATCAAACCTAGACTCCATGGTGGTATACCAGAGTCCAGGGATGGGAGGTGACGGCTGCGAAGAGCTTGCCATCTCGAAATAAAGGAAAAGGGGGGCAGCCGAGAGGCAGAAACACAATCAAAGGAAAAAAAAGTCGTTGGGGGTTTCACCGGAACCAAAAAACGAGTCAACTGCTCAAAAACGAATGTGATGGGGAGATAGCTTACTGGGAAAAAGAGGGGTCATCGGAAAAGGGGGACGGAGGATCGCCAGAGAGCAAAGCACGCGAGATCAACAAGTCGCCAGAAGCACTCGAAGCAACGAAAGTATGGAAGATGCGGCGGCGAGGCGAGTTTATAAACCCCGGGCTCGGCCAACCGAGGTCGTCCAATCTAGGTCACGGAAACCTAGGACGAGATCTCATCGTTGAATTCAAACCGCCAAGCGTCGCAATCAATGCCTGTCACATCAGGTGTGCAACGACGATGGGCATAACACGTGGCATGCTACCATGGGTTGGTAATTAATGCAAGCGTGGGAACCTGTTCTGCCTTAATGAGAGGGGATTTGCATAATTCCCAAGAAATCGGGATGACGTCAACACAACCCGCGCTCGCCGGAGGCATTCCACGAAATTTTTTTAACAAGTGCAAACCTCCGTCAAGGCGATCAGATATAAGAAGCGTACTTATGCCTGTTCAACAAACTTCAGTAAGCCGATCGGCGAGAAATGCCATATCCCTTTTGAAGTCCATACAGCGATGAATGCCGATTGGGAGGGAATCTGCTCACACAAAGGTCCAGTCAGTCGGACTATAACCTCCTCTGACTAGACTTAGAGGGAAGACTTGTGATGTGGTGATTAGGGGGGGCCCCACCCTACCGCCGCCTGGAGGTCAAAATCAAGATGGTCAACGGATGGGCGACCGGGTGGCCGATTGGGCAGGTTACACGCCGATCGGGAGGTTGAGCGCCGATCGGGAGGTTGGGCACAGGGAGTAATCAGACTGACGCTCAAGGGACGTGTAGAAGCCGAGCTGAGCGGCTATCCCGTTTGGCCCGACGATGGACGACACGGACATAGGACTTTCAGCTGAGCGGCTCTCCCGCTCGGCGCGATAGTGGACTTTCAGCCGAGCGGTTGTCCCGCTCGGCGTGGCAGCAGATAACACAGGGATATTAGAATTCTGGCTGAGCGGTCATTCCTCTCGGCCAAGCAACAAACACAGCTAGATATCCTTCGACATCCTTTTGGGAGCTAGTGCCGTTGACAGGCAGCATGGTCAGATAAAGGACCATACGACGGAAGCTTCCACTGTCACTTAAAAGATATGGTCGGCCCGTTAAGGTACTGTGTCAGGGACACTTTGCTGACATGTCTCTTTAGAGAAAGCTTGGGATAGCGTGCTCATTTTAAGAAGCATGCACACACGCTACAGGAGCCCTATATAAAGGGGGGTCCAGGCATCGGTGGAGGTATGCTTTTCTCACGATTTTTACTGTTGCGCTACAGTTCTCTCTGCTTCTTCTTGCTTCGCCGGGGACCCCTTCCCTGACTCGGGACTGACGCTGCTTGTGTTGCACGCGGGATCGAAGTCCACCGGAGGTCAGCAAGAGCACCACATCCCCAGCATCCGTCTCCCCGACTTTCGGGCAGAATCATTTTTTAAAATATAAATAATAATAATAATATTAACCGTGATCAATTTTAAACTGAAATTGCTAAAACGGTAAATGAACCGAACATTCATGAATAAATTTAATATTTGACTTAATAAGAATTTATTTATGTTTGCTTATTACATACAAAATCAATTAAATAAATAAGTTTGAATTATTCATTAAATTAAACATGTATATATATATATATTCAATTTGTTAATATTCATAAATAATATTAGTAAATAAAATTTTTATCAACATATTAAATAAATAAAAAAAATTTCAAAATAAATAATAAATTTATTTTATCAAACTTAATAACCCATAAAAAAAAGTTTAAAGTATAAAATAAGATTAAGATACCATACTCAAATCGGACCAAACTCAATTATTTTATTAATTTAAATAATTATTTTAATAATATATATTCAATTTGTTAATATTCATAAATAATATTCGTAAATAAAATTTTTATCAACATACTAAATAAATAGAAAAAACTTTCAAAATGAATAATAAATTTATTTTATCAAACTTAATAACCCATAAAAAAAAAGTTTAAAGTATAAAATAAGATTAAGATACCAAACTCAAATCGGACCAAACTCAATTATTTTATTAATTTAAATAATTTAATTCATTAAACTCAATTTAATTTAACTTAATTATTTTATTAAATAAATTTAAACGTCATAAAATTGGACTTACCTCGACCGTTTACCTCCTTAGAAATTGCCGAGTTTTGATTGAACCGGTCTGGTCCAGCCCCCCATCCACTTAAGCCAGCTGCACACTCGACCGGGGACAAGAGGGGCCAATGCGTGACAGACAATACGTGAGAAGAATATTTTCAAATTAGAATACTTCAATATTTTCAAATTAGAATACTTCATCTCACATTGAAAACCTACGGCGTTTCGTTGACGTCGACGGCGTGGATGAAAGCTAATCCCTTTTAAATTAGATCGTCTCCGTTCGCAGCCTCCTCGCTTACCCATAATCTTCCCCTTTCCTCCGTCCGGTTGCGCTTCCGTTCCTATCCCCGCGAGATCGATCGCCGCCACGTTTTTGTGAACGATCGCGTTTCCGGTTGCGAAATCATTGCGGATCGATCTTCCTACCGCCTAGTGGCCTCTCCTGACCTCTTCAACCGATCTCAGAATCGCCTTACACGGAAGCCTTCGGCCTCGGAATCGACATCTAGAACTCGTCGCTCTTGGGATCTAAACGTGCGAGCTGTGAGTTCACCGGATCCATCCGGATTAACTCCCCTAAGGTCCCCGGCTCTATGCTCTTCGCCGGATCCAATCTGTTGTTCTTGAATCATAGCGAGGAGAAACCACTAGATCTTATGGCGAGGGAACGCCCACGCGGAGGGCGTGCGTTGGATGGGGAGACGTCTGATGTTGACTCATCGGAGTCGCTGGAGGAGATCTCGGCAGAAGATTTCAAGCAGGAAGGAAGGGCTGGGAGATCTAGGGTTTGGATGGGGTATCCGATGTCGAAGAACTACGGCCCCAGTCTGTATAACTTTGCGTGGGCGCAGGCCGTGCAGAATAAGCCTTTGGGATTAGATTTGAAGCCAATGAGTGCTGGCGATCTCACTGACAACGTCGATGCCAAGGGTAAACCGCAGGAGGAAGCTTATGATGTGATTGTAGAAGATAGTAGCCAGGAGGGTGACGTTGAAATGGAGAAGGAGGAAGGGGAGTTGGAGGAAGGGGAGATTGAGCTTGGGTCAGAGCCGTTGGTGGTTGACGAAACTACTCAGCTGTCTTCAGATATACCTGAAAATGAGCCAGAAAAGAAGGAATCAGATGGAGAAGAGTTGCAAGATATCAGTGAATTTGACAAGCGTATAAGCTTAATCCTGGAAGAGCTAGATACGATTACTGTGGAGGAGGCTGAGACGTAAGTTTGAGCATTTGAGAACTTCAAAAAGAAAGAACTATAATTCCCAACCAGAAAAATTAATTTTTTCCACCATAAAATCTCAAATTTATTGCAAGAACCCTAAATTATCATCATAAAATCTGTTCAACTATTTGGGCTGATCACATGAATCTTTTTTCTCCATTGAACTCTATGCAAGCTGTAAAACTCAATGTCTTCGATATAGCTCAATGGGGCGAAAAATTGATGAGCAAAAAGTTTTGCTTGTTAGAAAGATTTTCATAATATTGCACACTATAACTTACCAACTTTTTGAATGAAAATAGCATTTTATGATGCTATTGGTTTTCTTCTTACTTGTAGATCCTTTGAAGCTGTATGTTTAAGGTTGCGCAAGTCTTTTGAAGACCTGAAGCCGATGTTTACTGGCATAGAGAGTTCAGATACAGTCCTGCTTGTTCTAGTCCAGCAGGCTGTTATGGCAATCCAAACAACTTATTCTGTAAGAACAACTATAATATTTACTATTGATTCTTGTTAAATTTAAATTTTTGGTAGGTTTATAAAATGGTACTGGTATATTGGGAACAGGCACTCAATTCAGTTACAATGCAGAAGAAGGACCAGAACAAGCAACTTCTTTTGAGGTTAGATCCTTCTCAGATGTCTCGAATGTAGTTCACTTTCATTCTTGGTCATTGGGGCTTGTAATTAGTTTTAAACTTGTTGACATTGGTCAGGTTACTGATTCACATAAAGAACCAGTATTCTGTTCTTTTTACTCTAGAACAAGTGAAAGAGGTTTGTATAGTAACTCCATGTTTTCTTATACTTACTATTGAGAGAGTTTAGGTCAATTTTGAAGCATTCTTTTGCTTTAACAGATTGATACTCTGGTTAATTCACTTGTTTTCGAGGATAATAAAAAGGAGAAAGCAGATCTTACTAATGGTCCTGTTGTCTCTCTTCATGGTTCAAATGTTTTGGAGAAAGCCTGTTTGGTTCCAGAAGCACTTGATTTGCCAAAGTTGGTGTTACCTACACGCTCCAAAAATAGGGTAGACTTTAGTCCACTGTTGGATCTTCATGCAGATTACAATGAAGATAGTCTTCCTTCGCCTACGAGAGAGAATCTACCAAAGTTCTCTATACCAAAACCCATTGGTCTTGGAATGGTGCTGCCCGTATCTTCTCAGCCAATAACTGCTAAAAATGGAGGTGAAGATGTTATGTTACATCCATATGTAACTGATGCACTAAAGGCTGTCTCATCCTACCAGCTTAAATTTGGCAGTAATTCTATTTTGTCAACTGATCGGCTTCCAAGCCCAACTCCCTCAGAGGATGGTGGCCAAGGAGATGATTCCACCGAGGAAGTATCCAGTTCTACAGTTTCTTGTAACCCAAGAGCTGTTCATGCGGCAACTCAATTTCAGATGGTCAAATCTAGGAGCAGTGCTCCATGTACAAATAGCTCAATTAGCAACCAATCTCATCCGGTTGAGCAGCTCAACCCCATGTCAAAACCTGCTTTAAAACCTGCATTAAAGAGGAGAGATCCAAGGCTTAAGTTTGTGAACAATGAAGTGAAAAGTATTTCTGATGAGGGAAGAGTTACAGAACCTGATCTACTCAAGAGTGATCCAGTAGGAGTGGCTACAAATAGTAAGAAGCATAAGACAGATGAGTCTGTAGCTAGGGACCATATGATGAAAAAACAAAGACATAAGCTTACAACTTCCAGAGAAATGGAGACGGCATCAGGGAGTGGGTGGTCAGAAGCCAAGAATGTTATCCCTCAACCAAGTTTCAAGATCCAAGTGAATGAAAATTTTCAGGTTGATGTTAGAAAATCAGGAACTGCAGCAGCTGTTCCTGATAAAAAACCAATTTTTGATAATAATTTTGACGAGTTAAGTGGGCTTAGATCAATTCCTAAAAGTAATCCCACTCCCACTATTTCGTTGCCTTCTTTACTAAAAGCTGTAAACCCAACCATTCTTATGCAACTACATCAAATGGAACAGCAGAGGATAGCAGCAGAGAATCAGAAGAAAAATGCTGTTTCAACAAGTGACAGTGCAAATGTTTTGAGTGTTAATGAACTGCCAGGAACAGCTGCTTCAATAAATTCGACTCCACTTAAGTCAAAAGAATCTGGACTTAACCAACCTGGAATATCTCTGATCCCTTCACAGATGGCTTCTTCGGTAAGGCTTTCAATGTCATTTATTTTCTCACATGCCCCCGCTGTTGCTTGTATTGCTATAACCTTTTGTAGTATACTTTTTCTATTGCTTTTATATATTTATACTGCTATCCACTTGTATGAAATTTGTTTGAATTTGTTTTTTGTAGCTTTAAAGTAAATTTTAATTATTCAATGGTTAACTTTCAACTTCAGCAGTTCAATAGTGTTTGGGAAACCTTTGGTCCTCAAATCATAATGCCTTGATATTCATGTTTGCAAAACTTATGCATATAATTTTAGTTTCATTTGCGCATTTGTTATATGAACAAGCAACAATGTTAACTTTATCCTTGCTTACAGAGCACCCAACCTGATGTTGCGAGAATTCGCATGAAACCTCGTGATCCCCGCCGTATTCTCCATGATAGTATGGTTCAGAAGAATGATGGTGTTGTATATCAACAAAGCAAAATAGATGCAGCTGCTTCTGATCCTCAAAGTAGTTTGGTACGTTTGGCTGCTCCTTTGCAGCTAACCAAGAACCTTGCAAATGTTTTGCCGAGTTCCCAAGTAGTTACCACTTCACCAGTGGTTCCACCCTGTAACAACCAGCCAGTTGCAAGTCAAGCCGACCAAGTGATAGTAGAGGCAGCTTCAGGAGAGTTGAATGATTCAGAGACCACCTCTCTTTTGGTTTCTGAAGTAGGCAGCGAGAAAGGTACCAGACAATCAGCCAATCCTTGGGGAGATGTTGACCACTTATTTGATGGCTATAACGATGAGCAAAAGGCAACCATCCAAAAAGAGAGATCAAGGAGGATAGCAGAACAGAATAAAATGTTTGCTGCTAGGAAGCTTTGTCTTGTCCTTGATTTGGACCATACCCTACTTAATTCTGCAAAGGTATTTTATAGAATACCGAACCTTGATCTTTGTACAAATTAGATAATTCTACATAATTTTTCACAAGCAAAATATTTGGATTCTTTCTAGTTTATAGAAGTTGATCTGGCTCACGAAGATATTTTGAGGAGAAAAGAAGAGCAAGATAAAGAGATGTCACAACGACATCTTTTCCGCTTCCAACATATGGGAATGTGGACAAAATTGAGACCAGGCATCTGGAATTTTCTGGAGAAGGTTAGGTCTTGTTTATTTAATGAAAATTTCGTATGTTTATTTTTTGTTTTTTAGAAAATAAGATTCAAAATCTAATAAAAAATGTAAAAGAAATATTTAGTATTGCTATGACATAAGTCCTGAGCATTTGTGTTCTGAAATAAATTCTCTGGCTCTGCCTACAGGCTAGCAACCTCTATGAACTTCATTTATATACCATGGGAAACAAACTCTATGCTACAGAAATGGCAAAGGTGCTAGATCCAACAGGGACATTGTTTGCTGGCCGGGTCATCTCTAAGGGAGATGATGCTGATACTTTTGATGGTGATGAAAGGGTTCCCAAAAGCAAAGATCTAGATGGTGTTTTGGGTATGGAATCAGCAGTGGTGATTATTGATGACTCTGTTAGAGTATGGCCACACAACAAACTCAATTTGATTGTTGTGGAGAGGTATAGGCTTTGTAGGACTGAAATCTTGCACCTAACTCTAATTGTTGTTGAGTTTATTGTTTCCATTCTTTTTTATTGCAGATATACCTACTTTCCTAGTAGTAGGCGCCAATTTGGACTTCTTGGACCTTCTCTTCTTGAGATTGATCACGATGAGAGGCCAGAAGATGGTACACTTGCTTCTTCATTGGCGGTAATGTCACCTTGTCCTCTGGGAGATGCCTACTTTCGAATCCATTTTGATCTCCACATCTGATTCCTTGTTTCTGGCTTTATCAGGTCATTGAGCGTCTTCACCAGAACTTCTTCTCGCACAACTCCTTAAAAGATGTTGACGTCCGTAATATACTTGCAGCCGAGCAACGAAAAATTCTTGCTGGTTGTCGTATAGTTTTTAGTCGGATTTTCCCAGTTGGGGAAGCAAATCCTCATATGCATCCTCTGTGGCAGACAGCTGAACAGTTTGGTGCCGTCTGCACTAACCAAATTGATGAACAGGTTACTCATGTTGTAGCCAATTCTCTTGGAACCGACAAGGTATGACACTCTTCTAGTATCTTATGGCTGATCAGAAAGTACGCTTCTGAACACAACTCTTTCAACTGTGAAGTTAGAACGATATGATTTTTTTAATGCCCCGTTTTGTTCACATCTATTAATGGATCACAGGTGAATTGGGCTCTATCCACAGGAAGATTTGTTGTTCATCCTGGCTGGTGAGAAATGGCTTCCTTGTCAATTGCCAGATACTTTATTGCCTTTTTAGCTAATGTGTTCCTCTGGTGCTAATCCATTTCATAAGTTCATAAATTGAACCGTTTTTCTGTTTTAACAGGGTGGAAGCTTCAGCTCTTCTCTATCGTCGAGTCAGCGAGCATGACTTTGCAGTTAAAACCATGATAGACTCATCATACAAAACTTCAACCCAATTGACTCTTGTCAACTAAATCGTTAAATTGGGTGCTAAAGAAATGGTGAAGGAAGTTACTAATGACACATCTAAATTAACTTTCACCACCCCTAATCCGTCGAAACACAACCAATCAACATGAGAAGCTAAAGCGTTGATTTTGGTAGTATCACCTGTGGACTGCGTGAATGGCGAGAAAGATATAACAAGTGAAAAAAAAAGAACCAGATAGCTTTTAGTTAAAGTCATAAAGAGTGGTATAAGGTGATTTTAGTATAACGAGCAACTAATCACCCAACACGAATGCAAGTTTAACCGTTTCTTACAAGTGCATAGGTGTTGAAAATTTTTAAGTTGCAAGCCAGTGAAAAAGGTTTTCCCTGGATCAGTGGATAAAGGCATCGAGTGGGTTATTTTCAATGTTTGTCTAGTGAGTAATAATACAGGAGAGCATTTCCTTGGACACCATTTCCTTTTCAAGCATTACCAAATTAACGAGCGTGGGCCTCTCTTAAACGTTTTCAAAATGTTTGAACACTATGATGGAGCATGGTTACATAATCTAACAAATCATGATTAAATGGAAAAGAAAGATGTTTTTTTAAGCTATTTTTTTTTTACATCTTATATTAATATTACCAGTGTGACTCCGGTTTCTAGTTTTGCTCGGGCACTCACTATATTCGTTATTTTCACATAATCTCCTAATTTATGATTTAAAGATTTAGTACTTTAGGGTGACAGTTTTATTATAATAAGATAAGAGGTTAATTTTGATGGATAGAGAAAAAAAATTTCTCTACTTTTAGTCACTTGATAGTTACTTATATGTTGATTCCATGATTTATTTATTTTTGTCATATTAAAATCGAACAATTGTATCAAGTCTTGACTTTACCAATTATTGAAGAGTACTTTATCACCCACGGGTGTAATGCAGCGGTAGGAGGAATGACAGTATACTCACGTCTTGATTTCGAGATAGGGTAATATTATGTTCGTTGATATTTTCAGATTTATTTGGTGGACGAATTGGAGGGAAGATTGTCCATGTTTAAGATTAGTCAGATCAAAAGTCTAGATATTTAGATTTTTAAAAAAAGTAATTTATCAATAAGAGCCCTTGATGTGTATAATTTCCTAAGGCTCTGCTATAATTTTGACGAATTATTAAAAAAAATATCTATTTGTTCAAATTTAGAGAAAAATGAGCTAGTTCTTGATTCTTAAAATTTTAAACTTTAGCTTAAAGTTAAACTATTACAAATATATGATTTTTAAAGTCCAAATCGATTTGTAAATTGATTTACAAAAAGTATACAGTTTTAATATTACATATTTGTACCATATTTAGGTTTGAAAATATCAAAAAATGAGCATTTAAAGTATATAGGATCTCATAGCAGATCTTTATCATATGAATCCAGGTGCAAGATGATTTGCAAATCATCATGTGAAATATCATTTTATCTTTTACTGTGATTTATTGAACCGCTTATTTAGCTTTCACAAATATAAATATATAAATCATGCATGATGAATTATATTTTACTAAATAATACACTTATCTTTCAGTACCATTGTTTATCCATATCAATGTCACATGCCCATTAGAGGCACCGAAACCTTTTTTTTTTTAATAATCTAAATATTCAATTCTACCCTCTAATTAATTCTGAAAATAATTAGTCTGATCTTATACTAATTGTTTATTGATCACTAAAAAAATCAAAAAGTATGATGAATTTTGATTGATAATCAGTGTTAAGTTTTTAAAAATTTTCAGGTGTAACATGTTCTGAGTAAGATTTAAATCTCCATTATCTAAGTAGTTTTCCCACCTCTTATCATTCGGCCATAGCCCTGGGGATAAACACATTTAAATTCTAGAAGCATGGGTAGAATTTTATTGGATTTATAGCACTTGTTGCTCTCCCGCTTGATCATCTATCATTTTTCAAATTTGTCTCCTTGAAAACCCTAATATCAACTTCCTTCTTGCTTTTGTTGGCTTTGGTTATTGCTACTGCTTGTCCCCTGTTTCGTCCCAAATATCAACTTCCTTCTTGCTTTTGCTGGCTTTGGTTATTGCTGCTGCTTGTCTCCTTTGATTGGTTTCGTTCCCTTAATATATCTCAACTATTGTTTCCAACGATGATTTTAAACTCTCGTGTGCTTTTACACAGTGTCGCAAGTTCTAGGTTCAAACTCACGCATCTCCAAAGGTAAAGTTTTTTGTGATAAATATGTTGTCGTCATCCTTTCACTCCCCTCTTGCTTCCCCATGCACTGAGTCCTTGCTTCCGAGGCTTCTTTACCATCAATCGTAAGCAAAAAAATAAAAAATAAAAAATAAAAAAATAAAAAATAATAGTGATAAATTTGGAGGTCTCTATTTACGTCCTACTGACCCTCTTTCCATTCCTTTCACATCTTCATCCTCTTCAATCCCTAATTCCTAATGATTTTCTAGCCACTTAGCAATCCATTATAAGATGATCCTATGATTTATCTTCTATTACATAATCTAAAGTAAGACTGTGAAGGGAGCTTAGGATGAACGTAATCATCCTCTAATTCCTTATGACTAGACTTTTTTTAATCATTAGTGACTTTTGACCACAAGTTATTAATGCATTCATGTTCTTCTTTGTATTCCTTTCAACCCCTCATCCACACTATACTCTAATTCCGGTTATGAGTGAGTTCTAGCCAAAAGTAATTATTAGATTTAAACACATCATATTCACTCCAAATCAATACTCATGTTTCCTAAGGACTCTTTTTAAGTGTGACTATGTCCATCAACCTTGGTTTCAAACTCTTTTTTTGGGGTTAGGTGAAAAATTACATATATTTTATGATAAAACATGTAGTGGAAGCGAAAATAATATTCTTAAAAAGATTATGCACATCCCAAAAGGATAAGACCATACATATGGAAGATATAATCATAGATCAAGACAAGTTTAAGAGCAATACCTTTCTTATGAGGTTTATAGGAAAAGGTACCAAATTGCTAGTCTCACAAAACTTGCCGCTATTAGCGTCCATGCCGAATTGCCTTCAAGACGACTTCACAAGCCATAAGTTGGCTCTTCACATGATACTAGCCAAATAAAGGAGACGACAAAAGAGAGAAGAAGCGCTGGCAACACCAAGAGGAACCGATGATAAGAGGGAGGGTCGACCAACAGTTATCGACTACACAAGGGTGAAGCCTATTAGGACACTTTGGGAGCTAGATGGGGGGAGGGGGTGATTAGCTCCAATCGCTTCGTTGAAGATGATTTGAAGTGGAAAATTTGAAGTGATGCTAACAACCTTGATTTTACTTGTTATCCACCTCCTTAAGGAGACTAATCCAAGGGTTCACTCTCCTCATGATCTCATCCACTATGAAATCACTCCTCGAAAATAAACTGGAGGTGAAGAAGCTTTGTACAAGCTCACAACAAGAATACAAGCAAAACAAGTAAGTAAATATACACTATAATGAAAATCTTGTTTGCTTGTGTTGGAGCAATTTTTACTAACGGTCTAACTCAAATTTTGATGAGTATTATTGTGATCTAATGCATTTATCGAGTGTGCAAGGATTGACGGGTCTATGGGGCTTGACACCAGGATGAAATCCAACTAGGTCTGAGGATCCAATAGTTGGTGCGAAGCCCAGATAGGTCAAAGGGCTGACCTAATATTTGGCAGGAAGTCCGGCTGGGTCCGCGGGGCCTGACAGTTGGTCAAAGTCTAGTTGGGTCTATGGACCTAACAACTGGTGAGAGCACCAGGTGGGTCAAGAACCTAGTTGATAGATTGTAAGTTGGTAAGTAAAGATAAGTCACTGGAAGATGTGACTCAGTGAGGATGCGCCCCAATTAAGGGGATAGTAGGTGCCGATTCAATTTAGGTCCAATTTAGACCTTAACTAGATCCTAGTATGGAGGACATAGTCTAAGTTATATATTAATCATATTATAGATTATGCTAACTTTGTTTTACAGATTAAATATTTTTATTGGATTAACACATTTTACAGGGCAAAAGAAGCACAAAAGGCCTCGGGTGAACAGTACACGAGGCACCTTCCAAGAGATGGAAGGTGCCTTGAGTATTGTTCATGGAATGCACCTTCGAAGGCTTGGAAGGTGTCTTCCATCGGATAAAATTAAACTTCATCGATGATAAGGAGTGAGCTATTCGAGATAAGATTTTACACATTGAAGGCACCTTCAATACTATGGAAGGTGCCTTCCATGCTCAATAAAAGAGCATCTCAACTAAAGCTTCTCACACATCACTTCTACGATCTACTACACATCCGTTTAAAGTTCCGATTGCTCCAGCTTTCTGCTGTTGCTTTAAAGAAGTCGTTCTACCACCAAGCTACTTTTTTGTGTCATTCAATCATCTCCGGTAGATCGACAACAATACATCGAGCGCTATAAATTGTTGGTAATGTTTTATAGTGTTTTAATTTTTATACTGCTGCTTTAAAAGGAAAGTGTAGGCTATTACACTGTCCCTATCCTTACATTCAATTACCTCCTCCAGCGATTCTGAAAGAGGCATTTAGTTAATTACCCATCGATAGGTCTGCAGGACCTGGATCTTGGAGTAGGAGTCATAGAAGTCTCCAAACCAAGTAAAATCGACTGAATTTTTTGTGTGTTCTTTTTTAGTTTAATCTTTTCACTGTAATTTTAATTTAAAGTTTAAAATTACTCTTTTTTCAAAAACACGTGATTTATCCCCCTCTCATGTGCTCACGATCCAATAAGTGGTATCAGAGTCTAGTTACCTCTGAATTGGTGCAACCACCGATCGAGCAGGTGGATCATTGCTTTTTCGATTTCTTCGATTTCTGTCGCTTAATTATAACTTCAATAACTGTACCTTTTTTCCACACTACTTACCCCAAGACCCTGTCTTGGTATCCATTTTAAGTTTTCTATTTTAGTAAATTAATGACCCAAACCAAGGGGTCCAACACTACTCATCCTCTGCTATTTAAAGGAGATGACTTCCCTTACATGAAGAGAAGAATGGAAGTATATCTAAAGACCGACTTTGACGAGTAGTTCAGCGTCACCAAAGGATACAAGGCGCCAGCCGACTACAACACCGAAAATCTAATTGATCCATAAGATTAAAATCTAGAGATGAATAAAAAGGCCCAGATCAACTTCAAGGCCCTCAACATAATTCAATGTGGTCTGACGAAGGAAGAGTTGAACCGCATCGGACCATATGAAAATGCAAAGGAGCTCTAGGACAAGCTCATAGAACTACACGAAGGGACCAGCGACGTAAATGTAACTAAAAGAGATTTGTTCTTAAATAAGTTATTTAACATCAAAATATATGAAGGAGAGATTGCAAGAATCAAGGACATCCTCAACAGACTCCACACAATCAGCCACCAGATGGAGAATCGAGATCTAATAAGGTATGCTCTAAATACATTTTCTCGAAATGCACTGCGGGCATCCATCGTGGATGACTATAAAGTTTTGAGAAATTTATCTAAATTAAAATTAGATGAATTATTCTGTGAATTAGAGTTGCACGAACAAACTAACGCCAAACCTGCTGAGAAAGGTATTGCTCTTGTTGTAGGATTGTCTAAAGAAAAAATCCAGAAATAAATTAGAACTAGAAGATGTGTCTGACCCAGACTTAGGCGATGAAGAACACCTAGTGAACCTGGTAATAAAGATGTTCACTAGGAGAAAAAAAGACTTCACCAAGAAGGATCTGGAGAAAATCAAGTCTACTCTCAACAACAAGGCAAATGTGACATACTTTGGATGCAACAAGAAGTGACACTACAAGCACGATTGCCCAAATCTCAAAAGGAAGAAATCCCTCAAGGCAACCTAGGACGAATCGTCCGCGGAAGAGTCGGACGAATCGTCCGCGGAAGATTCGGATGAATCGTCCGCGGAAGAGTCGGACGACAATGACGAACCAAAGCACACTAATTATCTCGTGCTGATGGTAAATGGACCAGAATCAGAAAGTGAATAAGAAGATGGGTCCGAACCTGAATCGAGCTATGAGTTCGTACTCATTTATGAAGGTTTCGACGAGGTACAATATATTTTAAGCAAAAAAAATTCAAAATAATTACATATTTACATAGGAAATTGACTATCTCTGCAAACAAAATGAATGAACTAAGTATGGAAAATAAAATACTTAACAAACAACTAAAATTAACCTAAATAACTAAGTTGATTCAAATTGGAATCCCAACTCAAGTTGTAAAACTTGAGGAAGATAATTCTAAATTAAAAGATGAAGTAATTGAACAAAAATAACTTTTAGAAAAATTCACAACTAGTACTTGGATCACAACGAGCTATGTAAAATAAGTCCGGACTTGGATATAAGTCTAGCTCGACTAGCAAAACCTTTATATCTCTAGTCACCCAAAATAAAAATTAAACCAAAACCTGGGTTCCGAAAGCGTGCCTAATCAAGCAAGTAGGAATCAATTAATACTATGTACCTAAAATAAAATATACTACCTAAATCAATATAAAACAAATAACTCACCATTACGCTAAAAAATTAAACCTTCAAAACTAAATTCAAACCTAAAAAATAAAATGAGATTAAAAAATAAACTTAAATCAAGTAAATATGAAATTAATTTAAATTCAAACTATAATCAAGTTTATTATAACTATAAAGTAAATCAATACAAACCTAAAACCTAAACCCAAAGTTCAATAATTCAGGGAGAGACTCCAAATTAGTTGACACCTCCAAATTAATAATTTATTTGATTGGGTAATTAGAATTAGGTTAAATAGGGATAAAAGTTTAACTTGATAAATGATATTGGAGAAGTTTTGGACAATAGTAGGTTAGGGAAGTTCTATCTATGCATGTCTAGAAAGATATGACTTCGACCTGGTACATTTGGCGTAGTGAAACTAACTGAAGTTACCCCTTACTAATTCTAGTTGGTTAGAATAAAGTTTTGTACTAAGTTTAGTGGACAGGACTATTTGAAAAAATTTAAAGGTGTAGTTACTCTAATGATGTCCAGGTGACTCACCACAGCTTAGACATTTATCTAAAAAATACCTATTTATTGAATCCAAAGCTAAACTTGAATCTAAAATAAGTTAAATCAAAATCCTAAAATTCAACTTAACTCATCTCATAAAATTATAGGATAACATGATTGAAAATATAGATTGGATGAGATGAATAAGGATAAATTAAATTAAATTAAATTAAAATGAAACAAAACTTAGCTTAAAAAAATTAAGGCATAATTAACTTAAACTTAAATTAACTTAAAATTAAAACTCAAAACTAAATCAACTTAAAATTTAAACTCAAAATTAAAACTTAAAACTTAACTTTAAAATTAAAAATTAAAAATTAAAAATTAAAATTAAAACTTAACTTAAAATTAAATTAAAATTAAAATTAAAATTAAAATTTAAAGATTAACCTTAAATTTAAATTAAAAATTAAAATTAAAAGTAAAAAATTAACTTTAAATTTACCATAAAAATTAACTTAAAACTTAAAATTAAAATCAAATATAAACTTAACTAAAAAATTTAAAATTAACTTAAAACTTAAATCAAATTAACTTAAATTAAAATTAAAATCAAATTTAAATTGAACTTGAAATTAAAATCAAATTTAAACTTAACTTAAAAATTAAATTAAAATTTAAAAATAAGAAAAAAGGGACTGAGAAGGACATGAAAATTCCCTCCCAATCGACTGAAGGTACCTTTAATATACTTGAAGGTGCCCTCTATAACATATTGATGGTGCCTTTCATTTGGTTGAAAGTTCCTTCAACCCAAATTTTTGCAACGAATAGAGGTTTGCTCTTTGTTTGCGTTTCTTCACAACAAGACGCCTTCCACTTAGTTTTTCCATCTTTTACTCCACTTTTCCTCCAAAATTCCCAACAATACCTCCTAGGTACGCTCTAACTCAATCTATCTAATTGTTTATGCTACTTGTATGTTTTTTTCTTGAATGCTTGTATGTATAAACTACTTTAAGAAGTGATAGAATATTATTCTGTCCCAGCCCAGTTCTAGCAGTATCCCTTCTGCTAATGCTAGATTCCTACTGAGCAACTTAGGCTAGATTTCCTAGAGTGGTCATATATTGCATTAAAATCTAGGTTTTTTAGTAGATCATTTTTTACCCAATACTATGCCTCTATTATAGAAGTTATAAATTATTATCAGTTAGATAGGTTAGTTTACTATAGCCATTAAGTAAACTTAGATTTATGTGCCTAATTTTATAACAATCTAGTTAAGAATGATGACCTGACATACTCCACCAGAGTAGGTGGTAAGAACTTTAGGTTCTCATCCACTCTATTGTATGATAGTTTAGGATTTAGGAGTTCTACATGCCCTTTTCTGTGTTGCCCTAGTAAGGATTTGTCATTTGGCGAACCCTACTCCCACATTAAATTATATATTATCCATATGTATTTCTTTGGGGAGGAGAGAGTACCCATTGTGACTGACTTCAGGTTTCTCTCTCTTAAGGTTCAGGACTATGTTCTGTATTGATTTTTGACCACCTGCATTTTACTCATCACATCTCGTGATGTTGCGATGATGAGACCCTCTCACTCTTTCTTCTTCTATGCACTATGCTAGCGCCTAGACAACAACATTGCATTACATATGTTTTAGAATATCATTCATGTATCCAGTCTCATTACTAGGCAACAGGTTCATATGCCCTACTGTTATGTCTTGACTTCCATTTTTTTGACCATAGGGGTAGATATTGTTGGTGCAATCATGCCCTGGAGGTTTCAATATGTTGACAACTATTTAAGTTTAGGTTAATACGTTGGATCTAACATACAGTGTGAGTTTGCAGGAGAAGTTCTTGCAGGTCGGAAGATCGGATGCAAGGCAAGAGAAGTCCAAGAAGGTCGAGAACTGGATTCTTGGCAAAAGAATCCTTGCAGGTCAGAAGACCGGATGCAAGGCAAGAGAAGTCCAAAAAGGTCGAGGACCGGATTCTTGGCAAAAGAAGTTCCTGCAGGTCATAAAGCTGGATGCATGATCCCTCACATATCAGAAATCGATTGGAAAATCAATTTAGACACGGCTGTGAGGCAGAATGCCTCTGGATCGATCAGTCGATCGATTGGAAGGAAGCCAATCGATCGACCGATCGATTGGAAGGTTCTGCGCGAAGCACAGAGTGCTTCTGGATCGATCAGCCGATCGATTGGGGAAATCCAATCGATCGAGCGATCGATCCAGGATGCTTCTGTGCGAAGCACAAAATGCTTCTGGATTGATCAGCCGATCGATTGGGGCAATTCAATCGATCGAGCGATCGATCCAGGAAGCCTCTGTGTGAAGCACAGATTTCCCTTGGATCGATCAGCCGATCGATTGAGGTTACTCAATCGATCGAGCGATCGATCCACAGAGCTGCGATTTCACGAGCAGTGGTCTGAATTGATTCAAGAATTGCACCGATCGATTAAAACTCAAGTGAAGCAATCTAAGCCGTTGATCGTGACACGATGGTTTCCAACGGATACTTATGAATCGATCCAAATATGACTCCGATCGATTCACAGCGACGGCTACGTGAGAAACGATTAGTTTTCTCAACATTTAAAGGCAGGGAAGAAAAAGAAAAGAGATAAGAAAACAAAGAGATACTGTTCCATTGCTCTCCAAGGTCTCAACTCTCTCAAGTGCTCAAGATCTTCAAAAGGTGCTCAAGTTCAGAATCTCCCTCTCGCTACTTTCTCAAATCTCACGCAGCGAAGAAGAAGCCTTTCTAAAGTCTGTAATATTTCTTTTCTTCTTCATTGTGGTGAGTGTGATCCTTTACTTTGGAGAGGAAGAGTTGTAACTGTGTAAGGTTTCTCCACCTTCGGTGTGATTCCGAGAAGGAGGGTTTTTGATAGTGGAAGAGTGTGAGTGGTGTGGATCCTTGGACTAGTCACTTCCTTGGGGAGGTGGATAACAAGTAAATATCCGAGTTAGCATTGCCTTCGAGTTTCCACTGCGCAAAATCAATTGATCAAGAAAATGAAGTGAGCCATTCACCCCCCTCTAGCTCAACCGATCCTAACAAGTGGTATCAGAGCATTGGTTTGCTTTTGAGGATTCATCGCCAAGAAAGCACAAGTTAAAGAGCTACAAGATGTCTTTGAAGGAGGGACATAGTACTTCATGACCACCATTCTATGAAGACAGTAATTTCACGTATTGGAAGAGCCGCATGGAACACTATCTTATGACCAAGATTGACATGTGGTTCTCAATCACGGAGGGATTTACAGCGCCAACCGAAAATGGAAGAATGCTTGAATCATTAAGGTGGACTGTTGAACAAAAAATGAAGGCTCAAGCAAATGCAAAGGCGATTGTGACTCTTCAATGTGGATTAAGCTCGGAACAACTCAACAAGGTTGGACCCTTCAAGAGTGCCAAGGATTTATGGGACAAGCTCATTGAGCTAAATGAAGGCACCAAGGATTCAAGAATTGCAAAGAGAGATCTCTTGATAAACCAACTCCAAAATTTCATAATGAAGGAGGGAGAAACGGTAAGTTCACTACATGGGAGGTTCAAGGAACTCCTAAACGTTCTTCATTCAGTTGGAAAGAGTGTAGAGAACCGAGACCTCATAAGGTATGCTTTAAAATCCTTCCCAAGAAACTCATTATGGTCATCCATGGTGGATGCATATAAGGTATCAAGGGATTTGTCAATAGTAAAGTTGGATGAATTATTTTGTGAACTTGAATTACATGAGCAAGCTAACACAAGCCACAAAGAGAAAGGTATAGCTTTGGTTGCAGGTAAAAAGAGCAAAAAAAATCACAAGGAAAAGAAAAAGGAGAAGAAGGAGTCATCTTCGGAATCTGAACAAAATAGTGATAGTGATAGTGATGAAGAGCTATCATCTAGTGAAATGACAAACTTTGTTCGAAGAATGATGAGACATTCAAGGAAGTTTGACAAAAAGGATGTCAAGAAGATTTTCAATGATGAAAAGAGAAAAGGTAAATCTCTTGTGGATTCTAAGTCTAAGACTGATGTTATTTGCTATGAATGCAAGAAAAAGGGGTACTACAAAACGGAGTGTCCAAAGTTGAAGAAGCAAGAGGAAAAGATCAAGAAAAAGAAGAAGGCTTTGAAAGCCACATGGGATGACTCATCGTCAAGCTCATCGGAAGAAGATGAAAGGAAGAGCTCAAAGCATATGACTCTCATGGCCTTAAGCCATGTTGAAGATAGTGAAGATGAAGATAGTCATAGAGAGGATGTGGAGTCTTCAAGTGAGTCATCATCTAGTGATGACGAGGTAATTTCTTCCAAGCTTGATAAGATGTATGCCACCATTGCATGCTTAACCAACGCACTAGCTAAATCAAAAGGGAAGGTTAAGAAATTGCAAAATGACTTGAAATCACTTAAAAATGAAGTTGTGTTATGTGAAACTTGCATGCTTCATGAAAATGACAAAAATGATTTTGATGATCATAAAAAGGAAAATGTATCGTTGAAATTACAAGTTCATAATCTTAGATGTGCTCTAGAAAAATTTACTTCAAGCTCAAAGTATTTAGACATGATTCTAGGAGCTCAAAGGGGTGTGTACAACAAAGCGGGACTAGGTTTTAAATCACAAGATAAGAAAGTTAAATTCATGTCTTTAATTAGTAGAAATCATGCTTCAAGAGTTAAGTTTGTTCAAGCTTGGGTACCCAAGTAATTTGTTATTGATGCTACCGGACCCAAGGTTTGGGTACCAAAACATTTGGTTTATTATGTTTAAACAGGCATGCACCGAGGGGGAGCATCCAACAACATGGTTCGTAGATAGTGGATGTTCTAAGCATATGACGGGGGACTTATCAAAATTTTCATCATTTAGACACAAAAGTAAATGTACCGTTTCTTTTGGTAATAGTGGTGAGTTAAAAGTTGTAGGAATAGGAGATATTAGAATTTCCAAAAAATTTGTTATAAAAAATGTGCTATTAGTGAAAGGCATGGTCTTTAATCTTTTAAGTGTTAGTCAACTATGTGATTCGGGTTATGGAGTTGAGTTCAACTCATCTCAATGCCTAATCAAGCATAGTGAACTAAACACCAATATTCTCATAGGCCATAGAAGAGAGAATATTTATCAAGTTGAACTATTTGGTACTACTAATGTGTTTGCTAAGTGTCTCATGTCCAAAGAAGAGGAGACATGGTTTTGGCACCGGAGACTCGCTCACACCAACATGAAGAATATCAAAAACCTTTCAAAGAAGGAGTTGGTGCAATGATTGCCAAAGTTGAAGTTTCAAAAAGACAAAATATGTGATGCATGTCAAATGGGTAAGCAAACCAAAGCTACTCATAAAGGTAAAAATGTTGTAAGTACCTCAAATGCTTTGGAGCTCATTCACATGGATTTATTTGATAGTAGTAAATATATTTCTTTAAATGGTAGTAGATATTGCTTTGTGATTGTGGATGATTACACTAGATATACATGGGTGTTTTTCTTGAAACATAAGGATCAAACTCTAGATACCTTGATTACTTTTTGTAATAGAGTAGAAGATGAAAAGGCTCATAAGATAAACAAGATAAGAAGTGATCATGGAAGTGAGTTTGAAAATGATAGATTCACAACTTTTTGTATAGAAAAAAGATATAAACATGAATTTTCCACCCCTAGGACTCCTCAACAAAACACAGCTGTTGAGAGGAAAAATAGGGTTTTGCAAGAGGCCGCTCGGAGCATGTTAAATGAATATTCACTTCATAGCTTCCTATGGGCCGAAGCAATTAATACGGCATGTTATGTGCAAAATCGAACATTAATACATAGGTTTCTAGGAAAAACACCTCATGAGTTGTGGTTTGGTAAACCACCTACAATTAAGCATCTTAGAGTGTTTGGGTGTAAGGTCTATATTCTAAACACCAAAGATCACTTGGGAAAGTTTTCCGCTAAGGCGGATGAGGGGATCCTTGTAGGTTACTCAAGTCATAGCAAGGCGTATCGAATTTACAACAAAAGATCAAAATTAGTTGAAGAATCACTAAATGTTGTCTTTGAAGAAAATCCTTCTTTGAACTCTATAAGAACAAACGATGAAGAAATATGCTTTGAGTTAGAGAAATTAACATTGGATGGAGTAGATCATCAAGGAGAAGAAAATAAAAAAAGTGATGGTGAGAAAAATGAATCTTTGCCACTTGAACCCGAAATTATAATAAATCAAGAATCAAGACCTACTAGGATTCATGTAAATCATCCTTTAGATCAAGTAGTAGGAGACATCACTCAAGGAGTGAGAACTCGATCTTACTTTAGAAATGAAGGAAGCCAAGTCGCCTTGATATCTCAAATAGAACCAAAAACCATTGATGATGCCTTGTTTGATCCCGATTCGATTTTAGCAATGCAAGATGAACTATCTCAATTTGAGAGAAGTCAAGTTTGGGATTTAGTTCCTAGGCCTACAAACAAATCGATTATTGATACAAAATGGATTTTTAGAAACAAACTTGATGATAAGGGGATCGTTGTAAGAAACAAAGCTAGATTGGTTGCTAGGGGTTTCAATCAAGTAGAAGAGTTAGACTATGATGAAACTTATGCACTCGTAGCAAGATTGGAGTCAATTAGGATGATGTTGGCATTTGCCGCCCACAAGGGGTTCAAATTGTACCAAATGGATGTAAAATCAGCATTTTTGAATGGTGTTATAAAAGAAGAGGTATATGTTGAGCAACCACCGGGGTTTGAAAATTTGGAATGTCCAAATCATGTATATAAACTTAAAAAGGCCTTATATGGGCTAAAACAAGCTCCCCGGGCTTGGTATGAACGATTGTCAACATTTATAGTATCAAAAGGGTTTCATAGAGAAAACATTGATCCCACTTTATTTTTGAAAAATAGTGGTAATGATATGTTTGTGGCCCAAGTATATGTAGATGACATTATTTGTGGTTCTACAAATAAATATTATTTAAATGAATTCATTATTCACATGGAGAGTGAATTTGAAATGAGTTTGGTTGGTGAATTGACATTTTGCCTAGGGTTACAAATTAAGCAAACAAGAGAAGACATTTACATTCATCAATCTAAATATGTTAAAGAGCTATTTAAGAAATTTGGAATGGAAAATGTAAAGGAAATATCTACTCCCATGGCCACTAGTACTAAATTGGATAAAAACGTTGAGGGGAAAGAAGTTGACTCCAAGATGTATCGTAGTGCTATAGGGAGTCTTCTCTATCTTACGGCTAGTAGACCCGACATACTTTTTGCCGTAGGTATATGTGCACGGTATCAATCTTGTGCCAAGGAGTCACATTTGAGTGCCGTTAAGCGAATTCTTCGTTATCTCAAGGGGACTCAAAATGTTGGTCTTTGGTATCCTAGAACCGAAACTTTTGACCTAGTGGGTTATACCGATTCCGATTATGCCGGTTGCAAATTGGATCGCAAAAGTACTAGTGGTAGTTGTCAATTTCTAGGATCTTCTTTAGTAAGTTGGTCAAGTAGAAAATAATATTGTGTAGCTCTATCCACAACCGAAGAGGAATATATTGCCATGGGGGAGTGTGTATCACAATTATTGTGGATGACTCATACTCTAGAGGACTATAAACTTACTTATACCAATGTTCAAGTTCTTTGTGATAATGTGAGTAGAATTAACTTGACCAAAAATCCCGTTCATCATTCAAGAACGAAACACATAGAGGTTAAACATCATTTTATTCATGTTCATGTAACTCGAGGTAATATCATCTTAAATTATGTTGGATCCAAATCAAACTTAGCCGATATCTTCACTAAACCTCTTCCCGAAGTTGAATTTAGCTTTCTTAGAAGGGAATTGGGAATGTGTTGTATTGATTAAATCTGTAAAATACCGAAAAATGGCGAATAATGATAAGGGAATTTTTCGGAATTTTTGGGGAATTTTTCCGAGCTCGTACAGACGAGTTATCGGGGATAAAAACGGGGTCTGTGGAAACCTGTTTGGGCTACCCCGTTTTAACGAGGAAAAGTGAATTTATTTGTTTCTTTCTTTTTTTTTTCTTTTTCTTTTGTTTTCGCCGAACTTCTTCTGTTTCCCCAACCCGGCGATTTCTCTCCTTAAACCGCCGCCCGATCCCTTCTCCTCCTCCGCCGGTTGTCTTCTTCCTCTTCACAGCACCTCCGCCGGCCACCAGTTTTGACCTAGTGCCGCCTCGCTTGTGCCCTAGCACCGCCGGGTGACGATTCTCCTCTGCCCTAGCGCCGTCCTCCGTCCTTTTCTCCGATGCCGCAGGGCAGATCGCCGGCGATTTGAGCCCGACTTTCCAGATCCCGTGCCCCTCTCCTCTGTCGATCCCAACATCTTCTCCTCACGCCAACAATGAACGCTGTTGGATCGGGCCAGATCCAGTGATCGCCGGTGGGAATAAAGGTCGTTAGGGTTCTAGAGGTGAGCAATTGATTTCCTCTTCCTCTTGGTTCTTCTCGGCACCGATCAACGCTCGAGCGCCGGCCGCCGGCATCCGAGACCCCCAGCCGATCTCTCACTTTCAGTAGCATCGGGTCTCCTTCCATCATTGTTCACCGAAGCTTGGAGAGATGCCCTAGATTCTGTTCACTTTCCGACACCACCAGTGAGATGCACCAACACTGTATCTGTCGTCGGGGGTTGTGGTCGCCGGAGAAGGATCGATGCTAGAACTTCCTCTTCATGATCCGATTTGTAAGTGTGAGGTAGGTGGTTTTTAGCAAGTATGGTGAGACTCTTTTGTCTTTGTTTTCCTTCCTACCTGATCGATGGTTGTACTCATCTGATTTGCAGTGGGTTTGCAGAGCCATTTAGTAGCATTATGGACCTATTGAATGCCGACCAACAATTGATGATTTTGGGTATTTGATTGGGAAGACAACAATCACCATCTTGCTTGATCATATGGCAGCAAGTATCTTCGAGTGAGTCAATAGCAAAGTCGATTGGATTTGGGTAAGTTAGTTTAAAGGTTATTTGAATTCAGGTTTGAATTTGATATATGTGTTGAATCAGGGCTAAATTGGGTCAATTACTATGATTGGTTATGCTTATTGCAAGTCCAAATTTGAATGGATTAGTTAAGTCAATTGAGGAGTTAGATGATCCAATTAGGGTTTATAATTGGATCTGAATTTATGATAGTTTCTCGAGGATTTGATTTAGCTAATTTATTTATATGAAATTAGCTAAATCTGGATATTATGTATTACAGGACTCTGATTCGAGACGAGCATCTCGACGTTGGATTGGACTGGATTGGACCTGCTATTGGAGGCGGGTACCTTGACTTATCTTTTTGATATGTCTTGTTGATATGTCTAGTAGGTTGATATGGACTTGTTTAGTAATAATTATGTTCGTCCTTGTTTCGGTACGTCACTACGGGATACCTGTTTCATGCTTGTTTGCTCACCTGATATGCATTTTATGCTAGTACCCACATGATTATATATATATATGCTCAGAGAGATAGTGACATACCATGCTTGTTATGTTCAGGACCTAGGTTTTTGATATCCTATCTGACCTGTGTACTTTAGATCTTCGTATTTGACCATCGATATTATGATACTCATTTTATTTATATGGATATGGTTATGCTGATCAGTTTATTGCCATGCTTAGTGTCATGCATCATGATTGCATGCTGCGCGATTGTCGGCTCCACTATGGTTGAGCACATCGTCAGTTACATGTACTGCACACACCACCACTCATGGGTTAGTGGTATATCAGACAGGTGTGTGACGGTTCTGCTGTTTGGCTTCGTTGGTCTGAGGACTCAGCGTGGCAGACAGTTTCGCTCTATTTGGCTCCGCTGGCATTTAGTGTAGCAGCGTAGTAGCCGGCAGACGGTGGACTCTGTTTGGCTCCGTTGGTCAGGTGACTCAGCGTGGTAGCCGGCAGAGATACCTCCCCGTTATCGTATACCGGGAGATGAGAGCATTGAGCTCCCCCATTTATGATTTGGGGTCAGAGGACAGGAGTACTCCGACAGCATCCCGTCCACTCACTCACTCATCAGGTGTAGTGATGGTAGAGTGCACGGTTGTCACAGCCCTACCCACTCGGTCTCACCATTGTGTGTGAGATGACTGACTAGCGTCAGGGGTGACCAGGACGCATCATTGGCATCATATGCATTTTTTTTCATTTACTGCTTGTGTTTGCTGCACTTATATGCTGCATTTGGATGGATGCATATGTTTGACATGCATACAGGATTTATGACACTTCCGGTCTGACGACCTGATTATTCTGATAGGTGGCCCTGGTGAGTGCAGTACTCTTCAGCCTTTTCGATTATGCATTACCTTCTTTCGTTCAGGAGACTGTACTCCATAGTTATTACTATTTGATATAGTTTACTATACATGTCAACTAGGTATCTGCTGAGTTGTTGAACTCACCCCCGTGGACTCTATATTTTTTCAGGTATCAGGTTGTTATGATGTCGCTTGGAGTATCCTGTCTGCTGGTCCTCACGTCACATCAGAGGACTTATCGGTTTCATGTATGTTTTGTTTATTTATGTATCAGTTTGTTTAGCTCTTTACTCCGGTTTTATTTTTGGAGTGTTGATGTTGTTATGTGGTATTTTGTATTTGTTGTTGGTTGTGTAAGCCTAGCCGGCTAGCAGTTTTTGTGCTTTGGTTTGTATTGGGTTTCTGTCATTTTTGTTGTGTTGGTTTTGTTCCAGCCGTGTGGGCTGATGATATATATATAACTGCGTGGTTGTGTGTATATTCCAGCCGCCTGTGGCTGATGTATATTATGCCTGTAGAAATGCTTCAGATTGTCACCCGTACAGGGGAGGTGCTGCCGAAATTTTTTCGGACAGGGACTCCTCTGGGGCATGACAATTTTAGTGGTATCAGAGCAGGTATACGATACTTGCTATGTGTTTTGGATTTTCGAGATTTATCTGATATCAATTTATTTGGTATCAGAGATCGGCTTACGAGTCTTATTTTCCCGGTGTTTCGGATTTTCTATTTTGGTCTTCTCGATGTGACTTTTCAAATTTTGGGACCTGGCAGCAGCAGGACATCTCCAAGCTATAGGAGGTATGTTGGTATACTGTTATCCTACATTTTTGTTAGTATATGCACCGTTGACTATTATAGTTTGTGACATGTATTAACACTCTTTACTAGTACCTGTCTAGTTGAGATAGTAGATATTTTATGTATTAGGTAAAACCCTGATGATGATCGACCTTGATAGAGATTAAGGGTTACAGTTTCTGGTGATTTATCATATCATACACTAGTAGTTTTTAGCTTATGTTATTACTAGTTGGTTAACAGATTGAGGCACATACCAGCCTCTGCTTTTAATAGCTGGGTAGTGGATAGTATTTATATCTTTATGTTGACCTAGCCAGTAGTATACCATGTTATCTTAGTTAATTTCATTAGTAGATAATTGATCTACTCTTGTGAGATCGATCAGTAGAAGTTTGATTTACCATAGTTGCTTGAAGGGGATTAATGTAATCTTGATCAGTTGGTAGATGGCCGATTTAGTTTTGTTGGACCGATCAGTAGAGGACCATCGTACCCTATTTTTTATGGAGATGCTGATCTTTGGGTTGTTTGTGCTTAGTTTGGTATCAGAGCACATTTGAGTACATGTTTTGTACTGACGTGGAAAAGACTGAGTTGATCGTATATCATTGTCGATTTTGGTCAGTCTTTAGAGGATTGATTTATCCTATTCCGTGGGTACCTTAAATTTAGACTGTATGTATCTTGTAGGATAACTTAGAAGGTGGCGTAGGGTTTGTGTGGTAGATTGGATTTAAAATATGTTGATTATGCATATTTATGTGGTGTGTAGATATGATTGTTATGAGTTGAAGGAATTCTATGATGGATAGTTCATTTGCAGATAGTGTGGGTATTCCCATCTCGATGTGGTTATTGTAGGTTCCTTGTGGATTATAGCTATTTAGTTAGCTGTACGTGTCTGATTGACATATTGGAGGTATCTTATTGATTTAAATATGTGTAGTGGTATGTGCACATGGGTGTGAATGTCATGTTGGAAGTATCTTGTCGACTACATCGGTGTTGTGATATGTACATATGTGTTTGGTGTAGTATCTGAGGTATCTTGATGATTATGTGTGATTTGTGAAAGCACCTGGGTTTTAGTATGCCTTGTTGGAAGTATTACGTTGATTATACTCTTGGCATATGTTTATATATGTCAAGTGAGTGTTGTTTGAGGGTATTGTTGATTTTACCTACGATGATATGTGCACACGGGTTCGGTATACATTGTTGGAGGTATCATGGTGAATTATACCTATGATGTGAGTATTTTTGGTGTGTACTAATTGAAGGATTATGTCGATCATACATATGTTGTGTGTGCACGTGTGTCAAATGTATCGTTGGTAGCATCATGATGATTCTACCTATGTTAAAAGTAGAATGTTAAATGTCTACATTATGATATTGGTTGTTTTACCCTGTCAACTAATTTTCCCATTAGTGGGTGACCGACCCACTAGGAGGAAGATAAAGTTGACTATGGATTTGATTTGCTTACTGGGTGGTTATACCCTAGGCTACCCACAGTGATCTATGGTAGAGAGATCTTGTGCAGTCTCTAGCTAGATAGTTAGGTGCTTTGGGCACTTATGTATTGTTGTGGTAGAGCGTAGCTCCCACATGTTATGGATCGTTTGTGGTAGAGTGTAGCTTCCACATATTCTGGATTCCCACATATTTAGGGATTGTTTTGTAGTGGAACGTTGCTCCTACATATTTCGGGTTGTTTGTAGCGGAGCATTGCTCCCATATTTATTGTGGATACATATTTTGGATTATTTGTGGTGGAGCGTTGCTCCCACATATGGAGGATTTCTTGTGGTAGAGCGTTGCTCCCACATATGTGGTATTTCGTGTGATAGAGCATTGCTCTCACACTGGAGGTTCTATTCTTTGGTGATTATATATCGTTGGTGATTAGATCTATTTATTGTTGAGGATCTTATGGTTAGGAATGTCTGTGATACGGACATTATGTGTCTTGGTTTTACCATTAGTGCTTGTGGTGCCCTAGATGTTATCATGGACTCAATGATTGGGGTATCCCTAGAATGTTTGGATCGGTTTCCATTGTCTTTGTTGACGATGTTGTGATTTATTACGGATCTGAGGTGAGTCACGTACACTACCTTTGCATAGATCTAAAGATGTTTCGACGAGAACATGTATATGTGATTATCTGTAGTACTGATTTGGTTGTCTTCTGTGAGATGTTTGAGACACACGGTCACCAGTAGGAGTATACCGTGGTTCCACAGGAGATCGAGGTTGTTACCGTTGGGAGTAGACGGAGTCTATAGAAGAGGCTCGCAACTTCCTTTGTTTGGCTCGATATTTCCGGAGATACGTTGAGGGTTTCTCACGGATTGCTATGTTACTTACACGCCTGATCATGAAAGGCGTGAAGTTTACTTGGACTATGGAATGCAAGACCAGCTTCTAGGAGCTGAAGTGGAGACTAGTGTCGGCTTCGATTTTTGGTTTTACCTTCTGGAGAGGACGGATATGTCCTCTACCTCGATGCATCTATTTAGGGTTTGAACGCCGTTCTGATGCAGCACGATAGAGTATTCTCCTATGCTTTGCGTCGGTTGAAGAAGCATGAGAAGAACTGTCCTGTACATGATCTAGAGCTAGCCGTCATCATCTTTGCTTTGAAGCTTTGGCGGCATTATTTATACGACATTACATTGGAGATTCTCACAGTTCATAAGAGTCTCAAATAACTTTTTACTTAGAGGGAACTTAATCTCCGATAGAGGAGATGGATAGAGTTTCTGAAGGATTATGATTGTACCATTAGCTACCACCCGGGGAAAGCTAATGTGGTTGCCGATGCACTTAACCGAAAGTCCAGAGGGACTTTAGCTTGCCAAAGAGTTGTGGTTACAGACTTGATTCAAGGTTTCTCCGAGTTGGGCCTTGAGAGGTAAGGACAGACAGAGCAGGGTACTCTGGTTATCATGGTTGCTCAGTCGTCAATCAGGACGAGGATCCGAGAGCCCTAGGCTGTTGATAAGTATTTACAGTTTATTTGCAGTCAGATAGCTTCCGGGCAGCAGACCGAGTTCACACGAGATGAGGAGGGTGTTATACACTTCCAAGGCAGATTATGCGTACTTCAGTCTCATCCGGTCTTATAGGGGTTACTTCCAGAGGCTCATCGCTCATGATTTGTTGTCCACCTAGGCGGTACCCGTGTGTACTAAGATTTGAGGTGTTTCTATTGGTGGAACGACATGAAGGAAGACATCGCGGATTTTGTGGCTAGATGTCTTGTCTGTCAGCAAGTGAAGGCCGAGAATCAGAGATCTGTCGGCTTACTTCAGCAGATTTTTATTCCTGAGTGGAAATGAGAACATATTACTATGGACTTTGTGGTGAGTTTACCGAGGACATGACGAGACTATGATGCGATTTGGGTAATCGTTGATCAATTAACCAAATCCGCACATTTTTTTTTTAGCTATTCGGATGACAGATTTCCTGGATCGATTGGTAGATCTGTTTTGCTGGGAGATCATCAGATCACGTGATGTTCCGTTGACTATTATTTCGGATAGAGACCCCGGTTCACGTCTCATTTTTGACAGAGTCTGCAGCAGGCCTTGGGCACGCAACTCTGTTTCAGTACAGCTTTCCATCCTCAGACAGATGGATAGTCACAGCGGACCATTCAGACTCTAGAGGACTTGCTGAAGTCTTGTGTATTGGATTTTTTAGGCAGTTGGGAGACCATTTGTCATTGGTAGATTTCGCCTACAACAACGGTTTGCATTTGACTATCCAGATGTCACCGTTGAAGCGTTGCGTGGTAGGCCTTGTCGGACACCCACCCTCTGGGATGAGATTGTGGAGGCCCAATTGTTGGGACCTCATAGAGCTCAGCATGAGGCAGAGTTGGTCCGTACTATTAGATGGAGAGTGTCAGAGGCACAGTACTGCCAGAAGTATTATGCTGACTGGAGTCGGAGACTCTTAGAGTTCTCCATTTGCGACCAGGTATTTCTGCGAGTTTCATCCACGAAAGGGGTGAAGAGATTGGCCTTAGAGGTAAGCCAGTTCCGCGATACATTGGACCTTTCCAGATCCTGGAGAGGATTGGAGCGGTAGCTTACTGGCTAGCACTACCACTGTCCTTGGTAGGCGTGTACGACGTATTCCACGTATCTATGCTGAGGAGGTATATACTCGACCCGACACATGCGCTGACTGATATCTCAGTTCCAGTTCAGCTTGATGTCACTTATGAGGAGATTCCGGTACGGATTTTAGGACCGGAAAGAGCGTCAGTTGCGGAACAAGACAAACCGGTTGGTTAAGGTCGGATGGCAGCATCATACGGACGAGGAGGCTGCTTGAGAGCTCGAGGATACTATCCGAGCTCGATACCCCATCTTTTTACTTGAGGTGTGTAATTTAATTTACCGTTCAGCATTTATACTCTTTACCTATTGTTAGTGGTTGCTGATGGTAGATAATAAAATTTGTGGACCAAATTTTTATTAGTGGGGGAGAATGTAAAATACCGGAAAATGGCGAATAATTATAAGGGAATTTTTCGGAATTTTTGGGGAATTTTTCCGAGCTCGTACGGACGAGTTATCGGGGATAAAAACGGGATCCGTGAAAACCTGTTTGGGCTACCCCGTTTTAACGAGGAAAAGTTGAATTTATTTGTTTCTTTCTTTTTTTTTTTTCTTTTTCTTTTGTTTTCACCGAACTTCTTCTGTTTCCCCAACCCGGCGATTTCTCTCCTTAAACCGCCGCCCGATCCCTTCTCCTCCTCCACCGGTTGTCTTCTTCCTCTTCACAACACCTCCGCCGGCCACCAGTTTTGACCTAGTGCCGCCTCGCTTGTGCCCTAGCACCGCCGGGTGACGATTCTCCTCTGCCCTAGCGCCGTCCTCCGTCCTTTTCTCCGACGCCGCAGGGCAGATCGCCGGCGATTTGAGCCCGACTTTCCAGATCCCGTGCCCCTCTCCTCTGTCGATCCCAACATCTTCTCCTCACGCCAACAATGAACGCTGTTGGATCGGGCCAGATCCAGTGATCGCCGGTGGGAATAAAGGTCGTTAGGGTTCTGGAGGTGAGCAATTGATTTCCTCTTCCTCTTGGTTCTTCTCGGCACCGATCAACGCTCGAGCGCCGGCCGCCGACATCCGAGACCCCCAGCCGATCTCTCACTTTCAGTAGCATCGGGTCTCCTTCCATCATTGTTCACCGAAGCTTGGAGAGATGCCCTAGATTCTGTTCACTTTCCGACACCACCAGTGAGATGCACCAACACCTGTATCTGTCGTCGGGGGTTGTGGTCGCCGGAGAAGGATCGATGCTAGAACTTCCTCTTCATGATCCGATTTGTAAGTGTGAGGTAGGTGGTTTTTAGCAAGTATGGTGAGACTCTTTTGTCTTTGTTTTCCTTCCTACCTGATCGATGGTTGTACTCATCTGATTTGCAGTGGGTTTGCAGAGCCATTTAGTAGCATTATGGACCTATTGAATGCCGACCAACAATTGATGATTTTGGGTATTTGATTGGGAAGACAACAATCACCATCTTGCTTGATCATATGGCGGCAAGTATCTTCGAGTGAGTCAACAGCAAAGTCGATTGGATTTGGGTAAGTTAGTTTAAAGGTTATTTGAATTCAGGTTTGAATTTGATATATGTGTTGAATCAGGGCTAAATTGGGTCAATTACTATGATTGGTTATGCTTATTGCAAGTCCAAATTCGAATGGATTAGTTAAGTCAATTGAGGAGTTAGATGATCCAATTAGGGTTTATAATTGGATCTGAATTTATGATAGTTTCTCGAGGATTTGATTTAGCTAATTTATGTATATGAAATTAGCTAAATCTGGATATTATGTATTACAGGACTCTGATTCGAGACGAGCATCTCGATGTTGGATTGGACTGGATTGGACCTGCTATTGGAGGCGGGTACCTTGACTTATCTTTTTGATATGTCTTGTTGATATGTCTAGTAGGGTATAGCCTTTAGTAATAATTATGTTCGTCCTTGTTTCGGTACGTCACTACGGGATACCTGTTTCATGCTTGTTTGCTCACCTGATATGCATTTTATGCTAGTACCCACATGATTATATATATATATGCTCAGAGAGATAGTGACATACCATGCTTGTTATGTTCAGGACCTAGGTTTTTGATATCCTATCTGACCTGTGTACTTTAGATCTTCGTATTTGACCATCGATATTATGATACTCATTTTATGTATATGGATATGGTTATGCTGATCAGTTTATTGCCATGCTTAGTGTCATGCATCATGATTGCATGCTGCGCGATTGTCGGCTCCACTATGGTTGAGCACATCGCCAGTTACATGTACTGCACACACCACCACTCATGGGTTAGTGGTATATCAGACAGGTGTGTGGCGGTTCTGCTATTTGGCTCCGTTGGTCTGAGGACTCAGCGTGGTAGCCGGCAGACAGTTCCGCTCTGTTTGGCTCCGCTGGCATTTAGTGTAGCAGCGTGGCAGCCGGCAGACGGTGGACTCTGTTTGGCTCCGTTGGTCAGGTGACTCAGCGTGGTAGCCGGCAGAGATACCTCCCCGTCGTCGTGTACCGGGAGATGAGAGCATTGAGCTCCCCCATTTATGATTTGGGGTCAGAGGACAGGAGTACTCCGACAGCATCCCGTCCACTCACTCACTCATCAGGTGTAGTGATAGTAGAGTGCACGGTTGTCACAACCCTACCCACTCGGTCTCACCATTGTGTGTGAGATGACTGACTGGCGTCAGGGGTTACCAGGACGCATCATTGGCATCATACGCATTTTTACATTTACTGCTTGTGTTTGCTGCACTTATATGCTGCATTTGGATGGATGCATATGTTTGACATGCATACAGGATTTATGACACTTCCGGTCTGATGACCTGATTATTCTGATAGGTGGCCCTGGTGAGTGCAGTACTCTTCAGCCTTTTCGATTATGCATTACCTTCTTTCGTTCAGGAGACTGTACTCCATAGTTATTACTATTTGATATAGTTTACTATACATGTCAACTAGGTATCTGCTGAGTTGTTGAACTCACCCCCGTGGACTCTATATTTTTTCAAGTACCAGGTTGTTATGATGTCGCTTGGAGTATCCTGTCTGCTGGTCCTTACGTCACATCAGAGGACTTATCGGTTTCATGTATGTTTTGTTTGTTTATGTATCAGTTTGTTTAGCTCTGTACTCCGATTTTATTTTTTGAGTGTTGATGTTGTTATGTGGTATTTTGTATTTGTTGTTGGTTGTGTAAGCCTAGCCGGCTAGCAGTTTTTGTGCTTTGGTTTGTATTGGGTTTCTGTCATTTTTGTTGTGTTGGTTTTGTTCCAGCCGTGTGGGCTGATGATATATATATAACTGCGTGGTTGTGTGTATATTCCAGCCGCCTGTGGCTGATGTATATTATGCCTGTAGAAATGCTTCAGATTGTCACCCGTACAGGGGAGGTGCTGCCGAAATTTCTTCGGACAGGGACTCCTCTGGGGCGTGACAAAATCACATCCTCCATGCTCACTTTATAGGTAAAGCTATTTAAGTTCTATTCACCTTAAAATTGCCTCTCACAAGAACATAGGTTTGTCCTCTTACTATGATTTAGATGGGGTGAGAGGTTAGTGACATTTATCTTGGTCATGATGCTTGTTATGATGCATTAGTTTGGTCAAGAAAAGTGATTTTCATATGAAACATTCATTTGTCCAATCATAGGGAAAGCAGGTGCACAAATCATGTGCATTTTACCCTACGATTATGATTGAAAATTTCAAATTTACAGTATGTATAAAACTTTTGTTTAACACCTTGATTGAAGGTTGGTGTTGAATGAGAGTTATCATTACACAATTGGATACATACTTACTCAAAGTATTAGAGTTTTTGACACTTTTCGATTTTGTGTAAGTTTTCGCTAAGAAGAATCAATTTATGTCAAACTTTATTTTTCCTTGATAATACGAGACATATATAGTGACTACACAAAATCTCATGATTTTTAGAGGCGTGTACAATTATTTGTACATTTCCAATCCTTGGATCTGAAAGTTTTCAGAAATGCAGAAATATCAGCCTTCCCAATCGATCAGTTAATCGATTGGGCGACTTGCTTTTCATCACAGAGAGCGTCAGAATCGATCGATGGATCGATTCAGCGCGTTTCGACCGATCAATGGATCGATTGAAACGCAGTTTCGACTTTCTAGAAAGCATCTGGATCGATCAACGGATCGATTCAGTGCATTTGAATCGATCAATGGATCGATTGGGATGCCCTTTCGATTTTCACAGAAGGCTTTTTAATCGATCAACAAATCTATTCAGTGCATTTGAATCGATCAATGGATCGATTGGGATGCCCTTTCGATTTTCACAGAAGGCTTTTTAATCGATCAATGGATCGATTCATCCCGGTTGAATCGATCGTTGGATCAATTGAGACGCCTCTCCAAATTTTCACAGGAGCTTCGTGAATCGATCGACCGATCAATTCACCTGATCTCAATCGATCAGTCGATCGATTGAGAACTTAAAACCCATCTTAAACCCCTAAATCCGAATCGATCCACTTACTCTCATCTCTTCCTTTTCTCTCTCTCGACCCTATCTTGCCCTAGGCGATTTTCCAGGCGACTCTCTCGTCTGCCTCGCTCGTTCACTCTGACGTGTTTCTCCGGCGAAGGGGACCTCTTCCACTTCTCTTCCGGTTCTGCTCCTTCTCTCTCGACGTACTGGGCAGCCTTTCTTCCTCGTCTCCGCATCCTCACACACCATGTGATCTCAAAACCCTAACCCTAAGTAAATTTCTTTGCTCTCTTCTTATTTTTTTTGGGTTTTTGCTTCTATATTTGACCTAATCTATATGTGTCTTGTGTGTCTTTGTGCATTATCCCTCATGCATTGCATTATCTGCACTGTCCTTGCATTTTTGCATATCCTTCCCTGTTTTTTCTGTTGCACTGCCAAACCGTGTACCATATCCTGTGTTTCTTTTTGTTTTCATTTCCTATCCCACAGAAAGAAACAAAAGGTTCGTGAATCAGGCGAAGGATCGTCCGTACCTCCATCACGTCCTCAACCTCCTACTGATCCAAGATTCCCAAATGCTGCAATGCAGCATGCCTTTAGCAAAAACACCTTCAAACTTATAACCCCTAGATCAGTTGATTTGCAATACTATAGGACGTCTTGTTTTGATACCTATAACCGGTTCAAGCACTATAAACTTGACTCCTTGTTAACCTGTGAGAGGGATGTCAATGTAGGTCTTGTCTCCGAATTTTATAATAATTTGCACACTTCTGATGGTGTAAATTATCGCACTCGTGTTGCGAAACGGAGCTTAGACTTCTCCTATAAGATCCTTCAATCTTTTCTTGACTGTCTACCATCCACTAATGATTTTGTCTTTTATCCAAATCTTCCCGATGAGTTGCCTCCACCTTTTGAGCATATCAGCATTGCATCCATGCATCATTTCCTCTTTGGTCGTCCTCGTCCGGATGGGCCAAATGCTCATATCACTAAGTTTTCTTCACTTGAGCTATCGGCTGAGAACGCCGCTTTGTTTAAAGTGATCATTAACTGCCTTTTCCCCATTGTTTCTCGTGACTTAGCCGCCCTGCGACCTCCTCACATGTTTGCCCTCTATGCCATTCGTCATTCCCTTGACATCAACATCGCTCTGAACATCTTTCATTGCATCATTCAGTTTACCCAGCCCGTGCAGCCGACGATCCATATGCCCTTCGGGCATCTTATCACAGATTGGCTGGAGTCCCAAAAGATAGATGTCTCCCGGGGATGGCTGGAGCACATGACTGTGGCTTATTCTCAGATTTCTTCCCGCTCCTTCATGAAGACGGGCTTAGTTGGTGGTCCAGCGGGAGTTCGATGACGCGATGGATGTGCTTTTGGTGAGGGACCCAGGGCTCGCTGCAGGGGGGATGCACAGGCATTGGTTCCTGCGGCGGATGATGCTGAGGAGGATATCCCCGAGCCAGCTTCTCCGACATTCGAGGAGACTGTCGACACTCGCCTGGAGGAGCTGACCATGGAGGTAGCTGACCTGCGTTCCATGATGGAAACCGTGGTCCATCGACAGACTTCGATACAGGCGACTATGGATACATTAGTGGATTTAGTGAGCTCCTGGGTGACGGGTAATCCGTCTCAGTCTGCTCCATCCACAGCTCCCATTCCCCAGGCTGAGGATGCTGCTGGTGCTGACTCTGCGGCGGTTCCTGCTCCAGCTACTACTTCGGCTCCTCCTCCTGCTACTGCTGATCCCCCTCCTTCGGGCGATGATCTTATCGAGTTTTATGTTTCTTTGTGATATGTTATTATATGTCTTATTGATGGTTGTTATGGAGTCTTTATGTGAGCCCTATTTTATTTTTGGATGTATGATATGCTACTTGTTCTACCTTTTCTTTTGTTTCTCCAATTCATGTGGTTATATTTTGTTGATATCTGTGTGGTTTAGGGGGAGTAATCCTTGGGTTTATTGTGTTTTCTTATTACACATTTTGAGGGGGAGTTCTATTTTTTTTTATATTTGCCAAAGGGGGAGATATATGTTGAAGTTCATTCTAAATAAAATTTAAATTGAAACTCAAGCTTACTGTGTATGCTCATACTTACTGCTTATGATTTTCAGCGTTGTTGCAATCATTATTTATCAATTGTACTATTATGGTATATTGGAAATTGGCCTAAACTTAAATAGATTATCAAACATCAAAAAGGGGGAGATTGTTGGTGCAATCATGCCCTGGAAGTTTCAATGTGTTGACAACTATTTAAGTTTATGTTAATACGTTGGATCTAACATACAGTGTGAGTTTGCAGGAGAAGTTCTTGCAGGTCGGAAGACCGGATGCAAGGCAAGAGAAGTCCAAGAAGGTCGAGGACCGGATTCTTGGCAAAAGAATCCTTGCAGGTCAGAAGACCGGATGCAAGGCAAGAGAAGTCCAAGAAGGTCAAGGACCGGATTCTTGGCAAAAGAAGTTCCTGTAGGTCATAAAGCTGGATGCATGATCCCTCATGTATCAGAAATCGATTAGAAAATTGATTTAGACACGACTATGAGGTAGAATGCCTCTGGATCGATAAGTCAATCGATTGAAAGGAAGCCAATCGATCGGCCGATCGATTGGAAGGTTCTGCGCGAATCACAGAGTGTTTCTGGATCGATCAGCCGATCGATTGGGGAAATCCAATCGATCGAGCGATTGATCCAGGAAGCTTCTGTGCGAAGCACAAAATGCTTCTGGATCGATCAACCGATCGATTGGGGCAATCCAATCGATCGAGCGATCGATCCAGGAAGCTTCTGTGCGAAGCACAGAATGCTTCTGGATTGATCAGCCGATTGATTGGGGCAATTCAATCGATCGAGCGATCGATCCAGGAAGCCTCTGTGCGAAGCACAGATTTCCCTTGGATTGATCAGCCGATCGATCCACAGAGCTGCGATTTCACGAGCAGTGGTCTGAATCGATTCAAGAATTACACCGATCGATTCAAACTCAAGTGAAGCAATGTAAGCCATTGATCGTGACATGATGGTTTCCAACGGATACTTATGAATCGATCCAAATATGACTCCGATCGATTCACGGCGACGGCTACTTGAGAAACGGCTAGTTTTCTCAACGTTTAAAGGCATGGAAGAAAAAGAAAAGAGATAAGAAAACAAAGAGATACTGTTCCATTGCTCTCCAAGGTCTCAACTCTCTCAAGTGCTCAAGATCTTTAAAAGGTGCTCAAGTTCAGAATCTCCCTCTCGCTACTTTCTCAAATCTCACGCAGCGAAGAAGAAGCCTTTCTAAAGTCTATAATATTTCTTTTCTTCTTTATTGTTGTGAGTGTGATCCTTTACTTTGGAGAGGGAGAGTTGTAACTGTGTAAGGTTTCTCCACCTTCGGTGTGATTCCGAGAAGGGAGGGTTTTTGATAGTGGAAAAGTGTGAGTGGTGTGGATCCTTGGACTAGTCACCTCATTGGGGAGGTGGATACCAAGTAAATATCTGAGTTAGCATTGCCTTCGAGTTTCTGCTGCGTAAAATCAAGTTGATCAAGAAAACGAAGTGAGCCATTCACCCCCCCTCTAGCTCAACCGATCCTAACATATATGACCTAGGGTATGCCCACTTCTGTAAGTGCATATGCTTAAATTGGTCAGCGTCAGCTTGCATTAGTGTATATAGATGTAACCGCTTAGGGAGGGACTGTCTTGGAGAGTGGGAACACAACCAGACATTCTAGACGAGGTCAAGGAGGATGTTGTAAAGCCCATAAATTTCCTCTATTTAAATAAAGCAAAAGGAAGTAGAAGAAGAGAAAAAGAAATAAAAATATAATCATAAATGACCTGGGCTAGGATTGAGCCCTATACCTCTTACTTGAAATTAGTTTAAGTATCCATTAGGTGGTGGTAAAACATCACCTTGGAAATAGGAAGCAATTGATTATAAGCAGATTTTGGGTGAAGAGATTCTTCAACTTCCACTTAGTATAAAAGGGAAAGGAAGAGATTAAAACCTAACTTTCATCTTCCTCTTCCTTTCCTCCCTAGCCGAATTTCCTCTCCTTCCCTTTTCAATTTTCGGCCAAGAACCCTAGGGTTCTACGTTTTGAAGATTTTCAAGGGGAGAATCTACGAGGAGGATTCTCCCAAGGAAGTGGTACATGCGGGAAGGTCTATTTGGAGGGTGAGGCATACAAGAGAGTTCATTCTCCCTAACCCTTACGGTGTAAGAGTAAGAAATAGCAAAAGGATATAAGTACTGTTGGAACCTCAAGGTTATTTTGGTGTGATCAACAAGTTAAGTTAGGTCCTGTGTGTTTCTAACCTTGTGTCTAAGTGTGTAGGAGCTTAGGAGCACAGATACTCGAGCGGAAGATGAAACTAGCGAGAAAGACGACACGCGGTGCGTCCAAGGGACGAGGTGCTGCGTAAGAGTACCCCGGTGGACGAGAAGGAAGTGGACGGTGGTTCCGAGGGACGAAAGCCGGAGCGGAAGATTGCTCGGGGAGCAAGAGACGCAGCTAGCGAGAAGGTCGGCACGGGGTGCGACTGAGGGACTAAGACTGTGGATGAGTACGCTGGTGGACGAGAATGAAACACGCGACGATTCTGAGGGACGAGAAGTCGGAGCGGAAGGTTGCTCGAAAAGACCGGAAGTTGGGTTCGGGTGAACCCTTTTCCGGATGGCAAAGATCACCCAAGCGAGCGAATCCGGAGCGGAAGACCCAGACCAAAGGCGAGCTGAACTGGAGCAGAGAGCCCAGACCAAAAGTCAACCAAAAGTTGACTTTGGGTCCGGGCGCCCGGATCCATTCCGGGCGCCCGGATCCATTCCGGGCGCCCGGACCTTCGACCGCCCCTGAACCATTCTGGACGCCCGGAGTTTCGTTTTGACCAGATCGAGTCTTTCGCTCGTTTGAACGTTGGGGGATAAAGTTTTATCCCCCCAGGGCGCCCGGGACCCTTCGGGGCGCCCCGACCAAGGCTATAAATATAGCCTTGGTCCAGAAGCTTTTCAACGAACTCATTACTTGTAATTCCAACGCTTGTGTGCTTTAGTTTAGAGTTAAGCTTCTGTTTTCTGCGCTTCATTGCTGTACGAGGCTTCTCCGCCTGAAGGAGATTGATAGTGGGCTTTATCTTCCTTGGATTAACAACCACATCGGTTGTAACCAAGTAAATATTGGTGCCTCGTCTTTTTAATGTTTTATTTACTTTCTGCTTATTATTTATGCAAGTGTTAGCTTAAAGAGTTCGAGGAAGGGTTGTTTGTTTTTATTTTTGTAGGATATCCATCAACCCCCCTTCTAGCCGGCCGCAACGGTCCTACAAGTACTTGTTATCCGCGGTATAAGTTGCTTCATCGATGCATGTTGTAGTATGTATCTATGTAAGTTAAAAGAAGATTCATGCCATGATATGTTTTATGTATGTTAAAGGAGATAGATGTTATGATTGTAAGATGCCCTCTAAAGGTTGGGATTAAGAGCACGTTAAGAGTATTTTATTTGCTTCCCATTAAGTTTTGGGACTAAGAAGCATAATCAAGTGCTCCAAAGTGCTTCTCTATAAGTGTGATAGATTAAGTGCACATAAGGTGTTTGTTGAAATGACAAGTTAGTTTAAGTATAAGAAAGAAGTATTAAAAAAGAAAGTATTTTACTTTAAGATGACATGTACTGGACACAAGGTCCATGGGTGGGCTCCTAGATCACCCCTAGGCCCCTAGATCGCCTAGTAGTACTTTAATAGGTTCGGAATTAGCTACCTTAGATCTTATTAAGGATGCGCACAAAGTGGTACAATGCCGGGCCCAAAGCAAGTTGATTATTATTTTCACTAGTACGTAATATGAAGTTTTCCCAAGTTCATTGTTTATTTAAGTGAAGGCATTCTTAAGTTTGGGAATTAGAGACTATAAGGTGCAGTTTTGATGAACTCTATTGTATGGCAAAGTTTATGGTTTTCATTACTTATTTTCAATACAAGCATGGTTTTATATTGACGTCTCATGATAATCCTATTTAAAAATGTTGATGTTTGCATGATGAGTCTATTTGAAAATACATGCCATGTACATATTTTCAAATTATGGGTTTTAGCATGAGTAATTATTGAGTGCATGTTTTGTGTTCCTTCAAGCAGTTTTGCAAAGCATGTTTTCTCTTTTTAATGCATTGTTTTGTGAGTAGATGGTACTTACTAAGCATTGACTTATATATTACTTTTCCTTATACTACATATAAAGGTAAAGGAAAGCTTGAGTAAGGAGGGGCAGCAGGAGCAATGTTTGCTGGTGCGTGTGACAGAATAGTGGAAAGTGATCTTGGAACTTGCTAGTGCATGGAATATGTTAGATTTTGGTACTGATGGACCTATTGTCTTATTCCGCTTAGTATAAAAATGCAATTAAGAGTTGTGTATGATGAAATTGACAGTTTGTTAGTAATTACCATGTCAAAGACTCTTTCTAAAGAAATGGGAGAGAACGTAAGCCAGGAGGGAGTACAAAGGGGAGAACCAACCTCCTTTGTAGTGCTGTGTGTGACTCCTGCACGGCCTGTAACACGATCGTGTGGATTCACACGGCCATCACCTACCCCCTCTCGGCCTAGGTGACATGGTCGTGTGGATTCACACGGCCATCACCAGATCCTTCTTGGCCAGGGTGCCACGACTGTGTAGTTTCACACGACCGTGCACCTTTTCCTGTCGGCCGTAGTGACACGACCGTGTGGCTTCACACGGTCGTGCATCACTTTTGGTCTTGGTAAAGGTGACACGGCCGTGTGAAGCACACGACCGTGCACCTCTTCTTCTTGGGAAAGATGACACGACCGTGTGGTTTCACACGACTGTGCACCCTTTCGTCACAGCCGAGGTTACACGACTGTGTGAGACACACAGTCGTGCCCCTCTTCCTCACTGCCAGGTGACATGGCCATGTGGAAGCCACACGGCCGTGCCCTACTCCAGCAGGGAAGGCCTTACACGGCCGTGTGGCGCACACGGCCGTGCCCAAACTTGGGTCTGATAAGGCCACACGACCGGTCATCACCTTATGGCCATAACATGCCCCTTCACGGGTAGGGCCACAGGGCTGGTTAGGGTCACACGGTCCAGACCCCTTCACAACTATAGAGTACCTCTCAGCTCTACTTCGCTCCAAACCATGGTTTAACAGTCGAAACAAGTTCAGGCTGGATTTCTGAATCGAGCGATGTGCAAATAACAATGTCCTTAGAAGGTATGAAAAGAGTAACATCCGTGCCTTAGGTTAGGGTCAAGAAGGGCGGTCGTTACAGATGTGCCACCTATCATTTCAGCCAAGGGGAAGGAGATGCTAGCATTTACGATGGAGGAGCTCGTTGGACCTCTTCCGATCTTGACCCAACCCTTGACCTAGACTCAACCCTCGACTTCACTTTCTGTAGAGGACTGACTTGCTAGATTTGAGGAGTCTTCTGCATAGATCCGACAGTTAGTCTCGGAGGGATTCACCTCTCTCATGGGGGAGATGACCACCGTATTTACCTCTCTCCAGGAGGAGATGACCATCGGATTTCGGCAGCTAGACCTACAGATGTAGTCGATCCTTCAAGCTTTAAGAGTGATTGATCAACCTCCACCTCCACCTATCGATGATGACCAGACTTGATTGTATTTAGCACAGTTATATATATTGTGTATCTGCTTGCCTTGATCTATGTATTCAACAACTTTTTGATCACTTTATTTAGATACTCTAGGAAATTACTTTTTGATCACTTTATTTGGATCACTTTATTTGATCTATGTCTTCGAAAACATCTCTTTAGATAAAGCTACTCCATGCCTAAATGGTAGAAAACCTTTCTTGGAGTCTTGCATGCTAAAACGAGCTAGGATAGTATCGATATATGAAGTTCGGGATAAACACAACATTCTTTTCTTGTGATCCCTTATTACTTTGATCCTAAGAATATGTGCGTATTCTCCTAAGTCCTTCATATCAAATTGCTTGGACAACTATACCCTTACTTCCGACAACACTTTGATATTGTTTCCAACTAACAAAATGTCATCTATGTATAGTACAAGAAATACCACCACGTTTCCATCACACTTCTTGTATACACAAGACTCATCCGGACACTGAATAAATCCATACAACTGGATTACTTCATTAAATCGGATGTTCCAAGATCTTGAAGCTTGCTTCAGTCCATCAATAGACCAATTTAGCTTACACACTAGATGCTCTTTGTCTTTTTCAATGAACCCCTCTGGTTTTTAGGACTCATGGGCTTATAGACTAGACATGTCCTCTCTAATTTCTTCAAGAATAATTTAACTCATGGGCTTATGGTTATATAATCTTCCTCTAAAAATCGAGCATTGGTGTTAACAATGATCTTCTGATTTTTAGGATTATAAAACAAACCACCTTTCGTTCTCTTAGGATATCCTACAAACAGAAAAACTTCTGTACGTGATTCCAACTTGTCAGTATCTCCCTTTAGCACATGTCCTGGACTACTCCATATCCGAATATGACTCAGACTAGGCTTACGCTCATTCCATAATTCTATGGGAGTAGAGAGTACTGATTTAGAAGGTACCATATTCAGAATGTACACTACTGTTTCCAGAGTATATCCCTACAATGAATCTGGTAATTATGAATAACTCATCATCGATCTAACTCATTATCTTAAGGAAGTTTGATCTAGTGATCCGCAAACAAACTCATCCGTTGTGGAGGGAGGCACTCAGAGCCAACACACAAGTTTGTTGCATCACTTACAAACCAGTAATGGAGACCGTGAAATTTATTTACTAATTCCTCTCCCACTTAGTTATTTAAGGTGAGGAATTTTAACCATGCACACACACATCACAGCAAATAAAGTAATAAATATGGGAAAATAATTTTTCAACTATTATGGCCTTTTCCATCACTGTCCTCTGTGTGTTGCCAACCTTAGCTGCTGTCATCTTTAGCCACCGCAATCGGGTCTAGTCACCGCATCTATCTTGCTTCCTTTTCTACTACGTCTCTAGTTCTCAAATAGTACCACGCCTCGCAAGGATACGATCCGCGAAAAAAATAGAATTTTACATATATCGATCCTATATTCCATAAAGGAATGTAAATGTAATCTAGATCGAAACAAAAATGTAAAATCCTAAAACTAATACAGCTCCTGCTGTATTTAATACATACAATCATGCACACAAATAAAATGCCCTTGACATGTTCAAGGGTCCAATCACGCACAACAACCATAAACCATAATAGTTGGAGCCTGCAACCACAGAGTTAGCATATCCTACTATTATCCTGCCTAAATTATGTATGACATGTGCATAATTAAACTGAAAACCAAACACATAGAGCAAACCCTAGCTCTGATACCAATTGTTGGTTGCAACTCGGAATATCGTACTGGTTCCCCTGTACAAAAATTTTGTATAAGTCCTGACCCATTCCTAACAACCTATTGTGTTCTTTAGAAATTAAATTTGGAATTGCAAACAGAACTTAACATTATTGATTCCAAGTTCAACTTATCTATTCTTAGTGGTTTAGACTTGGATCGCAAACGATGCTTAACATTATTGATCCAAATCTACCCATATTACAAATTTAATTAAATATTAATTTCAGAGATTGGCTTCCAGGTTAAACATGGTGAGGCACTAGGCCTTCTTGGGTATGGGAGCATCCACCACTTCCTAGACAAAGTCTTTCAACAAAATTTAATATTGAATTTCCTTATAGTAACCCTAGGTTTAACCAAAAAGAACAATTGAATCACAAATTTGAAAAACAAAAGAAACACAAAATTGTAAACATAAATTCGATAACCTAGATTCATTAGCCTCTTGTGTTTGGTATTTCAAGATCTAAATAAAAGGATGAACCAGTTATGATGCAGAAACTAATAACTAGTTATATCTTTTATAGCTTATAGACCTCACGATCTTCTGTCATATTCCTCTTCTTATTTCGGATGTCGTGTGGGCGACGATCTACCGAGACGAGAATCCACCCAAGCTTCCTTCTTCTCCAAGCAAGTTTCGGTCACCACAAGAACTCCAAGAGAAGATGAGGTTCGACCACCACCACCAAGCTCCAAGGGATGCTAGAAACAAAGTCTCCTTTCTCTCCTTCTCCAAGCAAGATCTGACCACCACAAGAATTCCAAGAGAAGATGAGGTTCAACCACAAGAAGAAGAGAGGGGAAGGAAGAGGGTCAACCACAACAAGGAAGAGAAGAGAGGAATACTAGATGTATATTCTTGTGGGGTGAGACACCTCTACCCTCTCTTTTATATTACTTGGTCTTGGCAAATAAGGAAAGTTTTAATAAAAACTTTCTTATTTTCCTTGCCATTGAAAAGGAAAATTTAACTAATTAAAAATCCTTTTCTCTATTAATGTGGCCGGCCATATCTAATCCTCCAAGGAAGGAAAGTTTTAAACACAAAATTAAAACTTCCTAATTTATTTCAGGAAATTTTTAAAATAAAAATTTCTCTTTAAAAATTCCCTTCATGGTTGGTTATAAAAGGAAACTTTTATAAATTAAAATCTCTCTATTAAAACATGTGGATGATTTCAATAAGGAAAGTTTTCTCCTAAATTAAAATCTTCCTTTTAACTACAAATAAGGAAAGATATCAAATATTTCTCTTAATCTTTTGTATAAAGCTATAAAAGGAAAGATTTAAATTTTAAAACTCTCTTTTAAAACCATGAGGATGATTACAAAAAAGGAAAGTTTTATCAAAAATTAAAATCTTCCTTTTAACTACAAATAAGGAAAGATATCAAATCTTTCTCTTAATCTTTTGTAAAAAGCTATAAAAGGAAAGATTTAAATTTTTAAACTCTCTTTTAAAACCATGGCTTCCATATAAGAAAAATTTTAAAAAATAAAATCCTTTTAATTTATTGTGGCCAGCCATACTAAGCTTGGGTTCAAGCTAGGGCCGGCCACCTCTTTAAACCATCTCACCTTGGTTTGACCGGCCCTAGCTTGGGCTCCAAGCTAGGCTTGGCCGACCACCTTAAGGTGGGTATGAGTGGGTATAACACTTTATAAATAAGAGGCTATGACAGGGACCGAGAGGAGGAATTGGTTTTGGTCTCCCGATGAACTTGAGCTTCCCGTGTTCGCCCCGAACACCCAACTCGAGTTCATCAATAATAACTCATACCACTAAAGAGTTATTATTGAACTATCGCACCAATCTCATATTACTATATGGGCTCCTTCTTATCATGAGTGTGTTAATCTCCCTGTGTTTAAGATATAGAATGCCCACTAATTAAATGAGTTACTGACAACTCACTTAATTAATATCTAGCTCCAAGAGTAGTACCACTCAACCTTATCATCATGTCGAATTAAGTCCACCTGCAGGGTTTACATGACAATCCTTATGAGCTCCTCTTGGGGACATCATCAACCTAGATTACTAGGATACAATTTCCTTCTATAATCAAAACACATACTATAAATAATATTATTTCCCAACTTATCAGGCCTATTGATTTATCGAACTAAATCACACCTTTTGATAAATTAAAAAAATAAATACTAAATATATGTGTTTGTTATTATATCAGGATTAAGAGCACACACTTCCATAATAACAAAGGTCTTGTTCTTTTATGCAGTTAGTATAAAAAGAACTTACCTTAAATGGTCCTGCTCAATACACTCAGAGTGTACTAGTGTAATTTTATAGTCAAGATAAACTAATACCAAATTACACTACGACTATTCTAATGGTTTGTTCCTATCCATCTTAGTCGTGAGCTACTGTTTATAATTTATAAGGAATTGATAACATGATCTTCTGTGTGTGATATCACACACCATGTTATCTACAATATAAATTAATTGAACAACTACACTTAACATATAAATGTAGACATATGACCAATGCGATTCTTTATTTCAAAATAAATGTTTATAAAAAGGTAGGCTTTTAGTATACACTCTAACAAACAGTGCATCTTGGAATTCAGAAAGTGCATTTTGGAATTCAAAAAACTAAAATTAGTAGTATAAAATGATCAATAATGAAAAGAAAACATAGATCGTACAAAGCTATAATCGAAAATGAAAAGCCCACTTACCTAGTTAGAAGCTTCTTCAATTTTGGACAAAACTTTATGGGACTTGAACTTACACTTGTTGATTGAGACTTGGGCAGAAACTTGCACAAAATACAATTAAGGTTTGGATGAATTTCATAAAGTGTTGATTAAAGGATTTGAGTATGCCTTTGGAAGACAATGCATTGGCTATTTATAGTCATGAAAGGGGTGGCCAAGGCATATGAAGAGATAGCTAGATGGAGGGTCATCCATTAAGAGGCTAGGTGAAGGGTCATGGATAGATGAAAGTGAAGGGCGCTGGAATTTCATTTTGTTTAAATTTCCCGTACAAAAAAATTGTACAAGTACAGAACTATTCCTAGCAACTCACACGTCCGATCAGACATGTGTTTGATCAATCAAGCAAGTTCTTGAATGATCAAAGCACACCTTGATTGAAGTACAAGATCGCTAACCTCTTGTGTTGGTATTCAAAATCGACATCCAAAATCGACACGAAGAAAACAAAACCAATTATGCAGCAGAATTAAAGAACTAGTTATACCTTTCTTCGTAGCTAAAGACCTCTTGATCTTCTGTCGTATTCCTCTCCTCTTCTTAGACGTCATGTGGGCGGCGATCTACCAAGACAACACCACCCTTCTTTTCTTCTCTTCCAAACTGCCAGCCACAAAAGGAGTCTCTAGGATGGGGCACCTTCTAATCTTCTTTCTTCTCTTCATCTTCTTCTTCTTCCTCTTCTTCTTCTCTTCCTCCTCTTCTTCAAGCCGCCGACCCTAGCCAAGGGAGAAGGGGAATCGCCGACCCTAGCCAAGGTGGAGGAGGAAACCGCCGTCCCTTTGCAAGGGAGAGGTTGGCGCCGACCCTAGGTGGGGAAGAAGGTGGCGCCGACCACAAGGGTAGAAGAGAATTAGTTGTGCCACCGGCCCTAGCAAGGGAAGTGGGGGTGACAACCACAAGGAGAGAAGGGAGTTGTGGAGAATTAGAAAGTTAGGTTTTAGGGGCCACATCCTACTCCTTTTTATAGACTTGCCGTCGGTTACAAGGAAAGAAAAATAAACAAAATTTTGTTTAGAAAAATTCCAAACAAACTATGTTAAACTAAACCAAGTTAAGTTAAACTAAACCAAGTTAAGTTAAACCAAACCAAGTTAAGTTAGACCAAACCAAGTTAAGTTAAACCAAACCAAGTTAAGTTAAATCAAACCAAGTTAAGTTAAACCAAACCCGGTTATGGATGGGTGGATACGAGGATTTATATATATAGAGGTTACAACAGGGACCTAGAGGAGGAATTGGTTTAGGCCTCCTGATGGGCTTGGGTTTCCCGTGTTCGCATCGAACACCCAACTCAAGTTCATCAATAATAACCCATACAACTAAAGGGTTATTATTGAACTACTGCACCAACCCCATATTATAATATGAGCTCCTTCTTATTATCAGTGCGTTAATCTCCCCGTGTTTAAGATACCGTATGCCCATTAATTAAATGAGTTACTGCTAACTCAATTAATTAACATCTGATTCCAAGAGTAGTGTCACTCAACTTTGTTATCATGCCGAACTAAGTCCACCTGCAAGGTTTACATGATAATCCTTATGAGCTTCTCAAGGGGACATCATCAGCCTAAATAATTAGGACACAGATTCCTTCTATAATCAACAACACACCATATAAATAATACTATTTCCCAACTCATCGGGTCTATTGATTTAACGGATAAATCTCACCCATTGATAAGTCAAAGAAATAAATACTAAGTATACGTGCTTATTATTATATAGGGATTAAGAGGACGCACATCCATAATAATAGAGGTTCTGTTCTTTTATGTAGTAAGTATAAATCAAACAACCTCAAATGGTCCTACTCAATACACACATAGTGTACTAGTGTAATTTTATAGTCAAGACAGACTAATACCAAATTACACTATAACCATTCCAATGGTTTGTTCCAATCCATCTTGGTTGTGACCTACTATTTATAATTTATAAGGAACCGATAACATGATCATCTGTGTGACACCACACACCATGTTATCTACAATATAAATTAAATGGACAACTATATTAATATATATAGAAATATAAAATGCAGACATTTGACCAAAGTAATTCTCATTTCAAAATATTTCAAAATAGATGTTCATACAAAAGCTAGGCTTATAGTATACATCCCAACAATCTCCCACTTATACTAAAAGACTATACTGCCATAAATGCTGTCATACGTCTGATTCCCATCCCTTTAACATGTCTATCAAAAGCTCTCGTCGGAAGGGCCTTAATGAAAGGATCTGCCAGGTTATCTACTGATGTAATCTTGGCGACAATAACCTCTCCTCGTTTCACGATGTCTCGTATCAGGTGGTACTTGCTCAATGTTTTACTTGCCTTATGGACTCGTGGTTCCTTCGAGTTTGCTATTGCACCACTGTTGTCATAATAAATTGTGATAACTTTGGGCAAACCAGGAATCACATCTAAGTCCATTAAGAAGTTTCTGAGTCATACAGCTTCTTTGGCTGCCTCAAAGGCTACCACATACTCAGCTTCCATTGTAGAGTCTGAAACACATTTCTGCTTAACACTCCTCCATGCTATGGCTCCACCTCCCAAAGTAAACACATACCCCGAGGTTGACTTACTATTGTCCTTATCTGATTGGAAATCCGAATCTGTGTAACCCACAGGGAGAAAATCATCTGCCTGGTAAACCAGCATATAATCTCTAGTCCTTTTCAAGTGCTTTAATATATGCTTTACGACAGTCCAATATATCGGTCCTGGGTTACTTTGATATCTGCTAACCATGCCCATGGCAAAACAGATATCCAGTCTCGTACATAGCATCGCATATATTAGGCTTCGTACAGCCGAAGCATAAAGAACTGCCTTCATCTCCTCTATCTCCTTTGATGTCTTAGGACACATTTCTTTAGATAAAGGTACTCTATGCCTAAAAGGTAGAAAATCTTTCTTGGAGTTTTGCATGCTAAAAAGAGCTAGGATAGTATCGATATATGAATCTTGGGATAAGCACAACATCCTTTTCTTGCGATCCCTTATTACTTTGATCTCAAGAATATGCCCACATTCTCCCAAGTCCTTCATATCAAACTGCTTGGATTACCATACCCTTACGTCTGACAATACTTTGACACTGTTACCAATGAGTAAAATATCATATATTTATAGTACAAGAAATACCACCACATTTCCGCCACTTTTCTTGTATACACAAGACTCATCTGAACACTGAATGAATCCATAAGACTGAATCACTTCATCAAACAGGATGTTCAAAGATCTTGAAACTTACTTCAGTCCATAAATGGACCGATTGAGCTTACATACAAGATGCTCTTTTCCCTTCGCAATGAATCCCTTTGGTAGCTTCATATAGATGTTTTCTTCAAGATTTCCATTAAGGAAAGTTGTCTTGACATCCTTTCGCCAAACCTCATAATTCATATGAGCAGCAATAGATAAAAGAATCTGGATAGACTTAAGCATGACTACCGGCGAAAATGTTTCCTCATAATCGATTCCCTCTTTCTGAGTATACCCCTTCGCAACAAGCCTCTCATTAAAGGTTTCCACCTTCCCGTCTTTTCCTCTTTTCCTTTTATAGACCCATTTACATCCAATGGCTTTTACATCATTTGGTAGTTCTACAAGCTCCCAGACCTGATTAGAATGCATAGATTCTATTTCAGAGTTCATTGTACTTTGACAAGATGTTGCATCTTTATCTTGGAGTGCTTCATCATATGTCTAGGGATCAGTTTCATGTTCACCAAGGATCAAGTCTGAAGACTCTCCAAAAGAAACTATATGCCAAATTCAAGAAGTGTGAATTTTGGTTAAAAAGTACCACCTTCTTGGGTCACATAATTTTTAAAGCGGGTGTTTCTGTAGACCCCAAGAAAGTGGAACTAATTTTAGACCGGCCAAGACCAAAGATAGTAATAGAGATTCAAAGCTTTTTGGGGCAAGCTGGCTATTATCGAAAATTCATTGAAGGATTTTCCTTGATAGCTATACCTCTCACCAAGCTCACACAAAAGGTCTCCAAATTTAACTAGAGTGAAGAATGTGAGAAGAGTTTTGTAACTTTGAAGAAAATACTTGCATCTACACCAGTACTAGTACTACCCGTAGAGGATAAACTTCACTATTTACAGTGATGCATCAAAAGGAGGTTTGGGGTGCATCCTCATGCAAGAGGGAAGGGTTATTGCTTATGCTTCACGACAACTGAAACCGTACGAGCAAAACTATGCAACGCATGACCTCGAACTAGCTGTAGTAGTATTCATGCTAAAATTTGGAGACACTACCTATATGATGTCAGGTAAGAAGTGTTTACAGATCATTAGAGACTCAAGTATCTATTTATACAGAAAGAATTAAATATGAGGCAACGACGATGGGTTGAGCTATTAAAGGATTATGACTTAATAATAAGCTACCACCCAGGCAAAGCAAACAAGGTAGCTGATGCATTAAGTCAGAAGAGCATGGGAAAGATAGTTTTGGCATCGCTCTTAGCACAACCATGCCTTCGAGAAATAATCAAGTTGAAGCAGAAGCAAGACCCAATATTAGCAAGACTTATAGAGCAGATCATAAAGGGGAAAGTACCTGATCTTCAAACAAATGATAGCGGGATCGTATGGATGAAAGGAAGGTTGTGGGTGCCTGACATTGATAATCTTCGACAAGAAGTAATGTCTGAGGCCCACAAATCAAAATTCCCAGTCCAGGATGTCAAGGAATTCATCTTTAGGTGCCTAGTATGCCAATAAGTCAAAGTAGAACACCAATGACCTGGAGGACTTCTTTAACCTTTAGAGATTCCAGAGTGAAAATGGGAGCACATTTCCATGGACTTTGTGGTGGGATTTCCAAACTCATGATAAAGCCATGATGGGATATGGGTAGTGGTGGATAGACTCACAAAATCTGCACACTTCCTACCCGTCCGCATAAATTATAATTTGGATAAGTTGGCTATTCTTTGCGGTCTTCTTCACTAGGTGAATATATGAGGATGTCGTCGATAAACACCACCACAAATTTATCAAGATATGGTTTGAACACTTTATTCATGAGATCCATGAATACTACCAGGGTATTGGTTAAGACGAATGACATTACCATGAACTCGTAGTGTCCATACATGGTTTTGAAAGTCGTCTTTGGTATATCTTCGGCCTAGACCTTCAGCTGGTGATAGCCTGACCTTAAATTGAGTTTGAAGAACACTGTAGCTCCTTTAAGTTGGTTTAAGAGGTTGTCTATCCTTGGAAGGCGGTACTTATTCTTGATTATGATTTTATTCAATTCCCGATAATCGATACAGAATCTCATACTCCCGTATTTCTTCTTCAAAAATAAAACTGGGACTCCCCACGAAGATGCGCTCGGTCTGATTTGCTTCTTGTCTAACAACTCTTGAAATTATCCTTTTAGTTCTTTGAGCTCTGCCAGGGCCATTTGGTAGGGTGCCTTCGATATTGGTGTCACACCTGGTGCCAAATTAATTTCAAAGTTTACTTCATGGTCTAGAACGGTGCCATGTAGTTCCTCAGGAAATACATCTGGGAATTCTTGAACGACTAGAATTTCTTCTAGCCTAGCCTCGGTCTTCTCTTCCACCTCACTTATCATAGCTAGATAGATTCCACCACAGCTCCTCATGGCTTTCCAAGTATGAGATGCAGATAGGAGTAGTCTCTTTTCCTTGGCCTTGCTATGGTAGATGATTTCTTCTTGGCTTGAAGTCCGAAGTTTGACATTCTTCATATGGCAATCCACTAATAAGTGGTTCTTAGCAAACCAATCCATTCCAAGGATGGGATCGACCTCAACCATGTTTAGTTGAATCAGATCAACTTCGAATGTATGATTACCAATACTGACCTGATAGTTTCGATGCAACTTATGAGTTTCGATGGCCTTATTAGTGGGCATCGCTACTCTATATGGTTCACTAAGTATTTCAGTTTTGAGTCCTAACTTCTTAGTGAATCTTTTAGATATATAAGAATGAGAGACACCACAGTCAAACAATACATAGGCATCCATTTTGTTGATTAGAATGGTTCCTTCCACCACATCGATTGCATCTTCCGCCTCTTCTTGAGTCATAGAGAACACCCGAGCATTGGGCTTATTCTCCTTTAGTTTATTCTGGGCTGCAAAAGAATTTGACACAGTCACTTGTTTCTTGGGTTCAGGACAATCCACAATTTGGTGCCCCTTCTTCCCATAGTTGAAGCATGCACCGAAGATCCTACGACATTCTTCAAGATGTCTAAAGTTATAGGTAGGACATGCTTAATGCCATGGGAGGGTGAAGTAAAAGGGGGTCCTTTGGACGAGCCACTTGATAGGTTGGGTTGTTTTAAGCTTTGTTCACTTGGGGAAGACTGACTTGCGAGGGGTCGCTTGTTCTTACCTTCATCTTCACGCCGTTTGATGTCTGTTTCGGCTCTAATGGCTCCTCCCATCATATCGAAAAAGTTAGTTTGCTTGTAGACTGCTAGTGCTGATTGAATTCAACAACTCAAACCCTTCTTGAAGCAATGTAGCTTCAGGGTGTCATCTACCATGATGGTTGGGGCATAGGTCTCGAGCGAGTTGAACTTTGAGGTGTACTCCACTATGGACATACCCGGAGCCTGAGTAAAGTTTTCAAATTCACTCCGCTTCTGTAACCTAAACTCAGTCAGATAGTACTAGTTCAAGAATATATCTTTAAATTGTTTCCATGTCACTAGTCCGACTTCAGTCATTACTGGTGAAACAATTTCCCACCACTTGCGTGCCTTATCTTCTAGGAAGGGTGTCACGACGTCCACCTTAAACACCTTCAAGATTTCCAGTAGTCAAAGTTGAGTCTCATTGCCATCAAATGTTGAGGCTCTATTCTTCTGAAGAGACTCATAGTGGTAGTTAATGCTACACGGTTGAGCTTCTAGTGGCAGATTGGCATTCTGATTAATACTTGGAGTTGCTAAGCCTTGCAGGGTGATTGCTACAATGCTAGCGATGGCCATTAAATCTTCTCGACTGAGGCTAACTCCTAGGAGAGAGTTTGCATCTTCATTGTTGTTGTGGTTGGTGTAGTTGGTTACAGTTGTTTCGGACGGATCTGTCAGCCATTTCCTAAAAGTGGATAAGCGAAATGGTTCATGATAGTTCAAAGATAACTGCTTAAGTAATGATGAAATCAGATTTTGACTCTCCTATGTGAAGGTATAGGCAATCGAAAACCTTCCCGAAACGACAAAAACATGGTTTAGGAGGTTTAAACAATGGAATTCGATAGAAAAATGACATGCACCACGATGAATGGATCGTGATTTTTGCTAGTTAGGTCGTTTCGAAGGGGCACTAGCTGTTTGTCGAAAATCCAATTTTGTCAAATTTGCGAACAAAATGTCCCAACCAGATTTTTGAACTTGACTCTGATACCACTATAATGTCACTCCCCAAGACCTAGGTGTACCGACACCGGCGTTGCTCGTGAATATAAATACTTAAAAACAATAGGCCACATATGGTGAATACTAAACTAGTAATGATATAATGGAAATATTGTCTTTACAAAGTGAAAATCCAAAAGCGATAAGTGGAAGCATACAAGTAAAGATAACATAAACTAAAAGGAAGAATTGCTTGAACATGGCTCCATTACCAGCCCCAAAACATCTCTTGCTCCTTTTTCTCGGCTTGTTCCTTGTCTTTATCTAGGGATGGGAGTAAGGGGGTTAGTACTATAGAAAAACATTAGTAAATGGGGGTCGATCGAACATAAAATGATAGAATACAAAACATAACAAGATATTCAAAATTTATGACGGGAACATAATTCACGAAACATGACAGAAACATAACTTAATTGAAAATATATACTTATAACACTGTTAATCATTTTATTTTCCATGGTATTACTGATCAGTCCCCTATATATAATTCCTCTAAGGGGTGAGGTCATATATTGGTTATTATTATCTACCGCATTAGGGCCATAACTTGTCATATCTTAGTATGTTTTCAAAAATTCTCTTTTATCATATCTAACTTGAGTCATAACAGTGCATCTTAGAATTCAGAAAGTACATCTTGGAATTCAGAAAAATAAAATGAGCAGTATAAAATGATCAATAATGAAAAAAAACATAGATCATACAAAGCTATAATCAAAAATGAAAAGCCCACTTACCTGGTCAAAAGCTTCTTTGATTTTGGATGGAAACTTTATGGAACTTGAACTTACATGTGTTGATTGAAACTTGGGCAGAAACTTTCATAAAATGAAGTTGAGGTTTGGACAAATTTCACAAAGTGTTGATCAAAGGATTTGAGTGTGCCTTTGGAAGATAATGCATTGGCTATTTATAATCATGAAAGGGGTGGCCAAGGCATATGAAGAGATGGCTAGATGGAGGATCATCCATTAAGAGGCTAAATGAAGGGTCATGGCTAGATGAAAGGTCATGGCTAGGTGAAGGGTCATCCATTAAGAGGCTAGGTGAAGGGTCATGACTAGATGAATGGTCACCATACCATTACAACATAGCATAGTATCGACTAGTGTCCATCTCCATGAACAAAATCGGGTCTTCACAATGTAATTTTAGAAATATGAACCATGCATGTGGCAAGTAAATGTCTATCACCAAAAGCACAAGGAACATAGTTTTATGACATCTTGACTCGGCTTAGGGATTGAAACTTGAAAAGCTTAGACCACTATTGCATTGAGCACGGAGAATTATTTCCTAGGTCATACTCAAACAACTTTTGTATCTTGCTCACCAATGAAGTTATTTGATAGGATTAGATTGACTTGTTAGAGAGTATGATGCACTATTTAACCACATGAGTTTAGATTATAGTTTTTGCTTGAGGACAAGCAAAGATTTAAGTTTAGGGGTGTGATGTGCTTAGATTATATATATTTTTATGCATATTTTGACACATATTCACGTATTTTATTTACACTTGATCTATGCACTTTTACACCTCTTATCATATTTTCAGTATAATTACTCTTCTTTGTCAGAGATATTCTCTTTGTATATTTTCTTGTTGATAGGATGTGCTATTAGAGAAAAAATGACCCCTTGTAGACGACTCAGAGAACAAAGGAAGAAAAAGAGCCCAACCGTGTGGAATCCACACGGCCGTGCCACATGCCCAAAGGAGGAGAAGGCTATGGCCTTGTGAACCCACATGGTCATGCCACAAAGTAGAGACGAACCAAATCTCGACTATGTGGAATTCACATGGTCGTGTCAATGATACAGAGAAGAGGCAGATTATGGCCTTGTGGAATCAACATGGCTGTGTGTAATTTCCATAGATGAAGCAAAGTTAGGTCGTGGGGTTCCATACGGTCGTGTGGTTCCACGTGGCCGTGCCCCTTCTCCCATGGCTAAGCAGCACACGACCATGATAAAGGCATGATTATGCCATTCATCCAGATAAGAGGAAGAACATGGTCATGCCAAAATGGCATGGCTGTGTCTCCCAAATAGCATGATAGCAAGGTGTGGTCGTGCCAAAGGCATGACCATGGCAGAGAAAACAAGGAGTAGTGTCACACCAAAAATAGAGTTGTGTTGAATTTGGGCAGATTGTAGACTTATTTTGAAATGGCTATAACTTTCTGTTCGATTGGAATTATGGGCTATTCTTTATATCAAAACGTAGCTAACTTCAAGATCTACAACTTTTATTCAGGTTCAATAGAGAGAAAACAAGTTCTAGCCATGATATAAGACCCAGCCGTGCCTCTCAACTGTGGCTTCATCGGGACCTCTACCCAAACTATACACCAAAATTTGAACCACCATAACTTTCAGCTTAGTTGGAACCAAGGATTTATCAAAATATTAGAATGTAGATAATTTCAAGGGCTGCAACTTTGATTCAAGGTTGATTATGAGAAAACCGAGTTTAAGGAGTGAAAAACTTAGTTTATCATACCCTTGTAATCCTAGTTTTCCTGGGCAGTTTGGAGGAGGTATAAAAAGGTCAAAAACCCCCATTCTTTGACTAATTTTTGACTTGGGGCTAACCCCCATTCCTTGGGAAAGTGTTCTCCCCTTAGGGAAACCCTAGAAGCTTCTTCTTCATCGATCCATCCACCTCCAAAGCAAGGATTACATCCAAGAAGACTGACACTACATGGATAGGCTTTATCTTCTCTTCTCTTTATGTTTTGAGTTGTAGATTGCTTTGCTTCTTTGTCTTTTAGTTATATTTTCTTCTCTATGGAGTAAATCCTCTAATTCTTAGGGTGTAGGGAGTATTTATGATATGATGTGATGTATGAACTATGTATTTTGATATTTTCTTATGCTATGATATGTTTTATGACTTGTTCTTGTGTGTTGTGTCTTGTATATGTTTGATGAAATATGTGCGAGGTCAATACATTCAGGTGTAGAGTTTTGATCATGATATAAAGGAAGGGTCTTGGATTGTAAGACCATGGGACCTTGTGACATAAGGTATCCCTTACTTTCTATGGTATTTCCATGAAACGGAGATCAATTCTCTACATGGGAGGTTAATTAGAGTTTTAAGAGTTTTGTTTTCAAATTAATGTTAGGAAGTGACTTATATAATCAAGTGATTGTATAACCGGGGGACCCTATGACAGGGGTATCCCTTTAACCAAATTTTCTATGTTACTTTTTCTACTTAATTGCATTAATCTATCATTAGGAAGTAAATTGGATAACTCTAGCGATTGTATGACCGAGGGGATCCTATGACAGAAGGTATCTCTTTAATCGAACTTTCTAGAATTACTTCTTTACTTAATAGCGTTAGAAAATAGGTAAACTCTTTGGTGTGACTTGTGCAGAATTATGTTAGACTTTAGTTAGAATTCGTATACATGAGTTTAAGCATGGAGTTAGGTAGATGAACAATGCATAGAGATAATAACCAACATCATAACGAAACTGAAATCTTAGAATCTATCATCCTTCACTCACTTACGCTCATTCTCTCCCTTTCTTCTCTCAATCTCTCTCTCTTCTTCCCTTCTTTCTCTCTTCCTAGCATTTGTGAGTTTTCTTTCAATTGTCTAAGTAACTCACCATGTAAAGTTAACTAGTGCTTAATTAATAGTCCTTGTGGGATTGATATTTTTATTACTTGACGATTCCCGTATACTTACAGGTTCACATCACTGGGACATATACATGATCACCCTTTCAATGATTTGGATCAACTCCTCTAAAGATAATTTCACCCCTATCTCCTTCCTCATCATTTTGGTTCAACTAGAATGAGAAAATAGGATCTTAGATAAGACCTTGCTGAACCATATTATACCTAGTGGTAATTTTTTTTTAAAAAGTACTTATCAAATTAAATTGACTAGATTGATGACAACGACAACTAATGAATAGTTTGTAGATCGAGTGTGCGATAAAAGGGTGTTGAATATCATGCTTCATACTCCTTCAAAATTCATTTGAAATCAAAAGTCATCAAGTGGAAAAGTGAAGACAGAATAGAAAGAGACAAGGTGGTTTTACTTGCTTTACAACCCCGTGTCTACTACTCCAAAGCCCCCAATCACTTTGACCACTTTTGATGGGAAATCACTATTAACCTTCTTCTCAAAAGAGAAGAAGGTTCGTTTCTTTTACAATGATGGGGTTCAGTAACAATCTTGCCAACCCTTATAACAATTCAGTAAGGAAAGACACGATTATACAAAAAGGAGATGCAACTAATGAAGCATTGCCAAATGCTAGGCTTGTTTAAGCTCGTAGCAGTGTTGTGGTGTTGTTACACCATTGAAGCTTAAGTACAACATTTTAGAGTCTAGAAAGTGTAGATGAGCTCTTTGTTTGTCTATCTTTGAGGCTCTGGTTGAGACATCGTTTTATAGCTAACTTGGTGTTTGGATCGGCTCTGGGCACCTCTAGCTTGGCTTATCCGATCCAACTCCATCGATGGCTTAGCCATCTCTAGGTACCTGGATCTCTTCCAGGTGCCTGATCTGCTGACATGGCAATAATTAGACAAAGCTCTATTAGACCTCCTATGTGTCAAATTTATCCCTTCCTGAGCACCTATATCTCTCTCGAGTGCCGGTTGCTGACATGCACCTTCCAATTAGGGTGTGTCACCTCATTTAGATGCGGGCCTTGATTTCGAGCTATCAGGATTCCTTGACCCTACTCAGGGCACCTAGACCTTCGGTCGCCTGGAACATCCCCAGACACCCAAAGTCTTTGATTCTGGCCATCTTCTAATTATCAACCCTTACATCATAGTGTTAGCACAAGCAAGCACAATGATTATGATTGACAGCTTTCCAAGCTATCCAATCTCAACTTAAGGCCTCCTATGAAACCTTAGGTTGGGCCAATGGCTACTGCTCTCTTTTTGAGAGCACATCCTCACAACTCCACTCAAGAGAATTTACTTGGTGCCAAACCATAGTCCATCTGACCTGTTCAGACTTTCACTTAGCTTGATCTTGAACCTTGGAACTTTCCATTAGACCTTCGATCCTTAACCTTTCTAGACTTTTCGCTTGGTGTCCTTGACCTCCAAGGCTTCATGCCTGATGTTCTTGATATGCCAAGACTTCAACCCAGTTCCTTCAACTAGGACTTCCTTGCCTAGGCTCAACTAGGACTTTCCTGTAAGCTTGATTAGCACATCAAACCTCAAAAGGACTTACTTTTAACCCTTTATCAACATCAAAATCTAAGTTCGATCATATAGTGCTTCTTGCACCAACATAGTTTCCAGCTCCTTAATTAAGACTTTTCTCAATGATAATCATAACAAAGTCACTATTTATAAGAGCAACATGTCTATTAGGGCTTATCTCATACTAAATAGTTGTGTGGTTCATGAGTTGTGGCTATTAATATCTATACATTCATATTGTGCATTATAATTTATACAATGTTGTGAGTGTTAAATTTATTATACATGCAATTTAAATTTTTTCAATTTATCATAATGTTAAATTTATTTTAATAAGTATTTTTTATAGAATCATTATGGATAAGAGTTGGATGATTTTACGAAAACAAACTAAGGAGTATAGAAATAAAGTTGAGAGTTTCCTACATTTTACATTTTTTAATGCTAACATAAATGGAATGATTTTATGCCCTTTTGTGCTGTATAAGATTGGTATATTTGTTTCAAGAAAGGTTGATTATGATCATTTGACAGTTGATGGATTTATCAAAGATTACACTCACTGGGTAGCTCATGGAGAGATAACATATAGTGAATCTACAAACTCTACTTTTGTTCCATCTCGAAAGGACGTAGATGATATGTAAGGTTTAGTTTATGAGACATTTGGGATCCTAGAGTATAATGATAGTATAATTAGCACATTAGAATTTGAAAATGATAAGGAGAATCCAATTGGAGAGACTACGAAATTCTATAAATTAATCGATGATTCATAAAAAAAATTATATTCAGGTTATAAGAAATTCTCAAAACTTGCATTTATTATTCGTTTGTTTCACTTAAAATGTCTAGGAAAAATGACCAATAAGATTGTTTTATATTCTTTTAGATTTGTCGAGAGAAGCATTTCCAAATGCGATGGATAATTTGCCTAAATTATACTATGAAGTAGAAAAATTGATTGAAGCAATTAGGACTTCTTCTTATTTATGTTATAATTCTATAAATTTTTAGTATACCCAAGCTTTCTAAATGGTAGAGTTCGTCTTTTGCATATTAAGCTCAAGAGAATTTTGAATTTTATTCACGGAGTAAAGTTTATTGTTGTCAGCTACCTATACATGTGCAATATGTTATGTAGCATATGAATTACAAGTGATAGCCACTTGAAATTATGGGGCTTGACTCCTTCACTGAGCACATTTTGTACACAGCTAAAAATCTCTCAGGAGCCTTTTAAACACATTTTGGCTTACAACCTTTACTGCATGTTATTATTATTATGATCATAAACTAGAAATTGTTGTGGATCTTTTAACTATAACAAATGTGAAAGTTTACTAGTTTGTTCTGGCTAGTTGAGAAGAACTCGACTGTTGAGTGCAGTGGTAGGTCAAAAATAAATTGTGAGGCTTTACCAATGTTTCATTTATTTAATTTATGACACTTGCTAAATGAGTTGATGAGTATGGTGGATCTTCAAATATAATGCTTTAGAGAATGCTGGATTTGACACCCTCTTATAAGCCTCAAACTTTGATTTCTTTAATATCATACTTTTCTTCAAGTTTGATGCTCTTTGGATGTACCAAGTTCAGGTATGGTATTTAGTATAGTAGATTTGTTAGTAAAATAATTATAAGTATTCCTTTGATTCCTTATAGTGGAAAGTCTATTTGGGTTGGAGAGATTTATCCAGCTTTTGCTCATTAGATAAGATATCAATGATTGGTTTTATTAAAGTTACTCAAGGAGGAAAACATGGTCATTTGATGGGGATGAACTTGAATATTTGCAGGAAAAAGAAAAGGGACATCCTCCAATACGAATTAAATTATTTCATGCTTGCTTTACTCATGCCAATGGAAATCCCTCAAGCAATGTTGTAGTAGAAAGAATGGTAAGTTATTTTATACTCTTCAACTATACTAATTTAAAAATGATTTATTTTAATTATAATTATGTATTTAATAGGTAACAACATGTCATGTTTTGATAAAGCTGCAATAAATGAATTAACAAATCAACTTCTTGAAGCTTTTAATGATCCAATGAATCAAAATGATGTATTTGCTCAAATTATGGGACTAGATATACCTAGTTGAGTGCGTATGCTTGGTGATGGTGTCAATCCATCTGATTCATGTGGAAAAGTTCCTAGTCGTGGCAGATGCAATCAACTAGTGATAAAACAACAAACCAAATTTGAAAAAAAATGGATGAGCACATTAAAAAGCAAGGCCAACATATTGCAATGTCAGAAGCAAAGATTTCTGATCAATCAAACAAGAATCTTCTCTCAAATTGCAATAGTAAGCAACACACATCATCAAGTAGTAATCCATAAATTTTTGTTCCTTGCCATCCATCTTTATGGGTAAAGTTTGTTTAATTTTATTTTTATTATCTATTTCATACATCTTCAAACTCTTCAAACTTTTATCTTTTATACACTTTTATGTAGATTGGATGCTCTATTTTGATCAAAAGTTTATTTGATTCAATAAAAATTATGGAAAAAGGAGTGTTCCATAGCATGGATCCAAATACTATAGTAGGGAGACAGACACTAGGACCAAATTAGTATGAAAGAATACAAGTCCTAGAACCAAAAGAGATTTTAATTAGACCTTATAATCCTTTACAGAAGTTTGAGGATACACTTGGAGGAATGATAGCTTGGCCTTATCATTGGGTATAATTTTAACCATTCATTGAAATATTATTAGTTTTTTATATTTATCATGATATTATAATTTTAAAATAAATATGAAATATATTTGCATTTAAAGTAAGTGAAGGCTACTATTAGGAGCATATGAAATAATACTTTATGTTTTCTCATACGGTATGATATTCAATGAAAAACCCCATGCCACATTTAGTATGACTTTGACCCATGCATACCATACCTCCATCACACATAAAGAATATTTCATTGCTTACCAACATTAAAACTCATGTAACGCCCGAAAATTCTCAAAATAAATTTTAGAAATATTCTATTATTTTTCTGGAATTTTAGAATATTTTTATGGAATTTTTGGAGTAGCAGAAGTCGCAAAAGTAAATAAAAACGTAAAATAGCCTAAGCGGGAATTAAACCTGAGACCTATTAGACCCTACGATTTATAGATGACTTTAGTAACCAAGGGGCCCCAGCAGGGGTGTGCTGAAAGAAGAGGAGAGAAATTATATTTATGGGTTAGTTGGGGCGTATTTACTACTTAAAATAAATAGGGAATTTAAGAGAGAAGTTATTATTCTTGAACGACACCTCTCCCTCACCCTCACACGCCGCCCTCTCTCTCTCTCCCTCACCCTCTCGGCGCACAAGCCTAAGAAGACCTAGGGTTCAATCCCTAGGGTTGTAGGAGCACCTTCCAGCGACGTCTCCGATACAAGGATGCTCCTCTCCGCGAGAAGAACGCGTATATGTAAGAAGATCGCCGAAGAGATCTTCTTCTCCGGAAACCTAGCGATCAGATTGTAATAAAACTTAGCGCAGGATGTAAGTAATTCCTCACCTACAGTGTAAGTAGCTAATCGTATGCTTTTATGTCCTTAGTTCGCTCTTGTATTTTTAGTGCAGCCATATGCAGAGTTAGAGCACACTAGGTGCTCGATAAAATGACTAGTACAGTAATATGTTACAGTAGGCATTTTAATGGCTCAGTTAAATGCCATAGATACATTTTTAAATAGCATACCTAGTCTTGCTTCAGTTTATATGGGACTACAGTCCAATGGATGGACTCCCATAGTCGCCTCTAGGTTCAGATAACCTAGCTCTAGGTTCAGATAACCTAGCTCTAGGTTCAGATAACCTAGTAAAAGCAAGATAAGATAAATCAGTTTATGAACAATATTTTACTTTTATCAGTGACACTGTACTGGACTCTCAGTTGTCCTTGGGTTGGGCTCCTATAGTCGTCCTTAGGTTTAGATAACCTAGTAGACCCTACTAGATTTAGGACTAGCTACCTCGGGTCTAGTTAGGGATGAGCGCATAGCAAGTACAATTGCCGGGCCCATCAACAACATAATTAGTATTTTTATCTATTATGAAAATAGTTTTCAAAACTTTACAAATCAGATATATGAATACAGTTTAGCGACAACATTAACATAACACAAGTTTTAGCTTAGCTCATGTATCTGTTTGGTTTCCTTGATGATACAGTAATTAGTTTATGTTCAGTATTTGATTGCCATGACTTACATATCTATATACCATGCTCTTAGCACTTTCAATATGATCATCAGCATGTATTTCAAATAGCATCTTTTAAAAAAAAGCATGATTTCCTAGAATGCATGTTTTGTGAGGTAGATGGTTCTTACTAAGCTCCCAAGATTATAGTTTCCTTTTTCCTTATACTGTAGATAAAGGTAAAGGGAAGAGGGATTAGCGGAGGCTGGAGGAAAATGCGATAAAATATGTGTGAGAAGGAACTTGGAATAAAGACCTTGGAGGCTAGCAAGTTTAAAGAATTAGAACACTTTATAGTTTATTTTCCGCACCTTTTACTTATCTAAATGTTATGAATGGTGAAAGTATGCACTAAGTTATGCCTAGACTTCTAGTTACCTTGATGTTAGTCGGTAAATTACGAATCATGACATGCTTAGTAATAGTACAATGTTATTTAGTTGATACATTCGTGTTGTACACGAAATTACTGAACTGCAGCAGAAATCAAAGCTCCAATCGATCGGCCGATCGATTGGAGAGTCCCTAATCGATCAGCCGATCGATTGGGAAGTGATCTGCCGCATACAGAGAGATGATGAATCGATCAGCTGATCGATCGGCCATGGATCGATCAGCCGATCGATTGGGAAGTTAATTTCCGTGAATAGAGAGCCTTTGAATCGATTATCGGATCGATTGACCAGGCTGGATTGATCAGCCGATCGATTCAGAATTGACTTCCGTGCACAGTAGCACATTGAATCGATCAGTGGATCGATCAAGGAGCTCCAATCGATCAGTCGATCGATTGGAAGGTCTGATTTCAGCTCCTTGATCAAATAGAAAGTTTAGGTTCCTTTCTTTAGCATATGTACAACAATAAAAGTGTATCTGGAATATAAATTCCAGATTTTATAGCAATTAGTAGAAATTTTAAATTAGTTCAGCTTCCCGCACATCATAGTTAGATAAGATAATGTAACCCCCGGCCTTACAGCTTAGTCAGTAGAAGGCGGGGAGTTACAACTCAACATTTATCTTTCTGAGTGGAAAATTTCATAAACCTGAATCAACATGAGAAAACAAATAATCTCCTACATACAACCACATAACCCTCAAGGAACACAAGTTGCTAACAAACTCTAGTGCCCCTGGACTGTGTGTCATGCATCCATCCCACCTCCTCGCCTACTCCGTCCTCCATGTCTTCTACCATATCTTTGAAGGTGTTACCCTCACCTCCAACAGGTATGTTATGAGTCCAAGAACTCAGTAAGAACATTCCACTATAATGTATATAACATTCATCATGAAGCAAGAGTGGTAGCCAAGTAGCATAGAACACAACCCATTTGCATATTAGAAAGTAAGTACGGAATAAAGAATAACATGGAACTTGAACTTACTTGCACCTTAAGGACATTATCACAACATTAAGACACCATGATCCTAAACTTAATTGTACATCAGGAAAGTATAACAGAGCCTAATGAATGACATGGAACAAAAGATTAATTTGCATCAAAAAAAAAAAAAGAAAAAAAAAAAAGAATAACACAGCATAACAAAAATTGTGGAAGATAAGGTGAGTGGCATAATAAAGAAAATACAATATAGGGGAAGAACCTTTACTTAATTCTGTCAAGGGAAATTATGTCACACATGTGGTAACCATCAATTGAGCACATTTCATTTATACCATGGTCATTATGGTCGTATGGCTAAGGGGCTCATTCGATACATCGACGGTCATATTTGGAAGGGTCCTCCTCAAAGCTCATCCCAGGGCACCCAATCCGTACTGTCACCATAAGTGGACACATATTACCCTACAACAATAGCATATCATATTCCTATCATAATTACTTAAGTAGCATTGTTCCACACATTCTATAATCCTGTCAATCATGAGAAAACTAGAATCCAATCACACCCACTTCCGGATAACTGGAAGGAACTAACACGTCATCAAAAGAAGCTCAAACCGTCAACTCCAAATCCGTTATGAAGAGAAAACTGACACAATCACAAGAAAACCATAACACTACGAATCCAATTCACTACCTTACTCTCTGTCCAAGGGAAAATAAATCCAAAGTCACACCAAGAGCACATATCGGATTCGCAACTCAACTACAAGCTTAGATCACAAGTCCCAGCTAACTCAAAAACCCAAGAACCCATCGAAGCAACCTCCATTCAAACACAAATTGTCCATAAATTCATAAACACCTTAAAGAACTAAGAAGCACTATGTAATGCATTAAAATCTACCAAATCAATCTTGAAAATATGTAGCCATACAAAGAACAAAGAACAGGGCATCGTCGTGTTAAATTCGAACCAATTCCATAGCTAAACAGAGAACTAGAACAACCTCGACAAGAAATCCAACCATCCAAATTTGTCCAGCATTTTAGAAGCAAAAAGGAGCAGCGAGAACAAAGTTATTCAAAATGTAAAGCACCAACATCCTGTCCCAAAGTACTCGGTAGCACAAGGAAAAGAATCAATACACCATCAAAGCTTGCTGTGACTACCTAGAATGCAACTTCTAACTCAAATCATCAAGAAGAAATTGAACGCAACTCATTCTGATCACAAACACCTTGATTCATGGTAGAAAACTGATTGAAAACACACAATGGAACAAGAACACCACAGGAAATCGAATCACACCCCAATCAACTCTCGGGATGCTATAGACCACATCATGGCACATCGAAGGTACCTAACCCTTACTTCACAAAACCTTTACTATTATAAGGGGAAGTACTTGCCTTTCCCTTGTTTTTCCCTTCCTCATGCCACCTCCGAAAGCCCTCGCGCGATGTCAGCGCCGCCAGTGAGATGGTTGTAGGATTCTACGTCCGATCATGCCTCCCTAGAGAATCACCCGTGTGAGATGACGCCTGGCTAGATCTCAGAGCTCGGCAGAGAGATTGATCGGAGACTATGAGGTGAGGAGGGAGAAGGAATGCGACATTTTTGGAAAGCACAATGAAGAGGAGAATTGACCGATTTCTAATTTTATACCTAGGTCATCTAACACCAACTTAAGGTAATTAAGGTCAATCAACTCCTAACTTAATTGAGTATCATATGTTTCCCTCAAACTTAATAGTTCTATCCCCTTCGACATATCATGCAATTTTATTTAAAATCCTAAAAAATTCTTAATAATAATTCTTTTTTTAAAAAATTAATTCCTTAATTACCGCTCGTGAGGCCTTACATTCAATCTTTATCATTATTTCTATTAACTTTGTGTCTACATTGTTTTATTTCATTAATACAAATATATCATTGTATTAGTAGGTGATATATACTTGAATTTTTGTGAACTAATATGATGGTTGAATATGATCTACCTAGTTGAGTTTTGATTTTATAAGACTTTGTTAATTGTAAAACTTAATATTTTTAGTGTAGTTTGTAGTTAGTTTTAGATGTAAAGGATTTGTCATTAGTTTGCATTTGTAACTTTAACTCAAATATTTGTTGGATGAATTTAGATTATTTATTTGCCCTTTAAATTATATTTTATAATTTTTTTATTCTAAATAGTGGATGAATTGTGATGATGTATAAATATTAAATTCAGGTTATATATTATAAATAAATATTAGTGATCATTTTAATATATTTATAAATTATTATAATGATAATTATTAATGTCATTATAGATTAGTTAAGGTGTCATTTTAAAATGATCTTATAAATTATCTTTACCAACACTTTTTATTGCCCTTATAAAAAAAATATAAATGTCATAATAAAAAGTTTTGGTGGCATTTATCTTTATCCCTTATTATGATGATAACACAAAAGACATAAATGTCCTTAAAAATGTATTTTCCTGATATTTTAGAGTGCCATTTTATCTTTAAATTGAGATACTTTTAACATTATCATTGATATTATAACGACATTATAAAATGTTAGGAATGTAAGGAAGGCCAAAGATGACATCACTTTATAAGGAATTTTTTAGAGATATTACTAAAAAATTAATGCCCCCCTAAATATGTTAGAAATGTGAAAGGAATAAAAAGGTGGAAACGAAGAGACTCTATTATGCATAAGTTTAGTTCCACATTAAAAGTCTCTTGGCTTTATTATTGGTTTAAATTATGACATATGCATTGATGTTGTAAACATATGCATGGGGAGAGACTCTCACGCACGAGTATGCAAGGGTGAGTGCAAATCCAGGGCCCATATTGCACTAAACCAAGATTGCCTCGTGTGTAAGCATGACCTGCGCATGTCGAATACCGGGCCGGTTGAGGCAAAATTTGCCCAAAAGAATGAACCAACATATTGCCACTTGAATATCTTTTTGCTACATGCTCAAGAGTGTAACAGAAGTATTAATGTAAAATTAATGGTAATTCTGTAACATATTGATATTAATGGCAGCATTAAACTCATTAATGGTAATTTTATAACGTCTCAGTATTAATGGTGATATTAAACCCATTAATAATAATTTCATAATATCTCGACATTAATGAAGACATTAAACCCATTAATGACGACATTAAATCCAACATTAAATGACCATAATTTGATCATTTATTGCAGGCAAGGTGAGAGCTCCTATATAAGGAGGCTGGATCTTGAGTAAAGAGTAGAGCGGAAGATAAGAGAAAGAGAAAGCGAGAGGAAGAGCAGGGAGAGAACCTCTGTCCACCTGTGTTCTCCCACAAAACTCACTCAGTAGTGCATCTGCTCGGCTAAAATACTCATGATAGCACTCAGGTGCATTCTTAGTTCGCCACAAACAACTAATGCTTAGTTTTCATGATTTTTGCCATTGTATCCTGGGAAACAAATGACCCTAGAGGACCTCAAAACACAGTTGGAGGTGGGGCGAATCTGTTTCAAGGAAACTGCGTTGAGCGTAGGCCTTGGCATCTTACTCGATGAATTCTCTTTTCAACTCGCCGATCGACTCCCGATTCTGCTACGCACCGCATCGACTCCGCGACTCGGACCACCGAAAGCTTGGCAGAACTAACCCCATTGACAGCCTAAGATTATCAGCTCAGGTCATCTTGATAGATAAGTTTGAATTGATTTTGTGTAATTTCAATTCAGTTAATTCCCCAATATCTCTAGCAACAGATTATTTTCTCCAACAATTTTGAAATAGATTTGATTATGTTAAGATGGCCATAGAATAGAATATTGAGGTGCAACAAACTCAACACATGAAGACCTCCTCTATCCCAATTGGAACTGTACCAATCAATCACGGGGAAAAGCCAGAGAAGTTCAGTAGACTGAACTTCAAGAGGTGGCAGCAAAAGATGCTCTTCTACTTGACCACACACAATTTGACTTGGTTCTTGATTGAGGACTCTCCCAAGCGTGCTGAGGATGTTGATGCGTAGAGTATTAGTGCAGTGGAGGCATGGACTCATTCTGAGTTCCTTTGCCGAAACTACATCCTCAACTGCCTTGTCGACTCGTTGTACGTTGTGTATAGCATGAAGAGAATGGCTAAGGAGCTGTGGGTGTTGGTTGCTACTCGGAAAACCTAGAGGTTCCACTGTACAAAAATTTTGTACAAAGGTTTGAACCTTTTCCTAGCTACCAAGTGTTCTTTTAAATTAAATTTTGGATCGCCTGCGGAACTTAACACGTTTGATCCAAAACTTAATCTATTTGTTCTTTTAGGTTTTGACTTGGATCTCCTGCGGAACTTAACACGTTCGACCCAAATCACCTTAAGTTATTAATTCCATTAAATATTAATTTCCATAATTGGTTCCCAGTACTGACGTGGCGAGGCACACGACCTTCTTGGATATGGGAGCAACCACCACCGACTAGACAAAACCTTTTATAGAAATCTAATATTTAATTTCCTAAAATAACTTTAGGTTAACCAAAAATAACAATCAAATCACAAGGAAAAGAAAAAACAAAAGAACACAACATCGAAAAACATATTCGAAATTCTAGAACGTAAACCTCTTGTATTTGGTATTATTTCCATAAATAACTAGTATGATGCGGAAAGGAAAAATTACTAGTTATACCTTGTAGAAAAACCTCTTGATCTTCTACCGTATTCCTCTTCTAACCTCGGACGTTGTGTGGGCAATGATCTTCCGAGATGAGAAACCACCAACCACCTTCTTCTCCTCCTAGCTAGGTTCGGCCACAAAGAAAGAAGCTTCACCAAGGAAGAAAATCAAAATACTAACCAAGCTCCAAGAGATGCTCGCTTCCTCTCCTTCTTCTTCTTCTTCTCCAAGTAGTATCCGGCCACCACAAGAGCTCTAAGGAAAGAGAGGGGTTCGGCCACCACAAGAGGAAGAGAGGGAAAGGATGGCCGGCCACACCAAGGAACAAAAGAGGGAGAGAAAATAATAGAGGTTGTGTCTCATGAAGGCACCCCTACCCCTTCTTTTATATTCCTTGGCCTAGGCAAATTAGGAAATTTAATTACAATAAAATTTCCTTAATTTCCTTGACATGATTTAATTGAGAAAAATAAAATAAAATTTCCCCAATTGAAATCTTATGGCCGGCCACATCAATGAAATCAAATTGGACAAGTTTCAATCAACAATTAAAACTTCCTAATTTGTTTCCGGAAATTTTAAAATTAAAATTTCTCTTCAAAAATCTCTTCATGGTTGATAAAAGGAAATTTCTATAATTTTAATTTTACAACATGTGAATAATTTTTAGAGAGAAAATAAAATATCTCACCAATCTACAAATAAGGAAAGAGATCTAATCTCTTTCTTTAATCTTTTGTAGATCTTTTATAAGAGAGATTTTAATTTAAATTCTCTTTAATAAATTATTTCTTCCACATAATAAAAATTAAAATTAAAATTCCTTTTTAATTTAATTTGGTCGGCCCCCACTAGCTTGGGTTCAAGCTAGGGCCAGCCACCCAATTTTATACCTAGGCCGGCCCTAGCTTGGTTCCCAAGCTAGCTTGGCCGGCCCCCTATTGGTGGGTATAGAAGGTGGGTATAGTACTCTATAAATAAGAGGCTACGATAAGGACCGAAAGGAGGAATTGATTTTGGTCTCCCGATAAAATTAAGCATCCCGTGTTCGCCCCGAACACACAACTTAATTTTATCAATAATAATTCATTCCACTAGAGAACTATTATTGAACTACCGCACCAATCCCAAATTACATTTTTGGGCTTCTTCTTATTATGAGTGTGTTAGTCTCCCTGTATTTAAGATATCGAATGTCCACTAATTAAGTGAGTTACTGACAACTCATTTAATTAATATCTAAATCCAAGAGTAGTACCACTCAACCTTATCATCATGTCGGACTAAGTCCACCTGCAGGGTTTAACATGACAATCCTTATGAGCTCCTCTTGGGGACATTATCAACCTAGTATCTCTAGGAGACAGTTTCCTTCTATAATCAACAACACACACTATAAGTGATATCATTTCCCAACTTATCAGGCTTATTGATTCATCGAACTAAATCTCACCCATTGATAAATTAAAGAAATAAATATCAAATATATATGCTTGTTATTATATTAGGATTAAGAGCACACACTTCCATAATAACTGAGGTTTTTGTTCCTTTAAAAAGTCAGTATAAAAGAAACGACCTCAAATGGTCCTACTCAATACACTCTAAGTGTACTAGTGTAATTATACAGTCAAGATAAACTGATACCTAATTACACTACGACCTTCTAATAATTTGTTCCTTTCCATTTTGGTCGTGAGCTATTGTTTATAATTTATAAGGTACTGATAACATTATCTTCTGCATGTGACACCACATGCTATGTTATCTACAATATAAATTAATTGAACAACTACAAACAAATGTAGATAATTTGACCAAATGTGATTCTTTATTCAAAACAAATGTTTACAAAAGCTTAGGCTTTCAGTATACACTCCAACAATCTCCCACTTATACTAATGACTAAGCTGCCATATCTTCTACCATACATCTGATTCCCATTCCTTCCACATGCCGATCGAAAGCTTTCGCCGGAAGGGCCTTAGTGAAAGGTTCTGCCAGGTTATCCGCTGATACAATCTTGGCGATGACAACTTCTCCTTGCTTCACGATATCTCGTATCAGGTGGTACTTGCGCTCTATATGTTTACTTGCCTTATGAGCTCGTGGTTCCTTCGAGTTTGCAACTGCACCGCTATTGTCACAATAAATTGTGATGATTTTGGGCAAACCAGGAATCACATCTAAGTCCATTAGAAAGTTCCTGAGCCATACTGCTTCTTTAGCTGCCTCAGAGGCTGCCTCCATGGTTGAGTCCGAAACACATTTCGCTTAACACTCCTCCATGAAATGGCTCCACCTCCTAAAGTAAACACATAGCCTGATGTAGACTTACTGTTATCCCTATCTGATTGGAAATCTGAATCCGTGTAACCCACAGGGAGCAGATCGTCTGCTTGGTAAACTAGCATATAATCTCTAGTCCTTCTCAGGTACTTTAATATATTCTTTACCGCAGTCCAATGTCCTTGTCCAGGGTTACTCTGATATCTGCTGACCATGCCCACGGCAAAACAGATATCAGGTCTCGTACATAGCATTGCATACATTAGGCTTCCTACAGCCGAAGCATAAGGAACTGCTTTCATGTCCTCTATCTCTTTCGACGTCTTCGGAGACATCTCTTTAGATAGAGCTACTCCATGTCTAAAAGGTAAGAAACCTTTCTTGGAATCCTGCATGCTAAAACGAGCAAGGATTGTATCTATATATGAAGCTTGGGACAGACACAACATTCTTTTCTTACGATCCCTTATAACTTTGATCCCGAGAATGTGTGCACAATCTCCTAAGTCCTTCATATCAAATTGTTTGGACAACCATACCCTTACGTCTGATAATACCTTGACATTGTTGCCAATTAACAAAATATCATCTACGTATAGTACAAGAAATACCACCACATTTCCGTTACACTTCTTGTATACACAAGACTCATCCGGACACTGAATAAATCCATATGACTGGATTACATCATTAAACCGGATGTTCCAAGACCTTGAAGCTTGCTTCAGTCCATAAATAGACCGATTGAGCTTGCATACTAGATGCTCTTTGCCTTTTTCAATGAACCCATCTGGTTGCTTCATATGAATGTTCTCTTCAAGACTTCCATTAAGGAAAGCTGTCTTGACATCCATTTGCCAAATCTCATAATCCATATGAGCAGCAATGGATAAGAGTATCCAGATACACTTAAGCATGGCTATCGGTGAAAAAGTTTCCTCATAATCGATTCCCTCTTTCTGAGTGTACCTGTAACACCCACTAAGCTTTTAAGATAAGCATATGAATGTAGGATTTTGCCTTAGAAAAATAAAAGGAAGTGGGTTGAAGCAAAAAGAAATAAAATGAAATAAAAAGAAGAGGAGGTCAAGGATTGAACCTTGAACCTCTTATATTATGATTTATAGAATTAATTAGTAGAAACCAATTGGGATAGAGAGAAGATATTGATAGCAAAGGAGGGAAACTCATGATAAGGGTGAGAGTAAATGTTAGCCAAAAGAAAACAAGAAAAGAGCAAGAGAAAGGCAACTTGCCTTCCTTCCTTCTCTCCCTCTTTCTCTCTTCTCTTGCCGAAAATAAAAGAGGCTAATTAAGGGGATTCATTCCCCCTTATTTCACCATGAATGATGAGGATAAATAAATAAATAAAAATAAAAAGAAAATAGAAAAAAAGGCTAAGGGAGAAGGAAAGCAAAAACTAATTTTGCTACTTCTTCCTCCTTAACATAAAAGGGAGCAAGTAAAGAGAAGAATTCTAATTTTTCTCTCATTTCTCTCATTCTCCCCTCTCCATCACCAAGAACCCCAGCCCCCTCTCCTCCATCTTCGGCCCCAAGCCAAGGTTTTCTCCTAAGAAAGCCTAAGATACAAGGAGGACTTAGCAAGAGGAACAAGGGAAGGGAACTAGAAGAAGAGGCTACTTCTTCCATCACCATACCTTAGATCCGCAAGCGAAAAGGATGTAAGCTTCCCCTCACCTGTGGTACAAGGATTTTTATGTGATTTTCGGACTTTATGAGGATTAGAAAACCTAGAATAGAATTTAAGAAAATTCGGCCAAAGAAGAGTTTCAAATCTAGGAAGGTTTAAACAAGTCATCATTTCGTGATATTTTTCTATGCTATGTAGGAAGGTTTTCCTTCATGTTTTTATGCCTATATGATGCTTGGTCAGAGGAGTATCTAACCCTAGAATTTCGGCCAAAAATGTTTTAAAGAGGTTAGGGAAATCATTGTTTAACCAAACTAGTACAAGATTCCCTCCATGAATTACTAAAGATCTTTTATTGGTTTTCTTGCATGAAAGTTACGTGGAACCAAAGGAAATCCCCTCATATGTTTCGGCCAAGAAAAGAGATTAGGGTTAGGAAGACCTTTAAATTTAAGTAACCATGTTTATATGATAGAATATAGAGTTCTCTTAAAGAATTGCATGTTGAATATTGCTAGAAATTCATGAACTCTTCATTAAGATTTTCGGCCATGTTAAGATGGATAGCTTAGGAAAGCTTAAACAAAATTTTAACATGCTCAAGACCTCTGTGATATTAAGATATGAAAGTGGTTTAATGCTCTCATGCTTAATTAGGGTATAGAGAATTTAGTTACATGATATATGACTTGTAAGGTCACAAGGGTCCTAGCTTGTTTATGAACCAAATTTGTATATGATGTTCTTATCAATTTTTGCCATGAAACTTACTTAGGTTTTCCATGCTTTAGGCCACTTAAAACCTAGTTTAGAGAATGGTAGGTTTCGGCCATGAGGAAAAATAAAAGAAAAAGGAAAAGAAACCTAGGAAGCCTAAGACACAATGCACATGTATGTTTATTATGCTTGTCTTTATACATGCTATGAAACTTGTATGACTTCCTATGCTTTTAGGCTATTTGAAGCAAAGTTAACCACTGATGGGTCTCGGCCAAGTAGGGTTTAAATGACCTAGAGGCCTTAGAATTGAAACCAATTGTGTTAAAAATGCTTCTTATGGAAATATGATAATGTGTTGATTGTGTCACATGCTTGTATAATTTTTCCATGACCTAAATGGACCATTGTAGGTCTCGGCCATGAAGGGATAGATGCCCTAGCAACCCTAGAACAAAATTTAAATATGCTCATGTCACTCTACATGAAATATGATAAGTAGAAAGCCAAAGTTCTCATGCTATATGTTGCTTAATGACCTAAAATGAGGCTAGGGTAAGTTTCGGCCATACCCTTTGTATGATACCTTATTATGAATTTATACATGATGTTAGTTCAAGTTCACATGCTTGTATGCTTGTTTTTAGCCCTAATGAATACTTGTGAAATTTTGGCCATGACATATGTTAAGGGCTTGAGGAACTTAGGAATTAGCTCAAATATGATTACTATGTTACTTGGAAGAAAAATGATATAAATATGGTTTAAGGTTTCCATGCTTTCATGACATTTGGGACCTTGTTTCACACCTGATAAGGTTTGGCCACATGAAGTTTAGGGACTTGGAGAACTTAGAAACCAAGTTAATCATGCATATAATGCTTCCTATGAAATTGATGTGATGATAATTTAGGTTCCACATACTGGGAGGTTATTTTTACCTAAATTGAGATCTAAGGGGGTTCGGCCATGATAAGAACCCAAGGGATTAGGAAGCTAAGAATCCAAGTTAACTATGTTACCATGTTTCTTATGATAGCATAATCACATGATACACCCTTATGCTTAAATATGTATGCTTGTGATTCATACTTTCCATGATATGACATGTGCTAGAAATATGCATGCTTTTATGATATGCTATGTGGATAGAAATATGCATGCTTTTATGATATGCTATGTGGATAGAAATATGCATGCTTTTATGATATGCTATGTGGTGAAAATATGCATGCTTTTATGACATGATGTATGCCTAAGTGATGCATACCTTTATGATATGATGTATGCCTAAGTGATGCATACTTTTATGACATGATGTATGCCTAAGTGATGCATACCTTTATGATATGATGTATGCCTAAGTGATGCATACTTTTATGATATGATGTATGCCTAAGTGATACATACTTTTATGATATGATGTATGCCTAAGTGATGCATGCTCTTATGATGTGTGATATGTATAAGTATGACATGTACTTTTCTTTATATGTCTTGTACCAAGGGTGGGCTCCATAAGCGCCCCGGGGTCGATGGAATAAGACTCGGGCCTCGTTAGGGATGGGCTCCTAAGTGCCCCTAGGTCGATGGAGTAAGACTCGGGCCTAGTATGTTTGCCTTGTAGGGTTCAAGACTTGCTACCTTGGACCTACATAGGTTGCGCGCAATATGTAAGTGGTACATAGCCGGGATCCCCTTTAAGTTGATAATATGTTCAAGTATATATGTAAGAAGAAATGGTTTTAAAGATCATGAGACATACACATGTTTTTCAGATACATGTTTTCAAAATCATATTGCATATACCTTATGATCATGTTGTGATGATGCTATGATTTATGATATGCCATGATTAGATATGATTATGTTATGTTTCATGCTATGCTTGATATGCCATGCTACCTTATGATGATGCTATGATATGCTATGATTAGATATGATTATGTTATGTATCATGCTATGCTTTAAGAGATGATATGCCATGACTAGTTATGATTTTGTTATGTTGCATGATATGCTTAAAGAGTATGATATGTTATGCCATGACTAGTTGAGATCATGTTATGTTGAGATATTTTTTGATCATGTGATGATTTTTGGTTTTAGTGAGTAGGAAAGGAACTTACTGAGCCATGAGTGCTCATAGCTTACTTTCCTTGTACCACAGATAAAGGAAAAAGCTGGATGAGCTAAAGGAGCAACAGGCGAGGCAAGGAGATGTGTGTGGCGGTGGCTAGGCAACCAAATAAGAACCTGCTTTAAGAACTTTTAAGAATTTCGCTTTGGTTTCGTAAATTGTAGTACTATATGGGTAACTTGATGTTATGTTTCTATTTATCTTGTTATCATGTTATGGAAACCATATTAGTGTAGTTCGGATTTGAAAACAAAAGAAAAGTTTTATTAAACTAAGAAGCATAAAAAAAAATTATTTCAAGTCTTCCGCTGTAATATGTACATAGAGTATCGTAGCCCCGTACCTTAGGGTTAGCAGGGAGGGCGGGCGTTACATGTTGGTATCAGAGCCAAAGTTATTGCCAGCTCACTACACACACATCAAGCCTCCGACCTGCCGCTCCAAGTAAGAATGCTTATGTTTAATTTTCTTGTTATATGTTGATGCTTAATTTTCATGTTAGATAACTTATGCTTTAGTTTCATGTTTTGCTTGTTTATGTTTGATGCTTTATTCCATGCTTTTAGTTATAATTTAGATTAGGATTACGTATTGGTAGCTTAGGAATAATACCAGAACAAATAGATAGAAACAAAACAGTACATTAGATGGGCTAAAAACGATAACCACTTACACTAGTCTGTTTGTCCTTATTTAGATAAACATGGTTAGGACACGCAATGCCCGAACCGGAGGGACAGCGACTCCACCAGACCTGACGCAGGTAGTCGCAGATCTCCTGCATCAAATCGCGGAGCAACAACAGCTGATCACTACCTTAATGGGTCAGCAAGGCAACCCAGTTACCCCACCGGTAAATCCGAATGCACTACCGGTTATACCTACAGCCGCGCCAGTGCCCCGGCAGCTCCTACTCCGATGGTCCGACAAGAGGCCTATCTGATTCAGTGGCAAAAGGCTCAAGCCGGAAGCATTCTCGGGAAACTGCGAACAATGGGATGCACAAGCCTGGCTCAAGACTGTGGAAAGCATAATGGAACTACTGGATTGGCCTGAACACGAGAAGGTCAAATGCGCGTCGTTCTGCCTTACCGGAGATGCACGGATGTGGTGGGACAGAGTAAAGGCGAAAAGACAAATAAACCAAATGTAGTGGACGGATTTTGAGACAGAGTTCTTAGAGGAATTCTTCCACATGCAAGTGACCAACAAGCACTATGATGAGTTCACTGAGTTCCGGCAAGGTGATCTGTCAGTTAACGAAGCCGTCAAGAGGTTCAACCGCCTAGCGCGACTGTGCCCAGAACTGATCCGTACTGAAAAAGAAAGGGTCCGATTAATGTTAAGGATGCTCCGACCCGAGATAGCCCTGAACGTAGCCGGCGGAGTTAATAGACCGCAGACTACAGAGGAGCTAGTCAGCAGTGCCCTAATTACCGAGCACTACCAGAAAGCAATGAACAAGGGCATGAACCAAGCACTGACCGGAGGACAAAAATCGCACAATACCAGAACCGACTGGAAAGGAAACTCAAGTGGAAAGAGGAAACAGTGGAATAAAACAAAAGGTGGTCCGACCAATAAGCAGACCAAGTACCCTCAGTGTGCCACATGTGGGAAGATGCATTCTGGAGTATGTCTCCTAAGTACCAGAAAGTGCTATAACTGCGGAAAGGAAGGCCATCTAGCGAGAAATTGCCCAACTCAACCTCAGGCACCACCTTCGCAGAACTTTCAGAACAGGAGTGCCCCCGCACAGCTTCACCAGATGCAAGCTGCCATAGAAGGGACTTCAATCAGCCAAGGAAGATTGGAAGCCCCTCCCCTTATGACGAACGCCAGAGTCTACTCTCTTACCAAGGAAGATGTGGCGAATGCCTCTACTGTTGTCACAGGTCAGCTACTTATTTACAATCAGTATGCTGTAGTATTATTTGATACCGGGGCAACACACTCGTTCGTCTCAACACCTTTTATGAAGAAGCTAGATATACCACTCCGAACTCTAGAGGACACATTCTTAACAACCTTACCATCCGGGGAGATTATGCCATCGGACCATATGCTGCAAGCAGTACTCATTCGGATCGCAAACAGAGAACTCTACTGCAATCTGTTAGTACTTGATATGCAGGATTATGACATAATATTGGGCATGGATTTCCTTAGCAAATACGACGCTTCAATCGAGTGCCGCAAAAGGAAAGTGATTTTCCGACCCGAAAATGAACCAGAGTTTGAATTTTTCGAGGAATCAAAAGGAACGGAGAAGTTATTGTCATCTATTAAAGCACAAGGGATGTTAGATAAAAGATGTATGGGGTTTCTAGCGCACGTGGTTAACACCAATCAAGTCAAAGACCAGAAATTAAAAGATGTCAGAATAGTATGCAACTATCCAAGAGTATTTCCTGATGAACTACCAGGGTTGGCCCCTGACAGAGAGATAGAATTCGGAATCGAATTGATTCCTGGTACTCATCCGATTTCAAAAGCACCTTATCGTATGGCTCCGGCTGAATTAAAGGAGCTTCAGGAACAGTTATCCGAATTGCTTGACAAGGGACTTATTCGTACTAGTCACTCTCCATGGGGAGCTCCAGTGCTATTCGTAAAGAAGAAGGATGGGTCTATGCGAATGTGTATAGACTACCGAGCGCTGAATAATGTGACGATCAAGAACCGGTACCCACTCCCACGGATCGATGACCTGTTCGATCAACTGAAGGGTGCGACCGTTTTCTCAAAGATAGACCTACGATCCGGTTATCATCAAGTGAAGGTGAAACCAGATGATATACAAAAATAGCATTTCGAACCCGATATGGACACTATGAGTTCATAGTTATGCCTTTCGGAGTAACCAACGCTCCTGCAGTATTTATGGACCTGATGAATCGGGTATTTACGGCATATCTTGATAAATTTGTAATCGTCTTTATTGACGATATACTTATCTATTCGAGAACCCCAGAAGAACATGCTGAACACCTGAATACTGTACTACAGATCCTTCAAGAGAAACAACTATATGCAAAATTCTCCAAATGCGAGTTTTGGCTTGATCGGGTAATATTCCTAGGTCATGTCATCTCCAAAGATGGAGTTATGGTGGATCCAAGCAAAATCGAAGCTGTAAATAACTGGAACAGACCAAGGAATGCCAGCGAAGTCAGGAGTTTTCTCGGGCTAGCAGGCTATTACAGGAAATTCGTAGAGAATTTCTCCAAAATCGCAGCCCCTATGACAGCCCTCACCAAGAAAAATACAAAGTATGAATGGATAGAAGCTTGCGAGAAGAGTTTCGCGGAATTAAAAAGGAGACTGATCAGTGCTCCGATTCTTACTCTCCCGGAAACCAACAGAGGCTTCAATATGTACAGTGATGCTTCCATCACAGGACTTGGAGCTGTACTCATGCAAGATGGCAAAGTCATTGCCAACGCTTCTAGACAACTTAAAGAGCATGAGAAGAATTATCCCATTCACGACTTAGAACTAGCAGCCGTGGTCTTCGCTCTCAAAATATGGAGACACTATTTATATGGAGCCCAGTGTAAGATTTATACCGACCATCAGAGTCTGAAATATTTCTTCACACAAAAAGACCTGAATATGAGGCAACGCCGATGGCTCGAGCTAGTTAAAGATTATGACTGCGAGATTCTTTATCACCTAGGAAAGGCGAATAAAGTGACCGATGCACTCAGCCGAAAGTTCAGTGCCACCTGATGTAGCTATTATAAAGTTCGAGGATGAACTTTTTATGAGGTACGGGGTAATGTAACACCCACTAAGCTTTTAAGATAAGAATATGAATGTAGGATTTTGCCTTAGAAAAATAAAAGGAAGTGGGTTGAAGCAAAAAAGAAATAAAATGAAATAAAAAGAAGAGGAGGTCAAGGATTGAACCTTGAACCTCTTATATTATGATTTATAGAATTAATTAGTAGAAACCAATTGGGATAGAGAGAAGATATTGATAGCAAAGGAGGGAAACTCATGATAAAGGTGAGAGTAAAAGTTAGCCAAAAGAAAACAAGAAAAGAGCAAGAGAAAGGCAACTTGCCTTCCTTCCTTCTCTCCCTCTTTCTCTCTTCTCTTGCCGAAAATAAAAGAGGCTAATTAAGGGGATTCATTCCCCCTTATTTCACCATGAATGATGAGGATAAATAAATAAATAAAAATAAAAATAAAAATAAAAATAAAATAGAAAAAAAGGCTAAGGGAGAAGGAAAGCAAAAACTAATTTTGCTACTTCTTCCTCCTTAACATAAAAGGGAGCAAGTAAAGAGAAGAATTCTAATTTTTCTCTCATTTCTCTCATTCTCCCCTCTCCATCACCGAGAACCCCAGCCCCCTCTCCTCCATCTTCGACCCCAAGCCAAGGTTTTCTCCTAAGAAAGCCTAAGATACAAGGAGGACTTAGCAAGAGGAACAAGGGAAGGGAACTAGAAGAAGAGGCTACTTCTTCCATCACCATACCTTAGATTCGCAAGCGAAAAGGATGTAAGCTTCCCCTCACCTGTGGTACAAGGCTTTTTATGTGATTTTCGGACTTTATGAGGATTAGAAAACCCAGAATAGAATTTAAGAAAATTCGGCCAAAGAAGAGTTTCAAATCTAGGAAGGTTTAAACAAGTCATCATTTCGTGATATTTTTCTATGCTATGTAGGAAGGTTTTCCTTCATATTTTTATACCTATATGATGCTTGGTCAGAGGAGTATCTAACCCTAGAATTTCGGCCAAAAATGTTTTAAAGAGGTTAGGGAAATCATTGTTTAACCAAACTAGTACAAGATTCCCTCCATGAATTACTAAAGATCTTTTATTGGTTTTCTTGCTTGAAAGTTACGTGGAACCAAAGGAAATCCCCTCATATGTTTCGGCCAAGAAAAGAGCTTAGGGTTAGGAAGACCTTTAAATTTAAGTAACCATGTTTATATGATAGAATATAGAGTTCTCTTAAAGAATTGCATGTTGAATATTGCTAGAAATTCATGAACTCTTCATTAAGATTTTCGGCCATGTTAAGATGGATAGCTTAGAAAGCTTAAACAAAATTTTAACATGCTCAAGACCTCTGTGATATTAAGATATGAAAGTGGTTTAATGCTCTCATGCTTAATTAGGGTATAGAGAATTTAGTTACATGATATATGACTTGTAAGGTCACAAGGGTCCTAGCTTGTTTATGAACCAAATTTGTATATGATGTTCTTAGCAATTTTTGCCATGAAACTTACTTAGGTTTTCCATGCTTTAGGCCACTGAAAACCTAGTTTATAGAATGGTAGGTTTCGGCCATGAGGAAAAATAAAAGAAAAAGGAAAAGAAACCTAGGAAGCCTAAGACACAATGCACATGTATGTTTATTATGCTTGTCTTTATACATGCTATGAAACTTGTATGACTTCCTATGCTTTTAGGCTATTTGAAGCAAAGTTAACCACTGATGGGTCTCGGCCAAGTAGGGTTTAAATGACCTAGAGGCCTTAGAATTGAAACCAATTATATTAAAAATGCTTCTTATGGAAATATGATAATGTGTTGATTGTGTCACATGCTTGTATAATTTTTCCATGATCTAAATGGACCATTGTAGGTCTCGGCCATGAAGGGATAGATGCCCTAGCAACCCTAGAACAAAATTTAAATATGCTCATGTCACTCTACATGAAATATGATAAGTAGAAAGCCAAAGTTCTCATGCTATATGTTGCTTAATGACCTAAAATGAGGCTAGGGTAAGTTTCGGCCATACCCTTTGTATGATACCTTATTATGAATTTATACATGATGTTAGTTCAAGTTCACATGCTTGTATGCTTGTTTTTAGCCCTAATGAATACTTGTGAAATTTTGGCCATGACATATGTTAAGGGCTTGAGGAACTTAGGAATTAGCTCAAATATGATTACTATGTTACTTGGAAGAAAAATGCTATAAATATGGTTTAAGGTTTCCATGCTTTCATGACATTTGGGACCTTGTTTCACACCTGATAAGGTTTGGCCACATGAAGTTTAGGGACTTGGAGAACTTAGAAACCAAGTTAATCATGCTTATAATGCTTCCTATGAAATTGATGTGATGATAATTTAGGTTCCACATGCTGGGAGGTTATTTTTACCTAAATTGAGATCTAAGGGGGTTCGGCCATGATAAGAACCCAAGGGATTAGGAAGCTTAGAATCCAAGTTAACTATGTTACCATGTTTCTTATGATAGCATAATCACATGATACACCCTTATGCTTAAATATGTATGCTTGTGATTCATACTTTCCATGATATGACATGTGCTAGAAATATGCATGCTTTTATGATATGCTATGTGGATAGAAATATGCATGCTTTTATGATATGCTATGTGGTGAAAATATGCATGCTTTTATGATATGCTATGTGGTGAAAATATGCATGCTTTTATGACATGATGTATGCCTAAGTGATGCATACCTTTATGATTGTTAGTTAGAGCCCTAGAGCCAATCATTTGATGATTGTATGGACTCATGTATATCATATTCTTGTATATTAATAAAGGCTTTTGTTTGGTTATTATACTTATTTATATTAGTGCCAAATAGACTAAGTATAATAGCGTCCTTGAGTAGAAGGTTCATACCTATATCAATCGATTAGTTGAATCGATAGTGAGATGATATAGGGAACACTACTCTAAATCATTCCTAGTCGAGTATTAGCATTCATGGACAATGTTAATACAATAAGACTAGCATGTAGGTCAGCTCGATGACTTGATCTCACAAGTCATGGATATAGAGATATCAAGCTGACACATGGGTATGCATTAGAGAATGTATACTGAATGACCCGCCATGAGAAAGTATCATGGATCGTTATATGAGTGTCATATACTTTCTCATGTGGCTATTAGTATGACTATTAGTCCTTAGACTTGAAGTCACCATAGATCCCTACATAAGGAGTTATGTACTTTAGTTTCGTCAAACGTCACCCGTAACTGGGTGGACTATAAAGGCGATTACTGGGTATATAATGAATTATGTAGAGGGATGTGAGTGATGTAGATGAGATCTATCCCTCCCATATGACGGGAGCGACATCGGTATTCTTGATAGAGTGAGACCACTAAGTGCATGGCCATGCCCAAATGAGTCAGCATTAGATGTTGAGCTCATTTGATCGAGTGAGTCTACTTGGAGTTCAAGATTTAGATTGATTAGAGGATGACACGGTATATGCCTCACATTGATCAATCTAGATGTCTAGGATAGAAGGACACTTGTCATTATTTTGTGAGTAGTCACAATTGGTAGTCACAAGGTGATGTCGGATCTCGACATTCTTGTAACTTGGGTAGTAATGATGTGTTGCTAGATACCGCTCATTACTTATGCTCCTAAATGGGTTTAGGGCATTGCCAATGTTACAAGAACCTATAGGGTCACACACTTAGGACAATTAGGTGGAGATTAGGTTCATATGATGAACCAAGAGGATTAGATTCATTTGATGAATCAAATTGGATTAAGAGTAATCCTAATTGGGCTAACTTGAGTTCGACTCAAGTTGATTCATGTGTTAAATGAGTCTAATTTAGATTTTGACTTATTGAATCAATTTAATTTAATGAATTAGATTCATTATATTAAGTTGTCTCGAATCAAATGGTTGGATTAGATCCACCATGGTAGAGATTGAGTCAAGTTTGACTTGACTTGAGAAGGAAGACCAAAGGTCAATTTTGACTTGACCTTTTGCCACCTCATTGGTGAGTTGGCATTAGGTGGACAAATAATGATGTTCCACATCATCATGGGTGCCACCTCATGGAAGTTACAAAGCCACTCTCTTAATGGTTTCATATTAATTGCAATTAATGCAATTAATTTGTGTGTTTTTGAAAGTGGCCGGCCACTTGGTTTTTGGGTGTGAATTCATTTTTCCCATTCAAGTGGTGTAACTCCTTCTTCTTCCTCTCAAGCTCTCCCTCTCCCTCTCCTCCTCCCTTGGCCGAACCACATAGGTGCTAGCACACCTTGGTTTTTGGTCATCTCCATCTAGTGTGTCCGTGTGGATACTTCTAGAGGACCGGCGCTTGACGGTCTTGAGATCCGGCATCATTTGGACGAGCGGGAACGCGAAGGGCATCGCATCAAAGGTATAAAGTGTTTTCCTTTGTAGATCTACTGTAGATCGTAGTATTTAACTCGTACTCGTAGTTTTTGAAATTTTTCTTTGCACGGATTCTACGGCTTTGGGTGATTCGGTGTTTCCGCGACGCGAAAAGCGGTTTTCGAGGCCCGAAAAACCCAACAGTGGTATCAGAGCCACGTGCAAGGCTTGTACGAGTTTGATTTTTTGGTTTTATGAAAACTAAAGTTTCTGTAATTTTCTGTAAAATTATGATTTTATAGTTTTTATGGGTAATTTTTCCGTAGAAGCGAAGTACAAGTGTCTCAGCACTTGTAGGCTTCGGCTACCGGAAAGATTTTCCCAAAACGGCTTCGTTTTGCCCCAAATCCGTTTGGGACAGCGGGCTCGGGTGCCATTAGATCACAAAGGAGCAACTCACGATGGTTAGATCGTGGGTAGGGGTACTGCCCCTAACCCCGCAAGGGGATTTGCTCCGCGATTGCACCCGAAATCGCTAGAAACGAACCCGTCGGGAAGATTTTTCCAAAACGGCAATGTCTCGGCCCAAATCGTTTTGGGGCAGCGGGTTTAGGCGCTGTTGGATCGCAAAGGAACCCTCGCGATGGTTAGATCGCGGGTAGGGGCGCTGCCCCTGGGCCCCGCAAGGGGATCCGTTCCGCGATTGCGCCCGAAACCACTAAACGGGACCGCCGGGAAATTTTACTCATAAAAAAATTGTAAAAATTAGTTTTAAAATTATAGAAAATATATAATTTTGAATTATATATTAATTTTGTGATAGTCATGGCCCAAAACCCAATATGATTGGTTGTGTTGTAATTCATAATACGGCCTGCGTGCCGTTATGTGTTTGCGAGTGTTGTATTATATTCGCGACCTGCGCGTCGTGCCTCCTCTTATTTTATTGTTGTAAATTAGATTTAGACTCGAATGTAACTCGAGTTTCAAATTGTAATGTACAAATTGGAGCGGTGGAGGGTCCACACGAGACGGAGTTCCGAGGCGGGCACGAGCAACACAAGGTGGTCAAAGGGAGGCGCTTGGAGAAGCTGTTGACCCTAGGTTGACCAATCGATCTTCTCATTGGCTTGAGAAGATCGTAGTAGGGCCATGACTAAATCACAAATAGATTAATTAATTAATTATTATGTATTTGATGCATGTTTAATAATTAATTAATTAATTAGTGCCTTAACGATTAGATTAGATCTAAGTCGTGCACATGATGCACCCTTGCGATTAGATTAGATCTAAGTCGTGCACAAGATGCATTCTTCTCGATTAGATTAGATCTAGATCGAACCAACTCTAAAATGCCTAACCGTGCCGTGATACCTATCACTACCTCGATCACATGTATTGTTGAATCTGCCAAAGCAGAGCAATACATATTATCTTGGTAGGGTACGGAGGGACAATCTTGGTCCCGTCTATCAACGCATGGGTGAATAAAAACTCAATTAAATTGAGTATTCATAGTTACTCGGTTGGATCGAGTCAACTATAGGCATTCTTCCAATAGTTGAAAAGATAGGTCAATATCACATCTATATTAACTCTCGGGCGTATTAGCCAAAGCTAACTCGAGTTTTAATATAAATGCGGATATTGATTCTATAAACAAGAGTTGCATAGAGATGTAATTGTTAATCGTTACCTAGCGATCATACTAAGCTTTGGGCGTATTAGCCAAAGCTAACTCAAGGGTTAGTATGATGTGGATCTTGTCCCACAAGAATTATAGAATTCAGTGGGAGCATCATTTAATTAAAAGGCCTAATTAAATGATTTTTAAAGAATATGATATTTATTTCTGCAAATTTTCTGTTGTAGATAACCATGACGTCGAACACGAATTCCTTCTCCCTGCGATCTGTCCTTGAGAAGGACAAGCTCAACGGAGCGAATTTCCTGGACTGGTACAAGAACTTGAGAATAGTTCTCACCCAGGAGCGTAAGCTGTACGTTCTGGAGCAGCCCATTCCGGAGGCTCCTCCTGCCAATGCCCCGCGAGCCGACAAAGATGCTTACAAGAAGCATCAAGACGACGCATTAGATGTGTCCTGTCTAATGCTCGCGACCATGAACTCAGAGCTTCAGAAGCAACATGAGTTGATGGGCGCTTTTGATATGGTTGAGCATCTTCGCCAACTATATCAGGGACAAGCGAGGCATGAGAGATTTGAGATCTCGAAGGCACTGTTTCAGTGCAAGATGTCAGACGGGGCTCCTGTAGGTCCTTATGTACTCAAGATGATTGGGTACATAGAGAACCTACAAAGACTGGGTTCCCACTTGGCCAAGAGCTGGCCACTGACTTGATCTTGCAGTCCTTGCCGGATAGCTATAGTCAATTCGTTCTCAACTATAACATGAATGAGATTGACAAGCCACTGCCCGAGCTACTTAGTATGTTACGAACTACTGAGATTAACCTTAAGAAGGTTAAGCCCATTCTGATGGTCCAGAAGCACAAGGGCAAGGGCAAGCCCAAAGGTAAGGGAAAGTCCCAAACCAAGGGAAAAGGCAAGGCACTGAAGCCTAAAGGAGGGGTCGCCAAGGATGCTACCTGCTTCCACTGCGGTCAGACCGGGCACTGGAAGAGGAACTGCAAGGTATACTTGGAGGATCTTAAAAAGAAGCGAAGTGAGACTTCCACTTCAGGTATATATGTTATAGAAGTCAATCTATCTATTTCTACATCATGGGTATTAGATACTGGATGTGCTTCTCACATTTGTACTGATGTGCAGGTGCTGAGAAATAGCAGAGCATTGGCAAAGGGCGAGGTGGACCTACGAGTAGGCAATGGAGCACGGGTTGCTGCTGTTGCTGTAGGAACTTATCAGCTATCTCTGCCCTCTAGGCTTGTACTAGATTTAGATGATTATTGTTATGTGCCTGCTCTTACTAAGAACATAGTTTCAGTTTCTTGTTTAGACAAGAAAGGATACTCTTTTATAATAAAAGACAAATGTTGTACTGTTTATTTGAAAGATATGTTCTATTGTAGTGCACCACTAATAAACGGACTCTATATTCTAGACCTTGAGAGCCCTATCTATAACATTAGTACCAAGAGGTTCAAGTCAAATGACATGAACCAAACATACCTCTGGCACTGTCGCTTAGGTCATATAAATGACAAGCGCTTATCTCAGCTCCATAAGGATGGTTTGCTGGACTCATTTGATTTTGAATCATATGAGATATGCGAGTCATGCCTACGAGGCAAGATGACCAAGACCCCCTTTAGTGGGCATAGCGAGAGAGCAACAGATTTGTTAGGACTCATACATAGTGATGTATGTGGCCCTTTCAATGTTGCTACTAGAGGCAGTTATAGATACTTCATCACATTTACTGATGATTTTAGTAGATACGGTTATGTGTACTTGATGACACATAAGTCTGAATCCTTTGAAAAGTTCAAAGAATTCAAGAATGAAGTACAGAACCAGCTTGGCAAGAGTATTAAGCTACTTCGATCAGATCGAGGTGGTGAATACTTAAGCCATGAGTTTCGTGACTACTTAGCTGAGTGTGGGATTTTATCTCAACTCACTCCTCCTGCAACACCACAGTGGAATGGTGTATCCGAAAGGAGGAATCGTACCTTATTAGATATGGTACGATCTATGATGAGTCACACAGATCTTCCGACATATCTATGGGGATATGTTCTAGACACGGCAGCTTTCATACTCAACCGAGTTCCATCAAAGGCCGTGATAAAGACACCATATAGGATATGGACTGGGAGAGATGCCCAGGTGTCTTTCATGAGGATTTGGGGTTGTGAGGCTTACATACGACGTCAAGTCTCAGACAAATTAGGACCCAAATTTGACAAGTGCTATTTCATAGGATATCCCAAGGAAACTAAGGGATATTACTTCTACATTCCCAGTCAGCACAAGGTAGTTGTGGCAAAGACTGGGGTCTTTCTAGAAAGGGACTTTGTTTCTAGAAAGACTAGTGGGAGCGCGTTCGATCTTGAAGAAGTTCAAGATGCGAACAATATCACTAATGCCACGATGGAAATTGAACTTGAACCACAAAGTGTTGTGGATGATGTTGTTCCACAAGGAGTTGAGGAACAACAACTGGTTCATGTAGACATACCTCTTCGCAGGTCTGATAGGGTACGTCGTCAGCCTGAGAGATACTCATTTCTCTTGTCTGACCATGATGACATTGTGCTCATAGAGGATGAGCCTACCACCTATCAAGAAGCTGTGATGAGACCAGATTCTGAGAAATGGCTAGAAGCCATGAGATCCGAGATAGAATCCATGTACACCAACCAAGTATGGACTTTGGTTGATCCACCTGAAGGGGTAAAACCCATTGGGTGCAAGTGGGTCTTTAAGAGAAAGACTGACATGGATGGACTTATCTATAAGGGTCGCTTGGTAGCTAAAGGTTTCAAGCAGATTCATGGTATTGACTATGATGAAACCTTTTCTCCAGTGGCGATGTTTAAGTCCATTCGGATCATGCTTGCTATTGCAGCCTACCATGACTATGAGATATGACAGATGGATGTCAAAACCGCGTTTCTGAATGGAAACCTACTCGAGGATGTGTACATAACACAACCTGAGGGTTTTGTAGATCCACAGCATACTAGCAGAGTATGCAAGCTGCATAGGTCCATTTATGGACTAAAACAAGCTTCTCGGAGCTGGAATCTTCGATTTGATGATGCGATCAAACAGTTTGGTTTCATCAAGAACGAAGATGAGCCTTGTGTCTACAAGAAGGTTATAGGGGACATAGTTGTCTTCCTCATATTATATGTGGATGACATACTACTCATTGGGAAGGACATCCCTATGCTTCAGTCTGTCAAGACCTGGCTAGGGAGTTGCTTCTCAATGAAGGACTTAGGTGAGGCATCCCGCATTCTAGGGATACAGATCTATAGAGATAGATCTAAGAGATTGCTTGGCCTAAGTCAGAGTACATATATTGACAAGGTACTCCTTCGGTTTGCCATGCAGAACTCCAAGAAGGGATTTCTGCTGATGTCACATGGCGTGAGTCTTTCGAAGACTCAAGGTCCCTCTTCTAGAGAGGAGAGAGACCGCATGGATCAGATCCCTTATGCCTCAGCCATAGGATCGATCATGTACGCCATGCTGTGTACTCGACCTGATGTCTCGTATGCTTTGAGCATGACGATCAGATACCAGTCAGATCCAGGATAGCGGTCAAGAATATTCTTAAGTACTTACGAAGGACTAAAGAATATTTCTTGATATATGGAGGCAATGATGAGCTAACCGTAAAGGGTTACGGTGATGCCAGCCAGACCGATCGGGATGATTACCGATCGCAGATCGTGGTTCGTATTTTGCATTAATGGTGGTGTCGGTGGAAGAGTTGACGGGATACGATGGTGATTCTACAATGAAGCCCGATATTGCGCATCGAGGCGAAAAGGAGGCGCTTGGATCCGCAAGTTCATCACTGAACTTAGGGTGGTTCCTAGCATCGCTGACCCAGTTGAGCTCTATTGTGACAACAATGGAGCTATAGCACAGGCGAAGGAACCTCGCTCACACCAGCGGACCAAGCACATACTACGGCGCTTCCATCTCATTCGAGAGATTATCGATAGAGGAGATGTGAAGATTTGCAGAGTACCGACAGAGGCTAACATCATAGATCCCTTGACCAAGGCTTTGGCACAGAGGAAGCATGATGGTCACACTAGGTCTTTAGGCCTTAGAGCCTATACTGATTGGCACTAGTGCTAGTGGGAGATTGTTAGTTAGAGCCCTAGAGCCAATCATTTGATGATTGTATGGACTCATGTATATCATATTCTTGTATATTAATAAAAGCTTTTGTTTGGTTATTATACTTATTTATATTAGTGCCAAATAGACTAAGTATAATAGCGTCCTTGAGTAGAAGGTTCATACCTATATCAATCGATTAGTTGAATCGATAGTGAGATGATATAGGGAACACTACTCTAAATCATTCCTAGTCGAGTATTAGCATTCAGGGACAATGTTAATACAATAAGACTAGCATGTAGGTCAGCTCGATGACTTGATCTCACAAGTCATGGATATAGAGATATCAAGCTGACACATGGGTATGCATTAGAGAATGTATACTGAATGACCCACCATGAGAAAGTATCATGGATCGTTATATGAGTGTCATATACTTTCTCATGTGGCTATTAGTATGACTATTAGTCCTTAGACCTGAAGTCACCATGGATCCCTACATAAGGAGTTATGTACATTAGTTTCGTCAAACGTCACCCGTAACTGGGTGGACTATAAAGGCGATTACTGGGTATATAACGAATTATGTAGAGGGATGTGAGTGATGTAGATGGGATCTATCCCTCCCATATGACGGGAGTGACATCGGTATTCTTGATAGAGTGAGACCACTAAGTGCATGGCCATGCCCAAATGAGTCAACATTAGATGTTGAGCTCATTTGATCGAGTGAGTCTACTTGGAGTTCAAGATTTAGATTGATTAGAGGATGACACGATCTATGCCTCACATTGATCAATCTAGATGTCTAGGATAGAAGGACACTTGTCATTATTTTGTGAGTAGTCACAATTGGTAGTCACAAGGTGATGTCGGATCTCGACATTCTTGTAACTTGGGTAGTAATGATGTGTTGCTAGATACCGCTCATTACTTATGCTCCTAAATGGGTTTAGGGCATTGCCAATGTTACAAGAACCTATAGGGTCACACACTTAGGACAATTAGGTGGAGATTAGGTTCATATGATGAACCAAGAGGATTAGATTCATTTGATGAATCAAATTGGATTAAGAGTAATCCTAATTGGGCTAACTTGAGTTCGACTCAAGTTGATTCATGTGTTAAATGAGTCTAATTTAGATTTTGACTTATTGAATCAATTTAATTTAATGAATTAGATTCATTATATTAAGTTGGCTCGAATCAAATGGTTGGATTAGATCCACCATGGTAGAGATTAAGTCAAGTTTGACTTGACTTGAGAAGGAAGACCAAAGGTCAATTTTGACTTGACCTTTTGCCACCTCATTGGTGAGTTGGCATTAGGTGGACAAATAATGATGTTCCACATCATCATGGGTGCCACCTCATGGAAGTTACAAAGCCACTCTCTTAATGGTTTCATATTAATTGCAATTAATGCAATTAATTTGTGTGTTTTTGAAAGTGGCCGGCCACTTGATTTTTGGGTGTGAATTCATTTTTCCCATTCAAGTGGTGTAACTCCTTCTTCTTCCTCTCAAGCTCTCCCTCTCCCTCTCCTCCTCCCTTGGCCGAACCACATAGGTGCTAGCACACCTTGGTTTTTGGTCATCTCCATCTAGTGTGTCCGTGTGGATACTTCTAGAGGACCGGCGCTTGACGGTCTTGAGATCCGGCATCATTTGGACGAGCGGGAACGCGAAGGGCATCGCATCAAAGGTATAAAGTGTTTTCCTTTGTAGATCTACTGTAGATCGTAGTATTTAACTCGTACTCGTAGTTTTTGAAATTTTTCTTTGCACGGATTCTACGGCTTTGGGTGATTCGGGGTTTCCGCGACGCGAAAAGCAGTTTTCGCGGCCCGAAAAACCCAACAATGATATGATGTATGCCTAAGTGATGCATACTTTTATGACATGATGTATGCCTAAGTGATGCATACCTTTATGATATGATGTATGCCTAAGTGATGCATACTTTTATGATATAATGTATGCCTAAGTGATACATACTTTTATGATATGATGTATGCCTAAGTGATGCATGCTCTTATGATGTGTGATATGTATAAGTATGACATGTACTTTACTTTATATGGCTTGTACCAAGGGTGGGCTCCATAAGCGCCCCGGGGTCGATGGAATAAGACTCGGGCCTCGTTAAGGATGGGCTCCTAGGTGCCCCTAGGTCGATGGAGTAAGACTCGGGCCTAGTATGTTTGCCTTGTAGGGTTCAAGACTTGCTACCTTGGACCTACATAGGTTGCGCGCAATATGTAAGTGGTACATAGCCGGGATCCCCTTTAAGTTGATAATATTTTCAAGTATATATGTAAGAAGAAATGGTTTTAAAGATCATGAGACATACACATGTTTTTCGGATACATGTTTTCAAAATCATATTGCATATACCTTATGATCATGTTGTGATGATGCTATGATTTATGATATACCATGATTAGATATGATTATGTTATGTTTCATGCTATGCTTGATATGCCATGCTACCTTATGATGATGCTATGATATGCCATGATTAGATATGATTATGTTATGTATCATGCTATGCTTAAGAGATGATATGCCATGACTAGTTATGATTTTGTTATGTTGCATGATATGCTTAAAGAGTATGATATGTTATGCCATGACTAGTTGAGATCATGTTATGTTGAGATATTCTTTGATCATGTGATGATTTTCGGTTTTAGTGAGTAGGAAAGGAACTTACTGAGCCATGAGTGCTCATAGCTTACTTTCCTTGTACCACAGATAAAGGAAAAAGCTGGATGAGCTAAAGGAGCAGCAGGCGAGGCAAGGAGATGTGTGTGGCGGTGGCTAGGCAACCAAATAAGAACCTGCTTTAAGAACTTTTAAGAATTTCGCTTTGGTTTCGTAAATTGTAGTACTATATGGGTAACTTGATGTTATGTTTCTATTTATCTTGTTATCATGTTATGGAAACCATATTAGTGTAGTTCGGATTTGAAAACAAAAGAAAAGTTTTATTAAACTAAGAAGCATAAAAAAAAAAAATTATTTCAAGTCTTCCGCTGTAATATGTACATAGAGTATCGTAGCCCCGTCCCTTAGGGTTAGCAGGGAGGGCGGGCGTTATAGTACCCTTTCGCAACAAGCCTAGCTTTGAAGGTTTCTACCTTCCCGTCTGTCCCTCTTTTCCTTTTGTAGATCCACTTGCATCAAACGGCTTTTACACCATCAGGTGGTTCTACAAGTTCCCAGACCTTATTAGAGTACATAGACTCTATTTCAGAATTCATTGCCTTTTGCCAAGATGCTGTATCTATATCTTGGAGTGCTTCGTCATATGTTCGTGGATCAGGTTCATGTTTACCCGGGATCAAGTCCGAAGACTCTCCCAAAAACATGAATCTTTCAGGCTGCCTTACAACCCTCCCACTACGACGAGGCACTGTCTGTGGTTGTGTATCATGTGTGACACGTGTTGCAGTCTCTTGTGGTACTTCATCTTGTACTGTTGGTACTGAAGTTGACGTGTCCTCTCTAAGTTCTTCTAAAACAACTTTGCTACTGGGCTTGTGATCCATTATATAGTCTTCTTCTAAAAACTGGGCATTGGTGCTAACAATGACCTTTTGGTCTTTAGGACTATAAAATAAACCACCTTTCGTTCCTTTGGGATATCCTACAAACACGCGAACTTCTGTACAAGATTCTAACTTATCAGCATCTGGTTTCAGCATATGTGGTGGACTACACCAAATCCGAATATGTCTTAGACTGGGTTTTCGCCCATTCCACAATTCTATGGGAGTAGAAGAAACTGATTTAGAAGGTACTAAGTTCAGAACGTATACTGCTGTTTCCAGAGCATATCCCCAAAATGAATTTGGTAATTCTGAATAACTCATCATCGATCTAACCATCTCCATAAGAGTCCTGTTCCTTCGTTCTGCTACACCATTCTGTTGGGGTGTTCCAGGTGCAGACAATTGGGATTGAATACCGGCCTCTGATATGTAATTCCTAAACTCTCCTAAGAGGTATTCGCCACCACGATCAGACCGTAGTGTCTTGATACTTTTACCTAGTCGTTTCTCCACATCAGCCTTGTATTCTTTGAACTTATCAAAGCACTCGGACTTGCGGCGCATTAGGTAAATGTATCCGTATCTTGAATAATCGTCTATAAAAGAGACAAAATATTCAAAACCACCTCTTGCTTGGACAGACATAGGACCACACAAATTAGAATGAACCAATTCTAACACTTCTTTGGCTCTATACCCCTTTGCCTTGAATGGCCTCTTAGTCATTTTACCTTCTAAGCAAGATTCACAAGTTGGAAAATTTTCCAACTCTAATGAACTCAAAAGTCCATCGGCTATAAGCCTCTGAATCCTACTTAAGTTAATTTGACCAAGCCTTAGATGCCAAAGATATGCTTGGTTCATTTCCGAAGGTTCTTTTCTCTTATTAGAATTAGAAGATGAGTTATAAATTTCCATGTTTTGCTTTGTGGAAGAAATTGGATTTAAAGTATACAAATTGCCAACTAATGCACCAGAACAGATAATCATTTTATTTCTTTTAATAACTACATCGTTTGATGTGCGTAGATTATATACTCTTTTATGCATGTTTTTACGCACATTTACATACTTTGAGCATGCTTGATCTATGCATTTTTATACTTCCAGCTTTCCTTTTAGCATATTTACTCTTTTGGTTCGGAGATCTGCTTTTTGTGCATTTTTCTGTACACAGGAGTCGATTTGGTGAAGAATCTACATCTTTGGGCAAGCCTTGGAGGAAACAAAGGGAGAAGTCACCAGGCCGTGTACCTCACACGGCCCTGCACTGGTATGGAGCTCGGGTCGTGTGGAGTTTGGCACCAACAGAAGAGGAAGATGACATGGCCGTGTGAACCTCACACGGTCGTGTCAAGATTTGAAGCCAACCAGAGCCGTGTGAGGTTTCCAGAAAGCAAGCAGGCTGTGGCCGTGTGCACCACACGGCCGTGTAGCATTTCCAGAGAGTAGAAGGGTCCTGGCCGTGCGAGTCACACAGCCGTGCAGCTTTGGCAGAGAAGGAACTGGACATGGCCGTGTGAATCTCACACGGCCGTGTCACGGGGTCGTGTGGCGCCCGATTCCCTCCTCTATTTAAACCCTCCTTCATGAATTGAAAGGGGATCTCTCCCCCTTTGGGAGAAGGCAAGATTTGGTAGTTTCCTCCCACTCTTGGGAGGATTTCTGGGCGATTCTAAGGGAGTTCTTGATGATTTCGACTCCGGAGCGAGGATTGGATCCGAAGACGAGGCTTCTCCGTAGATAAGTTTTCTCTTTCCCCCTTTTCTTGGTTTCTTGGATTGGGAATTTAAGAAATGCTTGTAATCTTCATTTCTTCGGATATTCTTCCTCGATTCATGGAGTAGATCTTGTATTCTAGGATTAAGGGAGTATTTGTATGATGGATTGATGTAATCTCTTGTGGATTTGCCATTTTCTTGTTTCAATGACATTGTCTTACTTGTATCAATTAGATCTTGAGTGAGTAATGATGATTTGTGCTTAATTCTCATTCTTGATTGATTGTTTGGATTTCTTGTGGACTTTGTAAAGATAAACTCTCACTCGATCATCCGAGGGATCCACGTGACAGGTGCAAGCCCGTGTAAGGACGTTTGAGAGATAATCTTGAAGAGGAAATAGGAATATTCAAGAGAGTAGGATGGATTTTGTGATTAGTTCCTTGTATCTTGATAGATTAATAAGTTGTGGGCTTCTATGTTGATATCCGAGGAAGGCATAGTAATAGGTGCGCTTCTGTGTAAGGACAACGTAGGTTCACGTCTAATTGATCATGTTTAGATACATTTCTCAGTCCTTAGCCGGTTATCTATTGCAAGAGAGAACCGGCAACTTTCTACAAGAGTTTGGCAATTGAGGGATAAGAATTGGTGAACCATTTACATTCAAGAAATCTTACAAAGAAACCGAAACTCCTAGAATCTCCCTTATCATAACCCAAAACACTAAACTCTTGTTTGTTGATCTATAATATTAGATTTGTTACCTTCACTTTGCATTTGAAACGATTGGATAGTTGTTTAGCTAATTCGCATTGAGACATTTCTAGTGCTTATTCCAGTCCCTGTGGATACGATAATCTTTTATATTACTTGCGACATTTCCGTACACTTGCGGAGCGTAACAAGTTTTTGGCGCCGTTGCCGGGGACTGCGCTATAACATTAGGAATTATCAATTGAGTTAGACTAAACATAACATTTGTTTTCCTTTCATATTGCATAGTTGTAACTAATCATTAGATTTCTGTTTTTATTTTCTTGTATAACTCTTACTTCTTGTTAATTCTTTTTGTTCAATTTCAATTCTGTATTTTTGATTCTCTTATTTTTCTTTTTCTGTTGAATTGTCATTTGCTATCTTGTTCTTGTGTATGCGAAGATCTAACTTTGCAGGGGAATTCTTTCCTTTTGACCCTGAGATTGACAGAACTTTCCATAAAAGAAGAATTCTGCAAAGGCAAATTGAAGAACAGGAACATTTGAACATGGCGAATAGACCACTCAAGGATTACGCAGCACCTTATGCAAGAGGTTTTCGATCTAGTATTTCAAGACCTCCAGTGGAAGCTAATAACTTTGAGATCAAACCCGTAATTATATCTATGGTGCAGCAGAACCAATTTGGTGGAGGACCTCATGAAGACCCCAATCAACACTTAGAGGTCTTCTATGAAATATGTGGTACCATGAAAATGAATAGAGTTCCTTCAGAAGCAGTTAGATTGTTATTATTTGGGTTTTCCTTAAGAGATAGGGCAAAGCAATGGCTGAATTCTTTGGCCCCTAATAGCATCACCACTTGGGAGCAGTGTGAGCAACAGTTTCTTGATAAATTCTATCCACCAAGCAAAACAGCTCATATGAGGAATTTAATTGCAAGCTTCAAGCAAACTGACTCAGAATCTCTTTTTGAAGCATGGGATAGATATAATAGTATGCTCAGACAATGCCCACATCATGGGTTGGAAAGATGGTTAGTGTTGCACACTTTTTACAATGGTATCAACTATCATACCAAAGTGTCCCTTGATTCAGCTGCTGGAGGGGCACTTATGAATAAAAGTTTAGATGAAGCTGAAGAAATTATTGACAGTGTAGCACAAAATCATCATCAATGGGAAAATGAAAGAAGTGGTGGCTATTCTTCTGTAAACCCAACAATTAAAGCATCAGGGAAGTTTGATGTAGATGCAGTCACTCTTTTGTCTGCAAAATTGGACGCTCTTACAAAGAAATTTGAAAATATGGGGACTAGTGCTAATATGGTCAATGCTATTAGTACATCTTGTGAAGTATGTGGGAGTTTAGAGCACTCAAATGACTCATGTCCATTGGGAGCTATCACTGCACAAATCAATAAACTGGAGCAATGTGATGCAATTGTGAGTTACAATCAAAGGCAGAATAACCCATACTCAAATACTTATAACCCTGGATGGAAGAGCCATCCCAATTTTTCTTACAGAAATAACCAAGATCAAGGACCATCTATGGGGGTAAGACCAAATTTTCAAGCTGGGCAACAAAATTTCCAACATCTATCTTCTCAAGGTTTACCAAAGTCAAATATTGAAAAGATGCTTGAAGAAAGTATCTCAAGTCAGAATGAAATGAAGCAAGATATAGCAAGGCTCATTCAGAGAATGGTTAATTCTGATATGCATCAAAAGATCCAGGATAGTCAAATTGCCCAACTAGCTTCCTCATCATCCAGATCACCAGGATAACTTCCTGGAAAACCTGATGTGAATCCTATGGAACATTGCAATAGAATTGAGCTTAGGAGTGGACAGATCTTGGGAGACTCCCAAGTGACCGCTTCAAAAGGGATACAAAAAGAAGAAGAGCTCTCTCCTCTTATACCAAATCCGATTCAAGCTAATGAGGAGAGTACCAATGAGGTTGAAGAGACTCTTCCACTGAACCATCAGAGCAAAGCTGTCCCTTTTCCTCAGAGACTTACAATGCTCAAGAAAGATGAAGAATTTGGCAAGTTTTTAGAAAAAGTTAAGGAAATTTGTGTAGAGGTACCTCTTATTGATGCTATTCTTCAAATGCCTAGATTTGCCAAATTCCTGAAGGATCTCATGTCAAACAAGAGAAGAAGGGGAGAGGTTGAGACAATTGCGCTTAGTGAGGAATGTAGTGCTATTTTGGAGAAGGACACTTCCCCAAAACTAAAGGACCCAGGGAGCTTTTATATTCCTTGCAACATAGGAAAAGAATTTTTTGAAAAAGCTTTTTGTGATTTGGGGGCAAGTGTTAGCCTCATTCCCTATTCAATTTGTAATAAATTAGGTCTCAAAAACATTAAACTTACTACTATGGCACTTCAACTTGCTGATCATTCCTGCAGGTACCCTTTGGGTATTATAGAAGATGTGCCAGTAGAGGTGGATGGGAATGTTATTCCCACAGATTTTGTCGTGTTGGCCATGGAAGAGGACCCCAGGATTCCTATCATATTAGGAAGACCTTTCCTTGCTACAGCTGGAGCTATAATTGATGTAAAAAATCATAAGCTTTCTTTGGTAATTGGTAAGGAAAGGTTGGAATATGATCTATCTAATATCTCTAACCATGTCTCCTCTCTTTTAAATGCTTGTAGCAGGACAAACATTTATAAACTTGAGGAATGGAATTTCCATCCTCATGGAAGGCCACCAAATGAAGGAGACAATGTGGTGGAAGATGTTGGGAGAAGATCTCCCAACAAAAACGAAAAGTATATTTGTCCTCCAAGGGCGAGGAAAAGAAGTGAATGATCAAGTTTGGTCGAGCTAAAGACCTTAAACAAGCGCTTCTTGGGAGGCAACCCAAGGGTTCTTTTAGTTAGTTTTGATTTGTATTTTAATTTCTTTTAGTTTGATGCGTTCTTTTGATTTTGTTTTCAGGTTAGGTGCAAAACAGAGCCAGACCGTGTGCTATACACGGCCAGGTAAAGGTTACAGAGAAGGGAAGTGCTTGGGCCGTGTCATCCAGACACGGCCGTGTGGGATCTCCCGAGGAGAAAAAGGTATAGGTCGTGTCCCAGACACGGCCGTGTAAAGAATCCCGAGAAGAAGGATGGAGAGGCCGTGTCCCAGACACGGCCGTGCGAAGAATCCAGAGAGGGAAGAGGGGGAGGCCGTGTGGATCTGCACGACCCGTGTAGGAGAGTTATTAAAGTCCTCTTTCTACCTTACACGGCCAGATCTTGGCCGTGTTCCGCACACCCCCAACTCTCCAAAACATATCTTTCTCTCCCGATCTCTTAAAAACTCCTCTCTAATCTCTCAAGATCTCTTAGATCCGATTCTCCTCCTTTCTAAGACTTGGACTTTTTGTTCTCCTAACCTAAGATCTGTGTTCTGTGAGTTCCATTTCTCCAACTCTAGATAATTCTTCCCCTATCTAAACTCATCAAGATGTCTAATATTTTGAAGAAACTTCGCAAAGGAGGTGGTGGATCCAGTGGAGACAAAGAGAAGGAACCATCAAGGGACAAAGGAAAACAACCAGTGAAGGGCAAAGGCAAAAGGACTTCACGCAACGAAGTTAATGACAATGAATTCAATATTGTCTTTAGAAATGATGATCAAGTAACTAGATTTGCAATTCTTGTCAATAGAAAGATAGTGTGTACTAGATATATGGACCCAACTATTCTTGATATGCTTGGAATTAGGAAAGATGTAGATTTGATGATTGGGTTTTTGGATTGGAGTGATATTATGTACACCCATTTGCCTACATATCCTCGTCTTGTTTTGGAATTTTTGAGTTCATTGGATGTCCATTTTACTAATGAAGATGATTATTTTGGAAAAATCTCTTTTAGACTAATGAATCAAGAATTTCTATGGGCATTTAGTGACTTTAATTCTTGTTTTGGATTAACCACCGGTAGTCCTCGTAGGTTTGATCCAAGGTTTAATTGGAATCATTTTTGGAATGCAATAACTGGGTTAGATCAACCTTATGAACCTTCAAGAGTTAAGGCCTCCCATATGCAAAACCCCATCTTTAGGTATCTACATAGAGTCATGGGTAAAACTATTTTTGGTAGGGGAGAGAGTGATGGGGTGGTTAAAAAGATAGAGCTTTATGCTTTATGGGCTATGCTTTATAGGGTTGAATTTGATTCTGGTTTTCATTTTGTTCAAACCTTATTAAGATCTGCCAGGGCATCATCGGGATCAATTGTTTTTGGTGGTTTGATTACCCGAATAGCTTGTAATTTAAATCTTGATGTTGATGGGTTGGAAATAATTCATGGTAATGACATGATTGACATTGATGCATGTCTTGCTATGAAAATGATCGTTCGGGATGAGAATGGTTTCGCGTTTCCTAGGAGGAGTGGTTCTCCTTTACCCCTTCCTTTTCCTGAATGAACTACTATTCGTAACCCGGCTAATTGGGTAATTTCTTAGTTAGATTTTGAGGATAAACCTTCTATACCTGGAGACACTGAGCCACATCATGAGCCCTCGTCATATGGACACCCGCAGCCTTCTAGTTTTATGGAGCCCGCTAGGCATTCTTTTGCATATGGCACAGGATCTTCTAAGTTTGATTTTTCAGATTTTCGTACGTCTCTAGAATCACTTCATGAGAAGCAAGATTCCCAACGAAAAATGTTGGAGGGGCGCTTCTCTTTATCTGATGATCAGTTTAGGGAGGTACAAAATCATTTTCAGTTTACGAGGAATTTTCAAGGTCAAGTGGCTGAGTTTGTGCAGGATTATGATACTGATCAGGCTAGGATGAGAGATTTTATGCAGAGCATGATGCTTACTAGCCAACAAGTAGATGCTTTATATGAGTATCATAGATCTTTGGGGTGAGATTCCATGTTTTCCTAGTTTTCCTATTGGCCAACCACGTCGTAGACCTCCTTTCCCTCGTCCACCTCCACCTCCTCCACCATATTGATTTCATCGGGACGATGAAAAGTTTAAGTCTGGGGGGGTGTCATGTACTGTTTAGTTTGGTTTTCATTTTCAGTTTTTAGTTTGTGTTAGTTATACATGTTGGTTCTTGTTTCTTTATTTTGCTTGTTTTTGAAATAATCATGGCAAGGAAAATTTTTTTGAGAACATCAATCTTCACTTATATGCTTTCTTGGATTCAAGTGAAATGTTAGCACGATCATTGTCTTGATTCATGGTGTTCGAATGATGCTAGTAGTAAACTTTGTGTAGTTATTTTTTCTATCTTGGGAAGCATTAATAAGCTGAGAATCTTATGGTGATGAGTTTTAGTTTTGGTTCAACCTTAAGGATTTTATCTTCACTACACTTGTGCTTGATGCTTGAATAGTTGATGTCATTGAAATAGTCATGATTCATCTTGTTTGCTTAGTACTTGGTTTCCATGGTGATTTCTCAACTTTCATTTTGGTTACTGGATGAGGCTCAAATCATTAAAGCTCATTTAGAAAAATCAAAATATCCCAACATGTGTGCTGAAAATTACATTTGTGAATAAGTTTTGCACAATGCAAACACTTATAAAAAAAAAATAATAAAAAATAAGGGATAAAAAAAACAGTTGTCATGAGTGGAATCTAGCAAGTCACCCCTTCGAGACCGAGTTAGGTTACTGGGGAAATGACTGCTTAGCTTACCTTGAGATTGAGCACACCTTTGAGACCTTGGGTTAGTTGAGAAATATGAACCAAGTGAATGGTGAGTAAGTGCATATCACTGGTTACTTGTCTTTCACTGGAAACACTAGGAATTCAAATTTGATGACGACTTGACTAGGACATGGATTGAAACTTGAAGAGTTTTGAGTTACTTTTACACTGTGCACAAGATTCTTATGCTTGAACCATACTTTACTTGTTTCTATGATCATGCTTGTTAATGAAACTTTTTGATAGAGTTAGGAAAGTGCACTAGGTTTTATGAATGTGTTGTAGAACATATGAATTTAGACTGCGGCATTTTGCTTGAGGACAAGCAAAGGTTTAAGTCTGGGGGTGTGATGTGCGTAGATTATATACTCTTTTATGCATGTTTTTACGCACATTTACATACTTTGAGCATGCTTGATCTATGCATTTTTATACTTCCAGCTTTCCTTTTAGCATATTTACTCTTTTGGTTCGGAGATATGCTTTTTGTGCATTTTTCTGTACACAGGAGTCGATTTGGTGAAGAATCTACATCTTTGGGCAAGCCTTGGAGGAAACAAAGGGAGAAGTCACCAGGCCGTGTACCTCACACGGCCCTGCACTGGTATGGAGCTCGGGCCGTGTGGAGTTTGGCACCAACAGAAGAGGAAGATGACATGGCCGTGTGAAGATTTGAAGCCAACCAGAGCAGAAGCCTTACATGGCCGTGTGGATCTACACGGACGTGTGAGGTTTCCAGAGAGCAGGCTGTGGCCGTGTGCACCACACGGCCGTGTAGCATTTCCAGAGAAGGAACTGGACATGGCCGTGTGAATCTCACACGGCCGTGTCACGGGGCCGTGTGTTGCCCGATTCCCTCCTCTATTTAAACCCTCCTTCATGAATTGAAAGGGGATCTCTCCCCCTTTGGGAGAAGGCAAGATTTGGTGGTTTCCTCCCACTCTTGGGAGGATTTCTGGGCGATTCTAAGGGAGTTCTTGACGATTTCGACTCCGGAGCGAGGATTGGATCCGAAGACGAGGCTTCTCCGTAGATAAGTTTTCTCTTTCCCCCTTTTCTTGGTTTCTTGGATTGGGAATTTAAGAAATGCTTGTAATCTTCATTTCTTCGGATATTCTTCCTCGATTCATGGAGTAGATCTTGTATTCTAGGATTAAGGGAGTATTTGTATGATGGATTGATGTAATCTCTTGTGGATTTGCCATTTTCTTGTTTCAATGACATTGTCTTACTTGTATCAATTAGATCTTGAGTGAGTAATGATGATTTGTGCTTAATTCTCATTCTTGATTGATTGTTTGGATTTCTTGTGGACTTTGTAAAGATAAACTCTCACTCGATCATCCGAGGGATCCACGTGAAAGGTGCAAGCCCGTGTAAGGACGTTTGAGAGATAATCTTGAAGAGGAAATAGGAATATTCAAGAGAGTAGGATGGATTTTGTGATTAGTTCCTTGTATCTTGATAGATTAATAAGTTGTGGGCTTCTATGTTGATATCCGAGGAAGGCATAGTAATAGGTGCGCTTCTGTGTAAGGACAACGTAGGTTCACGTCTAATTGATCGTGTTTAGATACATTTCTCAGTCCTTAGCCGGTTATCTATTGCAAGAGAGAACCGACAACTTTCTACAAGAGTTTGGCAATTGAGGGATAAGAATTGGTGAACCATTTACATTCAAGAAATCTTACAAAGAAACCGAAACTCCTAGAATCTCCCTTATCATAACCCAAAATACTAAACTCTTTTTTGTTGATCTATAATATTAGATTTGTTACCTTCACTTTGCATTTGAAACGATTGGATAGTTGTTTAGCTAATTCGCATTGAGACATTTCTAGTGCTTATTCCAGTCCCTGTGGATACGATAATCTTTTATATTACTTGCGACATTTCCGTACACTTGCGGAGCGTAAATTTAATGTATACAAATTGCCAACTAATGCACCAGAACAGATAATCACTTTATTTATTTTAATAACTACATCGTTACCAAAGGAAACTGAATATCTATCTAAAAACAGTTTAGAAACTGAAATTAAATTCTTTCTAAAACTGGGTACATAAAGACAATTTCTTAAAATCAAATTTCTATTTCTACTAAAAGATAAGTAGACGTCTCCCACTACAACAGCTGCCACCTTAGTAGCATTGCCCATGTAGACGGTAATCTCTCCTTCAGATAGTCGTCGGGTTTCCTGGAACGCCTGCAGAGAATTGCAGACATGATCAGTGGCTCCCGTATCTACACACCAGGTGCTGGTAGATAACACCGCTAAACATGTTTCAACAACTAGAGCATGAGATATACCTTTGTTTTGGTTCTTACGAGGGCAGTCCCCCTTCCAATGTCCTGCCTGCTTGCAGATGAAGCATTTTCCCTTCGGCTTCTTCACTCCGGCTTTAAATCCCGTACTCTGAGATTTATTCACTTTCTTTGCTGAACCAGCTTGTTTCTTCTTCTTCTTTCCTCTCGGTTTAGAAGTAGAACCATTTTCAGCATAGTGAATTTGAGCATTGTGACGAAATAATCCTTCTGCTGCTTGAAGTTCTGTCAGTAGTTCCGCTAATGAATAAATCCTCTTATTCATATTATAGTTCAGGCGGAACTGCTCAAAACTTCTAGGTAGCGTTTGGAGGATCATATCGATCTGGGTTTCCCCATCAATTTCTCCTCCAAGGATCTGTATCTCGTTCAGATAAGCCATCATCTTTAGGATATGATCCCTCACAGGAGTACCCTCTTGCATGGTGGCTGTCATTATCTTTCTCATGGCTTCTTGCCTAGAAGCCTTATCCTGATGACCAAAGAGTTCCTTGAGATTGTTCATAATATCATAGGCTGTTGGTAAATCTTGATGCTGATGTTGCAATACATTTGACATTGAAGCCAAAATATAACACCGCGCCATCTCATATGCTTTTACCCATTTCCTATGATATTCAATCTCCTCTTGGGTAGATTCACCAGTAGGTGCTTCAGGGCACTGCTCAGTCAGTACAAATTTATAGCTTTCAGCAGTAAGAACAATGTCTAGGTTTCTTTTCCAATCTATGTAATTAGGTCCAGTAAGTCTATTCTGTTGAAGTATGATGGACAGTGGGTTGAAAGTCATCCTAAGAATCACAAATAACTTTTGGTCAGAACTCTAAATTTAGAATAATATTGATTCCTCAAACAATACTATTTTAAATTAACCAACACCTCATAACACCGTGAATTTTGTATGCCACGTTAGTGTGGACGTATACAAATTCAACATATGTAAAAGGAGGGTTTTAACCCATTAATTTTATTATCTTGTCAACCTAACTTTTTGACAAATAAAATTAATAGTTGGTATCATTTGGTCACACAAATAATAGCAGTGACTCCGATGGGGAGGATACTATTAGATGTGTCTAAGTGTATACCATTACTTGACACTAAGTCCATTAATAAGATTATGCCCCTTCCATTGGGGAAGATCACACGCTCTTAATTAACTTCCTATAGTCATCCAAAAATGGAAGTATGTTCTAGTGATCCACAAACAAGCTCATCCGTTATGGAGGAAGGCACTCAGAGCCAACGCGCAAGCTTGTTTGCATCACTTACAAACCAGTAATGGAGACCATGGGATTTACTTAAAAATCCCTCTCTCACTTAGTTATTTATAAATGAGGAATTTTAACTATGCTAGCCTACTAAACTTGTAAACTAACATGCACACACAGCATAATATAAAAGCAATAAATAGAAAATCTAATTTTCAACTATTATGGCTTTTATCTCTAGTTGTCCTCCGTGTTTTGTCATCCCAAGCTGCTGCCATATTTAGCCACCGCTACCGGGTCTAGCTGTCGCATCCATCTTGCTCCTTGTTCCGCTGTGCCTCTGGTCCTTAGAAGGTTCCACGCTTTGCAAGATTCGATCCGCGACATAAATAGAATTTTACATTTTTGATCCTATATTCCATAAAAGGAATGTACATGTATCTAGATCAAAAATAAAATCCTAATTAAACTAAATACAGCTCCTGCTGTATTTTAATATAATCATGCACACACATATAAATGCCCTTGACATGTCCAAGGGTCCAATCACACACATAATAACTAAAAGCCATAATAGTTGGATCCTGCATCCACAAAGTTAGCACATCCTACTATTAACCTACCTAAATTATTTATGACATGTGTATAATTAACCTAATACCAAATACACAGAGGCAAAACTCTAGCTCCGATACCAATTGTTGGTTGCTACTCGGAAAACCTAGAGGTTCCACTGTACAAAAATTTGGTACAAAGGTCTGAACCTTTTCCTAGCTACCATGTGTTCTTTTAAATTAAATTTTGGATCGCCTACGGAACTTAACACGTTTGATCCAAAACTTAATCTATTTGTTCTTTTAGTTTTTGACTTGGATCTCCTGCGGAACTTAACACGTTCGACCCAAATCACCTTAAGTTATTAATTCATTAAATATTAATTTCCATAATTGGTTCCCAGTACTGACGTGGCAAGGCACACGGCCTTCTTGGATATGGGAGCAACCACCACCGACTAGACAAAACCTTTTATAGAAATCTAATATTTAATTTCCTAAAATAACTTTAGGTTAACCAAAAAGAACAATCAAATCACAAGGAAAAGAAAAAACAAAAGAACACAACATCGAAAAACATATTCGAAATTCTAGAACGTAAGCCTCTTGTATTTGGTATTATTTCCATAAATAACTAGTATGATGCGGAAAGGAAAAATTACTAGTTATACCTTGTAGAAAAACCTCTTGATCTTCTACCGTATTCCTCTTCTAACCTCGGACGTTGTGTGGGCAACGATCTTCCGAGATGAGAAACCACCAACCACCTTCTTCTCCTCCTTGCTAGGTTCGGCCACAAAGAAAGAAGCTTCACCAAGGAAGAAAATCAAAACACTAACCATGCTCCAAGAGATGCTCGCTTCCTCTCCTTCTTCTTCTTCTTCTCCAAGTAGTATCCGGCCACCACAAGAGCTCCAAGGAAAGAGAGGGGTTCGGCCACCACAAGAGGAAGAGAGGGAAAGGATGGCCGGCCACACCAAGGAACAAAAGAGGGAGAGAAAATAATAGAGGTTGTGTCTCATGAAGGCACCCCTACCCCTTCTTTTATATTCCTTGGCCTAGGCAAATTAGGAAATTTAATTACAATAAAATTTTCTTAATTTCCTTGACATGATTTAATTGAGAAAAATAAAATAAAATTTCCCCAATTGAAATCTTATGGTCGGCCACATCAATGAAATCAAATTGGACAAGTTTCAATCAACAATTAAAACTTCCTAATTTGTTTCCGGAAATTTTAAAATTAAAATTTCTCTTCAAAAATCTCTTCATGGTTGATAAAAGGAAATTTCTATAATTTTAATTTTACAACATGTGAGTAATTTTTAGAGAGAAAATAAAATATCTCACCAATCTACAAATAAGGAAAGAGATCTAATCTCTTTCTTTAATCTTTTGTAGATCTTTTATAAGAGAGATATTTTAATTTAAATTCTCTTTAATAAATTATTTCTTCCACATAATAAAAATTAAAATTAAAATTCCTTTTTAATTTAATTTGGCCGGCCCCCACTAGCTTGGGTTCAAGCTAGGGCCGGCCACCCAATTTTATACCTAGGCCGGCCCTAGCTTGGTTCCCAAGCTAGCTTGGCCGGCCCCCTATTGGTGGGTATAGAAGGTGGGTATAGGTGGGTATAGTACTCTATAAATAAGAGGCTACGATAGGGACCGAGAGGAGGAATTGGTTTTTGTCTCCCGATAAAATTAAGCATCTCGTGTTCGCCCCGAACACACAACTTAATTTTATCAATAATAATTCATTCCACTAGAGAACTATTATTGAACTACCGCACCAATCCCAAATTACATTTTTGGGCTCCTTCTTATTATGAGTGTGTTAGTCTCCCTGTGTTTAAGATATCGAATGTCCACTAATTAAGTGAGTTACTGACAACTCATTTAATTAATATCTAAATCCAAGAGTAGTACCACTCAACCTTATCATCATGTCGGACTAAGTCCACTTGCAGGGTTTAACATGACAATCCTTATGAGCTCCTCTTGGGGACATTATCAACCTAGTATCTCTAGGACACAGTTTCCTTCTATAATCAACAACACACACTATAAGTGATATCATTTCCCAACTTATCGGGCTTATTGATTCATCGAACTAAATCTCACCTATTGATAAATTAAAGAAATAAATATCAAATATATATGCTTGTTATTATATTAGGATTAAGAGCACACACTTCCATAATAACTGAGGTTTTTGTTCCTTTATAAAGTCAGTATAAAAGAAACGACCTCAAATGGTCCTACTCAATACACTCTAAGTGTACTAGTGTAATTATACAGTCAAGATAAACTGATACCTAATTACACTACGACCTTCTAATAATTTGTTCCTTTCCATTTTGGTCGTGAGCTATTGTTTATAATTTATAAGGTACTGATAACATTATCTTCTGCATGTGACACCACATGCTATGTTATCTACAATATAAATTGATTGAACAACTACAAACAAATGTAGATAATTTGACCAAATGTGATTCTTTATTCAAAACAAATGTTTACAAAAGCTTAGGCTTTCAGTATACACTCCAACAGTGGGAGTCCCTAGACAAGAAGTACAAGATAGAGGATGTGGGGGCCAAGAAGTTCATTATGAGCCAATTCCTAGACTACAAAATGGCTGACTCTAAGATGGTGATCAGCCAAGTCTAAGAGCTTTAGGTGATCTTGCACGAGATCCACTCAAAAGGGATGGTTCTGAGTGAGCCCTTCTAGGTGATTGCTATCATTGAGAAGCTACCTCCAAGATGGAAAGATTGCAAAAGTTACCTGAAGCACAAGTGGAAGGAGATGAATGTGGAGGAACTCATTGTTAGACCTCATATCGAAAAAGACAACAAGAGTTTAGAGAGAAAGATGTTCTCTCAGGCTACTATGAAAGCCAACATGGTCGAGCACAGTCAAAGCTTGAAATTGAAGAACGCCAAGTCTTCCAAGATGGGGCCTAGAGGAGGCATCAGTAAGAAGAAATTCTCTGAGAAGTGCTTCAACTGTGACCGAGATGGTTACAAATCTTCAGAGTGTAGAAAGATGAAGAAGAAGCAAGAGGCTAACTTGAATGAGGGAATGGATGACCTCTATGCTGTGGTCTCTAAGTTGAACCTAGTGGGTTCAAACCTGTGACAATGGTGGATCGATACTGGAGCCACCAGACATGTTTTCTGCAACAAAGAGCTTCTCCACAACTTTGAAGAGGTCATTGGACTGTTCATGGGGAACTCAGCAACGTCGGACATAATAGGCCAAGGAAAAGTGGTGCTGAAGATGACCTTGGGCAAAGACCTTACTCCGAACAATGTGTTGTATGATATGGAGATTCGGAAGAAATGAGTGTCCAGATCACTGGTAAGCAAGCATGACTTTTGCATTATTTTTGACTCAGACAGAGTTGTGTTGTCTAAGAATGGAATGTTTGTAGGAAGAGTCTATGTATCTGATGGGTTGTTTAAGCTCAATGTAATGCCCATTAGACCTAAGATAAATAAGAATAAAAACTCTTCCACTTATATACTTGAGTCTTCATGATTATGGCAGGTAGACTACGACATGTTAACTACGATGTGTTGTATAGATTAATAAACATGCAAAGCATACTTACATTTCACCTTGACCCAAAACACAAGTGTGAGATTTGTGTTGAAGAGAAAAAGACAAGGTCATCCTTTCAACATATTAAAAGAAGTAACGAATTACTCGGGCTAATTCACAATAATGTGTGCCAGCTCAAAGGTACACCAACACGTGGTGAGAATAAATACTTCATCACTTTTATAGATTATAACAAAAAATACTATTATATGTATCTTCTCAAAAGTAAGGATGAAGCTATAGAGAAATTTACTCTCTATAAGAATGAGGTTGAAAACTAGATTAATAGAAAGATTAAGGTGGTTCAAAGTAACCGAGATGGTGAATATGTATCACCGTTCACTGAGTTGTATGTTCAACATGGGATCAGACACAAAATTATAGCTCCTTATACTCCTCAGTAAAATGGAGATGCTGAGCGAAAAAATCAAACTCTAAAAGAGATGATGAAAAACTCTTCTATTGAGCTCTGGTCTGCCAGAGTTCATGTGGGGGGGAAGCTATGTTAACAGTTAATTACCTTTTAAATAAAGTGTCCCAAAAGGAAATAAATAAGATCCCTTATATGTTGTGGAATGGAAGATAACCGTCCTATAAATATTTATGAATGTGAGGGTGTCTTGCCAAAGTTTTGGTGCCTGATCCGAAAAGGATTAAGATAAAACCAAAGACTGTTGATTACATATTCATTGGGTACACACATAACAGCATTGCGTATCATTTTTGTGTATATGAGTCACACATACCGGAGATGCACAACAACTCAATAATCAAATTGAGAAATGTCTCGTTCTTCGAGCATGTGTTTCCATATACGACTCGAGAGGATGCTATCTCCTCAAATCGAGCATATGAAACGCTAGGTGAAGAAGATGATGATGAACCAGTCGAGGTTAAGCTTAGATGAAGTAAAAAAGCTCGGGTATAAAAATCTTACAGATAAGATTTTATCACTTTCATGTTGGAAAGTGAGCCCTGCAGTTACCTAGAAGTAATAAGCTCGTCTAATGGACCTCACTGGAGAGAGGAAATTACATCTGAGATAGAATCTATCTTACAAAATCACACTTGGGAACTTGTGGATCTTCCTCCGGGAAGTAAACCACTAGGTTGCAAATGGATCTTCAAGAAGAAAATGAAGTCAGATAACACAATTGATAGTATAAGGCCAGATTGGTAATCAAAAGATACCGACAACGAGAAGACCTTGATTACTTTGATACATATTCTAGAATCCTAAGTCCTTCATATCATCTATTTTCTACAAAATAAAGTTATTCTAGGCATAAAAAAATATATATAAAAGTTTGACAGCCTCTGACTTTCCAGTTCTGATTTTGAGTTTCATTGAAACTCTAGGTCGAACATATGCCTACTATTCCTTCTTTAGGGAACACATCCTCACCTACTCCTCTCAAGAGAAGTTACCTGTTAGCAGATTGATCCTCTAAACCAACTAGACTTTTACTCTACGTCTGAAGCTTCCGGTCTTCATACTAGACGTCTGCTCCACGACCCGCCCAGACTTCCACCTGGTTCGCTACACCAGGATTTCATCCTAGAGTCTCTGATTCTAGGATTTTTGCCCGAAGCCTTCGACCCACCAAGACTTCCACCTGGTGCACATTCTCCTAAGTCCTTCATATCAAATTATTTGGACAACCATACCCTTACGTCTGATAATACCTTGACATTGTTGTCAATTAACAAAATATCATCTACGTATAGTACAAGAAATACAACCATGTTTCTGTTACACTTCTTGTATAGACAAGACTCATCTGGACACTGAATAAATCCATATGACTGGATTACTTCATTAAACCGGATGTTCCAAGACCTTGAAGCTTTCTTCAGTCCATAAATGGACCGATTAAGCTTGCACACTAGATGCTCTTTGCCTTTTTCAATGAACCCTTCTAGTTGCTTCATATGGATGTTCTCTTCAAGACTTCCATTAAGGAAAGCTTTCTTGACATCCATATGCCAAATCTCATAATCCATATGAGCAGCAATGGATAAGAGTATCCAGATAGACTTAAGCATGACTACCGGTGAAAAGATCTCCTCATAATCGATTCCCTCTTTCTGAGTGTACCCTTTCGCAACAAGCCTAGTTTTGAAGGTTTCTACCTTCCCATCTGTCCCTCTTTTCCTTTTATAGATCCACTTGCATCCAATGACTTTTACACCATCAGGTGGCTCTACAAGCTCCCAGACCTTATTAGAATACATAGATTCTATTTCAGAATTCATTGCCTTTTGCCAAGATACTGCATCTATATCTTGGAGTGCTTCATCATATGTCCGGGGATCTGGTTCATGTTTGCCTGGGATCAAGTCCAAAGACTCACCCAAAAAAATGAATCTCTTGGGCTGCCTTACAACCCTCCCACTACGACGAGGCACCGTCTGTGGTTGTGTATTATGTGTGACACGTGTTGCAGTCTCTTGTGGTACTTCATCTTGTACTGTTGGTACCGAAGTAGACGTGTCCTCTCTAAGTTCTTCTAGAACAATTTTACTACTGGGCTTGTGATCCATTATATAGCCTTCTTCTAAAAACTGGGCATTGGTGCTAACAATGACCTTCTGGTCTTTAGGACTATAAAATAAACCGCCTTTCGTTCCTCTGGGATACTCCACAAACATACGAACTTCTGTACGAGATTCTAACTTATCAGCATCTTGTTTCAGCACATGTGCTGGACTACCCCAAATCCGAATATGTCTTAGACTGGGCTTCCGCCCATTCCATAATTCTATGGGAGTAGAAGATACTGATTTAGAAGGTACTAAGTTCAGAATGTGCGCTGCTGTTTCCAGAGCGTATCCCCAAAACGAATTTGGTAATTCTGAATAATCATCATCGATCTAACCATCTTCATAAGAGTCCTATTCCTTCGTTCTGCCACACCATTCTGTTGGGGTGTACCAGGTGCGGACAATTGGGATTGAATCCCGGCCTCTGATAAGTAATTCCTAAACTCTCCTAAGAGGTATTCGCCACCATGATCAGACCGTAGTGTTTTGATACTTTTACCTAGACGTTTCTCCACATCTGCCTTGTACTCTTTGAACTTATCAAAGCACTCAGACTTGCGGCGCATTAGGTAAATGTATCCATATCTTGAATAATCATCTATAAAAGAGATAACATACTCAAAGCCACCTCTAGCCTGGATAGACATAGGACCACACAAATCAGAATGAACCAATTCTAATGCTTCTTTAGCTCTATACCCCTTGGCCTTAAAAGGTCTCTTGGTCATCTTACCTTCCAAACAGGATTCACACGTTGAAAAGTTTTCCAACTCTAATGGACCCAAGAGTCCATCGGCTAGAAGCCTTTGAATCCTATTTAAGTTAATATGACCAAGCCTTAGATGCCAAAGATGTGTTTGGTTCATTTCCAAAGGTTCTTTTCTCTTATTAGAGTTAGAAGATGTGTTATTAATTTCTATATTTTGTTTTGTGGGAGAAATTGAATTTAAAGTATATAAATTGCCAACCAATGCACCAGAATAGATAATCACTTTATTTCTCTTTATAACCACATTGTTACTAAAGGAAACTGAATATTCATCCAAATACAGTTTAGAAACTGAAATTAAATTCTTTCTAAAACTAGGTACATAAAGACAATTCCTTAAAGCCAATTTCCTATTCCTATCAAATGATAAGTAGACGTCTCCCACTACAACAGCCGCCACCTTAGTAGCATTGCCCATGTAGACAGTTATCTCTCTATCAAATAGTCGCCGGGTTTCCTGGAACCCCTGCAAAGAATTGCAGACATGATCAGTGGCTCCCGTATCTACACACCAGGTGCTGGTAGATAACACTGCTAAACATGTTTCAACTACTAGAGTATGAGATATACCTTTATTGTTCTGTTTCCTACGAGGACAGTCCGCCTTCCAATGTCCAGTCTGCTTGCAAATAAAGCACTTGCCCTTCGGCTTCTTTATTCCAGCTTTTTGTCCTGCACCTTGAGGTTTATTCACCTTCTTTGCTGAGCCATTTTGTTTCTTCTTCTTCTTGCCTTTCGGCTTAGAAGTAGAACCATTTTCAGCATAGTGAATTTGAGAATGTTGACGAAACAACCCTTTAGCTGCCTGAAGTTCCGCCAATGAATACATCCTTTTATTCATATTATAGTTCAGGCGAAAATGCTCAAAACTTCTGGGCAGCGTTTGGAGGATGATATCGACCTGGGTTTCCCCATCAATTTCCCCTCCAAGAACTTGTATTTCGTTTAAGTAAGCCATCATCTTGAGAATATGATCCCTTACGAGAGTCCCCTCAGTCATGGTGACTGTCATCAGTTTTTTCATTGCCTCTTGCCTAGCAGCCCGATTCTGATGTCCGAAGAGTTCCTTGAGATTGTTTATTATATCATAGGCTGTTGGTAAGTCCTGATGCTGATGTTGCAATACATTTGACATCGAAGCCAAGATGTAACACCGCGCCATCTCATCAGCCTTTACCCATTTACTATGATACTGAATCTTCTCTGGGGTAATATCATTGCTAGGTGTTTCTGGGCATTCCTCTGACAGTACAAACTTATAGCCCTCAGCAGTTAAAACAATGTCCAGGTTTCTTTTCCAATCTATATAGTTGGGACCAGTAAGTGTGTTTTCTTTTAGAATAATGGCCAGTGGGTTGAAAGTCATCCTAAGAATCACAAAATAAATTTTGGTCAGAATTCTAAATTTAGAATAATATTGATTCCTCAAACAATACTATTTTAAATTAACCAACACCTTAAAACACCGTGAATTTTGTATGCCACGATAGTGTTGACGTATACAAATTCAACATTTGTAAAAGGAGGGTATATCCCATTAATTTTATTATCTTGTCAACCTAACTTTTTGACAAATAAAATTAATAGTTGGTTTCCTTCGGTCACACAAATAATAGCAGTGACTCCGATGGGGAGGATACTATTAGACGTGTCTAAGTGTATACCATTACTTGACACTAAGTCCATTAATAAGATTATGCCCCTTCCGATGGGGAAGATCACACGCTCTTAATTAATTTCCTATAGTCATCCGAAATGGAAGTTTGGTCTAGTGATCCGCAAACAAACTCATCCGATATGGAGGAAGGCACTCAGAGCCAACGCGCAAGTTTGTTTGCATCACTTACAAACCAGTAATGGAGACCGTGGAATTCACTAAAACAAATCCCTCTCCCACTTAGTTATTTAAAGTGAGGAATTTTGATGATGCTAGCCTACTAAACATGTACACTAACATTCACACACAGCACAATATAAAAGCAATAAATAGAAAAACTAATTTTCAACTATTATGGCTTTTATCTATTGTTGTCTTCCGTGTGCCGTCATCCCTAGCTACTGCCATCTTTGGCCACCGCCACCGGGTCTAGTTGTCGCATCCATCTTGCTCCTTGTTCCGCTGCGCCACTCTGATCCTCAAAAGGTTCCACGCCTTGCAAGATTCGATCTGCGACATAAATAGAATTTTACATTTTTCGATCCTATATTCCTCGAAGGAATGTACATGTAAACTAGATCGAACATAAAATAAAATTTACATCCATCGATCCTATATTTCATAAAAGGAATGTACATGTATCTAGATCAAAAAATAAAACCCTAATAAAACTAAATACAGCTCCTACTATATTTTATAATACAATCATGCACACATAATAAATGCCCTTGACATGTCCAAGGGTCCAATCACACACATAATAACTATAAGCCATAATAGTTAGATCCTGCATCCACAAAGTTAGCACATCCTACTATTAACCTGCCTAAATTATAAATGACATGTGCATAATTAAACTAATACCAAATACACAGAGGCAAAACCCTAGCTCTGATACCAATTGTTGGTTGCTACTCGGAAAACCCAATGGCTCCACTGTACAAAAATTTTGTACGTGATCTGAACCTTTCCTAGCTACCATGTGTTCTTTTAAGTTAAACTTGTATCTCCTGCAGAACTTAACACGTTTGATTCCAAGTTTAACTTATATGTTCCTTTAGGTTTAGATTTGGATCTCCTGCGGAACTTAACATGTTTGATCCAAATCACCTAGGTTATAAATTCAATTAAATATTAGTTTCCAAAATTGGCTTCCAGTACTGCATGGCGAGGCACTTGACCTTCTTGGATATGGGAGCAACCACCACCGACTAGACAAAGCCTTTTAAGGAAAGTTAATATTTAATTTCCTTATATAACTATAGGTTAACCAAAAAGAACAATCAAATCACAAGGAAAAAAAGAAAAAGAACACAACATCGAAATTAAATTCGAAAAACAAGAATCGAATGCCTCTTGTATTTGGTATTTATATAAAGAAAAATTAACTAGTATGATGCGAAAATTAAATACTAGTTATACATCTTCCTTGTATGCTAAAAACCTCGAGGTCTTCTGCCGTATCCCTCGCCTCCTCTTGGACGTCGTGTGGGCGACGATCCTCCAAGATGAACACCACCCGGAGAGCTTCTCCTCCTTCTCTAGAATTCGGCCACCACCACCACAAAGGAGCAAAAGAGAGCAAAGGGAAGAGAGGGAGAGGGGGCCGGCCACTTGATGATCTCCAACAACACAATATCAATTGTTATATATTTCAAGGCCTCCCCTTCCCCCCTTTTTATATTAGTTTCCCAACGGAAAATTATGGAAAGAGTTTTATAAAAAATTAGACTCATTCCTATTTCCTTTTAATTTTTTCTTTTTCTTTCATTTTAATTAATCAATCCTAGATTGATTTATTAATTAAACAACTATTTGTTGATGTTTAATTATTTGACCGGCTCCTTGCTTGGGCACCAAGCAAGGTGGCCAGCCACTTATTAAAAGAGAAAGAAAGAAAATTTTTTTTATAAAATTTTAAAAGAAGAAAACTTCTAATAAAATTTTACAAACTCTTTTTTTTTTCTAATGTGGATATTAAAAGGAAAGTTTTAAAATTTAAAACCAAGTTTTAAAATTTAAAACATCTCTAATAATATTTCTTTTTGAAAGAAAGTTTTATAAATTTTACAACTCTCTTTTAAAACCTTATGGCCTAATTTAAATTAAGAAAATTTTATAAATTTTTAAAATCTCTCTTTTTACAAATTGTAAATATCTGAGGAAATTTAAAAATTCAAAACCAACATTCCTAATTTAAATATTGCGGCCGGCCCCCTTGCCCAAGGGCTGGGCCGGCCACTTCTAGAGAATATGTGGCCAGCCATTGCTTGGTCACCAAGCAATGAACCGACCCCTTCTTGGACACCAAGATAGACTTTTCTTTGGATTAACTTGAGGCTTTATTGAGGCTACAACAGGGACCTAGAGGAGAAATTGGTTTTGGCCTTCCGATGAGCTTGAGTATCCCGTGCTCTCCCCGAACACACAACTCAAGTTCATCGATAATAACTCATTCCACTAGAGAGTTATTACCGCACTACCGCACCAATCCCAAATTACATTATGGGCTCCTTCTTATCATGAGTGTATTAGTCTCCCTGTGTTTAAGATTACGAATTTCCACTAATTAAGTGAGTTACTGACAACTCATTTAATTAATATCTAGCTCCAAGAGTAGTACCACTCAACTTTATTGCCATGTTGGACTAGGTCCACCTGCAGGGTTTAACATGGCAATCCTTATGAGCTCCTCTTGGGGACATTCTCAACCTAGATAACTAGGACACAGATTCCTTCTATAATCAACAACACATACTATAAGTAATATCATTTTCCAACTTTTCGAGCATATTGATTTATCGGGATAAACCTCACCCTTTGATAAGTCAAAGAAATAAATATTAAATATACATGCTTGTTATTATATTAGGATTAAGAGCACACACTTCCATAATAACTAAGGTCTAGTTCTTTTACTAAGTCAGTACAAAAAGAACTTACCTAAATGATCCTACTCAATACACTTAAAGTGTATCAGTGTAATTTATTAGTCAAGATAAACTAATACTTAATTACACTACCTCTATTCTGATGGTTTGTTCATTTCCATCTTAGTCGTGAGCAACTGTTTATAATTTATAGAGAACTGACAACATGATCTTCTAAGTGTGACTCCACACTCCATGTTATCTACTATATAAATTAATTGAACAATTACATTTAACAAATAAATGTAAACATTTGACCAATGTGATTCTTTATTTCAAAATAAATGTGTACAAAAGCTAAACTTTTAAGTATACACTCCAACACATCTGGGGTACAAAAAAGATTCCTTAAAAGTCATTTACCACAAGTACACAGCTTACGTCATCTCATAACAAACTCTAACAAACCAGGATCCACTTCATGACTACGGAGGTTATATAAAGTGGTATAAAAAGGGGAATCCTCTCTGTTGGCCAGGCAAGTACACATTATTGCTCACATTCACAACCCTAGTTCTGAACTACTATTCATCTTCTTCTTCTAATTTCCCCACACGAAGAGAGATCACTGACTTAAGCGTCGGAGGGCCTAGCCAGGGATTCCCACCCCGATCTTAGTTCACTGACGATAGCGTTGGTTGGTCTCTTGTGCGCAGGAAACCTTGGAAGCTTCGGATCTCGGTTTTCTTCAGTTAGATTTCTCTCTTGTTATTGGATCTTCGCACGAGGAGGGCATTCTGTGACTCTATTCTCCCCGATCCACTTTGGGTTTCTCGGATTGGTATTCAATCAGGTATTATTCTTCATCAGCAGTAGGTTTTTCTCCCAGCTTTTCGTTTTATCAAGCTTCTCAGACAGGATCAAATTCGGCGTGGTCTGTGGGAACTTCACCTGAATCTGAGACTACAAGATGGAAGAGGCTGGAAAATCAAATCTACTTATCATTAGCCGCGAGGATCTGGATTTTCTCATTAATACTCATGTACAGAAAGCTTTGCAACAACAACAACTTCAAGCTCATACTGGGGCTACTTTGCTGGTAGCCCATAATCCGACGATTTCGACTACTGAGCACCGAAAGGGAAAGGAACCAGAAGAAGAGGAACATGTATATTTCCCTCCGGCTATAGTTTCCCCGACTAGGCATCCTCGAGCCTTCCTTTGTACTCCTTTGGAACAGGGAGGATGAAAGCCTATATTTCAGGAATCTTCTGGCGAGGCACTAGACAGGGAGAAGCGCAAAGTTAAGATGATAGCCAGCGACAGCTCACCGGAGAGGATCATTTCTCCGTTCTCTCAAAGTGTACTGGATGATCCGCTTCCCAAGCGGTATCAAAATCTTCAGATCGACGAGTACACTGGGACTACAGATCCGGAAGATCATTTGTTAAAATTTGAGAACGTAGAATTATTACAACAAATTTCTGACGGAGTGAAGTGCCGGATGTTCCTCACAACACTTGGAGGAGCCGCACAGCGGTGGCTTAAGAGATTGTCAGAAAAATCTATCCGAAAGTTCATGGACTTCAAGAAGGTTTTCTTACACCATTTCTCTAGCAACAAGAGGTATCATAAGACTCCCTAGAGTCTATTTTCAATTAAACAGGCATCTAAGGAGTCCATTAGAGCCTATATCAAAAGATTCAATCATGTAGCTATCGATGTACCCAACGCTACTACTGAAATATTAGTAAGTGCCTTTTCTCAAGGATTGAATGATAATGATTTCTTTAAAGATCTAGTAAGAAATCCTCCTATCAATTTTGACTCCTTGATCGAACATACCACTGAATTTATTAATGTTGAAGAAGCTCAAGCTGCCCGCAGGAAAGAAGGCACTACTTCTTCTCCTATCCCTATTAAGGAGAAGGTATGTTCCTGCTCCCGTCCCTCCACCTCGAGGACCTCGAGTAGTTCATCCACCTCATCGTCATCTAGAATATCGTCCGCAAGCAGTACAACGCGTGGAGATGCAAAAAGAAGCACCAAGAAGGTGGTGCACATACCATAAGACCAACAGTCATCATACAGAGGACTGTTTTGTTTTGAAAAATAAGAGAGTGAATAGGGATCATTATCAAAGGCAGAACTATTATTGACAACAATACCCTAGACAGCAAAGTCTGCTCAAACTGGAATATCGCCCGGTCGAGCCTCAACAAGGCACATTACCAACCCCGGCCAGTACAAGTCAGGCGCCCAAAAAAACTCAGCCTGACGTCATGACTACTCGGCAAGAAGAAAACAGGAGCAATGCTACCCGAGGCAACATTAATATGATCGCGTGCGGGCCTACTGATGGAGATTCCAACAGGGCCAGAAAAGCACATGCACGGAGACTTGAAATACATGTTGTAGGGTTGCAGCACGGAAAGAGCAGCTAGTCCGGAAATCAGTTTTGGGCCCAAAGACCTCGAGGGGTAGAAATACCCCATGATGATGCATTAATAATCAAGGATGTGATAGCTAATTATGCTATTTCTCATACTTTCATAGATACTGGTAGTTCTGTGAATATTATCTTTAAGAAAGCTTTTGATTAGCTGCAGATTGACCCAAGTGAAAATTCAACAGATGGTAACTCCTTTATATGGGTTCACCGGTAATGAAGTACAACCGCTAGGTCAAATAAAATTGGCTATATCTCTAGGGGAAGAGCCTCTTATGAGAACAAGAAGATCCTACTTTATGGTGGTGGATGCCCCCTCCTCCTACAATGTGATACTGGGTCGGCCGACCTTAAATGAGTTTAGGGTGGTCGTTTCTACTTTCTGTCAAAAGATTAAATTTCCTGTTGATGACCAGGTCGGGGAAGTGCGGGGTGATGAGAAGACAGCCCGTAAATGTTATATAGAAATCGTCCGAACTGAAGCCAGCGCCGCTCGGAAAATCCAAAGAATGGAGGTTAACGTCGTTCAAGAAAAGTCATCTGTTCTGGTTTATGAAGAAAAGGAAGAAGTTCAGATACAAACCGGTCGACCAGAAGCTACTACTTATGTCGCGGCTGATCTTGATCCTACATTGAAAGCCGAGCTGGTTCAGTGCCTGAAGAAAAACAATGATGTCTTCGCCTGGACGCCTAAAGAAGTCATGGGTGTTTCCCCTTCAGTCATGGAGCATTTTTTGCATGTTTTCCCAGATGCCCGGCCGGTCATGCAAAGAAAAAGAAATTTCAGTGCAGAACAAAATCATATCATAAAGGAAGAAGTGACTAAACTCATGGAAGCTGGTTACATCAGGGAGGTATAGTTCCCTAGCTAGCTAGCTAATGTGGTCTTGGTCTCTAAGCCAAACAACAAATGGCGGGTATGTATTGATTTCCGTGATCTCAACAAAGCCTGCCCGAAAGATTATTATCCGCTGCCCCAGATCGATTAATTGGTAGATTCTACATCTGGGTGTGAATATATTTCTATGCTGGACGCTTATCAGGGTTATCATCAGGTCCCCTTAGCTAAGGAGGACCAAGAGAAGGCCAGTTTCATAACATCTAAAGGTACTTATTGTTATAATGTTATGCCCTTTGGACTAAAAAATGCAGGTGCAACTTATCAAAGGCTTATGAATAAGGTCTTCCAGAAACAGATTGGAAGAAATATGGAAGTATATGTCGATGATATCTTGATTAAGTCTCTTTAATCTATTGATCTGTGCAGGGATGTAGAGGAGACCTATAAGACATTGAGGCAATATGGGCTCAAGCTAAACCCAGGCAAATGTTTATTTGGAGCAAAGGGAGGAAAATTCCTGGGCTATATGGTGTCCGAGCGAGGAATAGAAGCCAACCCAAGCAAAGTCAAAGATCTGCAAAACATGGAGCCACCACGCAACATGAGGGAAGCTCAAAGACTCACCGGTCGGATTACAGCCTTGTCTAGATTTATTTCAAGGTCGACCAATCATAGTTTCCATTTCTTCAAGATACTTCGGAAGGCTAACAAATTTCAATGGGATGAAGAATGTGACAACGCTTTTCAAGAGTTGAAAGATTATCTGTCCACCCTTCCTATATTGGCTAATCCTGTAGTAGGAGAGACCTTGTGGGTATATCTCTCGGCTAATGAAAATGTTGTAGGCTCTGTGTTAGTTAGACAGGAAGGGAAAGAGCAACACCCTGTGTATTTTTCTAGCCATTTATTAAAAGGAGCCGAGTGTAGATATACTACACTCGAAAAGTTGGCTTATGCATTAGTGTTGACTGCCCGGAGGTTGCACCCATATTTTTTAGCACACACAATTATTGTGTTGACTAAAAGTACTCTCGGGCGGGTGTTACTTAACCCGGAGGCATCAGGTCGATTGATTAAATGGACGACCAAACTTAGTGAGTATGACATACAATATCAACCTCGCTAGGCCATCAAGGCACAAGCTCTAACAGATTTCATTATAGAAGTTCAAGGCCCTGAAGAAGAAAATACTTGGAAAGTTTATGTGGATGGATCCTCAACCAGACAAGGTAGTGGAATTGGTGTTATCCTTATATCTCTGAGGGAAGATAGACTTCAACTTTCTGTCAGGCTGAATTATAGAGCCATCAACAATAAGGCAGAATATGAAGCATTGATAGCCGGATTACAGGCCGCTCAACATATAGGAGCAGCTCGAGTTCTCATCTATTCTGATTCTCAGTTAGCAACCCAACAATTATCAAGTAACTTTGAAATTAATAATGATAGACTCAAGTTATATGCTGAGGCATTTGATAAATTGAAGTCTCAGTTTCAAGAAGTAAATATTCAAAAAGTTTCTCGATCCGAAAATCAAGTAGCCGATGAATTAGCTAAATTGGCCTCTACTATAACACCATGGAATCTGGATCGGCCAATTGAGCAGACATTATTAGTATCTTGCATTGAGAGACAGGCTGAAGCAGAAATACAGAGTAATTGGAAGGCACCAATCATATTATATTTGTAGCAGAGCATTCTTCCGAATGATGCTGAACAAGCAAGGATATTTAAGAAGAGGGCTGCTCAGTATACTATGATAGGGGAGCAGTTATATAAAAGAGCTTTATCCAGACCTTTGCTTAAATGTATTGGCACAAAGGATATACAATTTATCTTGCAAGAGGTTCATCAAGGCTCATGTGGTAGTCATATAGGAGGGGGATCCTTAGCTCATAGAATTTTACTAGCGGGATATTTCTGGCCTACTCTACATGAAGATGCTAACAAATTGGTCAGAACTTGTATTTCTTGTCAGAAACATCAAAATATTCCGCATCATCCTACATAATTATTGAGAACCTCTATAGTCTCCTGCCCCTTTGATCATTGGGGTATGGATATAGTAGGCCCATTTCCTATGGCAACTGCACAAAGAAAATTTTTATTAGTAGCAGTGGATTATTTCTCTAAATGGGTAGAAGCAGAACCACTTGCCCGGATTACTGAAGATGCAGTTATTAAATTCCTATGGAAACATATCATATGCAGATTTGGTATTCCTCATAAATTAGTTTCTGATAATGGAAGGTAATTCCAAGGAGACTGAATCTTAGATTGGTGCAAAAGCTATGGTATTATTCAAGTGTTCACCTTTGTGGCGTATCCACAGAGTAATGGTCAAGCAGAGGTAACCAACAGAGAAATTATAAGAGGTTTAAAAACCAAACTAGATCATGTCGGAGACAGCTGGGTGGATGAATTACCCAGTGTTCTTTGGGCATATCGTACTACACTCCGAGAAGCTACAGGGATCACTCCTTTCCAACTGGTTTATGGGGGAGAAGCAGTAATTCCTATCGAGGTGGGAGTAGGATCTAACAGAAAACAGTTATATGATGAAGATAACGTTGGTCAACGACTCATGGAGCTGGATCTAATAGAAGAAATCAGAGACAAAGATGCCACTCATCTCACATCATATCGACAACAAATGAGGAAAAATTATAATAGAAGAGTCATTCCAAGATTTTTTCAAGTGGGAGATCTAGTATGGAAATGTGTTAAGCCTGTTGGAGATGTTAGCAAGTTAGCACCGCAATGGGGAGGACCTTAAAAGGTGGTAGAAAAACTAACACCAGGCTCATATTATCTTCAGGACACTGAAGGAAGAACTCTTGAGCATCCCTGGAGTGCAAATCATTTACAGCCCTACCAAACTTAACAGGCTCATATTATTCAAGAATATGTCTAAGAGAACAAATCAAAATTACTTGAAGCAGTTTCCCTACGAACAAATGGCAAGTATGCTCATAGTTTATGTACTTTATTCAACTAGATAAATATAATGCAGGCTGAATATCGCCCAAGAAATAAATATGGCTCAAACATCATGATGATTAGTAAGCAAACACTTCTAATTTGTTCAAGCGACCGTCAATTGGGTGCTTTAAAGAAGAACCTATCAGTTTTCCTTAAGAAAATCTCAAAGACATTAAACCATCACAAGGTTAGTGCAAGCATTTTAGTTTTACACAAAATATAGTCGATCGGGAAATCTCATGAAGTAACTCGGACGGGTCTTCATGGGAGGAACCGGAGACTTTAAACTATGAAAAAAGTATAGTCGGTCGGGAAATTTCATGAAGTAACTCGGACGAGTCTTCATGGGAGGAACCGGAGACTTTAAACTATCACAAAATATAGTCGATCAGGAAATCTCATGAAGTAACTCGGACGGGTCTTCATGGGAGGAACCGGAGACTTTAAACTATCATAAAAGCATAGTCGATCGGGAAATTTCATGAAGTAACTCGGATGAGTCTTTATGACAGGAACCGAAGACTTTAAACTATCACAAAACATAGTCGATCAGAAAAATTCATGAAGTAACTCGGACGGGTCTTCATGGGAGGAATCGGAGACTTTAAACTATCATAAAAGCATAGTCGATCGGGAAATTTTATGAAGTAACTCAGAAGGGTCTTCATGGAAGGAACCGGAGACTTTAACTATCATAAAAGCATAGTCGATCGGGAAATCTCATAAAGTAACTCGGACGGGTTTTCATGGGAGGAACCGGAGACTTTAAACTATCAAAAAAGTATAGTCGATCAGGAAATTTCATGAAGTAATTCGGACGGGTCTTCATGGGAGGAACCGGAGACTTTAACCTATCACAAAATATAGTCGATCGGGAAATCTCATGAAGTAACTCGGACGGGTCTTCATGGGAGGAACCGGAGACTTTAAACTATCACAAAACATTATCGATCGGGAAATCTCATGAAGTAACCCGGACGGGTATTCATGGAAGGAACTGGAGACTTTAAACTATCATAAAAGCATAATCGATCGGGATTATATTATTAGTGGAAATTCAAAGTTGTGCGGATTTCTTCATAAAAATCATTCGGTATTACACTCCAGACTAGGAGTCAAGGTTCGAGGGGGGATTCTGTATATATATATATATATATATATACATATAATCTTTCAAAATTACATTCCCTATCTGGAGGCCCGATCATATGGAGTTCTTTATTTAAAATTACTCAGAGTGTTATACTCAGCTAAAGCCTAGAAATTCCATGAAGTTCCTCATATAAAATTGCTCGGAGTTACATGCTCTTCTGAAGTATGAATGAAACTCTGTACACGCCTACCTGATTGAAGTTCAGGGAAGTTATGGGAAATTCTACTGCTCAAAATTATATAGTCAATGAAGATATTATCAATGAAGAAGTTTATTAAAACAAGAACTAATTCTGAGGAATAAGGAAGGAATTCTTGAACAAAGTAGTATTTACGCTTAGGAAGCAATATCAGGCTAATACAAGCTGGAAGAAACAGGTAAGTATCAAATTTTCTCTTGATGTTGCAACTACTTAATTACAGATCTTTCAGTTACAAGTGTTTTCATTACAAGTTTTTTCATTGCAAATCTTTTAATTATAAGTCTTTTTAAATACATAACCGTGCTTACTCAAAATGACTCGTTAAATCTTCAGGTAATTCTTTGTTGAGTCTACGACGGTTTATGAATATAGGAGGAGGTTCTCTAGGTAGATAACCACCCTCTCTCAGTTGTTGAAGAATCCCTGCCACAGAATGATTTAAAGCCCCTACGATTCGACGAACATATTCTTTGACAAATGTCGGAGACCTTAGATAAGCTAGGCGTCTCTCTCCCCATCGGATTTCCTCATGCTCCTTATAACTTTGAAATTCAGCCTGTATTTTAGGATCTTGATCTTTGAGAGTGTCTTTCTCCAATTTAAGTTGTTCCAGTTCTTTTTTGGAGTGAAGATAGCTCGACATCTTGAGCCTTTCTTTGTTCTTGTTCCTGTAGAATAGCAAAATCATGTGAGGCTGAATCTTGAGCCTGCTCAGAAAGAAAGACATTATGAAGTCTCTCTACTTTCTCTAAAGCAAGGCTTTTATGAGAAACATCTGAGAGGACTTTTCCTTCAAAGCAATTTCCAGCCGGAGACCAGAATGTAATCGATCCACTTGTAGCTTTAAGGTTCTCCTTTCAAGCTCTTTGTTTTTCAATGACTGCTATAATTCCTGTAATTCTTTCTTCATAACCTTTATTTGTTGATCTTGTGAGGCTACCTTTTTGCGTAATTGAGGGAGCTCAATGTGAGAAGGAGGAAGATTGGTTTGTAATGTCTCTACCTGAGCCTTTAACTTGCCATTTTCCCTTTCTAAGGCAATGACTAACTGTTCCAAATGAAGACTTGAGGCGAGAAACTAAAAATAATAATACATTTAGCAAAAGCAATAAGAAGATAACAATATATAATGAAAAATACATACAGCAACAGCTTGGCGACTGTGATGGTCGGCACGGCTGGAGATACTAGTACCTTTTAATAAATCCTGGCTATGCAACCAAGACTCAGACAGTGGGCCTTGCAGTTGTAAAAAATCGTAACCAGGAGGGTTCGAAGTTTGTCCCATCTAAGAGGGAAGACCCATAGCTTGTTTAAATAAAGGCGTGGAGGTAGAAAGAGAAGAAGGTCGTGTGGAAGAAGAAGGAAGAGAAATGAGAGGAGTAGTAGAGCCGGGAATGATAGAGGATGAGCTAGAAGAAAAAGAAGTAGTGGAAACGAGAGCAATAGAGGAAGAACTAGAGGGGATGGAAGGTGGTAATGCAAGAAGAGTTGATTCAGTTGTTGAAGCACGGATTGCTGATGGCCCTGGACTTGGAGAAGATCTCCAGTAAGGTGTTCATTTAGCTCGTGGCCCAGAAGCCAGAGGAGGCAAGGCTAATACAAGAGGCTGAGAAGATACAAAGGGGATAACAGCCATCTCAGAAGCAGAAGAAGCTGAAACAATAACAGAAGAGGAGGGGATGAGTTGAGCCGGTCTCATCATCCTAAGAGAAAGATTGGAGATAATTTGTGTAGGAGACATGGGTGCCTTACCTCTCTCAAGAGAAATAGGCGCTGGAACGAGGGGAGCTTGTACAAAGGTACCGAAGAGGTCGCTAAAAGGAACATCCTCAATAAGCCTGGGTTTCTTGACTAAGGTAATAAAAGGTTGTTCATCTTCCTCTTCCATAGCTGTAGCAGCTTCCACTTCTTGCTCTTCTTTAGACAGTAGACCCAGGGTAGAGGAAGTAAGATTAGCCCGACGAGCCTGTAGCCATTTTTCTCCGAGATTGTTCAGAAAAGACTTAGTCAGAGTAGTGTTCTTATACATGAAAGCCGGAAGAAGAGCATCAACTGAAACATAAGAATTGGGTGTCATTATAGAGGATGATTAGCAACCAATTGATAAATATAGTTCAAAATGTTTGGACATACCAAAAGAGACATCCAGGGAGTGTCAATGTTACTTATTCCAAAGGGAAACATCAAGCCCTCCACAATCAAGGATGGTAAGCTGAATTTTGCCCCCTTTATTTTGGATAAAGCAAAAGAAATAGAGGGATCATTGAGGAGATTGTCAGTACTAGGAACTGGAGGAAGATCATATATCCATTGGATAGGAAAAGGAGGAGAAGAAGGGAGACGCATAAAGAAACATTTGTGACGCCATTCCCCATGAGGAGAAATTCTGTTGAACAAAATAGCCTTAGGGCGAGAATGAAATTTGAAGACACCGATATCTACCTGGCGCGGAACGAAGAAGTGATGAAAAAGACGAGGGGATAGAGAAAAATCTAGTAGTTTAGACACCCCAACGAAACCCATAAGGATAGAAAAAGACTGAGGGATGAATTAATTAAGGGGAATATTAAAGTAGATACTCACAGCAGGAAAAAAGGGATGAAGAGGAAATCAAAAACCTTATAAAACTTGGTCTCGAAAGATAGATATACACCCTAGGGGAGGAAGATGTGGGCTATCTTGTGGGGTAGGGCGAATTATATAGGAAGGAAAACTATAGCTCACTTTTAAATCCACCTCCTCTGGTTCTATAAGGTCAGAAGCGCACGAAAGGAACCACGCAGGGGAAGAAGCGGCCATGGCGAAGTAACAGAGGAGAAGCAAACAAAGGAGAAGGTAGGGATGCTCAAAAAGAAGAAGATAGCGTCTCAAGCCTCTTTCCCTCTCCCTCAGGGCCTTGTACCCAAAAACCCTTAAACAGGAGAGGAAGAAGAACTGGAAAAAGGAAAAACCCGAAAGCATAAGGGTATTTAAAATAATAATATCAACGGCAGTTCGAGTAGAACTTAAGTATAAAAGTGGGTATAAAGAAAAAGAGTATGAATCCAATAAGGAAGAATACACGAAATCATAACTGTCATAAAGAGGTAATGTCATCAAAGGATGAAATCGAATTCAAAAAGGAGGAATCCCAAGAAAAAGATGTTAAGTTTGGTAGTCTTCCTCGGGAAACGCGACCAAGTTTTTCTCGATATAAGCTCGATTCTTCAAAGAATCAAACAAATATGGAGAAAATCGGTCGGGGTACTAGATTGATAAAATAATTTCAGATTATCTAGTTGAGTAAAACAATAAACCCGGATAGACATTACTGGACCGGACGAGATTTAGTTAAGTATAAGGCATCAATCGATATGTTCTCGCCTAAGGGTATATCGATCAGGTATAATAAACCAATTGATATTGAAAATAACATATTATAAAGTACCATGTTATATCGAACGGGACTCGGTTATAAACTACCGAACGGGACTCGATTAGAAACTACCCGATGGGACTTGTAAGCATGAGTATGAGTCGGTCAGTTACGATAGACCGACCAAGATGAATACTATTCTAATATATGGATTTGAGATTTATAATGGTAAGTTAGGTGGCACTTGCTATAATGAATCAGATGAAATTTGGTTAAGTATAATGCACTAGATGATATTCATAAATACAAGTATAAATCGACCGATTATAATAAACTGAACGATATTAATAATATTACGATAGGACGCATTAAATCGAACGGGACTTAGTTAACTACAAAGTACCAGATGATATTTGTAAGCACTAGTGTGCATCGACCGGTCACGATAGATCGTCCGAAATGGAGAATATTATAGTATATTGAGTGAAGTTTTATAGTGGCTAGCCAGGCGACATTCGACATACTCAGATAAAACAAACAACCACCACAAAAAGGAACAAATTTAGTAATAAAGATAGAAGTTTAACTTTACATAAATTGTCATCACAAATTCTAGTCAACCTTACAATGATTTAAATTTGAGTAAGAAAATCACTCTATCGTTAACTGGGGAAATAGATCGGCGGGCCTGTTATCAAGAAGTTTACGACGGTTCAAGAAATTAGGAGGGGGATCAAGAGATAAGAAGTCTTCTTCTCGCAGTTGCTTCACCGCTCCTTCATCTCTGGCATTGTAGGCTGCCAAAATGGACTTTACGATGGGCCTATTGAACTCAGGAGAGTGGATCAAGACGGTAGCTCGCTCCTTGAAGCGGGTGTCTTCACCAGCCTTGTAGACTACTAAAGCTGTTTGGGAAGTTTTCAGCTTAGCATCTTTGATGGATGCCTCTGCTTTAACTGTGTCCAAAGAGGTATTCAAAGAAGCTATTTCATCATCTTTCAGATGTAAAGCCTTGAGTTTATCAGCTAGTGCAGATTCGTAATCAGACTTTAGTTTGTTAAGTTCAGCCGTCTGATTCTCTAATTTGGAAGTTAATTCCTTGTTAAGGTCCGTAGCCGATTGGAATTGCAATTGAAGGCTTTCAATTTGAGATTCATATTGCTTCTTGGACTCTTCTGAAACTCTAGCAGAAGACATCTCAACAACTTGTTGCTTCAACTTCTTGTTCTCATCGTATAAGTTGCGCATCAATCGAGACAGGCCCATGTTCTCTAGCCATCGTTGGGAACATGATAAAGGATCATAAAATAGTAAAAGGCAAATAATAAATAAACTTTAATAAGCATACCCGGGTTTCTTTGTTAGAAAATCGGTCAATTACCTCAGGAGGGGTGAGCTCCCCAAAAAGAGAATGAATTTTTTCCCAGTCATTAACAAAAGAACCTCCCAGTAAGATAGGGAGGATGGGAATGACAGAGGAGCCCGTAGAAAAAGAAGAAGTTGGAATAGAAGGGGGAGCAAAAATTAGATAAGAAGAAGGTAAAGAAGGTAAAGATCCAGATGTGGGCACAAACAGAGGAAAGGTGAAAGAAGTGCCACCAAGAACAGTGGTACTAGAGGAAGGTGAAGAAGAGAAAATAAGAGAAGGATAAAGGTCAGCCAAAGTAAGCTCATCAGAAGGAAGGATAGTAGAAGCAAAGTCTTCTGAGAGCAATTCTTCGGCGGAAAGGATGAGTCTCCTTTTGGGAGGAGGAGCCCTAGTAAGTTTGCACCCCGGGCGTTTGCCAGGAGCAACTTCAGCTATTGATTTACCGGAGCTCACAAGAGATGTAAGCTCAATGATAGGAAGGGGAGTGGTTGCTGAAGGAGCAACATCCACTGATGAAGAAATGGTTGGCAAAGAAATAGAAGGAGTTTCTACAGGAAGGCCTTCGGGAACCTCAGGAACCACCTGAGAGCTGGATACATCAACCAGGGGAACGGGATCTTTGACTGGAGGCGGCGGAGTAATGGCAGCAAGAAGCTCTTGTTCTTTGGCGCGAAGTGTGTCCTCTTCCAAACACAGTTCTTCATCGATTAAAGCAGAATAAAAATTGTCCACTACATAGAGGGAAGAAAATGTTTTAGTTAGTAAAAATCAATAAGGAAGAAGCAGAATTTTACCTAAAGAGCCTTGTGTATCGGGCTTGATAGGGCTTAGACCAAATAAATACAGAAGATCGACCCGCAGCCACTTAGGGATAGAAAGGCGGCGACATAACAATTTTTCACAATAAACAGGAAAAGAAGGATGAAGGTGAAACTCCCTGACATCGGGCAAGGCAGGCAAGGAGGATCTCTAGGCATGGGACCAGGGAATGGGTCCTGGAAACTTTATAAAGAAGAAACGAGATTTCCAAGCTTTAAGAGACGAAGGCATATCCTCAAAAAGGACCATCTTAGTCCGGGATTGGAAAAGGAAAATACCGGGCTTCGAACACTTTGGGTAAGAAAACATGAAAAAAATTTAGGGAGTAGGATGAATATCCAATAGACGAAATAACATGTAGGTGCCACACAGATAACGAAAGACATTAGGTGCGAATTGTTGCAAGGGAATTTCAAAATATTGACTCACATCAATTAGAAAAGGAGGAATGAGAAACCTCAAACCCCCTATCAATTGATCCCTAAAAAAAGTCACGCAATTAGCGGGGAGACGGTGAGGATGATTATCTGGTTTCGGGATTAAGATGCTATATTCCCTAGGGATTTCATATTGATGGCGGATAGCAAGCCTAGCACTTTTATCAAAGGAAGAGAAAATTTGGACATACCAAGGAGCAATCGTTTCTTCAGCCATAGATAGAAGTAAAGGTTAGCGGAACAACAAGTTACTTACTGGAAGCAAGAAAGGAGATCGCCGGAAATCGGTGAGCGCGACGGTTGGTCAAAGACTGCAGCAAGAGAAGAACTCTAAGGCAAGAAAGAAAGGGACAAAGTTGACAAGTAGACGAAGGGTTTAGGGTTTAGAAAACACACAACCGTCATTAAATCAAAACACTTTTCTTTCAATAGACGTCGAGGATTATAGAAAAGAGGCAAATGCCCGTGTGATGTAGCAGAGAGAGAAGATATGTGTTACATAATCATAAAGGGGTATTTATGTTGGACGCGACAAATCAAATCATGCTGGGGTTGGTAACACCTCGTCATGCGCCTCCAACATTCTCTTACCGTTGAAAAGTCAATCACAATCAAGGAAATTCTGAGGAGAAGATGCAGTTTACTAGGTGTAATAAAGGAAGAGGTTTGACAAAACCCATGCTAAGGACAAAAAATAATGAAAGTTATTTAGGCATAAAGCATGGTCCGAACTAATGTTATTATAAAACACAAACTAATACCGATCGAGGTAATTTTATTTATAATAACAGTCGGAATAACTTTATCTCTAATAGATAGCATATTATCAGCCGGGATAACCTTGTTTGCAATAAACAAGCTAATATCGGTTGTAATAACTTTATCTATAATAGATAGCATAGTATCGGCCGGGATAACCTTGTTTATAATAAACAAGCTAATATCGGTCGGAATGACAATGCTTATGACATATAAGCCAATAGTGGTTAAGGTATTACGTTTATTCTTGTGGACTAGAAGGATTCAATAGAGTTACCCACTTCAGTACAAAAGATCGTTCGATTTTACACTTGAAACCTGATCAAACACATAACATTACATTTTCCTCTCAAAACATTAAAACCTCGAAAGGTCAATAAAAGTTACAAATATAAGCTCTCAAGATACTTAGAAGATTTCAATCCCACCGAAGCCGAGCTTATCAAGGTGCAGAAGTGGAAATATTTTACCTGGCATGAAGGAAGCTTGCTCGGGCTGCAGAAGTGGGAATATTTTGCCCGGGACGAAGAAAACTATGAAACAGAGTGGTCTCATGAACAAGGAGCGGCAGATTTATTCATGCCCTGATGGAAAGGTGACTAAAGAGTCCCTTTCCTACTCGAGCCCTTGAGCTCTGCTTCCAGAGTGACCATCCTAGCATGCGGGTAACATGGGCTATGCCCTCGTGGCGACATCCATGGGCTATTTGGTTGGTCCTCCATGAGTAGTGAGAACTCCTCTGAAACCCGTTGGGTTTGCAGAACAGTAGTGCCTTTGGCTGGCGATTCTAGATCTCGAAAAACTTCGTTCCTTGGGATAGTTTCTCGGACCAAAAGGATAACTAAAGCCAGAGCTTGGGCAAACTCATATATAGATCTCACCTTGTCCAAAAAGAATTGCCCCTAGAAAGGGGGATTTGAGGCTATACTCTCGATAAGAAGAAGTGAACAAGGAAGACAAAGAAATGGGGCGAATGAAGAATGAAGAGAGGGTAATAGCCCTATTTAAAGGATCAAAAAACTCACGAGATCACTGTACTTGAGTTCACGAGATAACTATAGCAGAGGATCACGAGGCCACTACAGTACCTGTGGCAGAGTCACGGATAAAGACAGGCAAAGAAACAAAAATAGACTTATGTCTAGTCAGTCGGCTACACCTCCTTCGACTAGACTTGAAGGGAAGGCTAGTGATATGGGTTAGGTTTAGTGGGTCTCTGGTGAAAAAGGAAAAGGAGATAGCAGAATTAAGAAGACAGGTCAATATCGACCGAAATATACCTTGATGAAGGAGGACCAATACCGATCGAGATATGCATCACGGGAGGAAAGTTAATATCGACCAAGATATACCCTAAGGGAAGTAAGCTAATATCGACCGATATATACCTCAAAGGAGGTAGACCGATATCGATCGATACATACCTCAAGGAAAGTAGGCCAACATCGGCCGAGATATACCTTAGGGGAAGACAGGTTAATATCGATCGATATATACCTTGAGGACAGTAAGCTAATACCGACCGAGAAACACCTTGAGCATAGTAAGCAAATATCGGCCGGGATACATCTTAGGAAGGATAAATCAATACCGGCCGGGTTTTCACGTTTAAGACAAAAAGCCAGGATTATTTAAGATAGCATATCTAGAATTAGTTAAGTATACATGATTGACCGAGAATGAAAAGATCTAGGGCTTTATAGAGTTAGCAGTATATTACTGAACGATTAGTTGAATGATAATAATAAATCGACCGAACAAGGTCTGGGTTTAATATTCGATCAATATGAAACATAGTATAATACCAAGCTGTGTACAACATAATAAAGACAGGACGAACAGGGAGACTCATAATTAATTTAATAAAGATATCTGTATATGATTGTATAACAGGTATACCTATTTGGCGGGAAGTGTGCTTCTAGACTTTTTTGTAGGTACTAGACGACAAAGAAGGTCCATCTGAGGTACAAACAAGATTTCTTAAAAGCCATTTACCACAAGTACGCAGCTTACATTATCTCATAACAAACTTTAACAAACCGGGGTCCACTTCATGACTACGGAGGTTATATGAAGTGGTATAAAAAGGGGAATCATCTCCGTTGGCCAGGCAAGTACACATTATTGCTCACATTCACAACCCTAGTTCTGAACTACTATTCATCTTCTTCTTCCTTTTTTCCCACACGAAGAGAGATCACTGACTTGAGCGTCGGAGGGCCTAGCCAGGGATTCCCACCCCAGTCTTAGGTCACTGATGATAGCGTTGGTTAGTCTCTTCTGCGCAGGAAACCTTGGAAGCTTCGGATCTCGGGTTTCTTCAGTCAGATTTCTCTCTCGTTATTGGATCTTCGCACGAGGAGGGTATTCTGTGACTCTATTCTCCCCGATCCACTTTGGGTTTCTCGGATTGGTATTCAATCAGGTATTATTCTTCATCAGCAGTAGGTTTTTCTCCCAGCTTTCCGTTTTGTCAAGCTTCTCAGACAGGATCAGTCGGTATTAGAGAAATATCGCATTTTCAAAAATTTACAATAATATTTTTTTTAGTACTTTTTAAATATTTTTTAATATTTTATTATTTTTTTGAAATTAGTAAATTGCTATTTTTATTTTTCTCCCACACTACTAATCCAAGACCAAGTCTTGGAACATTTGTTATTATTTTTTTTGTGTGCAAGATTCTTGTTTTAATGACCCACCAAGAAGGCTACAATACAGTTCGTCCGCCTCTTTTCTCTAGTGAAGAGTTCGACTACTGGAAGGGTAGAATGGAGTACTACCTGAAGATAGAGGTAGAGATGTGGATCATCATTCAAACGGGCTTCTCCCTACCAGTCGACAACATCGGAGCACTTGTCCCCTACGACAAATGGGATGCACCAACTTGCAAGAAAATTGAAGTCAATGCAAAAGCAACACAAACTCTTCAATGTGGTCTAATCAAAGAAGAGTTGAATCGGGTTGGTCCCTTCAATAGTGCAAAGGAGTTGTGGGAAAAATTGATTGAGCTGCACGAGGGCACCTCCAATACTAAGGTAAGTAAAAGGGATTTAATTTTAAATAAATTATATAATGTAAAAAATTCAGGAAGGTGAGTCAGCAAGCCAGTTACATGCTCGCATACATGACCTTCTCAACGGCCTCCACACAATCGATCAAAAGGTGGAGAATTGTGATGTCATAAGGTATGCACTAAATGCTTTTTTCGAGGAATCTATTGTGGGCATCAATGGTAGATTCTTACAAGGTATCCGAGGATCTCTCAATAATTAGGTTAGACGAATTGTTTTTAGAATTTGAATTGCACGAACAAACTAATGCACGTCCGACCGAGAAAGGTATAGCTCTGATTGTAGGAACAAGCAGCATGGGGGAACCAAAAGCAAAGCGCAGAACTAAACCTGAGTCTGAAGATGAATCAGACTCAGAAGATGATGAGATTATCGCCGAACTCAAAAAATTGGTATGAAAAATGTGTAAAAAGAAGAAGGTCACTCAATCGAACATGAAGGCCAAGTCTGGGGTTACTTGCTACGGCTGCAACAGGATCAGAAGCAAGGAAAAAGGAAGGCGTTAAAGGCAATGTGGGACGAGTCATCGGAAGAGTCAGACAAAGAAGAACACAAGAAAGCAAGCTACCTTGCTCTACCAGTCCAAGCGTACGTTGCCAAAACTGAGTCCGAGTCTGATATCGAGAGCGAATCAGAAACTGAGTCTGAAAGAAGCCAAAGATCTATATCCATTTATGAAGGGCCTAATCACATAGTAAGCTCTTCAATTTCTAGTTCTAACATAGATAATTTACAAAATTTAGTTTCATATTTATTATAGAAATTGGCCAAATCCAACGTTCAGGTCAAGTCACTCCAAAAGGAGGTAACAATCCTTAAGGAGGAGACTAACCTAAGTTCTTTGACTGAGCAAGTTCAGGAAGAAAATTTTAATTTGAAAACTCAAGTCAAAGAACTCAAGGACTCATTAGAATGGTTCACTTTGGGTTCCAAGAATCTTGATCTGATTCTTGGAAAACAAAGGGTCATATACAACCGAACTAGGCTTGGGTATAAGGTCAAACAAAGATTTAGATCCTACTTATCATTTGTAAATCAATCAAATAGAAACTTAGTCCAAGACTGGGTCCCCAAGTCTAACTTGATTAATAAAGTTGGACTTGGTCAATATTGGATCCCCAAGGATTAGATTCAATACCTTGATAGACCCTATCGAAGCTATGATCCAAGGGGAGCCGATAGAAAGATAATTTTTATCGATAGATAGATTTGTTTGATGTTTGCTTTACTTCTTTCATTATGCATGCTTAGACTAGAATAGATAAGGACCTAGGCTTGATTCACACTTGACTAGTTAGACTGAGGAGTTTCAGAAAGGAAAATAAATATCTAATTTCTCTGAAAGACTTTATCTAGAGGCGGTGGGTGATCCCATACCCAAGAAGGTCTAGTGCTTCGCCAAAGCTTGGAAGCTAATCATTAAAATAAATATTTAATTGACTAACTGTAAAACCTTAGTCTAACTCAATTATAAATCAATCCATAGATTGGAATTTAAATTGAAGATTAAATTAAACATCTCACAAAACTATTAAGGTTCCCTGATTGAAAATCTAGAAAAAGGGTGAGATGAATCTAGGTTTAAAATATAAAATAGTTTGTAGGATCGAAAAGAATTTAGATATCTCCACAATTGCATGATATTGTCCACTTTGGGCCTTGCATCCCCAACATAGTTAACCAAACTCAAATTAATTAAAATTAATTTAATTAAGTTAACTTAATTAATTTTAAAATCTTAATTGTAAAATTAATTTCAAAATCTTAATTAATCTTAATTACAATTTCTAATTAAGTTCAAAATCTTAATCTTAATTTCAAAATATTATTTAATTAATTTCAAAATTTTATTTAAAATCATAACGAATTTCAAAAATCTTGATTATTTGATTATTAATCATAATTAAATTATAATTATTTTCAAATTTCAAAATGTTAATTACTTTCAAATCATAATTAAATTATAATTATTTTCAAATTTCACAATGTTTATTACTTTTAAATCATAATTAAATTATAATTATTTTCAAATCACAATTATAATTACTTTCAAATCATAATGTTAATTATTTTCAAATCATAATTAATTTCAAAAAATTAATTATTTTCAAATCATAATTAATTTCAAAAAATTAATTAGTTTCAAATCATAATTAATTTTAAAAGTATAATTAATTTCAATTAATTATAAAATCCTTAATTAAAGTAAATTATTTTCAAATAATTTAATTTTTAAAATCTTAATCATAATTATTTTTTACTATTGTTTAAAAAGTTTTAAAAATTCAAATTACTCAAATGTATATGTTTTCAAATTCAAACTTATACTTTACTTTTAAGATCCAAATTTAACTTAAATTATTTTTGAAATATATTTTAATATCATAAATATTTTTCAAAGTTAAATCAACTGAACTCCATCTCACACACACTCTTAAGTTGAACATTCTTGATAACATAGAATGAATGAGATGGAAAATCAGGAAAATAGATAATAATCTTTATGTTTTTGATTTATAAGCTTGGACTCTAGGATTCCCAAACCAAAATTACTTAATTAAATTTTTTTTGGCATTAATTAAGGGGGAGTGAAAGAGAAAGTGAAATTTTAAAACTATTTTTGAAAAGAAAAATAAATTATTTTTTTTAAGACAAAAACTAAGTACTTGATAAAGTATTTTTCAAAAAAAAAAAAAATCTTTTGCGTAGCTATGTTTTTAATATTTTTATAAGTTAAGTGTTTATTAAAATCTTTTTAAAGCTAAGCTTTTATGAAATATTTTTTTGCTAAGTATTTAACTAAGCTTTTATCAAAATCCTTTTTAAGCTAAGTTTTTTAAGTTTTTCTCACAATATTTTTAAAATCTAAAGTATTTTTATCAAAAGCTTTTTATGTTATGTACTTAACTAAGTTTTTATCAAATTTTGTTATAAAAGCTAAGTACTTGACTAAACAATTATTTCCAAAATTTAGCTAAGTCTTTGTTGAAAAAACTAAGTATTTTTAAAGCCATGTCTTTAATTGAAAATAAAAAAAAGACTAAGTACTTAACTTAGTTTTTATCAAATTCTTAAACTAAGCTTTAATCAATTTTTTTTAAACTGAGTACTTTTAACTAAGCCTTGTTCAAAACCTTTATTCTTATCAACTTCTTTTGAAGCATTTCTAAATTAGCTAAATGTGTTTCAAAGCACTTATGTTCAAAAGCTAAGTTTAGCTAAGTTTTTTTTTAAGACTCACTTTCAAATGCTTAAAAAGTAGCTAAGTTTTTATGTGCTACATTTTAGGGAGAGCTTAAAGTTAAATAGAATAAATATTTTCTATCTTTACATGTAAAACAACATTCTCTCTACTTAGTATTATTTTTAATTTATGTCAAAGGGGGAGAGAAAAGTCGAAGTAAAGAATTTAAACATAAATATAAGAATTTAAACATAACTTTTATGAAAGGGGGAGTATAAAGGAGTGTTTTACAAATTATTATATTTATGCTCATGCTTAAATTCCTTTATTTATTGTTATATTTTACTTAACTTTGAACCATGTTACCAAAATCAAAAAGGGGGAGATTGTTGGTGCGGGAAGCATCTGACGATCAAACCTGGATTTTGATTATGTTAAAGAGTCCAAAGTTAAGTTGTCTTGTAATCTAACAAGTTTGAATGAGATTGCAGGAAAAGTCTGTGCTTAGGTAAAAGTCCAAACTGTGGTTAGGCAGGTGGAAAACCCTTGGGGGTGGTAATCCTAGGTCCTAGAGATGGTAACCTTAGGCGAAAAGTCTTGGCTGGATGAATGCTTCGAGCAAAAATCCTAAAGTCGGGGACTCTAGGTTGAAATCCTGGTGTCGTGAACCGGGTGGAAGTCTGGGCGGGTCGTGGAGCAGACGTCCAACATGAAAATTGGAAGCTTCGGACGTTGAGCAAAAGTCTAATGGTCTGGACGATCAATCTAGCATGCAAAGAATGTTTGAGTCTTCATGTTTGTGGCATGGTAGACTAGGACATGTTAACTACAATGTGTTGCGTAGATTAATAAACATGCAAAGCATACTTACATTTCACCTTGACCCAAAACACAAGTGTGAGATTTGTGTTGAAGAGAAAATGACAAGGTAATCCTTTCAACATATTGAAAGAAGTAACGAATTACTCGGGCTAATTCACACTAATGTGTGCCACCTTAAAGGTATACTAACACGTGGTGAGAATAAATACTTCATCACTTTTATAGATGATAACACAAAATACTGTTATGTGTATCTTCTCAAAAGTAATGATGAAGCTATAGAAAAATTTACTCCCTATAAAAATGAGGTTGAAAACCAGCTTAATAGAAAGATTAAGCTGGTTTAAAGTGACCGAGATGGTGAATATGTATCACCGTTCGCTGAGTTGTGTTCTGAACATAGGATCAGACACAAAATTATAGCTCATTATACTCCTCAGCAAAATAGAGTTACCGAGAGAAAGAATTGAACTCTAAAAGAGATGATGAATACTCTTCTATTGAGCTCTGGACTGCCAGAGTTCATGTGGGGCAAAGTTGTGTTAACAACTAATTACCTTTTAAATAAGGAGCCCCAAAAGAAAATAGATAAGAGCCCTTATGAGTTGTGGAATGGAAGATAACCGTCCTATAAATATTTATGAATGTGAGGGTGTCTTGCCAAAGTTTTGATGCCTGATCAAAAAAGGATTAAGATAAAACTAAAGACTATTGATTAAATATTCATTGGTTAGGCAAATAACTGTTGGTTGCTACTCGGAAAACCTAGAGGTTCCACTGTACAAAAATTTTGTACAAAGGTCTGAACCTTTTCCTAGCTACCATGTGTTCTTTTAAATTAAATTTTGGATCGCCTGCGGAACTTAACAAGTTTGATCCAAAACTTAATCTATTTGTTCTTTTAAGTTTTGACTTGGATCTCCTGCGGAACTTAACACGTTCGACCCAAGTCACCTTAAGTTATTAATTCTATTAAATATTAATTTCCATAATTGGTTCCCAGTACTGACATGGCGAGGCACATGGCCTTCTTGGATATGGGAGCAACCACCACCGACTAGACAAAACCTCTTATGGAAAGCTAATATTTAATTTCCTAAAATAACTTTAGGTTAACCGAAAAGAACAATCAAATCACAAGGAAAAGAAAAAACAAAAGAACACAACTTCGAAAAACATATTCGAAATTCTAGAATCGTAAGCCTCTTGTATTTGGTATTATTTCCATAAATAACTAGTATGATGCGGAAAGAAAAATTACTAGTTATACCTTGTAGAAAAACCTCTTGATCTTCTACCGTATTCCTCTTCTAACCTCGGACGTTGTGTGGGCAACGATCTTCCGAGACGAGAAACCACCAATCACCTTCTTCTCCTCCTAGCTAGGTTCGGCCAACAAAGAGGAAGCTTCACCAAGGAAGAAAATCAAAACACTAACCAAGCTCCAAGAGATGCTAGCTTTCTCTCCTTCTTCTTCTTCTTCTCCGAGTAGTATCCAGCCACCACAAGAGCTCCAATGGAAGAGGGAGATTCGGCCACCACAAGAGGAAAAGAGGGAGAGGATGGCTGGCCACACCAAGGAACAAAAGAGGGAGAGAAATAATAGATGTTGTATCTCATGAAGGCACCCTCACCCCTTCTTTTATATTCCTTGGCCTAGGCAAATTAGGAAATTTAATTACAATAAAATTTCCTCAATTTCCTTGACATGATTTAATTGAGAAAAATAAAATAAAATTTCCCAATTAAATCTACATTGGCCGGCCACATCATTGGAGAACAAATTGGACAAGTTTCAATCAACAATTAAAACTTCCTAATTTGTTTCCGGAAATTTTAAAATTAAAATTTCTCTTCAAAAATCTCTTCATGGTTGATAAAAGTAAATTTCTATAATTTTAATTTTATCAACATGTGAATAATTTTAAAGAGAAAATAAAATATCTCACCAATCTACAAATAAGGAAAGAGATCTAATCTCTTTCTTTAATCTTTTGTAAATCTTTTATAAGAGAGATATTTTAATTTAAATTCTCTCTAATAAATTATTTCTTCCACATAATAAAAATTAAAATTCAAATTCCTTTTTAATTTAATTTGGCCGGCCCCCACTAGCTTGGGTTCAAGCTAGGGCCGGCCACCCAATTTTATACCTAGGCCGGCCCTAGCTTGGTTCCCAAGCTAGCTTGGCCGGCCCCTATTAGTGGGTATAGAAGGTGGGTATAGGTGGGTATAGAACTCTATAAATAAGAGGCTACGATAGGGACCGAGAGGAGGAATTGGTTTTGGTCTCCCGATAAAATTAAGCATCCCGTGTTCGCCCCGAACACACAACTTAATTTTATCAATGATAATTCATTCCACTAGAGAACTATCATTGAACTACCGCACCAATCCCAAATTACATTTTTGGGCTCCTTCTTATTATGAGCGTGTTAGTCTCCCTGTGTTTAAGATATCGAATGTCCACTAATTAAGTTAGTTACTGACAACTCATTTAATTAATATCTAAGTCCAAGAGTAGTACCACTCAACCTTATCGTCATGTTGGACTAAGTCCACCTGCAGGGTTTAACATGACAATCCTTATGAGCTCCTCTTGGGGACATTATCAACCTAGTATCTCTAGGACACAGTTTTCTTCTATAATCAACAACACACACTATAAGTAATACCATTTCCCAACTCATCGGGTTTATTGATTCATCGAACTAAATCTCACCCATTGATAAATTAAAGAAAAAAATATCAAATATATGTGCTTGTTATTATATTAGGATTAAGAGCACACACTTCCATAATAACTGAGGTCTTTGTTCCTTTATAAAGTCAGTATAAAAGAAACAACCTCAAATGGTCCTACCCAATACACTCTGAGTGTACTAGTGTAATTATATAGTCAAGATAAACTAATACCTAATTACACTACGACCTTCTAATGGTTTGTTCCTTTCCATTTTAGTCGTGAGCTACTGTTTATAATTTATAAGGTACTGATAACATCATCTTCTGTATGTGACACCACATACTATGTTATCTACAATATAAATTATATGAACAACTACAAACAAATGTAGATAATTTGACCAAATGTGATTCTTTATTCAAAACAAATGTTTACAAAAGCTTAGTCTTTCAGTATACACTCCAACAATCTCTCACTTATACTAATGACTAAGCTGCCATATCTTCTACCATACATCTGATTCCCATTCCTTTCACATGTCGATCGAAAGCTTTCGCCGGAAAAGCCTTAGTGAAAGGAACTGCCAGGTTATCCGCTGATGTAATCTTGGCGATGACAACTTCTCCTCGTTTCACGATATCTCGTATCAGGTGGTACTTGCGCTCTATATGTTTACTTGCCTTATGGGATCGTGGTTCCTTCGAGTTTGCAACTGCACCACTATTATCACAATAAATTGTGATGATTTTGGGCAAACCAGGAATCACATCTAAGTCCATTAGAAAATTCCTGAGCCATACTGCTTCTTTAGCTGCCTCAGAGGCTGCTACATACTCAGCTTCCATGGTTGAGTCCGAAACGCATTTCTGCTTAACACTCTGTAACAACCCAACCTTCTTACTACTACTCGCTAAGGGCGACCGTTACCTAACTACTACTCTACTTAATAGTGTCACTTATGCTATTATTAGCGACACTTAGATTTATCACGGCCCAGTGGAAAACCTACCGAAAAATATGTTCCAGCCGTTTGTGGCTGCGTATACTATGTTTGTATTATAGATTTGGTCACCAGTACAGGGGAGATTCTGTCGATTTTTCGGTAGGTTTTCCTCTGGGCCGTGATAAATCTAAGTGTCGCTAATAATAGCATAAGTGACACTATTAAGTAGAGTAGTAGTTAGGTAACGGTCGCCCTTAGCGAGTAGTAGTAAGAAGGTTGGGTTGTTACAGTTGGTATCAGAGCAGTGTTCCATTCTCCAGCATCACACACACATCAGCATCATCCTCGCCGTCTCCAAGTAAGAAAGTATTTAAATCCTTTCTTTATTCTGCTTTCCTTATTATTAACTGCAGTATAGAGTATTTGTTTTTGAATGCTTAAGTAAGATAGAAGTTTTGTTTCTCTTTTATTCATATACATATGTATGTTTAGAAAGGATAGAGAAACGTTTAGAAGTACCTACTTATAGGTGTTGAAAGTCAAGTATCATGTATAAGTAAGATAAAAGATTTAGTTTCCCTTTTCTTTATTCATATTTATGTATGATTAGAAGGGTTAAAGTAAGATATCAAGTCTTTTCTTTGCATAATTAGATGTTAAGAAAAAGGATGTCCCCGTACCGTTCGTACTGAGAACCAAGATCAGGAGAACGAAGGGCTTAGATCAACTGAGCCAAATCTCTCTGAAGTTGTTGCCTAACTCCAGAGACAAGTAGCAGAACAGCAGCAAGTGATTGCCAATCTGATGGCAAACCAGCAAGCAGTTCCTCCCCCTCCTCCAGCCATCGCTACAGAGGTTCCAGTGGTAATTGAGACTCCACCAGCTACTCAGGGAGCCGTCACAGCATCCCAGAGACCATAAGCATACCTTATACAATGGCTGAAGCTGAAACCAGAGAGCTTCTCAAACACGACTAAGCCCTCGGATGCCCGGGCTTGGTTCAAGACACTTGAGAGCACAATGGAACTTCTTGACTGACCAGAAGTCGAGAAGGGTAAGTGTGCCTCTTTCTGCCTATCGGGAGGTGCTTGTATGTGGTGGGAGCGAGTGGAGAGTAAGAGAGCAGTCAATTAGATGAGCTGGGCAGATTTTTCAGTTAGAGTTCTATGAAGAGTTCTACCACCAACAAGCACTATGAGGAGATTATAGAGTTCAAGCCAGCCAAGATAGAAGACAAGACAGTAGAGAGCCCGGATACCCCAGTCAAGTAAGTGTAGAAGAACATAAAGAAGGTAAGAAAGAGGGGGTTCGGGTGGTCTGTGAATATCCCGAGGTATTCCCAGCAGATCTACCTGGACTACCCCCCAATAAATGGGTAGATTTGAGATTGAATTGGTTCCTGAAACCGGCCCAATTTCAAAAGCTCCGTATCGCATGTCTCCAGCAGAGCTGAAGGAGTTATAAGAACAACTACAGGAGTTACTTGATAAAGGCTTCATTCGCCCTAGTCATTCACCCCGGGGAGCTCCAGAGTTGTTCGTTAAGAAGAAAGACGGATCCGTGCTAATGTGCATAGATTTCAGAACGCTGAGCAAAGTAGCAGTTAAGACAAGTACCCCCTTCCCAGGATCGATGACTTATTTGATCAGTAAAGAGGAGCCACAGTGTTCTCAAAGATAGACTTACGTTCTGGGTACCATCAGCTGAAGGTAAAAGAAAGAAATATACCCAGAATGACGTTCAGGACCAGAAACGAGCACTACGAGTTTGTAGTCATGCCTTTTGGAGTGACTAATGCACCTGCGGTCTTCATGGACTTAATGAACAGGGTGTTCAGAGAATATCTTGACAAATTTGTCATCGTATTCATCGACGACATTCTGGTCTATTCAAGGACCCCAGAAGAGCATGACATGCACTTGAGGATAGTACTACGGACCCTTCAGCAAAAGCAGCTTTATGCTAAATTCTCAAAGTGCGAGTTCTGGTTAAATCAGATGGCGTTTTTAGGTCACATTATTTCTAAAGAAGGTATTCAAGTGGATCCAGCCAACGTGGAAGCGGTCAACAACTGGAGTAGACCTAAGAACGCCAGGGAGATCAGAAGCTTCCTTGGTTTAGCTGGGCACTACAGGAAGTTCGTGGAGGATTTTTCCAGAATAGCCTCTCCACTGACAGCCCTGCCCAGAAAGAACAAGAAGTTTGAGTGGTCAGACAAATGTGAGCAGAGTTTCCAAGAGTTGAAGAGAAGACTGACCAGTGCTTCCATTTTAACTGTTCCAGAAAGTGACAAGAGCCTTGACACCTACAGTGATGCTTCCAAGATGGGCTTAGGAGCTGTGCTCATGCAAGAAGGAAAAGTCATAGCTTATGCTTCCAGACAACTCAAAGATTATGAGAAGAATTATCCTACTCATGATCTTGAGCTGACAGCTGTGGTTTTTGCACTTAAACTCTGGCGACATTATTTGTATAGAGTTCAGTGTAGAATCTTCACAGATCATCAGAGTCTTAAGTACTTCTTCACTCAGAAGGACTTAAATATGAGACAGCGCAGGTGGCTGGAGTTGGTCAAAGATTACGACTGTGAAATTCTCTACCACCCAGGCAAAGCTAACAAAGTGGCAGATGCACTCAGCAGAAAATCTAGTGCATCACTGATGTCTTTGTCATCACTAGCCCTGCCACTGCAGAAGGAGTTGTTAGATTTTGGGCTTGAAATTATCGAAGGACAGCTCTCTACATTGACCTTAGAGTCTACATTGCTTGTGGAGATACAGAGAAAGCAAAGCGAAGATCCGGACATCCAGAAGATCAAGCAGGGGATACAGAAAGAAGACAACTCAGAGTTTAGAGTGACAGATAGCGGAATTCTTTATCAGGGGAGTCGCATTTGCGTGCCCAATGATGAGGAACTGAGGAAGAAGATCCTAGAGGAAGCTCACAGTACACCATATTCCATGCATCCTGGGTCTTCCAAGATGTACCAAGATGTGAAACAGAGGTTTTGGTGGTCAGGACTCAAAAGAGATGTAGCTAAGTATGTCAGTACCTGCTTGACATGCCAGAGAGTCAAAGCAGAACACTAGAGGAGTCCTTCAGCCTCTTCCAATACCAGAATGGAAATGGGAAGACATTTCCATGGACTTCATAACAGGTCTTCCAAGAACCACCAATGGATATGATGCGATATGGGTAATAGTAGACCGATTGACCAAGTCTGCTCATTTCCTAGCCATCAAGGTGTACCACTCCATAGAGCAGTTGGCCCAGCTATATGTTAAAGAGGTAATCAGACTTCATGGAGTTCCTAAATCTATCGTTTCTGATAGAGATGGGCGCTTCACCTCACACTTTTGGGAGTGCGTTCAGAATGCACTAGGCACCAAACTCAAGTTCAGCACAGCTTTCCATCCACAGACTGATGGACAGACAGAGCGAGTGAATCAGATTTTAGAAGACATGCTCAGAGCTTGTGCGCTAGATTTCAAAGGAAGTTGGTGCAAGTATTTGTGCTTAGCTGAATTCGCTTACAACAATAGCTATCAGGCCACCATCAAGATGGCACCTTATGAAGCACTTTATGGCAGGAAATGCAGATCACTCATATGCTGGCAAGAAGCAGGAGAGAGAAAAGAGATGGAAGCAGAGCTGGGCATTCAGACAGAGGTGATAGACGAGACTACTCAAGCAATCCAGAAAATCAGACAGAGAATTGAGACTGCCCAGAGCAGACAGAAGAGTTATGCGGACACGCGCCGTAGGCCATTGGAATTCCAAGTAGGAGATTCGGTTTTCCTCAAGGTCGCTCCTATGAAGGGAGTGATGAGATTTGGCAAGAAGGGCAAATTAAGTCCTCGCTACGTAGGACCTTACCTAATCATAGAGAGGATTGGGAAAGTAGCTTACAGGCTGGACTTACCACAAGACATGTCAGCAATACACAATGTATTTCATGTCTCCATGCTAAAGAAGTGTCTCCATGACCCGAGCCAAGTGATTCAGCCTCAGTCAGTGCAGATCCAAGAGGATCTTAGTTATGAGAGCAGACCTACACAGATAGTGGACAGAGCAGTCAAGAGATTGAGAAACAAAGAAGTACCACTAGTGAAGGTCGTCTGGCAGAACCAGAAGCACGAGGAAATCACTTGGGAGCGGGAGGACAGTATGAGACAAAAGTATCCAGAGCTATTCTAAGTTCGAGGACGAACTTTTTATAAGGTATGGGGGATTGTAACAACCCAATTTTCCCTATTTCAAGTTCTAAAAGTCCATAAAAATATTGGTAAATACCTTTAAAATATTCTAGAGATTTTTAGGAATTTTTAGAGTATTTTTACGTAATTTTTGGAGATCGTTTGGTATTTTTACTAAATGAAAGAAGTTTCAGCAAAAATAATATTCAAGCCGAGATTCGAACCATGGACCTCGGACTTGAACCGAGCCTTAACCGAACCAAGCCAACCAACTGATCCGCGGGTATTTCGTGAAAAGATATGAAACGAAATATGTTTAAGTTATAGTAAGGATCAGAAATTAAACCTAGGTTATAAAGGGTTAATTTCTTTCCCCGAGCCCTAATCCCTTTTCTTCTCGTTCCTTTCTCCCGACGCGTGCGACGGCGCTGTGCTTGGGCGAAGACGAAGCCGAGTTAGGGCGCTTCCTCCGGCGGCCGGCGAGGGGTTTTTCCGAGAATCTTTCTCATCCTCGTGACCTCCTCGACGTGAAGAGTACGTAGACGCGAAGAAGGCGCGGTGATTTCAAGTCTCGCCGAACCCTAGCAGCCCTCTCCTTCGGTTGTAAGTGCAAGCACATCGCTGTAAGTACTACTCACCTGTGGTAGGAGTTGCTCCGAAATTAGGGTTTCGTTTTCTTGTTTTCGGATTGAAGTTCTCCTTGATTTGAATCTGCCGTGAGTTTCCCTATTGGATGATTTCTGCGGTGAGTCTTGGATAAGTAGTTCTTCTTGTTTCCGAAGCTTGCATGAGTTTCCTTGCTTTCTCTGCTTTCGGATTAAATGTACAGCCGGTTGGTTGTGTTTGCTGCTGTGAATCAAAGAAGAAAGAAGGGGTTTCGGTTGGAATAGGTTTCCATGGGTTTGGCAAGTAGTTAGGCTTCTTAATTCTGATAATAAGTAAGCTTGATTTATTAGGTTTCAATTCAGCGAGCTTTGTTCCTTAGTTTTGGATTTTTTGTTTTCCCTTGCTGTGTTAAGGCTTGTTGTACCGAGCTTGATCAATTAGGGCTGCAGTGCCATTTTTCTTTATGATCCGGGTCTTTGCTAAGGATGTAGTATTTCATAATCTATGATTCTGTGTACTAGATGTTAGCTTACAGTAGTATAGTAGCCAAATTCTAGTGTGTGGTTCCTTAACAGCAGCTTTTAATTGTTATTACTGTGTGTGTACAACCTTTAAGTGCCATTATTTGAACACAGTAGCTTCTAGTCGATTCCATGTGCCCGAGTATAGCCTTCAATGCTATTAGTGGAACATAGGTAGCTTTTATTTGCTCTATTTTATAGCATGTTTAGAAAGTCCAAGTTAGCTATCTTTTGCTCTATTTCACAGCATGTTCAGAAAGTCCAAGTTAGCTTTCTTTTGCTCTATTTTACAGCATGTGTAGAAAGTCCAAATTAGCTCTCTTTTGCTTTATTTTATAGCATGACTAGCAAGTTTGAATTAGCTTTCTTTTGCTCTATTTTATAGCATGATTAGCAAGTTTGAATCAGCTTTCTTTGGCTCTATTTTATAGCATGATTAGCAAGTTTGAATTAGCTTTCTTTTGCTCTATTTTATAGCATGATTAGCAAGTTTGAATCAGCTTTCTTTTGCTCTATTTTATAGCATGATTAGCAAGTTTGAATTAGCTTTCTTTTGCTCTATTTTATAACATGATTAGTAAGTTCAAAGTTGCTTTCTTTTGCTTTATTTTATAGCATGATTAGTAAGTCCAGATTTGCTTTCCTTTGCTCTATTTTATAACAGGCTTAGGGAGTTCAGATTTGTTTTTCCTTTGTGTTATTTTTATATAGCATGCTTGGTTAGTTGTAATCCTATACTTGTTAGATATATATCTAAAGGATTCTAATAAGCTCTAATAAAGGATTATGAGAAGTATGAGTAAAGAAAAAGACCAAGGTCTAATTAAAAAGAGATAACAAGTAAATTAAAGTAAGAGGCTAGTACCCGACATCCAAGAGCTTGTCGTTAAACAAATCCAGGTGACCATTTCCGAGGTCTTGGCCCTGGTAGACCGAGGTCTGCTCTTTTAGGATTGGTGGCTCGCAACCCCAACCTATTAGGGAACGCGCATGAGTTGGTACTAAGCCTGGGCCCAAAGAAAAAGAAAGAAGAAAGAAGAACAAGAAGAAGAAAGTGAAAGAGAAATTAAAAGATTAATTTCTAGCATAAGAAAAGAAAAAGAAAGGAAGAAGAAAGTAAAAGAGAAATTAAAAGATTAATTTCTGGTGTAAAGATATAAGAATATGAAACAAGTTTATGCTTAGAATCAATAAAAGTTTAGTTCTTTAATTCTAAGCTTACAGTAGTTGTTTCATTACTTTCCTGTCAGTTAGTGAGCATGTTTAGTATTCAGTTTTATTTCTGTATACCATGAGTACATGCAGCTTTGCTTTAGCATTTCAGTTTTAGTATTGTTGCATTCTTTTTATGCACTTCGATGTTTTTGTGAGATAGATTAGTACTTACTAAGCGTTTTCGCTTATAGATCTTTTATTTTTTTTTCCTCCTACCGCAGACAAAGGAAAAGCTAAGATATGAAGGGAAGGCGACAGGATGGTGGTGGTGATGAAGGTGTGTGATGTCTGGACTGTGGAGAGATCCAGAAGTAGCTGGCAAAATTGTCTAGACTTTCTTTTAGTCCTCTGTTAATGTTGTATTACATTTGGGATTGTAGTTGAGTTTATTTCCGCATGTCTAGCTAGTCTCTTTTATTATTTGTGGAGTGCTGTAGTCATTGCTATTGCTAGAATAGTTTCTTTGCTTTTATTGTGATTTCTATTACTGCGTGGTTGTGGAAAATATGTTCCAGCCGTTTGTGACTGCGTATACTATGTTTGTATTATAGATTTGGTCACCGGTACAGGGGAGATTCTGTCGAAATTTTTCGGTAGGTTTTCCTCTGGGCCGTGATAAATCTAAGTGTCGCTAATAATAGCATAAGTGACACTATTAAGTAGAGTAGTAGTTAGGTAACGGTCGCCCTTAGCGAGTAGTAGTAAGAAGGTTGGGTTGTTACACACTCCTCCATGAAATGGCTCCACCTCCTTAAGTAAACACATAGCCTGATGTAGACTTACTGTTATCCCTATCTGATTGGAAATCTGAATCCGTGTAACCCACAGGGAGCAGATCGTCTGCTTGGTAAACTAGCATATAATCTCTAGTCCTTCTCAGGTACTTTAATATATGCTTTACCGCAGTCCAATGTCCTTGTCCAGGGTTACTCTGATATCTGCTGACCATGCCCACGGAAAAACAGATATCAGGTCTCGTACATAGCATTGCATACATTAGGCTTCCTACAGCCGAAGCATAAGGAACTGCTTTCATGTCCTCTATCTCTTTCGATGTCTTTGGAGACATCTCTTTAGATAGAGCTACTCCATGTCTAAAAGGTAAGAAACCTTTCTTGGCATCCTGCATGCTAAAATGAGCAAGGATTGTATCTATATATGAAGCTTGGGACAGACACAACATTCTTTTCTTACGATCCCTTATAACTTTGATCCTAAGAATGTGTGCACAATCTCCTAAGTCCTTCATATCAAATTGTTTGGACAACCATACCCTTACGTCTGATAATACCTTGACATTGTTGCCAATTAACAAAATATCATCTACGTATAGTACAAGAAATACCACCACGTTTCCGTTACACTTCTTATATACACAAGACTCATCCGGACTTTGAATAAATCCATATGACTGGATTACTTCATTAAACTGGATGTTCCAAGATCTTGAAGCTTGCTTTAGTCCATAAATGGACCGATTGAGCTTGCACACTAGATGCTCTTTGCCTTTTTCAATGAACCCTTCTGGTTGCTTCATATGGATGTTCTCTTCAAGACTTCCATTAAGGAAAGCTGTCTTGACATCCATTTGCCAAATCTCATAATCCATATGAGCAGTAATGGATAAGAGTATCCGGATAGACTTAAGCATGGCCACCGGTGAAAAGGTTTCCTCATAATCGATTCCCTCTTTCTGAGTGTACCCTTTCGCAACAAGCCTAGCTTTGAAGGTTTCTACCTTCCCGTCGTTCCCTCTTTTCCTTTTGTAGATCCACTTGCATCCAACGGATTTTACACCATCAGGTGGTTTTACAAGCTCCCAGACCTTATTAGAGTACATAGACTCTATTTCAGAATTCATTGCCTTTTGCCAAGATGCTGCATCTATATCTTGGAGTGCTTCGTCATATGTTCGTGGATCAGGTTCATGTTTACCCGGGATCAAGTCCGAAGACACTCCCAAAAACATGAATCTTTCAGGCTGCCTTACAACCCTCCCACTACGATGAGACACTGTCTGTGGTTGTGTATCATGTGTGACACGTGTTGCAGTCTCTTGTGGTACTTCATCTTGTACTGTTGGTACTGAAGTAGACGTGTCCTCTCTAAGTTCTTCTAAAACAATTTTACTAATGGGCTTGTGATCCATTATATAGTCTTCTTCTAAAAACTAGGCATTGGTGCTAACAATGACCTTCTGGTCTTTAGGACTATAAAATAAACCATCTTTCGTTCCTTTGGGATATCCTACAAACACGCGAACTTCTGTACGAGATTCTAACTTATCAGCATCTGGTTTCAGCACATGTGCTGGACTACTCCAAATCTGAATATGTCTTAGACTGGGTTTTCGCCCATTCCACAATTCTATGGGAGTAGAAGAAACTGATTTAGAAGGTACTAAGTTCAGAACGTATACTGCTGTTTCCAAAGCATATCCCCAAAACGAATTTGGTAATTCTGAATAACTCATCATCGATCTAACCATCTCCATAAGAGTCCTATTCCTTCGTTCTGCTACACCATTCTGTTGGGGTGTTCCAGGTGCAGACAATTGGGATTGAATCCCACCTCGATAAGTAATTCCTAAACTCTCCTAAGAGGTATTCGCCACCACGATCAGATCGTAGTGTCTTGATACTTTTCCTAATCGTTTCTCCACATCACCTTGTATTCTTTGAACTTATCAAAGCATTCGGACTTGCGCATTAGGTAAATGTATCCGTATCTTGAATAATCGTCTATGAAAGAGACAAAATATTCAAAACCTCCTCTTGCTTGGACAGACATAGGACCACACAAATCAGAGTGAACCAATTCTAACACTTCTTTGGCTCTATACCCCTTGGCCTTGAACGGCCTCTTGGTCATTTTTCCTTCTAAGAAGGATTCACAAGTTGGAAAATTTTCCAACTCTAATGAACTCAAAAGTCCATCGGCTATAAGCCTCTGAATCCTACTTAAGTTAATATGACCAAGCCTTAGATGCCAAAGATATGCTTGGTTCATTTCCGAAGGTTCTTTTCTATTATTAGAATTAGAAGATGAGTTATAAATTTCCATGTTTTGCTTTATGGAAGAAATTGGATTTAAAGTATACAAATTGCCAACCAATGCACCAGAACAGATAATCACTTTATTTCTTTTAATAACTACATCGTTACTGAAAGAAACAGAATATCCATCTAGAAACAGTTTAGAAACTGAAATTAAATTCTTTCTAAAACTGGGTACATAAAGACAATTTCTTAAAACCAAATTTCTATTTCTACTAAAAGATAAGTAGACGTCTCCCACTGCAACAGCTGCCACCTTAGTAGCATTGCCCATGTAGACGGTAATTTCTCCTTCAGATAGTCGTCGGGTTTCCTGGAACCCCTGCAAGGAATTGCAGACATGATCAGTGGCTCCCGTATCTACACACCAGGTGCTGGTAGATAACACCGCTAAACATGTTTCAACTACTAGAGCATGAGATATACCTTTGTTTTGGTTCCTACGAGGACAGTCCGCCTTCCAATGTCCTGCCTGCTTGCAGATGAAGCATTTGCCCTTCGGCTTCTTCATTCCGGCTTTAAATCCCGTACTCTGAGATTTATTCACTTTCTTTGCTGAACCAGCTTGTTTCTTCTTCTTCTTTCCTCTCGGTTTAGAAGTAGAACCATTTTCAGCATAGTGAATTTGAGCATTGTGACGAAATAATCCTTCTGCTGCTTGAAGTTCTGTCAGTAGTTCCCCTAATGAATAAATCCTCTTATTCATATTATAGTTCAGGTGGAACTGCTCAAAACTTCTAGGTAGCGTTTGGAGGATCATATCGATCTGGGTTTCCCCATCAATTTCTCCTCCAAGGATCTGTATCTCGTTCAGATAAGCCATCATCTTTAGGATATGAACCCTTACAGGAGTACCCTCTTGCATGGTGGCTGTCATTATCTTTCTCATGGCTTCTTGCCTAGAAGCCCTATCCTGATGACCAAAGAGTTCCTTGAGATTGTTCATAATATCATAGGCTGTTGGTAAATCCTGATGCTGATGTTGCAATACATTTGACATTGAAGCCAAAATGTAACACCGCGCCATCTCATCTGCTTTTACCCATTTCTATGATATTCAATCTCCTCTTGGGTAGATTCACCAATAGGTGCTTCAGGGCACTGCTCAGTCAGTACAAATTTATAGCTTTCAGCAGTAAGGACAATGCCCATGTTCCTTTTCCAATCTATGTAATTAGGTCCAGTAAGTCTATTCTGTTGAAGTATGATGGACAGTGGGTTGAAAGTCATCCTAAGAATCACAAATAACTTTTGGTCAGAACTCTAAATTTAGAATAATATTGATTCCTCAAACAATACTATTTTAAATTAACCAACACCTCATAACACCGTGAATTTTATATGCCACGTTAGTGTGGACGTATACAAATTCAACATTTGTAAAAGGAGGGTTTTAACCCATTAATTTTATTATCTTGTCAACCTAACTTTTGAAAAATAAAATTAATAGTTGGTATTATTTGGTCACACAAATAATAACAGTAACTCCGATGGGGAGGATACTATTAGATGTGTCTAAGTGTATACCATTACTTGACACTAAGTCCATTAATAAGATTATGCCCCTTCCGTTGGGGAAGATCACACGCTCTTAATTAACTTCCTATAGTCATCCAAAAATGGAAGTCTGTTCTAGAGATCCGCAAACAAGCTCATCCGTTATGCAGGAAGGCACTCAGAGCCAACGCGCAAGCTTGTTTGCATCACTTACAAACCAGTAATGGAGACCATGGGATTTACTTAAAAATCCCTCTCCCACTTAGTTATTTATAAATGAGGAATTTTAACTATGCTAGCTTACTTAACTTGTAAACTAACATGCACACATAGCACAATATAAAAGCAATAAATAGAAAATCTAATTTTTAACTATTATGGCTTTTATCTCTAGTTGTCCTCCGTGTATTGTCATCCCAAGCTGCTGCCATATTTGGCCACCGCTACCGGGTCTAGCTGTCGTATCCATCTTGCTCCTAGTTCCGCTGCGCCTCTGGTCCTTAGAAGGTTCCACGCTTTGCAAGATTCGATCCGCGACATAAATAGAATTTTACATTTTTGATCCTATATTCCATAAAAGGAATGTACATGTATCTAGATCAAAAATAAAATCCTAATAAAACTAAATACAGCTCCTGCTGTATTTTAATACAATCATGCACACACATATAAATGCCCTTGACATGTCCAAGGGTCCAATCACACACATAATAACTAAAAGTCATAATAGTTGGATCTTGCATCCACAAAGTTAGCACATCCTACTATTAACCTGCCTAAATTATGTATGACATGTGCATAATTAACCTAATACCAAATACACAGAGGCAAAACCCTAGCTCTGATACCAATTGTTGGTTGCTACTCGGAAAACCTAGAGGTTCCACTGTACAAAAATTTTGTACAAAGGTCTGAACCTTTTCCTAGCTACCATGTGTTCTTTTAAATTAAATTTTGGATCGCCTGCGGAACTTAACACGTTTGATCCAAAACTTAATCTATTTGTTCTTTTAAGTTTTGACTTGGATCTCCTGCGGAACTTAACACGTTCGACCCAAGTCACCTTAAGTTATTAATTCCATTAAATATTAATTTCCATAATTGGTTCCCAGTACTGACATGGCGAGGCACATGGCCTTCTTGGATATGGGAGCAGTCACCACCGACTAGACAAAACCTCTTATGGAAAGCTAATATTTAATTTCCTAAAATAACTTTAGGTTAACCGAAAAGAACAATCAAATCACAAGGAAAAGAAAAAACAAAAGAACACAACTTCGAAAAACATATTCGAAATTCTAGAATCGTAAGCCTCTTGTATTTGGTATTATTTCCATAAATAACTAGTATGATGCGGAAAGAAAAATTACTAGTTATACCTTGTAGAAAAACCTCTTGATCTTCTACCGTATTCCTCTTCTAACCTCGGACGTTGTGTGGGCAACGATCTTCCGAGACGAGAAACCACCAATCACCTTCTTCTCCTCCTAGCTAGGTTCGGCCAACAAAGAGGAAGCTTCACCAAGGAAGAAAATCAAAACACTAACCAAGCTCCAAGAGATGCTAGCTTTCTCTCCTTCTTCTTCTTCTTCTCCGAGTAGTATCCGGCCACCACAAGAGCTCCAATGGAAGAGGGAGATTCGGCCACCACAAGAGGAAAGAGGAGAGGATGGCCGGCCACACCAAGGAAAAGAGGGAGAGAAATAATAGATGTTGTATCTCATGAAGGCACCCTCACCCCTTCTTTTATATTCCTTGGCCTAGGCAAATTAGGAAATTTAATTACAATAAAATTTCCTCAATTTCCTTGACATGATTTAATTGAGAAAAATAAAATAAAATTTCCCAATTAAATCTACATTGGCCGGCCACATCATTGGAGAACAAATTGGACAAGTTTCAATCAACAATTAAAACTTCCTAATTTGTTTCCGGAAATTTTAAAATTAAAATTTCTCTTCAAAAATCTCTTCATGGTTGATAAAAGGAAATTTCTATAATTTTAATTTTATCAATATGTGAATAATTTTAAAGAGAAAATAAAATATCTCACCAATCTACAAATAAGGAAAGAGATCTAATCTCTTTCTTTAATCTTTTGTAGATCTTTTATAAGAGAGATATTTTAATTTAAATTCTCTTTAATAAATTATTTCTTCCACATAATAAAAATTAAAATTAAAATTCCTTTTTAATTTAATTTGGTCGACCCCCACTAGCTTGGGTTCAAGCTAGGGCCGGCCACCCAATTTTATACCTAGGTCGGCCCTAGCTAGGTTCCCAAGCTAGCTTGGCCGGCCCCTATTAGTGGGTATAGAAGGTGGGTATAGGTGGGTATAGAACTCTATAAATAAGAGGTTACGATAGGGACCGAGAGGAGGAATTGGTTTTGGTCTCCCGATAAAATTAAGCATCCCGTGTTCGCCCCGAACACACAACTTAATTTTATCAATGATAATTCATTCCACTAGAGAACTATCATTGAACTACCGCACCAATCCCAAATTACATTTTTAGGCTCCTTCTTATTATGAGCGTGTTAGTCTCCCTGTGTTTAAGATATCGAATGTCCACTAATTAAGTGAGTTACTAACAACTCATTTAATTAATATCTAAGTCCAAGAGTAGTACCACTCAACCTTATCGTCATGTTGGACTAAGTCCACCTGCAGGGTTTAACATGACAATTCTTATGAGCTCCTCTTGGGGACATTATCAACCTAGTATCTCTAGGACACAGTTTCCTTCTATAATCAACAACACACACTATAAGTGATACCATTTCCCAACTTATCGGGTTTATTGATTCATCGAACTAAATCTCACCCATTGATAAATTAAAGAAATAAATATCAAATATATGTGCTTGTTATTATATTAGGATTAAGAGCACACACTTCCATAATAACTGAGGTCTTTGTTCCTTTATAAAGTCAGTATAAAAGAAACAACCTCAAATGGTCCTACCCAATACACTCTGAGTGTACTAGTGTAATTATATAGTCAAGATAAACTAATACCTAATTACACTACGACCTTCTAATGGTTTGTTCCTTTCCATTTTAGTCGTGAGCTACTGTTTATAATTTATAAGGTACTGATAACATCATCTTCTGTATGTGACACCACATACTATGTTATCTACAATATAAATTATATGAACAACTACAAACAAATGTAGATAATTTGACCAAATGTGATTCTTTATTCAAAACAAATGTTTACAAAAGCTTAGGCTTTCAGTATACACTACAACAATAACAACACTGCGTATCGTTTTTGTGTGTATAAGTCACATATACTAGAGATACACAAGAACTCGATAATCAAATCAAGAAATGCCTTCTTCTTCGAGCATGTGTTTCCATATAAGACTCGAGAGGATGCTATTGTAACACCCATAGGATCCCTAGAAATTTTATGAATTTTACCATGATTAAAATAGGCCTTATGTGGATTTTTCCAAAATAAAATAAAAATAGAACCAAAAAGAGGCATGACCAAGGTTTGAACCTTGGACCTTGTGTTAGATGCATGTATGTGATAACCAGTAGCCCCAGTAGGGGTGTGCTATTAGGAAAAGAAGGGGAATTGTAGTTAAGGTGAAGGCCTTTCATTTAGAATGAGACTTAGAAGGAAAAGTTGGAGTTGCCTTCTTCCTCCCTAATGGAAAAAGATGAATTTGCCTTCTTCCTTCATTCAACATAAATAAGAAAACGGGAAAGAGAACTTCATTTTTCTTCTCTTTTCTTCCTTCCTTCTTCTCTCCACCGAAAAGCCAAAGCCTCACCCTCACCATTGCCGAAACCAAGCCAAAGAAATTCTTCTAGGAAAAAGTTTCAAGAAGCAAAGGGTATTCTCTTAGTGAATTAAGCGAGAGGATGTAAGTATTCCCTCACCTGCAGTACAAGTAGTTCTCATACGCTTTATGTTTAAAAGTTGTTTGAAAAACTTAGGGATTTCCTTGCAAGTTTCGGCCAAGATAAGGAGTTGTGGTCACTTATGGTTGTCAAGTTTACAATTTATGCTTCATGTTGTAACAAAAAGTCTAGAACCTCACTCTTGAGGTTTCGGCAAAGATGGAATACAAGGCTTAGAGTAAAATTTTAAGACCTAATCATGCTTGTTCATGCTCCTTCATGATGTATGATCTATTATATGTTGTTAGTTAAGTTTTCATGCTACCTTAGGTTTCGGCCAAAGATGAACATAAGGCTTAGAGCAAGGTTTTGAAATCTAATCATGCTTGTTTATGCTCCTTCATGATGTATGATCTATTATATGTTGTTAGTTAAGTTTTCATGCTACATGTTGTATAAACAAAACCTAGAACCTTACCTTAGGTTTCGGCCAAGGATGAACATAAGGCTTAGAACAAGGTTTTGAAATCTAATCATGCTTGTTTATGCTCCTTCATGATGTATGATCTATTATATGTTGTTAGTTAAGTTTTCATGCTACATGTTGTATACACAAAACCTAGAACCTTACCTTAGCTTTCGGCCAAGGATGAACATAAGGCTTAGAGCAAGGTTTTTAAATCTAATCATGCTTGTTTATGCTCCATCATGATGTATGATCCCTTGTCTATGGTTAGTTTAAGTTTTCATGCTTTTTGTGGTAGTCAAAGTTTAAGATCCTTACCTTTAGGGTTCGGCCAAGATTAAATGGAAGGTTTAGGGAAAGGTTTTGAACCTAACTATGCATGTTTATGTTTTCTCATGATGTATGATTCTTGATATATGGTTAGTTTAAGTTTCCATGCTTCATGTGGGGTTAAAAAAAAAAAAAAGAAAACCTAGAATCCTACCTCTAGGTTTCGGCTAGGATAAGATTTAGGGTTATAGGAAGATCAAAACCCCAATCATATATGCTAATGATTTCTTATGATGTGATATGGATTTTATGCCATTATGCTATTTGTTATGTGCACTTACGTCATCATGTATGTTTTCTCTAAGAAATGCTATGTGTTATGTGCACTTTATGCTACTATGCTATGCAAGGCTTATGTATGATGAAAAGCCTAAGAGATGCATCCCTTAACTTGGGACTAAGAGCACTCTTCATGATATGACAAGAATATGATATGCCATGATAGGACAAGAATATGATATGCTATGATATGATATGATATGATATGAAACATGATATGTTATTTTACTTTGTATGGCTTGTACCAGGGATAGGCTCCTAAGTTGCCCCTAGGTCGATGGTCTATGAAATGGGCTTAGTAAAAGGGATGGGCTCCTAAGTTTCCCCTAGGTCGATGGTCTATGAAACATGCCTAGTTCCTAGTAGGTTCAAGATTTGCTACCTTGGATCTACTTAGGATGCGTGCATTTATGTATGTATGTGGTACTAAAGTCGGGCCCTCATGATGAGATTATGTTTAAGTATTTATATGATATATATGTTTTCAAAGGACATCGTGCATATACTCATTCATGATGCATGTTTTCAAAGGACATCTTGCATATGCTTACTCATGCTAAATGTTTGCCTTTATGTTTTAATAAGATGTTCCTTTGTTGAAAAATAAGTTTATGATGCCTAGATGATCATGTTATTACTTTGTGTATGAACTCTCACATGCTACGTTATGATTTACTTACATGAGTATGACTCTACTTTATGCTAGTATGCAGATTTATATCTAGATGTTGGTTAAATGAACATGTTACCACTTTATGTTTTGATGCATGATTCATGTTTTGTGAGTAGGAAAGAATCTTACTAAGCCTATGTGCTTATAGTTTAATTTCCCTTATACTGCAGACAAAGGAAAAGAATGGTTGAATTAAAAGGGAGCAGCAGGAAGGGTAAGAGTGTGTGTGACAGTGGCATGGTGGAATAAATCTGCTTAATGTTTCTATGTTCTAAAACTTTACGTATGATGGATGATATTTATTGATGTCTACTCACTATGAACTAATGTTTTGATGATCTCTGATAGTATGCTTATTTCAAGTAAAATGCTATGCATTATGAATGTTAACATGATATGTTGGATATATGATCTTATGATAATGAACATGTTTCTATGACAACATGTTTGTATGCTTAAGTTAGTTTAATTTGTTTCAAAAAAAAAAAAACATTATTTACTTCCGCTTCCATGTATGTATGTTTTCAAGTAACCCCCTTCCCGAGTGGCAGGGAAGGGCGGGGCATTACAACTATCTCCTCAAAACGGGAATATGAAACACAAGGTGAAGAAGATGATGATGAACCAGTTGAGGTTAAGCTTAGACGAAATAAAGAGCCCGGGTAGAAAAATCTTACGGATCGGATTTTATCACTTTCATGTTGGAAAGTGAGCCCTAGAGTTACTCAGAAGCAAGAAGCTCGTCTGATGGACCTCACTAGAGAGAGGCAATTATATCTGAGATAGAATCTTTCTTGCAAAATCACACTTGGAAACTCGTGGATCTTCCTCCGGGAAGTAATCCACTAGGTTGCAAGTGGATCTTCAAGAAGAAAATGAAGTTGGATAGCACAATTGATAGTATAAGGCCAGATTGGTAATCAAAGGATACCGACAACGAGAAGACCTTGATTACTTTGATACGTATTCTACGGTGTCGAGAATAACTTTCATTAGAGTATTGTTGGCTATTGCTTCTCTATGGAATCTTGAAATACATCAGATGGATGTATAGATGACCTTTCTAAACAGAGATTTAGAAAAGGAATCTACATGGAGCAACCTGAGGGGGTTTTTGTGCCAGGACAAAAAAATAAGGTTTGTAGATTGGTGAAGTTATTATATGGCTTGAAACAAGCACCAAAGCAGTGGTATGAGAAATTTGACAATGCCAAGAGAAATGTGGATTTAAGATTAATGTGTGTGATAAATATGTCTACATGAAAGCCACAGGGTATGATTATGTCATTTTGTGCCTATATGTAGATGACATACTTATCATTAGGAGTAATAATAAGATAATCAAATCCACTCAAGTTATGTTGAACTCAAGATTTGACATGACATGGGCTTAGCTGATATGATTCTACGAATAAAAATTCTTAGAACAATAGAAGGACTAGTTCTTAGTCAGTCCCATTATGTGGATAAAATTCTTGAGAAATTCACCAAGAGTGATACCATGTTGGGACGAACGCCGATAGATATGAGTTGACATCTATCAAAAAATTAAGGTGAGAGTATCTCTCAACTATAGTACTTTTGAGTGATTGAAAGTCTCATGTAGTTGATGAGTTGTACACGACCAGACTTAGCTTACGCAATAAGTAAATTGAGTAGATACATGAGTAATTCTAGTGTTGAGCATTGGAAGGGGATAACAAGAGTACTGAGGTACTTAAGGTATACTCATTAATATGGACTGCATTATGTTGGTGCGGGAAGCATCCGACGATCAAACCTGGGGTTTGATTATGTTAAAGGGTCCAAAGTTAAGTTGTCTTGTGATCTAACAAGTTTAAATGAGATTGCAGGAAAGTCCTAAGTGTGCTTAGGAAAATGTCCTAGCTGCGGTTAGCAGGTGGAAAACCCTAGGGGGTGGTAACCCTAGGTCCTAGGGGATGGTAACCCTAGGTGGATAGTCTTGGCGGGATGAAGGCTTCGGGCAAAAATTCTAGTGTCGGGGATTCTAGGTTGAAATCCTGGTGTCACTATCTGGGTGGAAGTCTAGGCGGGTCATGGAGCGGACTTCCAGCATGAAGATCAGAAGCTTCGGACGCTGAGCAAAAGTCCAGTTGGTCTGGAGGATCAATCTAACAACAGGTAACTTCTCCTGAGAGGAGTAGGTGAGGATGCATTTCCCGAAGAGGGAACAGTAGGCATTAGTTTGACCTAGAGTTTCAACGAAACTCAAAGTCAGAACCGGATAGTCAGAGGTTGTCAAACTTAAGTTTATATATATTGTTTTATGTTTGGACTAACTTTATTTTGCAGAAAATAAGAGGCTAGAAAAAGCTAGTCCGGGCGCCCGGAAGGTGTCCGGGTGCCCAGAAGGTGTCCAGGCTCCCCGAGCTGGTCCGGACGCCCAGAGTCGGTTTAGGCGCCCATAACTCAAAAGTTATCTCCAAGTTGATGTGTCACACGTGGAGTGGCCGAACCACGTGATGCAGGCGCCCAGAACAGCCTATAAAAGCTGCTTCGACCAAGAGATTCATAACAACACAACGAACAACTTTCGCTTTTTCGAGCTGCTCAGAAAATGCTTCCATGACATCCGAAAGCTCCAACGATAATTCTTCTAGAGATTTCCTCATACGAAGTTGTTAGTATTGTTTTATTTAAAAATTACTTGTACTACAACTGTAACCATTTTATATCATTTCGGATTGATTAGTGATTGTCCATCGAAAGCACTCTTACGTGGAGGCCTTGGAGTAGGAGTCGCCACTGTAACGCCCGCCCTCCCTGCTACCCTAAGGGACGGGGCTACGATACTCTACGTATAAATTTTTCTTTTTAAAACAGCGGAAGACTTAAAATAATTTTCATAGTTTTAATAAGACTTTTCTTTTAAATTTCTTTTGAACTATACTATCACATGGCATCAAAATTATAACATCAAATCCAGTGGATCCATAATGTCAAGCCACACATGTTTAGGTATCACAAGTCATAAAATACCAATGCATAGTTCTTTAAAGAAACTTTAAGCAGGTTCTTATTTATTTGGTTGCCTAGCCACTGCCACACACATCTTCGTTGCCCCTCCTGCTGCTCCTCTAACTCATCCAGTTTTTTCCTTTATCTGTGGTACAAGGAAAGTAAGCTATGAGCACTCATGGCTCAGTAAGTTCCTTTCCTACTCACTAAAACCAACAATCAGCACATAATCAAGAATGCATCAACAAGTCATAATCTCAACTAATCATGGCATAACATAGCATTCTATTCAAGCATATCATGCATCATAATATAATCACAACTAGTCATAGCATATCAAGCATCACCATGGCCGAAACATATACATAGTGCATTGCATAAAACATAGCTAGACATGGCATAACAAACAAGTATTATGGTATATCAAAGCATGGCCGAAACATGTATATCAAAACATCATACTATGGCCGAAACATGTACATCAAGGCATCATCATATCTATGGCCGAAATCTATATATCAAGCATCAACGAATCCATGGCCGAACATATCTATAAGGTATAGCATGAACATAACATAATCATACCTTATCATGGCATATCATAATTAAGAGCATAACATGAAACATAGCATAATCATAAGGTGTATGCAATATGATTTTGGAAAACATGTATCCGAAAAACATGTGTATGTCTCATGATCTTTTAAATCATTTTCTTTTACATATATACTTGAAAGTAATCTCAACATAAGGGGGATCCCGGCTATGTACCACTTACATATTGCGCGCAACCTTGTAGGTCCAAGGTAGCAAGTCTTGAACCCTATGAGGCAAAAATACTAGGCCCTTAGTCCTAGGGGCACTTAGGAGCCCATCCCTAACGAGGTCCTTATTCCCCGGGGCGCTTATGGAGCCCACCCTTGGTACAAGCCACTCACATATAAAGTAAAGTACATGTCATACATATCATGTATCATAAAAACATGCATCACTTAGGCACACATCATATCGTAAAAGTATGCATCACTTAGGCATACATCATGTCATAAAAGTATGCATCACTTAGGCATACATCATGTCATAAAGGTATGCATCACTTAGGCATACATCTCATCATAAAGGCATGCATCACTTAGGCATACATCATGTCATAACAATATGCATCACTTAGGCATAGATCATAAAAACATGCATATCTTAAGCATAAAGCATATCATCAAGCATGCATGATTTAACCACATAGCATATTATGAAAGCATGCATATTTTAAGCACTAAACATGGCATCAAAGCATGCATAATTCAACCACATATCATAACATAAGCATGCATATTTTAAGCACAAAGCATATCATATCATAAGTCATAAATCACAAGCATACAAATTAAGCATAAGGGTGTATCTTGTGATTATCCTATCATAGGAAACATGATATCATATTCATCTTGGTTCTAAGCTTCCTAAACCCTTGTGGCCGAAACCCCTTTAGAGCTTAATTTAGGTTAAACACAACATCCAAGCATATGGCACCTAAATTATCATCATAACATTTTCAAATGAAGCATTATAAACATGATTAACTTAGTTTCTAAGTTCCTCAAGTCCCTAATTTCATATGGCCGAAACCTTAAGGTGTGAAACAAGGTTCCATATGATATAAAAGCATGGACAACTTTAAATCATATTTATAACATTTTTACCAAGGAACAAGGTAAACACATTTGACACATTTGAATTAGTTCCTAAGTTCTTTAAGCCCTTAACATATGTCATGGCCGAAATTTAACAAGTTCTCATTAGGGCTACAAACAAGCATACAAGCATGTGAACTTGGACTAACCTTATGTATAAATTCATACAAGGCATCATACAATAGTTATGGCCGAAACATACCCTAGCATCATTTTAGGTCATAAAACAACATATAGCAATTGAACCTTGGCTTTCTACTTATCATATTTCATGTAGAGTGGCATGAGCATATTTAATTTAAGTCCTAGGGTTTCTAGGGCATCTATTCCTTCATGAACGAAACATTCAAGGGTTCATTTAGGTCATGGAAAAATTATACAAGCATGTGAAACAATCAACACATTATCCTATTTTCATAAGAAGTACTTTTAACACATTTGGTTTCATTTCTAAGGCCTCTAGGTCTTTTAAACCCTACTTGGCCGAAACTCACAGAATATAAACTTGCTTCAAATAGCCTAAAAGCATGAGAATTTATACAAGTTTCATAGCATGTATAAGGACAAGCATAATGAGTATACATATGAATTGTGTCTTAGGCTTTCTAGGTTTCTTTTTCTCTTTTTCTTTTATTTTTTTTCTCATGGCCGAAACCTACCATTCCTTAGCTAGGTTTTTAAGTGTCCTAAAGCATGAAAAACCTATGTAATTTTCATGGCAAAAGTTACTAAGAAACATATATACAAATTGGTTCATGAATAAGCTAGGGCCCCCTTGTGGTCATACATATTATATGTCATGCAACTAATTTTTCTACACCCTAATTAAGCATGAGGGCATTAAACAACTTTCATATCTAGATAGCACAGAGGTCTTGAGCATATTAAAATTTTGTTTAAGATTTTCTAAGCTATCCATCTCATCATGGCCGAAAAACCCTAAGAAGGAGTTCATGAAATTCTAGCAATATTCAAGCATACAAATCCTTTAAGATCTTTGTATTCTATCACATGAGCATGGTTATTTAAATTTAAAGGTCTTCCTAACCCTAAACCCTTTCTTGACCGAATCATATGAGTGGGTTTTCTTTTAGTTTCAAATATCTTCTAAGGAAGAAAAACTAATACATGATCCTTAATATTTCATAGGGAGAACCTTGTACTATTTGGGTAAAATAATAAATTTCCCTAGCCTCTTAAGAATATTTTTGGCCGAAATTCTAGGGTTCAGTACTCCTCTGATCAAGCATCATATAGGTATAAAAGCATGAAGAAGAACCCCTTTACATAGCATAGAAAAATCTATCATGTAGTGAAGACTAGTTTAAACACCATTAGATTTTGAAAGCTCTTCTTGGCCGAATTTTCTCAAACTTGTTTCTAGGTTTTAAAAATCTTCATAAAATCCGAAAAGCACATAAAAGCCTTGTACCACAGGTGAGGGGAAGCTTACATCCTTTTCTCTTGTGGATCTAAGGTATGGTGAAGAAGAAGTAGTCTCTTCTTCTAGTTCCTTTCCCTTGATTCCTTTGCTAAGTCCTCCTTGTATCTTAGGCTTTCTTAGGGAAAACCTTGGCTTGGGGCCGAAGATGGAGGAGAGGGGGAACTGAGGTTTCGGTGAGGGAGAGGAGAGAATGAGAAAAATGAGAGAAAATAGAATTTTCCCTTTACATATTCTCTTTTATGTTAAGGGGGAAGAGGTAGCAAACTTAGTTTTTGCTTTCCTTCTCCCTTAGCCTTTTTTTTCTATTTTATTTTTATTTTTATTTATTTATTTATCCTCATCAATCATGGTGAAATAAGGGGGAATGAATCCCCTTAATCCCTCTTTAAATTTTTCGGCAAAACCAAAGAGGAAGAAGGAGAGAAAGGGAGGAAGACAAGTTGCCTTTCTCTTGCTCCTTTCTTGTTTTCTTTTGGCTAGCTTTTACTCTTACCTTTATCATGAGTTTCCCTCCTTTGTTATCAACATATTATTTCTATCCCAACTGGTTATTACCCATTAATTCTATGAAATATAATATAAGAGGTTCAAGGTTCAATCCTTGACCTCTCCCTATTTTTATTTCATTTTATTTCTTTTTGCTTCAACTCACTTCCTATTATTTTTCTAAGGCAAAATCCTACATTCATATATTTATCTTACAAGCTTAGTGGGTATTACAGCCACAGACTCCGAACCAAGTAAAATCTTGGACTTGTTAGCATTGCTGTGTTTTCTTTTCTTTCGTTATTCCGCTGCGTATTTACTTAAAACGAACAAAATAACCAAGAGTGCTATTCACCCCTCCCTCGTCTAGCAATTTTCGATCCTACATATTATACTAAATATCCCACTGCGATCGAAGGATACAATGATGCGAGTTGGATATCTGACATAAGCGACTCCAAGTCAATGAGTAGATATGTATTCACTCTAGGAGGTGTAGCCATTTCCTAAAAATCTTCTAAGAAAACTGTAATAACTAGATCCACGATGGAATTTGAGTTTGTAGTTCTTGACAAATGTGGTGAAGAGGCTAAATGACTATGACAATTCTTATAAGGTATTCAAGATGGACAAAACTTGTGCTAGCAATTTGCATACATTGCGATAGTCCATCAGCAATTAGCCGGGCACAGAGCCATCTATATAATGGTAAGTCTAGATATATACGTCGTAGACATAATACCATTAGATAACTACTCTCAATTGGAGTTATCACTATTGATTATATGAGATCAAAGGATAACCTAGTAGATGCGCTAACTAAAGGGTTAAACAGAGAGTTAGTTACGAGCTCATCATGAGGAATGAGCTTGATGTCGTTGTTAGCGATCAGTGCAGAGGGCACCCAACCTATACTGACTGGAGATCTCAAGAACTAGTTTTATAGGGACAACTAATTTGCAATGACTAGACACATTGTGTGGGAATGACCTAATGAATCAGTGAAGGATGGAGGTTAAGCACACGTCTATTAATGATCAAGAAGAGTAGATGACTACTCTCGAGGGATTATCTATGTGAGAAAGAAGTGGGGCCACTTCGAAGAGAGTTGGAGGCATAATTCTTAGAGCTTCTCACAAAACCAGGCGTGTTTATGGCCAAGAACGAACACACTCATGAGAACTAAGTTGTATCAGGGAGATTCTTGGGTGAGATATATCAATGCTTACACAGACGACAGAATAGTTCAAGGATATCATGTCTACTGTCTGCCAGTAAACAAATAGATCTTCACAAGAAAAAGTTCAAAGGGTAAAATCTACCTATCCAATATTTGACTCAACTGTTGAATGCTATCATATACCCTATTTCCATTTATGTGGGGGATTGTTGGAAATGTGAATAGAATAAAGAGGTAGAGACAAAGAGACTCAATTGTGCATGAGTTTAGTCCTATATTAGAAGTATCCTGGCTTTATTGTTGGTTTAAATTATGACACATGCATTGATGTTATAAATATATGCATGGGGGAGACTCTCTCACGTGTGAGTGCGCAAGGATAGGTCCAAATCTAGGTCCCAGATTGTACTGAATCAAGGTTGACTCGTGTGCAAGCACGACCTATGCATGTCAAATGTCGGACTGGTCGAGGTAAAATTTGTCCAAAAGATTGAACCAACATATTGCCACTTAAATCTCTTTTTGCTACATACTCAAGAGTGTAACGGAAGCATTAATATAAAATTAATGGTGATTTTGTAACGTCATTGTAGCATTAAACTCATTAATGGTGATTTCGTAACATCTTAGTATTAATGGTGATATTAAAATCATTAATAATGATTTCGTAATATCTTGACATTAATGAAGACATTAAACCCATTAATGATGACATTAAACCCATCATTAAATGATCATAATTTGATCATTTATTGCAGGCAAGGTGAGAGCTCTTATATAAGGAGGCTGGATCTTGAGCAAAGAGTAGAGCGGAAGATAAGCGAAAGAGAAAGCGAGAGGAAGAGCAGGGAGTGAACCTCTGTCCACCCGTGTTCTCCCACAAAACATTCTCAGTCGTGCATCCACTCGGCTGAAATACTCATGATAGCACTCAGGTGCATTCTCGATTCGCCACGAACAACCAATGTTTGGTTTTCATGGTTTTTGTCATTGTATCCTGGGAAACAAACGACCCGAGAGAATCTCGAAGCACAGCCGGAGGTGGGGTGAATATGTTTCAAGGAAACTGCGTTGAGCGCAGGCCTCGATATCTTATTCGGTGAATTCTCTTTCCAACTCGATGATCGACTCCTGATTCTGCTATGCACCAGATCAACTCCACGACTCGGACCACAGAAAGCTTGGCAAAACTAGTCCCATTGGTAGCCTGAGATTATCAGCTCAGGTCATCTTGACAGATAAGTTAGAATTGATTTTGTGTAATTTCAATTCAGTTAATTCCTCAATATCTCTGACAACAGATTATTTTCTCTAATAAAATATACTATAAGAGCATTTATATATATCACAATAGATTAATTTTCTTATAGCGTACAAAGAATCAATAAAGAAATATGTGGAATGTAAATAAGAAAAATAAATAAACTTTGAACCATAGGAATTTGAGATGCACTTACTACCTTTGAGGATGTTGTAGAGGGAGTATTAGATGCAGGTTATGAGAATTTTTTATGCTTTGGTCAAACAGGTTGAACCCTTTATAGTCGTTGATCGATATTCATCAATCCACTAAATGTTAATGGTCAGTCCACTACTCTGACGATTTTGGTTGTTATCTACGGCGATGATTATATGATCTTTATCAACCTTCAGTTGTTCCTTAACCATTAATCGACTCACTCTTGATACATTCACTATTTTGTCTAGATTTTTATTTGTTCTTTCACCGATTGTGTCATCAATTAATTATTTGCTTAATTACAATAAGTCAACTTGACAAGATAATTTTGAGACCAAATCTTGTGGCTCAAAACTTCACATCCTCTTCGTATGAATATGCCACTAGCTAACTATGCCATCAATCTACTAGACTTAAATAATTTATCCTTTGCCTAATATTTTGTAGGTGCAATTGATCTCTAGTTAAGGTTGACCAAGCTCAAGTTGAGTTTAGATATTTGATCAATATATTTTTGGTCGAGTAAGAGATAAGTAGGTCAAAGTTAACTGGATATATGATAAAAAGTGAAAAGTCCAATGGTTCACGATCGATCGAACACTTGACAATTAGAAGTTCAATAAGAAGTTAGTATGAGATGAGAAGTTCAAGTGAGTCACAGTTGACTGAACACTTGGTGATTGAAAATGGGAAAGTCCAAGTCAATCATGGATAATTAGACACTTGGCATGTGGACAAAAGTCCTAACAGATCATGAAAGCCTAGATGTTAGGTGAGAATGGTGAAGCCCTAGTAGATTAAATTTAACCGGATACTAGGCAATAGAAAGCTTCGTAGGTCAAGGTAGACTGAGATGCTAAGAAAAAGAAGTCTTGGTAGGTTGAGGACAACCAGATACTAGGCAAGATGAGGATACATTTTTAGTAAGGCTAATAGGAGATGAGATATATCAAATGACTGATGAACTTTAAACACTGACATTGGGGTTTGAGGTGTTTTTTAGGGTTTGTTACAAGCCACAAACCCTGAAATATAGGGTTGGTTAAAATAATTAAGGTTGTTACAGTATTTTCAAGGTTGCTATAGTGTTAGGGTTTAGGTTCTGTTATAGTGTTTTTGCTACAGTATCAATCGATTGGTAAGTTCTAGCAATCGATTGATTGCACTATAGCAGTGAACATAATGCTTCCAAATCGATTGGGTATTTTGACTACTCATTGGCAATCAATTGGTGTCTCCTAATAATTTATTGTTAAGGTAAAAAAGAGGCATTCTGCAATTTTAACAGTCAGATTCGATGACAATCGATTGATAAAGTCTATTAATCGATGAACAGGCAAAAATTAGCTCAAACTCTAACTTACAAAGAGGATTTCGATTCAAATTCTTACAACTGATTCTTGAGGGTTTGGAGATGAAGTGTTTCTGCATTTTCTACCATGAAGAGGAAATCCAAAGTGACAATAAAGCTTTCAAAGCAAAGTTTTTTCAATTCATAAAGTGTTTTGCTTTCATTTATATATTTTTTAATGTTATTTGTGTTGCTTGTAAACAACAAATGTTATAATAGGCTTCTCCGCTTATGAAAGGTATCCAAGAAGGAGAAGGATAGTGGTGATAGATCGCTAGGACTAGGCCTTAGAGTAGTTACATTAGGAAGCAATGGGCCAAGTAAAATATGTTTGTCTTGTGCTTGTGTTTTCTATTGCGGTGTATTTTGTTTCCGTTACATGTTGTCCTTTTGTAGATAAGCACAAAATCAAGCTAAAGAGATTGAAGCTATTCACCTCCTCTAGATCATATGAGTCCCAATAAGTGATATCAGATCAAGACCGCTGTTTATCGGACTAACTGTCAGAAAAAGCAGAATAAGTTAAAATTTTGAGCCCTCAAATATCAACAAGTCAAAGGACTGGTCATTGAAGGAGCTCAACTTCACAATGGATCCTTGAGATGAGTTTAGATATGACATACATGCACCTCCACCTTTCATATTAGAAGGATTCAATCACTAGAAGGCAAAGATGGAAAACTTCTTGACGATGGACATCGAGAATTGGTTTATCTTAATGGAGGGATTCAAAGCCCCAATTGATATCACAGAAAGACTCCTCAATATGAAGAAATAGATTGAGGAGCAACTCTAAAAATTAGAGACAAATAACATGGCCAATCTTGCCAAGTGATGTGGTAAATTGCAAGTGCATGATTTCATTGTAAATCAATAAAATATCAATCCATAGGAACTGTTGACTAAGCACTAACTGAGTTCACAAAGTAAGTTATCTAGATGATCATGATTGTGTGTGGTCATAAGAATAAGAGAGTTGAGAGAGAGAACAAAAGAGAAAGGTTTGAGAGAGGGCCTAGAGCAGAGGAGGTCAAGAGAGAGCAAGTGGTCGAAGGGAGAAGTTGGAATGGGTGGGAACAATTCTAAGTCTTTGATTTCACTATGATGCTTAAAAACACCTAATCTATGTTTGGTTTTCTATCCTCAATGGTTCTTTTTGTAGTTAGACTATTCTATGGTATCCGATGTGAACCATTGGGACTACACCGGCGTATCCATTCCAATTCATCATCTACTTCAAAACGACAGAGTAGAGGGATTGATTTTTTAAGGAGATCCATATCATACGATCTTACAACCCCCGAGTTTCCTTCTCCTACTGTGAGCCGACAAATTGGACCCGATCCATTAAGATTTATTACAACTTATTACTACTCGTGGCATACCGATCTACTCTCATAGCTAACTTTCCATGTCTTGGGTTTCCATAGGTTGGAGGATTGGGTTCTGCTTTCGGTTCATCCCTAAATTCTCATGTGATACAAATCTCATGCTTTTGACATCAAGATCATGTGTACACATTAGACCTGGATCACAAATAAACATATCATAGAATATGAAAATGATCAAATATATAGTTCATGCATCAACAATCACATAATATTTACTCCTTACTCCTAGAATATGAAACTCTACTATATAGAGAAGGAAATACAACTAAGAGACAAAGAAAATAATAAGCTACAACTTAATACACAAGATAGAGAGAAGAGAATGCTTATCAATGTGTTGCCAGTCTTCTCGGATGAAATTTTTGCTCCGACGGTGGACAAATCATCAAAATGGATGAAGATGATTGCTCTAGGTTTCGCCTAGAGGGGAAAACCTTCTCCCAAGGAAGGGGTAAAGCCCTTGGCCCAAGATTGGGGCTCCAAGTGCCTGACACAAGTCGTACTGCGGCCATGGGCGTCCATGGAGGGTGTTGTGAACTCCTCTAAGGGCCTCCACAGGTCAATGCCAGCGGGCATTGCGGGACGACAAGTGGCAAGTCTTCAAAAGTTGTCTTTTAACACCATTTTTGCTCCTTTTGGCCGCCTATCAAAAGAAAAAATGAGAGCAATTATCTAAACTAGAAAAATATTAAAATGAAGTAGAAAGAGATGAAAATATCAAATATATGTATATAAAATGAACAAGTTACGCATCAAAATATGATAAAAAAATTGATATGAAATGCAATCATAAAAATTCCCTAAATTTAAACCTTTGCTTGTCGTTAAGTAAAACCTGCAATATAGATTTATGTGTATAAATGATGCATCATAATCCCTAGTGAATCACTCTAATCTTATCATGTAATTTTATTGATGAGCATGATACAAAATTATTTCAGAATGACCTAAGTATAAGTTCTCCATGCTCAGTGCGATAAGTGACCTAACTTTTTCAAGTATAAATCTCCAAGCCTAGTCAAATCAGCATTTAACCGTGTTCCTCATGGCTTCGGTGATAAACATTTACCTGCAACATACATAGTTCATCTCTCTCAAAGTCTACACAAGGTCTCAAAGGAATACTCAGTATTAAGAGAAATATAACAGTAATTTTTGTAGTAACCAAACTTGGTCTTAAAGGGGTAACTTGTTAGGTTTCACTCATGATAACTATTTTTATATCCCTTATTCTTTTTTTTTACTAAGAGCTTATAAAGTGCAACACTTGAACAAACTCTTTTTCTCTCTCTCTCTTTTTTTTCTTTTGGGACTCTGATTTTTCCTAATGAGTTGACATGGTCTGAGTTTATCCAATAACCAAAATATAGTTGAAAGGTCACCAGGAAGCAAGAGTATTAGTCCAGCTTTATGAATCATAACTACTTTTAGAAATATCTACTATCAAAGTCAAGCATAGTGTGATGAGATCCTAAACTAGGCCAACACTCAAATTCCTTTGGTAAAAGCAATGCTCACTTCATGCTATTATGAATATAAAAAAAATAGATCAATATATAATATTATTGAACTGAATAATGAGACCAAAATATCAATCCCACCAGGGGATATTATTGAGCTGAATAATGAGATGATTATAGAACAACATAGCTGTGATGTTGCTATAAAATACTTATCCCAGAGGCTATGAGAAAGACTAAGCCTGGAATTTATGAGAGAAGATTATATCCTAGAGGCTGTCATAGGAAATCATTTTCTCAAAGATTGTAATAAGATACTATAGCCCAAAAGCTATGAGAGAATGGTACAATTTAGAATCTATCATGATATAGGGGCTATTATAGTTTGTTTGGAGGCATAAAGTCTCATACTTAGCACATTAGCTATTATAAGTTGGCCCGGAGGTAGCAATAGTTTATCTAGCTCATAAGCTATTATAGTTGCTCGGAGGTAGTGTGAATATTCTAGCTCTTAGACTGTTATAGTTTGCCCGGAGGTTGTGAAGCTCAGAGGCTGCGAGATAGTATAGCTATAGGTTATTATAAGCTAGCTTGGAGGTGAAATCAGATATCTGACTCTTAGGAAGTTATAGTTTGCTCAGAGGCAGTGAGAATATACCTAGTCCATAGGCTGTTATAGTTTATTCGAAGCTGGAAAACCATATCCCTAGTGCATTGGCCATTATAATTGGCCTAGAGGCACTAGTTTACCTAGCACCTAGGTCGTTGTAGTTTGTCCAAAGTCTATTAAAATATATCTAGCCTATTTAATAATGAGAACCTGTAACACACATCTTGAAACAATGTTAGATAAATTATTGAAAAAATAAGATAGTTGATAGCAACATTTTAATGATAATCCCATAAAAATTTTGTTCTGCCTTTGAGAGTGTCATAATACCAATAGAGTGATAGAATGTCATAAATAATAGAAGTTCAATCTTATCCCGATCAAGAATAGGAACTCGATCTCTCTGAATCAGGAATAATAAAAGTGAGTAGTTGCACACTGAGGTTACATACGCAAGAGAGGACTTTTCAGTGAGCTGATAACCAAAGTTGGACTTATTTAGTAATCTTGAGATAACATCTTGACATCCAAGAGAAATATTAACACATGACCTGTAAAATTCTGAAAGTATCCAAGGAGGTTAAAAAGAAATATAAAATTAGCAAATTCATAGTATGAGGCAAGAGGAATAATCTTTAGAAAACTATGTTATTTTAAAGTCTAGTTTACTGATGAAACTTCGGACCTTGTCACTAGAAGCGATCATAAGACAGTCATTGTTGCCCTTACCTATCTAGATATACCATTCGAATTGAATCATGTGATTGAACTAATGTTTACTTTCCCAATTAAATGTATAATTATCCCTTCGCCAGAAAATTTATTTGCAGGAATTTTAATGAACAAACAATCATAAAGGACAAATCATATAAGAAAAATATAATAGAGAAGGTAAAAACCATTGTAAAATCCAGATTTAATGAATCAGTAAATGGATAAGTCATCCACTAATATAGGCATTCATTAAATTAGTACAGCAGATAACACTATAAAAGGTGAATGCGTTCATGAGACGTAGGGATTTATTTCGTTAGTGAAAGCTCCTTAAGATTGCCGATAAAAACTCCAAATTGTTCAACATACGCCAATTCCCTAACATAATACATTTGTGCACCATTTCTTCGAACACCTTATGTCAGAAGCATACATCATTAATAACCAAATAGGATCTTCAGAGAATATTCCTCCAAAATAGTACAAGCAGCCCATGATCCAAGTAGAGAGCATAGTCGGAGAATAACACCCAAAATTTTGCAATGCAGTAAAATACAGTCGTGTTCAATCTTAGCAAAATCCATATGGTCAGCGTTTTTCCAGGTTATGGCAACGAATTGGATATAGACAGGAAAAATACTTTTATCTGCAAATGTCTAAATATCAGTTGATATTAGTATTGTAGAAAAATTGCTGAATCGAGTTGGGCCCTACGAGAACGTAAAAGAACTTTAGGATCATCAGGAAAAACTACACAAGGGAACTAACTAATCAAAGATAAATAAGAGAGATCTTTTATTAAATATTTTATTTAATATTAAAATACTTCTCGGAGAAACGACCACCCAACTGCATACGTGACTAAAAGATATCTTCAACGACCTCCATCTGATTGGACACCACTTGGAGAATCGTGACACAATAAGGTACGCGCTAAACGCCTTCTTGCGAAATGCTTTGTGGGATCGATAATAGATGCTTACAAAGTTTCAAGGGATCTTTCAATTCTTAAGTTAGACGAATTATTTTGTGAATTAGAATTACATGAGTAGTCTAACTTGAGTCAAGTCGAGAAAGGAATTGTCCTCTATGCAGGACCAAGCAAGGAGACCAAATCAAGAATAAAGAACTAATCAGAAAGTGAGTTAGACACAAACTCAATAAATGAAGAAGAACTGGTCAACATGGTTCGAAGACTGCTGACAAGGAAGAAATTCAAGAGGAGCACCAAGAAGGTACCAGTCAACCAGACTTAAAATAAATCAGAAATGATTTGTTACGGATGCAACAAGAAGGGGCATTTCAAAAATTAATGCCCAAACCAGAAGGAGGTAAAGCCTAAGTCGACAAGAAGAAAGAAAGCTCTCCAAACAATGTAGGACGAATCATCTTCAGAGGAGTCCAACGTAGAATAACTGAAGCACTCAAGCCATCTTACCTTTATGGCAAGAAATGAAGATTCTGAGTCCAAGGAAGAGTACAAGTCCGAGACCGATACCGAGTCTGAGAGAAGTTATGGATCCGTATCTTTTTCTAAAGGTCCTGATATGGTAACTTTTTATTCAAAGTCAAATTTACTTAAAGTAGTTAAATGTTTATTTAAAAAATTAACAAAGTCTAAGGAATAAAATAACTTACTACTTAAGAAAATTAACCACCTTAAGGAGCAAGTTAACTTGAGTAACTCGACTAACCAACTTCAGGTTAGAACTTCAAATCAAATTACAAAACTCGAGGAAGAAAATTCTAACTTGAAAGGTCAAGTGGAGCGACTCGAGAAAATGTTAGAAAAGTTCAAATTGAGATCCAAGTGTCTAAATATGATACTTGAATCACAACAAGTAGTGTATAACAAATCCAGACTAGGCTATAATGCAAACAAAATCAAAAAATTATATTTGTCATTAATTAGTAAATGTGTTAGAAATCAAGTCCAAGTATGGGTTCCTAAAAAATATTTAACCAAACCAATATTTGATCCCTAAGAGTCAAATCCATTTCTTAGATTCAGGGGGAGCAAATAGACTCAAGGGGAGCAAATAATAAAATTATTCTATGCTACGACTTAGGGGGGGCAAATAGAAAAATTGTTCAACCTATTTGATTAATCAACTTTTCACACTTAGGATTAGGTTTACTTATTTGCTTAGCTTAGAATGGTTAATTTAAAAAGTTTACCAAACCCTAATAACATTGCATCAGAATGGATTGGAATGATAGTATGCCAAGGAAACTTTATCGAAAGTATGTCTATGTTGAATCATGTGTATTCTACCTGGTGGACTAGACTTAGTGGATCCATCCAAAGCTACTCCAGTCAAACGTGAGCTAGTTAAACCAAAATCTAATATTAAGTTCTTTGGGCAGGACTATTTTGGGAAGTATTCATAAAGTGGTCCACCGTTGATACATAAGAAGGTCATAAGCGCACGGTCGCCGTCCACTACATAAGAAGGTCATAAGCGTAGAGGGTTCTGACTTAGAAGGTACTATGTTCACTACCGTTTCCAGAGTATATCCTCAAAACGATTTTGGTAATTCTGAATAACTCATCATTGATCTAACTATTGCCATAAGAGCCCTATACCTTCTTTCTACTACATCATTTTGTTGGGGTGTACCAGGTGTAGTTAGTTGGGATTAAATCCCGACTTCTGATAAGTGACTCCTTAACTCTCCTAAGAGGTATTCGCCACTACGATCTCACCGTAGTGTCTTGATATTTTTACCTTGAAGTTTCTCCACATCAGCCTTGTTCTCTTCGAACTTATCAAAGTACTTAGACTTGTGGTACATCAAGTAAATGTACCCCGATTTCGAATAGTCGTCTATAAAAGAGACGAAATATTCGAAACCACCTCTTTCCTGGATAGTCATAGATCCACACAAATCAGAATTAACCAATTTCAACATATCTTTGGCTCCTTACCCCTTGGACTTAAAAGCTTCTTGGTTATTTTTCCTTCTAAGTAAGACTCGCAGGTTGGAAAGATTTCCACTATCAATGAACCCAAGAGTTCATTAGATATTATCCTTTGAATCCTACTCAAGTTAATATAACCTAGCTTTAGATGCCAAAGATAAAATTGGTTCATCTCTGAAGGTTACTTTCTCTTTTAAAAGTTAGAAGATGTGTTATTAATTTTCATTTGTTGCATCATAAAATTTGTTGGATTTATAAATTGCCAACCAACGTACTAGAATAGATATTTTCCCTCTTTTACTTAATAACAACTTTATTATCAAAAGAGACAGAATATCAAGTTTAAAAATTGAAATCTAGTTCTTTCTAAACTTAGTACGTAAAGATAATTTCTCAAAATCCAAGTTTTATTTCTCTCGGAGGATAAACACCTCCCACTGCAACAGCTACTACTTTTGCAGCAGTGTCCATGTATATGGTGATTTTCCTTTCATATAGTTGTCGGGTTTCCTGGAACCCATGTAATAAATTGCAGACATGATCAGTGGTTCCCGTATCTACACACCAGGTACCGGTAGATAACTCCACTAAACATGTAACAACTAATGAATAAAATACACCTTTATTGTTCTTAATTCTAAGAAGACAGTCCACCTTAATGTCCAAGTCTTATTTCCAATCATTATAATTGGGACCACTAAGTCTATCCTATAGTATAACAGCTAGGGGATTGATCAACATTTTAAATCCTAAAAATCACAAAAATATTTTGTCAAGACCAACTCCTTAAAAATCCCCATAAATTTTGTATGCCACGTTAGTGTGGACGTATACAAATTCAAAGAGGAGATTTTATCCATTAATTTTATTATCTCGTCAACCTTACTTTATGACGAATAAAATTAATAGTTGGTCTTGTCTTTGGTCAAATATTTGGTAAAAACTTTGAATTTAAAATAATATTGATTCCTCAAAACAATATCATTTAAATTCACCAACACCTTTAACACTGTGAATTTTGTATGCCACATTAGTGTGGACGTATACAAAATTAAACATTTGTAAGTGGAGGGTCGCACCCATTAATTATCTTGTCATCCTTAAATTATCTCAAACGCCATGAATTTTGTATGCCACGTTAGTGTGGACGTATACAAATTCATTTGTTTGTAAGAGGAGGTTTTACCCAATTTATTTTGTCAACCTAACTTTATGACAAAATTACCTCAAACACCGTGAATTTTGCATGCCACGTTAGTGTGGATGTATACAAATTCAAACACTTGTAAGAGGAGGGTTTCACCTAGCTTTATGACAATTAATAGTTGGTATTCCTTTGGTCCCGCAAAACAATAGCAGTGACTCCGTTGGGGAGGATACTATTGAATGTGTCTAAGTGTATATCATTACTTGATACTTAGTCCATTAAATAGGATTATGACCCTTCAGTTGGAGAAGATCACACGCTCCTAAATAATTTCCTATAACCATCCATAAATGAAGTTTGATCTAGTGTTCCGCAACAAACCCATCCGTTGTGGAGGGAGGCACTAAGAGCCAACACACAAGCTTGTTGCATCACTTACAAACCAGTAATGGAGACCGTGGAATTTATTTAAAAATCCCTCTCCCACTTAGTTTTTTAAAGTGAGGAATTTTAACCTATGCTAGCATACATCACATGCATATCACAGTAAATAAAAGCAATAATTATAGAAATTAATTTTCCAACTATTATGGCTTCTTCCATCACTGTTCTTCGTGTGTTCCAACCTTGGCTGCTGTCATCTTTAGCCACCGCCATCGGGTCCATGTCGTCGGGTCCATCGAGCTTCCTTTTCTGCTACGCCTCTGGTCCTCCAATAGCACCACGCTTCGCAAGGATGCTATCCGCTATAAAAATAGAATTTTACATATATCGATCCTATATTCCATAAAGGAATGTACATGTAATCTAGATCAAAACAAAAATATAAAATCTTAATAACTAATACAGCTCCTGCTGTATTTAATATTACAATCATGCACACACAATAAAATGCCCTTGACATGTCCAAGGGTTTAATCACACACAATATCTCTATGCCATAATAGTTGGAGCCTGCAACCACAAAGTTAGCACATCTTACTATTATCCTGCCTAAATTATATATGACATGTGCATAATCTATTTGAAAACCAAACACATAGAGGCAAACCCTAGTTCTGATACCAATTGTTGGTTGGTCCTAGGAGAATCGTACCGGTTCCACTGTAAAAAATTTTGTACAAGTGTCGAACCTTTTCCTAAACAACCTATTGTGTTCTTTAGAAGTTAAATTAGAAATCGCAAACGGAACTTAACATTATTGATTCCAAATTTAACTTATCTGTTCTTAATGGTTTAGACTTGGATCGCAAGCGGAACTTAACACTATTGATCCAAATCAACCTATGTTATAAATTCAATTAAATATTAATTTCCAAAATTGGCTTCCAGGACTGCATGGCGAGGTACATGGCCTTCTTGGGTATGGGAGCATCCACCACCGTCTAGACAAAGCCTTTTAAAGAAAGCTAATATTTAATTTCCTTATATAACTCTAGGTTTAACCAAAAAGAACAATCGAATCAAAAATTTGAAAAATAAAACAAAAGAAACACAAATTCGAAACAAATCTGAAAACTCTAGAATCATATGCCTCTTGTGTTTGGTATTTCCAAAAATAACTATACAAAGAAAACTAGTATGATGCGGAAAATAATTACTAGTTATACCTTTCTTTGTAGGCAAAAATAACCTCTTGATCTTCTACTGTATTCCTCTTCTAATCTCGGACGTTGTGTGGGAAACGATCTTCCGATATGAGAACCACCCAAGCCCTTTTTCTCTAAGCAAGTTTCGGCCACCACAAAAACTCCAAGAGATATGAGGTTCGGCCACCACCACCAAGCTTCAAGGGATGCTAGAAACAAAGTCTCCTTTCTCTCCTTCTTCTCCTAGCTAGAACCAGCCACCATGGACTTCTCTTGTGTTGATGCTGCCGACCACAAAGGAGGAAGAGAAGAGAAGGAGAAGAGGCTCTAGGGCCGGCCACACCAAGGAAGAAAAAGAGAGGAAGAAAAAGAATAGAGTTAGCACACATGAAGACACCTCTACCACCTCTTTTATAATCCTTGTGTCACGCCCCGGAGGAGTCCATGTCCGAAGAAATTTCGGCAGCATCTCCCCTGTATGGCGGACAATCTGAAACGTTTCTACATCCTCATATACCTCAGCCACATGCGGCTGGAATAAAAACAATAATAAAATACAACCACATAAACATCCATGCAGTTTATATATAAGTAAACAAAATAGTAATACCACGACTCTAAACCAACCCTACTCCACTATACCCATAAAACACAAATCCGACAAACTCACCTCTTCTGCCGTCCAGGCAGGCATGTAGTAAAACATATCGAATAAAAATCCATCGACATCACAAAATCCATACAATGTCTATACCATCAACCAGAACAAGTTTAACATAATCTAAGTAAGAAAACCAAAAGACCAACAATATCTTTGAGATCTGCAGGGACTAGTAACTGGAACTCTCTCCTGACAGTATCAACCTGAAAAATAAAAACAATGGAGGCGGGGTGAGTCCAACACTAAGTAGGTACAACTCAACTGATATGCAAAGTAGGGAAATAACATCTAGCACTAATCATGCGTACAGTCTCCTGATATAAAAGGATGAAATGCAACTGAAGTAAACAGGAGAAAAACTGTACTAACCAGGACCTGGGTATAAGGACAAACAGTCAGAGTGGCATAGAAATCCTGTATGCATGTCAAACAAAGGCGTCCAAACAATATACAGCATATAAATGCAGCAAGCACAAACACAAGCAATAAATGCATCATGCATATGATGCCAATGATGCGTCCTGGTCACCCCTGACGCCAGTCGATCATCTCACACACAATAGTGAGGCCGAGTGGGTAGGGCTGTGACAACCGTGCACTCTGTCGTCACTACTCCTGATGAGTGACCGAGTGGGCGGGATGCTGTCGGAGTACACCTATCCTCCTACCCCAAATCATAAATGGGGGAGTGCAATGCTCTCATCTCCCGGTACACGATGACGGGGAGGATTCTCTGCCGGCTACCACACTGCGTCACACTACCCATGAGCGGACCAACGAAGCCAAACAGAGTCCCTGCTGCAACACACTCTGCCTGAATCGACCACTAACCTATGAGTGGTGGTGTGTGCAGATCCATGTAACTGGCGATGTGCTCAATAATAATGGAGCGGACTATCGCACAACATGCAATCATGCAAATGGTGCATGACACTAACCACAAAATATCCTGTGCTAATCCATATTTATATAAAAGTGCACCATAGGTCAACGAATCAAATCAAAGGTACACTGAAGGTATAAAACTTAGGTCCTGAACATGGTGAAGCATGGTATATCACTACCCCTATAAGCATGTATCAACATGTAAGGAATACATGAGATGCAAAACAAGCAATCAACCAATCATATAACAAGTATCGGGTAGTGATTAACTGAAACAAATAAGAGAACATAATTATTGCTATTTGTTAAATTCACTACTATGCATATCAAAGACATAAAGTCAAAAGTACCTGCCTCCAATAGGAATGTCCAAATCCGACATCGAGATGCTCATCTCGCGTCAAGTCCAGTGTCACAATATTTACACATATTTTATTTAACTAAATTCTCAATCTTCAATTAACATGAAAATCGATCTACCCTCCTTTGCCACATCGAAACACCTCTGAAAATTATTCCAGATCCTACTCCTCGTATAGAAAACAATCAGTATTATACAATCTTGGTAATCAAGGTCAGAGCTTACCCTATTCGGCCATTGCCTCTCCACGAAGGATCCCTACTATCTGCTCACAGCAAAATTTTCGACAAGCAGCTGCTATACACGCCTCACTTCAGGTTTCAATGTAAATAATAAAACTAGTAACAATGAATATAGGCAAAGTTGTGAAATCTCACCGTGGATGATCAGAATGGGGAGGGGTTGCCGGCTAGGAACTAGGGCTCGGCTGTGAAGACCAAGCTAGGCATGAGAAGGTGGCCGTCTACCGGCGCTATAGCCAAGAGAAGGGCTCGGCTCGACAATCGAAGGAAAGGCTCGGCCGACGGTGCTCGCGCGTCGCCGGTGCTTGGGACAGGGAGGAAGAAGGGAGGCGACGTCGACACACAATAGGAGAATTGGCTCGCTAGGGCACAAAGGAGGTCACTCGGCTGCGGAGAGGGAGAAAGGAAGTGTCGACTTCCCTTGGTCCGGGGCTTATGCACGTGTGGGAGAGGAGGAGGGAACCGCCGAGTGGCGGTTAGGGCATGGGAGCGGCGTCGGGAGGAAAGGCTCGGGTCGGCGACAGAAGAAGTAAAAAAGGAGAGAAAAAGGAAAGGAAAAGAAAATAAAAAATAAAAAGGAAATGATTTAAAGTAAATAAACATTTCCTCGTTAAGATGGGGTAGCCTAAACAGGCCTTTTCGGGATCCACTTTTATCCCCGTAATCTCGTCCGTACGATCTCCGAAAAATTCCCGAAAAATTTTCAAAAATTATGGAAAATTTCCTTATGGTGTTATGCCCATTTCCGGTATTTTACATTCTCCCCCACTAATAAAAATTTGGTCCCCAAATTTCGTTATCTACCATCAGCAAGTACTAACAATAGACAGAAAGTATAAATGCTGAACGGTAAACTGAATCACATACCTCAAGTGAAAAGATGAGGATATCGAGCTCGGATAGTATCCTCGAGCTCCCAAGTAGCCTCCTCATCGGAATGATGCTGCCATCCGACTTTAACCAATCGGATTGTCTTGTTCCTCAACTGACGCTCCTTCCGGTCCAGAATCCGTACCGGAATCTCCTCATAAGTGACGTTAGGCTGAACTGGAACTGAGATATCTATCAGCACAAGCGTCGGGTCGGGTGTGTATCTCCTCAACATAGACACGTATAACACATCATACACGCCTACCAAGGACGGTGGTAGTGCTAGCCAGTAAGCTACCGCTCCAATCCTCTCCAAGATCTGGAAAGGTCCAATGTATCCTGGAGCTGGCTTACCTCTGAGGCCAATCTCTTCACCCCTTTCGTGGGTGAAACTCGCAGAAATACATGGTCGCAAATGGAGAACTCTAAGAGTCTCCGACTCCGGTCAACATAACTCTTCTGGCAGTCCTGTGCCTCTGACACTCTCCGTCTAATAGTACGGACCAACTTTGCCTCATGCTGAGCTCTATGAGGTCCCAACAACTGGGCCTCCCCAACCTCATCCCAGAGGGTGTGTTGGGTTTTTCGGGCCGTGAAAATCGCTTTTTCGCGTCGCGGAAACCCCGAAAGCCCCTAGCGAACGGATCCGTGCAAAGAAAGAGTTTGAAAACACACGAATACGAGTTTCTACCTAGATCTACACTTAGATCTACAAAAGAAAAGGTTATACCTTTGAAGAGAAGCTCTTTGCATTCCTGCTCGTCCAAACGGTGCCGGATCTCGAGAGTATCAAAATAGATACCCCTCTAGAAGTATCCACACGGACACGTAGGTTGAGAAAAACCACACAAAGGGTGTGCTAGCACCTTGTGTGGTTCGGCCAAGTTGAGGAGGAGAGGGAGAAGGAGAGCTAGAGGAAGAAGATGGAGTGAATGAGTCTTGAATGAAAATTCATTCCCATTCATCCTCTTGTGTGGCCGGCCACTTGAGTAGCTCCCACTAATTTAATGTGGCCGGCCACATTAATGGGAAAGGAGGCTTGTAACCTCCATGAGGTGGCACACCATGATGATGTGGAGCATCATCATTGGTCCACATCTTGCCATCTCACTTATGATGTGGCAATTAGTCAAGTCAAACTTGACTCTTCCTCTTCCTCTCAAGTCAAGTCAAACTTGACCAAATCTCTTCCATGGTTGATCTAATCTAACCATTTGATTCAAGCCAACTTAATATAATGAATCTAATTCATTAAATTAAGTTGATTTAATGAGTCATAATCTAAATTAGACTCATTGAATACATGAATCAACTTGAGTCCAACTCAATTAGCCCAATTTGGATTATTCTTAATCCAATTTGATTCATCAAATGAATCTAATCCTCTTGGTTCATCATATGAACCTAATCTCCATCTAATTGTCCTTAGTGTGTGACCCTATAGGTTCTTGTAACGTTGGCAATGCCCCTAAACCCATTTAGGAGCATAAGTAATGAGCGGTATCTAGAAACACATCATTACTACCCAATGTTACAAGAATGTTGAGATCAAACATCACCTTGTGACTACTAATTGTGACTCCTCACAATATATGACAAGTGTCCTTCTATCCTAGACATCTAGATTGATTAATATGAGGCATAGACCGTGTCATCCTCTAATCAATCTAAATCTTGAACTCCAAATAGACTCACTAAATCAAATGAGATCAATATCCTATATTGACTCATTTGGGCATGGCCATGCACTTCGTGGTCTCACTCTATCAAGAATATCGATGTCGCTCCCGTCATATAGGAGGGATAGATCCCATCTACATCACTCACATCCCTCTTCATAATTCGTTGCATACCCAGTAATCGCCTTTATAGTCCACCCAGTTACGGGTGACGTTAGACGAAACCAAAGTACATAACTCCTTATGTAGGGAACTATGGTGACTTCAGGTCTAAGGACTAGTAGTCATACTAATAGCCACATGAGAAAGTATATGACACTCATATAACGATCCATGATACTTTCTCATGGCAGGTCATTCAGTATACATTCTCTAATACATACCCATGTGTCAACTTGATATCTCTATATCCATGACTTGTGAGATCAAGTCATCGAGTTGACCTACATGCTAGTCTTATTGCATTAACATTGTCCCTGAATGTTAATGCTCGACTAGGAATGATTAAGAGTAGTGTTCCCTATATCATCTCACTATCGATTCAATCAATCGATTGATACAGGTAAGAACCTTCTACTCAAGAACGTTATTATACTTAATTTATTTGGCACCAATACAAGGAAATATAATAACCAAAAACCAAATGCCTTTATTTATATAGAATATGATACAACAAGTCCAAAATACAATCATCAAATGATTGGCTCTAGGGCTCTAGCTAACAGGGTGGGTGTCCGACACGGCCTACCATACAACACTTCAACGGTGGCATTTGGATAGCCGAATGCAAACCGTTGTTGTAGGTGAACTCTACCAACGACAAATGGTCCTCCCAACTGCCCCTAAAATCCAATACACTAGACCTCAGCAAATCCTCTAGAGTCTGAATGGTCCGCTCTAACAGTTCATTAGTCTGCGGATGGAAAGTTGTACTGAAATAGATCTACATGCCCAAGGCCTACTGCAAACTCTGTCAAAAAAATGAGACGTGAACCGAGGGTCTCTATCCGAAATAATAGTCAACGGGACACCACGTCATTTGATGATCTCCCGACAAAACAGATCTACTAATCGATCCAGGAAATCAGTCGTCCGGATCGCTAACGAGTGCACGGATTTGGTTAATCGATCAACGATTACCCAAATCACATCATGGCCTCGTCGTGTCCTCTGCAAGCCCACCACAAAGTTCATGGTAATGTATTCCCATTTCCACTCGGAAATAGGAATCTGCTGAAGTAATCCGTCAGGTCTCTGGTGTTCAGCCTTCGCCTGCTGACAAACAATACATCTAACTACAAAATCCGCAATGTCTTTCTTCATTCCGTTCCACTAATAGGAACGCCTCAAACCTCGGTACATACGGGTATCGCTGGAATGGATCTCAAATCAAGAGCGATGAGCCTTCTAAAGTAGCTCCTACAAAATCAGGTGAGACTGAGGTACGCATAATCTGCCTCTGAAGTATATAATACCCTCCTCATCTCGTGTGAACTCGGTCTGCTGCCCGGAAGCTATCTGACTACCAATAAACTGCAAATGCTGATCACCAACCTGAGCCTCTCGGATCCTCGTCCTGACCGATGATTGAGCAACCATGGTAACAAGAATACCCTGCTCTGTATGTCCCTGGTCCTCAAGGTCTAACTCGGAGAAATCCTGAACCAAGTCTGTAATTGAAACTCGGTGGCAAGCCAAAGTCGCTCTGGACTTCCTGCTGAGTGCATCGGCAACCACATTAGCTTTCCTCGGGTGGTAGCTAATGGTACAATCGTAGTCCTTCAAAAACTCCATCCATCTCCTCTGTCAGAGATTAAGCTCCTTCTGAGTGAAATATATTTGAGACTCTTATAATCAGTAAGAATCTCAACTGTAATATCATAAAGGTGATGTCGCCAAATCTTCAAGGCAAAAATAATAGTAGCCACCTGCAAATCATGTACTGGGTAGTTCTTCTCAAGCTCCTCCAATTACCAAGAAGCATAGGAGACTACCCTCTCGTGCTGCATCAAAACAGCGCCCAAACCCTGTAGTGATGCGTCGGTATAGAGCACGAATCTGTCCTCTTCAAAAGGTAAAACCAAAATCGGAGTGGACACCAGTCTCCACTTCGGCTCCTGGAAGCTGGTCTCGAAATCCTCGGACCACGTGAACTTCACGCCTTTCCTGGTCAGGCGTGTCGGTGGCATAGCAACGCGTGGAAAAACCCCCAACGAGCCTTCGGTAATTCCTAGCTCGACAAAGGGAGTTGCGAGTCTCATGTATAGACTATGGTAACTCCCAACTGGTAACAACCTCTATCTCCTGTGGATCCCCGGTATACCCCTACTGGTGACCATGTGTCTCAATCATCTCACAGAAGACAATCAAAATACGCGTTACTGAACTTCACATATAGACGTTTCCGTCGAAACATCTCTAGAACTATGCAAAGATGGTGTACGTGACTCACCGCGGATTCGAAATAGATCACAACATCGTCAATAAAGACAATGAAAACAAATCCAAACATCCTCGAAATACCAGAATCATCGAGCCCATGAAAACATCTAAGGCTCTGCAAGCCCTAATAGTAAAACCAAAATACATAATGTTCGTACCACAGACATTCTTAACTATAAGATCTCCGATAATAAGTCAGAAATCTGATCACCAACAACATAAATCACCAAAGAATAAATCCTCCAGTGTGAGAGCAACGCTCCATCACAAGAAATACCACATATGTGGGAGCAACGCTCTACCACAAACAATCCGTAATATGTGGGAGCAACGCTCTACCACAACAATCCAAAATATGTAAGAGCAACGCTCTACCACAAACCAACAATAATATGTGGGAGCTCCGCTCCACCACAAACGATCCATAAGTGTCCAAGGCACCTAACTATCCAACTAGAGGCTGCACGAGATCACTCAACCACATATCATTGTGGCCAGCCAAAGATATAACAATCCAGCAATCAAATCAAACTCATCGTCATATCTATCAACATCGTAGTGAGTCACCCACTGATAAGAAAAATGGGTTGACAGGGTAATCCAACAAATGACATAATGCAAACACTCCACATCCTGCATTCAACATAAGTAAAATCATCATACGGCTACCAACAATACACCTGGCACACGAATAAATTGGTATCAGGTTATCCCAAATATCCAAAATACGAATACAAAGATCGTAAAACTTAAGCTCTGATACCACTAAATTGTCACGCCCCAGAGGAGTCCCTGTCCGAAGAAATTTCGACAGCATCTCCCCTGTACGGCGGACAATCTGAAACTTTTCTACATCCTCATATATCTCAGCCACATGCGGTTGGAATAAAAACAATAATAAAATACAACCACACAAACATCCACGCAGTTTATATATAAGTAAACAAAATAGTAATACCACGACTCTAAACCAACCCTACTCCACTACACCCATAAAACACAAATCCGACAAACTCACCTCTTCTGCCGTCCAGGCAGGCATGTAGTAAAACATATCGAATAAAAATCCATCGACATCACAAAATCCATACAATGTCTATACCATCAACCAGAACAAGTTTAGCATAATCTAAGTAAGAAAACCAAAAGACCAACAATATCTTTGAGATCTGAAGGGACTAGCAACTGGAACTCTCTCCTGACAGCATCAACCTGAAAAATAAAAACAATGGAGGCGGGGTGAGTCCAACACTCAGCAGGTACAACTGATATGCAAAGTAGGGAAATAACATCTAGCACTAATCATGCGTACAGTCTCCTGATATAAAAGGATGAAATGCAATTGAAGTAAACAGGAGAAAAACTGTACTAACCAGGACCTGGGTATAAGGACAAACAGTCCGAGTGGCATAGAAATCATGTATGCATGTCAAACATAGGCGCCCAAACAATATACAGCATATAAATGCAGCAAGCACAAACACAAGCAATAAATGCATCATGCATATGATGCCAATGATGCGTCCTGGTCGCCCCTGACGCCAGTCGATCATCTCACACACAATAGTGAGGCCGAGTGGATAGGGCTGTGATAACCGTGCACTCTGTCGTCACTACTCCTAATGAGTGACCGATTGGGAGGGATGCTGTCGGAGTACACCTATCCTCCTACCCCAAATCATAAATGGGGGAGCGCAATGCTTTCATCTCCCGGTACACGATGACGGGGAGGAATCTCTGCCGGCTACCACGCTGCGTCACACTACCCATGAGCGGAGCAACGAAGCCAAACAGAGTCCCTAATGCAACATACTCTGCCTGAATCAACCACTAACCCATGAGTGGTGGTGTGTGTGCAGATCCATGTAACTGGCGATGTGCTCAACAATAATGGAGCGGACTATCGCACAACATGCAATCATGCAAATGGTGCATGACACTAACCACAAAATATCCTAAGCTAATCCGTATATATATAAAAGTGCACCATAGGTCAACGAATCAAATCAAAGGTACACTGAAGGTATAAAACCTAGGTCCTGAATATGGTGAAGCATGGTATATCACTACCCCTATAAGCATGTATCAACATGTAAGGAATACATGAGATGCAAAACAAGCAATCAACCAATCATGTAACAGGTATCGGGTAGTGATTAACCGAAACAAATAAGAGAACATAATTATTGTTATTTGTTAAATTCACTACTATGCATATCAAAGACATAAAGTCAAAAGTACCTACCTCCAATAGGAATGTCCAAATCCGACATCGAGATGCTTGTCTCGCGTCAAAGTCCTGTGTCACAATATTTACACATATTTTATTTAACTAAATTCTCAATCTTCGATTAACATGAAAATGGATCTACCCTCCTTTGCCACATCGAAACACCTCTGAAAATTATTCCAGATCCTACTCCTCTAATAGAAAACAATCATTATTATACAATCCAGGTAATCGAGGTCAGAGCTTACCCTATTCGGCCATTGCCTCTCCACAAAGGATCCCTACTATCTGCTCACAGCAAAATTTCCGACAAGCAGCTGCTATACACACCTCACTTCAGGTTTCAATGTAAATAATAAAACTAGTAACAATGAATATAGGAAAAGCTGTGAAATCTCACTATGGATGATCAGAATGGGGAGGGGTTGCCGGCTGGGAACTATGGCTCGATTGTGAAGACCAAGCTTGGCATGAGAAGGCGGCCGTCTACCGGCGCTATAGCCAAGAGAAGGGCTTGGCTCGACTATCGAAGGAAAGGCTCGGCCGACGGTGCTCGCGCGTCGCCGGTGCTTGGGACAGGGAGGAAGAAGGGAGGCGACGTCGACACACAAGAGGAGAATCGGCTCGCTAGGGCACAAAGGAGGTCACTCGGTTGTGGAGAGGGAGAAAGGAAGTGACTTCCCTTGGTCCATGGCTTATGCACGCGTGGGAGAGGAGGAGGGAACCGCCGAGTGTCGGTTAGGGCATGGGAGCGGCGTCGGGAGGAAAGGCTCGGGTCGGCGACAGAAGAAGTAGAAAAGGAGAGAAAAAGCAAAGGAAAAGAAAATAAAAAAGAAAAAGGAAATGATTTAAAGTAAATAAACATTTCCTCGTTAAGATGGGGTAGCCTAAACAGGCTTTTTTGGGATCCACTTTTATCCCCGTAATCTCGTCCGTACGAGCTCCAAAAAAATTCCCGAAAATTTTTGGAAAATTTCCTTATGGTGTTATGCCCATTTCCGGTATTTTACACCTTGGCCTTGGCAAATAAGAAAAGTTTAATAAAACTTTCTTATTTTCTTTGCCATGAAAAAAAAATTAATTGATAAAAATCAATTTTATTTTTTCTTAAACATCATGGTCAGCCACTTTAATCTCCAAAACAAGGAGAGTTTTAATTAACACAAGAATTAAAACTTCCTAATTTGTTTCCGGAAATTTATAAAAAATTTCTCCAATAATTTTTCCCTTCATGGTGGTTTGTAAAAAGGAAATTTTATAAATTAAAATCTTTCTTTTAAACATATGGATGATTTCCAAAAAAGAAAGTTATCTCTAAAAATTAAAATCTCCTTTCAATCTACAAATAAGGAAAGATATCAAATCTTTTCTTAATCTTTTGTAGAAACTTATAAAATAAATATTTAATTTTTAAACTCTCTTTTAAATCATGAACATGGTTAAAAATGGAAAGTTTTCTCAAAATTAAAATCTACCTTTCAATCTACAAATAAGGAAAGATCTCAAATCTTTTCTTAATCTTTTGTAGAAGGCTATAAAAGGAAAGATTTAAATTTTAAACTCTCTTTTAAAACTATGGAATCCATATAAGAAAAATTTATAAATAAAATCCCTTTTAATGTGATGTGGTCGGCCACATCATGCATGGATTCCAAGCATTGGCCGACCTCCAACTTGGCTCAACCACTTGGTCTTGGCCGGCCCTAGCTTGGGTTCCAAGCTAGCTTGGCCGGCCCCCTTGGGTTGGGTAAGAAGTGGGTATGTGGTGGGTATAAATCTCTATATACAAGAGGCTACGATAGGGACCGAGAGGAGGAATTGGTTTTGGTCTCCCGATGAAATTAAGCTTCCCGTGTTCGTCCCGAACACACAACTTAACTTCATCAATAATAATTCATACCACTAAAGAATTATTATTGAACTACCGCACCAATCTCAAATTACATTTTGGGCTCCTTCTTATTATGAGTGTGTTAGTCTCCCTGTGTTTAAGATGTCAAATGTCCACTAATTAAATGAGTTATTGACAACTCACTTAATTATTATCTTTGTCCAAGAGTAGTACCACTCAACCTCATCGTCATGTCGGACTAAGTCCACTTGCAGGGTTTAACATGACAATCCTTATGAGCTCCTCTTAGGGTCATTCTCAACCTAGATTACTAGGACACAGTTTTCTTCTATAATCAACAACACACACTATAAGTAATATCATTTCCCAACTTATCGGATTGATAAGTCAAAGAAATAAATACTAAATATATGTGTTTGTTATTATATTAGGATTAAGAGCACACACTTAATAACTAAGGTCTAGTTCTTTTATCAAGTCAGTATAAAAATAATTTAACTAAAATGGTCATACTCAATACACTTAGAGTGTACTAGTGTAATTTATTAGTCAAGATAAACTAATCCCTAATCACATTGTGACTTTACCGATGGTTTGTTCTTTTCCATCTTAGTCGTGAGCAAGTATTTATAATTTATAAAGAACTGATAACATGATCTTCTGTTCGTGACACCACACCATGTTATCTACGATATAAATTAATTGAACAACTATACTTAACATAAATGTAGATATTTTTGACCAATGTGATTCTTCATTTCAAAATAAATGTTCACAAAAGCTAGTCTTTTAGTATACATTCCAACATTCCACTTGTAAGTTTGTAGGACAGTCTAAATTACTATCAAATACCACCCCGCGATGGCATATTGAAGTACTTCCCCTGCCAGTAACTAGGTATGCCATCAAGTGAAGAAGTAACTTAGAGAGTCTAGATTTTCAATAGAGTACCTTCTCTCACAAGGCCTCCTCCGGGTATACGTCTCTAGATTACGTAGATCACTTGTATAGCATATGATTAGGGGAAGCCCATTAGGTCAAGTAATAGACTTATCCATATATAGAATTATTCTCCCTTAGGAGGTTACGTTCCATATAGAAGGATAGTTACCTTAGATACTCAACGTTGAACAAGTATCCAAAAACAACTCTGAGCTATATCGGAACGTACACTCAAAAGAGATAACAGCTTATGCATCAATTTAATGAAAATTTAGGTTCACGCCCAGACATAGACACACAACAATATATCTAACTTAGAAATTAGATCTACGCATACAAAAATGCAATCTAGATAGATAAATTCATGTTCATAAGGAAAGCATAATTGCTAGCAATTTATCAAATACAACAAGTACCATACAAGCTTCATCAAACAAGGAAATTCGCAATTCAATAGAGTTTACAACATCCACATATTACAATTACTTCCTACATCCTAGAACAACAAAAATCTACTCCATACTTGGAAGATCTATAATCCAAGGATTCAAATTCATAATAATTTCAAGAACACTAAAGAAGGGGAAGAAAAACTTATCCTTGATGTCGAGTGAAGCCCTTGGATGAAGATCTTGGAGTGCCGATGAGAATCGAGCAATAGGACAACCTCGAATCGCTGAGATGATGCCTCTGAGTGCAAGGATTTGACCTCTATCACCCTTCTCGCCTTGGATTCTCCTCCTCTTTGAAGGAGATGAAGTGCTCCTTATTTAGAGGTGAGGCATGGGGTGGTCATGCCTGTGGGCATGGCCAAGCCGCTCCCTGTGCATCTGACCATGCCATTTGGTACTAGGGGTGCAAACGAATCGAACCGAGCCGAATATATAGAAAAATGTAAGGCTCGAATTCGGCTCAAAATAGGAATATTCGAGTTCGAGCTCGATTCGAAGTTCGAAAAATTTATAATGTCTGGTTCGAGTTCGGTTCGAATTAGGGCTCGAGTTTGAGTTCGGCTCGAAATATTCGAACATGTTCGCGAACTATTCAAATTATTGCTCAAAAATAGGTTCGAAAGGCTCGAAATTTATTTATTTAATATATATTTAACTTATATTAATAAATATTAAGGCTAACGAGCGGCTCATGAACGGCTCGAATAATATAATTTGGACTCGAGTTCGGCTCGAGAAAAAGTTCGAACATGTTCGAGTTCGGCTCGAATTCGATAAATTCGAATACGAATCGAATATTTTTCGAGCCGGCTCGACAAGCTCGCGAGCCGGCTCGATTCGTTTGCAGCCCTATTTGGTATAGCCAGAGCTAAATTGGCTCTGATCCTAGGCACCACAACGTGCCATATGGCACGACCAATGCTGTCTTTAGTGTCTGGCTGTGCTAAATATCACGGCCAAAATAGAGACCGCTCTATTTTCTCTATCTGGGCCGTGTCATTTGGCACGACCAATTTTTTAACCCTGTAGTTTTTCGACTCTTGGAAGCATGGTCATGCCCCAAGGAATGACCTAATCCATTTCTTCTCTAGAGATCGACACGGACAGGCTCTTGGTCGTGCTTTAAGGAACGACCATGTCTTCACTTGTGCTGGGTCTGTTCCTGGTCATGCTATTTGGCACGGCCTGCATCCTTTCTTGTTCCTTGGCCATGCCATTTGGCACGACCAACTCTTGGAGCTTCTTCTAGTCGTGCCTCAAGGCATGACTATGTCTAATTTGTTTTTGAAATGGTTGTTTCTATGCTCCTTGACTTGGGCACTCCACTCCTTTGCTTCCCTCACCACAGGGAAGACATGGCTAGGTCAGAGTTTTCTTCATGTTGTCTCCTTTTGCTTATTCTGAATCCTTTACTGCTCCAAACTACTCCTGAAAATGAAAATAGGCACCGAGCAAATCTTTGGATACAAAATAGTAATTATGCTAAAATATGGTAGAAAAAAGGGTGCAGAGCATATAGATCATAAATATGAAATATAAGTAGATGTGCGTCAAATAGTGCAAAATAACATATATAATCTATGTGCATCACACCCCTAGACTTAAACCTTCGCTTATCCTCAAGCAAACTCTGCAATCTAGGTTCATGAGTTAATAATGAGTAACCCTAGTGATTCTATTTAGTTCTATCAAAGTAATGAAACTAATGAGCATAATAAAGAATGATCTACAAGAAAGTACTCGATTGTTATCAAACAAAATTCTGTAGTCTAGAAACATGTCTAGGAGTAAGTGCATCATAATCCTTAGTGAATCAATTTAACTTTATTGAACAATTTCAATAATGAGCATGATCATAAATAGATTTAATTAGCCTAAGAATGAGTTCTCCTTGCTCAGTGCAAATCGTGACCTAAATTTCTCAAGCTTCAATTCCTAGTCTTAGTTAAGTTGTCATTAAACCATTTTTTTTTCCTTTCATTCCCAACAGTTAATCATGGCTTGGTTCATCTATCTTAAATTTACCCAAGGTCTAAAGAATGTGCTCGATAATAAGAGAAATTTAGTGTTTGTTTCCCTAGTAATCTAACACGGTCTTAAAGGGGCAAACAATTAGTTTCCACTCATGACAATAAATTTTTTAATCCCTTATTTTATCAATTATTATTGTTATTATTATTTCTTTTTTTTCATCAAACAATTGCATATTTGTAATGATGCAACTGGTGGGATTGCCATTTTTCCAAATGAGCTTTAATGTTTCGAGCATCAATACAATAACCAAGATGTAGTTAAGAAATCACCATGGGAATTCAAGTACTCATCAAGTCTAATGAATCATGACTATTTTTAGAACCTTCAACTATCAAAATAAGGCAAAGCGTATAGAGAATCTCAAGCTAGACTAGAATATTAATTCCTTTCAATGAAATACAATGCTCATGTCCTGTTATTGATGATAGAGAAAAGTAGATCACCAAACATACTAGCATTAATACCTTAACAGCATGAATCTAAACAACAAATGTGTGAAAATTTTTACTATCAAACAAAGGCTATGCTCATTTTGTTCCACTATAGATAGAAAAATAGATCACTAAATATACTAACACTCAAAAGTGTAACTCATGACTTCTAGATAATGATGTGTTAGAAGTTTACTCTTGGACAAGCCATCAGTAATAATGTGGATAGTGGAACTCAAGCCACAATCTAACTAAGAAAGCAAATTTTAAAAGTAAACTACTACAAATTCAAACTAGAGCAAAATCTAAATTTTATTATCAAAATGTAAACTATAACCCAAAATATATGCATCAAAGTATGCATCCCCTCAGACTTAAAATCTTCATTATCCCAGTGAAAATAAAGTTAAATATGAAAGAGGGTTAAGGTTAAAGGAGTTACCAAGTGAGACGTGCCAAGTTAATGGGTCAATCAAGTTCTAAAATTACTCCATTATCCTCAAGCCTTCTAAACAATGTATCCTAAAAAAGAAGTATGGATAAAAAAACTAAGTAAAGGAATTGGGTTAAGAAAAGAGAAAAGAAAATAAACTGAAATAATAACAAGAAAGAAACTTGGGTTGCCTCCCAAGAAGCACTTGTTTTAGGTCCTATTCTCGACCACTTATCATAGCCACCAAGCTTAAATCTCGACCTTGGTGGTGTCAAATATTTTAGAACCTTCCTACATAAGGTTCTAAAATTCTCCTTAACAAATATACCTTACTTCAAAAGTTCATCATGAAATCATCTATGTGAATCCTTTGCAATATGTTCCCTGTAGCCATCATGCTCAACAAAGAATTGGTTAGTAGCATTAGATATATTAAATAAAAGCATACTACTACCAATTAAAGGAAAAATTAAATCATTAAGCATGGGAGTTACTGAAGGAAATGATTCTTAGGGCTTTGTATCCATTGCATAAGTCCCTACATTACCCTTATCATCCATATCTAGTCCTGCATCATCTATAAAATCAAATTGCCATGTGAACCAAGGAAATGATGCTTGGGGCATTGCCCCTACACTTCCTTCCACAACTTCATCAATAGTAAGCCAAAGGGAAGGCTCCTCTTGATTATTAACAATAGGAGGTATTGAAATTAGACCAGTACACTCATCTATCATATTCTTTATTTCATTTTCCACAAGCTCGTTTACATTATCATCATTCATCTCATCTGATTGAGCCTGGGAGGCTTTGAAGCTTTCTCACATTTCCCATAATCTATCTTCCAAGGTGTCAGAAGAAGCTTCTATATCTTGTTCCTCAAGCTCATATTCATGTATAATGCTCATCTGAGGGTCCTCCCAAGTTGAGAGTAGAGTTGGTGTTTCAGTGTAAGATGAGTTTACATTGTTTCTCTTAATCATTTGCTTCATATCCATGAGCACTTGAGCTTGACTGGCCAAAATTTTTTCTGCCATCTTTTACAATCTATCTTCTTGAGATGGTGGTTGAACTTCCATTGTCGGGCCAAAATAATTCTGCCTTTCTTCTTGTTGATTATCTTCGAAAAAAATTTGGGCGTTCCTCCGGCTGGATATTTGATAATGTAAATTTGAATAGGATATTTCATTGAACTTTCTTTCAAGTTCTTCCAATGATTTTACCAGATTATTTATCCTTAAATAAGTTGCAATGGAATGACCTGTTACTTTAAAAGCCTCACAATAACCTTACTCCAGCTACTGATTGTAGTTGAGGAGGGAATCCCACAAGGAATGGTCAAATAGTGATGGACAAGTATTCCCCACATGACCTATTACAAAACAAAAATCACAAAAAATAATATAAGAATTCATGTTAGCATTTTGGTTGAACCTATGAATTAGAGCAATCAACTTCGCCTTCAAGGAGTCTGTTTCTATATGAAAGGGAATGTGTTAGAAATAGATGGACAATGTCACACCCCGGAGGAGTCCCTGTCCGAAGAAATTTCGGCAGCATCTCCCATGTACAGCGGACAATCTGAAACTTTCTACATCTTATATACCTCTGCCACATGCGGCTGGAATAATAACAGAAATAAAATATAACACACAGACATTCCACGTAATTTAATAGAAAACAAACTGAAACAGAAATAAGAGGACTCAAAAACAACCCTACTCAACTACACTCGTAAAGCTCAAATACGACAATAAGATCAACTTACCTCTTCTGCCATCCAGGCAGGCATGTAGTAAAACATATCCAAATACCAAAACCATTGACACATACACTCATACCATATCCATAGTATCAAAAATCCATAGTATCAAAACCAGAATAAGTCGTACATAGTCAAAACAATAAAACTAAAAGATCATCCAGCATTTTCGTGGTCTGCAGGGGACTAGCAACTGGAACTCTCTCCTGATAGCATCAACCTGAAAAATATCAACAATGGAGGTGGGGTGAGTCCAACGCTCAGCAGGTACAATTGATATACATAGTAAGGAATTAACATCTAGCACTAATCTTGCGTACAGTCTCATGATATAAGGAGGATAAAATGCAACTGAAGTAAACAGGAGAAAACCGTACTAACTAGGACCTGGGTATAAGGACAAACAGTCCGAGAGGTATAGAAATCCTGTATGCATGTCAATCATAGGCACCCAAACAATATGCAGCATATAAATGCAGCAAAAACAAACACAAGCAATAAATGCATCATGTATATGATGCCAATGTTGTGGTCACCCCTGACGTCAGTCAGCAAACTCACAACAAAAGTGGGACCGAGTGGGTAGGGCTGTGATGACAGTGCACTCTACATCACTACTCCTGATGAGTGACCGAGAGGACGGGATGCTGTCGGAGTACACACATACTCCTACCCCAAATCATAAATGGGGGAGCACAATGCTATCATCTTCCGGTACACGATGACGGGGAGGGGTCCCTAACGTGCTACACGCTGCGTCACACTACCCATGAGCGGACCAACGGAGCACCGAAAGAGCAAACTGACATGCTACCACGCTGCGTCACGCTATCCATAAGCGTCACAACGGAGCACCGAAACTGGCGATGTGCTCGACAATAATGGAGCAATCCTATCACACAGTATGCAATCATGCGAATGGTGCATGACACTAAGCATGGTAATATACTGAATCAATCTATATACATATATGATGTGCACCATAGCAAATAAATCATATCAAGGGTACACAGATCAGGTAAGGTATCAGATCTAGGTCCTGAACATGGTGAAACATGGTATATCACTACCCCTATAAGCATGTATAAGCTGGTAAGGAATAGCATGAGATGCAAAACAAGCAATCAACCAAGCATGTAACAGGTATTGGGTAGTGATTAACCGTAACAGATAAGAAACATAATCTTTACTATTTGTTAAATTCATTACTATGCATATCAAATGACATAAGTCAAAAGTACCCGCCTCCAATAGGAAAGGTCGTATCCAAAATAGATCCCTCGTCGAGACACCGTCTCGAGTCAAAGTCCTGTGATATCAAACATATATTGTATTTAGCTATATAGCTAAATAAAAATCTCCAAACCTATTTAATAATCTTATCCTTTCTTCTTATTAACATCAATCACCTCTCAAAATAACCAAACTATCATATTTAAACACGTTCTAACACTAATTCCAATACCTTCATTAATCAAATGGAACCCAAACTCAGTAAAGATTATACCATCTACACCTTACCTAAATTCACAGCAGGGATCACTGATCCACTGAAGGTTTGTTGCTGCCAGCAAGGGTTGATTTCTGCTGGAAACCTAGGAAACCCACCGAACACCCCTTCCGGCTGAACTCCTTCTCTGAACAGAATATGAAGAGTTCAAGAATCCAACTAGATATAGAACCAGATCCCTAATTCAACCAATCATTCCATGTACAACCAACTTACCTTGTTGGCTCGGCAGTAAGGAACTAGGGCACGGAAGAGGCCGCAAAGCAGTGATAGGGCACAGTATTGGCGCAGGGGTGATCGAGAGTGAGGGGATCTCGGAACAGATCTGGTGGTCGGCACTGCTCTGTGCGACGACAGCTCTCGGCTCCCGGCGATCTAAGGCACGGCACAGTGGTGGCAGCCGGCCCTAGGGCTCGGCTGGATCAGCGTTGGTGAAGGGGAGAAGGTGTCGCTTAGGGCACGCGGCTGGAGGCTAGGACACTGGTGGTAGTCGGCTGTAGGGAGGAGGAAGGCCGGCGGCAGCACTAGGTCGGTGGCGGCGAAGCAATCTCGGCGGCGACACAACCCAATTATGGCACGGCTGGCGCTGTGGTGGCGGCAGAGGAGAGGAGAAGAGGAGAAGGCTTCGGGTGTGTGCGGCTCGGGAGGAAGAAATAGAAGGAGGAGGAACTGCCATGGCCGGCGGTTAGGGCTCGGGATCGGCGTCGACCGCGTGGAGAAGAAGGGAGAACGGCGGAAAGAAAAGAAAATAAAGAAAAGGAAATGTAAATATAAGCATTTCCTTGCTTAAACGGGGTAACCCAAATAGCCTTTTTCTGGGCCCCATTTTTGTCCCCGTTAACTCATCCGTACGAGCTCCGAAAAATTCTTGAAAAATTTCCAAAAATTCTGGAAAATTCCCTTATCAATATTTGCCTATTTTCGGTATTTTACATTCTCCCCCACTAATAAAAATTTGGTCCCCAAATTTCATTATCTACCATCAGCAAGTACTAACAACAGATATAAAGTATAAATGTTGAACGGTAAACAAATCACATACCTCAAGTAAAAAGATGGGGATATCGAGCTCGGATAGTATCCTCGAGCTCCCAAGTAGCCTCCTCATCCGAATGATGCTGTCATCCGACTTTAACCAGCCGGATAGTCTTGTTCCACAACTGACGCTCCTTCCGGTCGAGAATCCGTACCGGAACTCCTCATAAGAAATGTCAGGCTGAACTAGAACTGGAATATCTGCCAGCACATGCGTTGGGTCGAGCACGTATCTCCACAGCATAGATACGTGGAATACATCGTGAACGCCTGCCAGGGACGGTGGTAGTGCCAGTCGGTAAGCTACCGCTCCGATCCTCTCCAAGATCTCGAAAGGGCTAATGTATCGCGGAGCTAGCTTACCTCTGAGGCCAAATCTCTTCACCCCTTTCGTGGGTGAAACTCGCAGAAATACATGGTCGCCAACAGAGAACTCTAGTGGTTTGCGTCTCCGATCAGCATAACTCTTCTGGCGGTCCTGCGCCTCTGACATCCTCCGTCTAATAGTACGGACCAACTCTGCATCCTGCTGAACTCTATGAGGTCCCAACAACTGGGCCTCTCTAACCTCATCCCAGAGGATGGGTGTCCGAAAAGGTCTACCATACAACGCCTCAAACGGTGCCATCTGGATAGCCGAATGAAAGCTGTTGTTGTAGGTAAACTCTACTAACGGCAGATGGTCCTCCCAACTGCCTCCGAAATCCATAACACATGACCTCAGTAGATCCTCTAAAGTCTGAATGGTCCGCTCTGACTGTCCATCTGTCTGTGGATGGAAGGCCGTACTGAAACGGAGCTGTGTGCCCAAGGCCTGCTGTAGACTCTGCTAGAAACGTGACGTGAACCATGGATCTCTATCCGAAATGATACTCAACGGAACACCATGTAGTCTGATAATCTCCTGACAATACAGATCTGCCAATCGGTCCAGGGAATCAGTCCTCCGGATTGCTAAGAAGTGCACGGATTTGGTTAATCGATCAACGATTACCCAAATCACGTCATGGCCTCGTCGTGTCCTCGGCAATCCCACTACAAAATCCATAGTGATATGTTCCCATTTCCACTCAGGAATAGGAATCCGCTGAAGTAACCCGACAGGTCTCTGGTGCTCAGCCTTCACCTGCTGACAGACAAGACATCTAGCTACAAAATCTACGATGTCTTTCTTCATACCGTTCTACTAGTAGGAACGCCTCAAGTCTCGATACATACGGGGTCTCGCCTGGATGGATCGCAAATCGAGAGCGGTGTGCCTCCTGAAGCAGCTCCTGTAAGACTGGATAAGACTGAGGTACGCATAATCTGCCACGGAAGTATATAATACCCGCCTCGTCTCGTGTAAACTCGGTCTGCTGCCCGGAAGCTATCTGACTGCCAATAAACTGCAAATGCTGATCACTGGCCTGTGCCTCTCGGATCCTCGTCCTGATCTACGACTGAGCAATCATGGTAACCAGAATACCCTGCTCTATAGATCCCTACTCCTCAAGGTCTAACTCGGAGAAACCCTGAACCAAGTCTGTAACTGAAACTCGGTGGCAAGCCAAAGTCCCTCTGGACTTCCTGCTGAGTGCATCTGCAACCACATTAGCTTTCCCCGGGTGATAGCTAATGGTACAATCATAGTCCTTCAAGAACTCCATCCATCTCCTCTGTCGGAGATTAAGCTCCTTCTGAGTAAAAATGTATTTGAGACTCTTATGATCAGTGAGAATCTCAAATGTAATGTCGTACAGATGATGACGCCAAATCTTCAGAGCATATATGATGGCGGCTAACTACAGGTCATGAACTGGGTAGTTCTTCTCATGCTCCTTCAGCTGACGGGAAGCATAAGAGACTACTCTGCCGTGCTGCATCAGAACAGCGCCCAAACCCTAAAGAGACGCGTCAGTGTAGAGTACAAATCCGTCCTCTCCAGAAGGTAAAACCAAAACTGGAGCCGACACTAATCTCCGCTTCAGCTCCTGAAAGCTGGTCTCATAATCCTCGGACCACATGAACTTCACGCCTTTCCTGGTAAGGCGTGTCAGTGAGAAACCCTCGACAAAACGTCGGTAATATCCCGCCAATCCCAGAAAACTGCGGATCTCCTGAACTGACTTCGGCTGCTCCCAACCGGTGACAGCCTCGTTCTTCTGAGGATCAACTGAAATACCTCTGCTAGAAACCACATGTCCCAGAAAACCGACTGAGGATAACCAGAATGCACACTTGCTGAACTTCGCGTACAGTTGATGTCGTCTAAGAGTCTCCAAGACTATACAAAGATGTTGTGCATGCTCCTCCTCGGAATGCGAGTAGACCAATATGTCATCAATGAAAATGATAACAAACTAATCCAGATACTCCAGAAAAATGTGGTTCATCAAGTCCATAAACACTGCTGGAGCATTGGTAAGCCCAAATGGCATTACCAAAAACTCATAATGACCGTATCTCGTACGGAAAGTTGTCTTCTGGATATCTGAGTCTCTGACCCTCAACTGATGATATCCGGATTACAGATCAATCTTAGAATACACTGATGTACCTCTGAGCTGATCAAACAAATCCTTGATCCGTGGTAAAGGATATTTATTTCTGACGGTCACTGCATTCAACTGTCTGTAGTCAATACATAACCTCATAGTGCCGTCCTTTTTTTTGACAAATAATACCGGAGAACCCCATGGAGAAACACTAGGGCGAATAAATCCCCTATCTAAAAGCTCCTGGAGTTGAACCTTCAGCTCGTTCAACTCTTTTGGTGTCATACGATAAGGAGCTTTCGATGTCGGTGCGGTCCCCGGAATCAGCTCAATAGCGAACTCGACTTGCCTTCTGGGAGGCAGACCTGGTAGCTCCTCTAGAAATACATCTGGGTACTCCCGGACTACAGGAATGTCGGAGAGCTGCGAACTACTGCTGTCCTCAGTACTAATCAAAGATAACAGAAAACCCTGACACCATGTGACAGCAGCTTCTGAGCCTGAATCGCCGAAATGATCGATATGCCGTCATCTCTGATGCTAGTGAAATCCCACGAGGGTTGGTTCGGAGGCCAGAATGTGACAACCCTCGTCTGGCAATCAACTGTGGCATGATATGCTAACAAACAGTCCATGCCAAGTATAATATCAAAATCGACCATTTCCAATACTAAAAGATCCACCGTAAGTATTAGGTTGCAAAAATCTAACGGGCAACCTCTGACCTCCTGGGTGACGTCTAAAGTATCACCGGACGGTTGGGAGACGGTCAATCGCTGCAGTCTAAAAGTAGGTAATCTACCAATCTCCCGCATAAAGTTACAGGATATAAAAGAATGCGAGCTACCAGTATCAATCAATATACAAGCGGAAAATGCATAAATGGAAATCGTACCGCGGAAAACGGATCCGTCGGCTCGTTGCACATCCTCTTTGGTGACCGTATTAATACGGAAATCATAACTAGTAAGATCTAACAATATAAATGTATTGAAATCTGAGTAAGCATTCTATACATCTTTATCATATAGGTTTACTAGTTTTAAATCACTTTTCCTCTATTAAGGAATAAATTACAGTAGAGTTAATTAGTTAACCAACTAACATGTTAGCAAGAGTTTAATTTTATAGCTATTATTTATCAATTATATTAATAAATATGTCATTATTTTATTATCTGTTTATTATATATATATATTTTTTTTTCCCTATAGAAATTGCTTTTAACCATGATCTGAGTAGAAATATCAATACATACTTCAATAGGTGTTTATCTTGCACCACGATCAGTAGGAAAGAACACGCTGTTCACTTATTTCAAATATTTTGGCAATATGTGGTAGCGAACATCTCATATTCTACTTGTAAGCTTAATTCATAACTAAACATTCAACTCAAGTATAACTATGGCATTAAATACTATTTGTATGGTTATTAACTAAAATCAATATGATCGATAATATGGTCGGCTAGCAACACTACAGGTAAGAATTTGTCAATGACAACTCTTACAAATTATTCTCAAGTGGGATTAGAGTGCATCACGGCACCTCTCGTTTTATCATTCTCTATATGGCTATTGTTCAGTTCAGTATAACTAAAAGCAGTCTAAGTAAAGGTCCTAGGACCATATCCACCAACCATGTAGCACACATGGCAACAGATAGGAAGATTTAAAATCCAATACTTGTTATACAACAATGAATGACATAGTTATTTCCAAATGGTCATAATAGTGATGATATAGTTATTTCCTATATTTCCATCAACCTATTTCAGTATCTAAATTTATCTTCAATACCAAGTCTGTTATTGATGTCCAATCTCTGTTGTCCTTGTGCATGAAACAACCTATAGGTCAATTGAAACAAATCGTTGCACAATGAAGGACTATCACAGTTCTATGAGCTTGAAAGCTTCTAGAATTACCTTTTAAATAAGAAAATATATGGGCATTCCATAGAGGTTTCACATTACTAAACAAGTCAAGGAAGTGTAAGAGGTCGAAATATATAGCTACCTTTTTACCTATTTGCCGTCTGGAGATATTCCGTCGCTGTCCAGTCCCCAAATTGACCTCGGAATTCCGTACGAGAAAATCACCGGAAATCCATATAAATCCCAAACGAAAGTCCAAAACATATACGTAATGGAAAACCCGTGCAACCAAAATAACTACCCAGTTTGACTCGCAAACTAGGGCTAGCACAATATATCCAGAATACTAAAATCAGGTATCACACCCTGCTCTGATACCAATAAATTGGAATCAAATAAATCTCGGAAATCCTACACACGAAAATCAAACAAGTATCGCCAAACTTTAGCGCTCTGATACTATATAAATTGGTATCAGGTTATCCCAAATATCCAAAATACGAAAACAACAATCGTAAAACTTAAGCTCTGATACCAAATAAATTGTCACACCCTAGAGGAGTCCCTGTCTGAAGAAATTTTGACAGCATCTCCCCTGTACAGCGGACAATTTGAAACTTTCTACATCTCATATACCTCAGCCACATGCGGCTGGAATAATAACAGAAATAAAATATAACACACAGACATTCCACGCAATTTAATAGATAACAAACTGAAGCAGAAATAGGAGGACTCAAAAACAGCCCTACTCAACTACACTCGTAAAGCTCAAATCCGACAATAAGATCAACTTACCTCTTCTGCCGTCCAGGCAGGCATGTAGTAAAACATATCCAAACACTAAAACCATCGACACATACACTCATACCAGATCCATAGTATCAAAAATCCATAGTATCAAAACTAGAATAAGTCGTACATAGTCAAAACAATAAAACTAAAAGATCATCCAGCATTTTCGTGGTCTGCAGGGGACTAGCAATTGGAACTCTCTCCTGACAGCATCGACCTGAAAAATATCAACAATGTAGGCGGGGTGAGTCCAACGCTCAGCAGGTACAACTGATATACATAGTAAGGAATTAACATCTAGCACTAATCATGCGTACAGTCTCCTGACGAAGGATAAAGGTAAAGTAAACAGGAGAAAACCGTACTAATCAGGACCTGGGTATAAGGACAAACAGTCCGAGAGGTATAGAAATTCTGTATGCATGTCAATCATAGGCACCCAAACAATATGCAGCATATAAATGCAGCAAACACAAACACAAGCAATAAATGCATCATGCATATGATGCCAATGTCGTGGTCACCCCTGACGTCATTCAGCAAACTCACAACAAAAGTGGGACCGAGTGGGTAGGGCTGTGACGACCGTGCACTCTGCATCACTACTCCTGATGAGTGACCGAGAGGACGGGATGCTGTCGGAGTACACACATATTGCTACCCCAAATCATAAATGGGGGAGCGCAATGCTCTCATCTCCCGGTACACGATGACGGGGTGTGGTCCCTAACGTGCTACACGCTGCGTCACACTACCCATGAGCGGACCAACGGAGCACCGGAAGAGCAAACTGACGTGCTACCACGCTGCGTCATGCTATCCATAAGCGTCACAACAGAGCACCGAACAGTGATGAAACTGGCGATGTGCTCGACAATAATGGAGCAATCCTATCACACAGCATGCAATCATGCGAATGGTGCATGACACTAAGCATGGTAATATATTGAATCAATCTATATACATATATGATGTGCACCATAGCAAATAAATCATATCAAGGGTACACAGATCAGGTAAGGTATCAGATCTAGGTCCTGAACATGGTGAAACATGATATATCACTACCCCTATAAGCATGTATAAGCAGGTAAGGAATAGCATGAGATGCAAAACAAGCAATCAACCAAGCATGTAACAGGTATTGGGTAGTGATTAACCATAACAGATAAGAAACATAATCTTTGCTATTTATTAAATTCATTACTATGCATATTAAATGACATAAGTCAAAAGTACCCGCCTCCAATAGGAAAGGTCGTATCCAAAATAGATCCCTCGTCGAGACACCGTCTCGAGTCAAAGTCCTGTGATATCAAACAGATATTGTATTTAGCTATATAGCGAAATAAAAATCTCCAAACCTATTTAATAATCTTATCCTTTCTTCTTATTAACATCAATCACCTCTCAAAATAACCAAACTATCACATTTAAACACGTTCTAACACTAATTCCAATACCTTCATTAATCAAATGGAACCCAAACTCAGTAAAGATTATACCATCTACACCTTACCTAAATTCACAGCAGGGATCACTGATCCACTGAAGGTTTGTTGCTGGCAGCAAGGGTTGATTGCTGCTGGAAACCTAAGAAACCCATCGAACACCCCTTTCGGCTGAACTCCTTCTCTGAACAGAACAGGAAGAGTTCAAGAATCCAACTAGATATAGAACCAGATCCCTAATTAAACCAATCGTTCCATGTACAACCAACTTACCTTGTTGGCTCGGCAGTAAGGAACTAGGGCACGGAAGAGGCCGCAAAGCAGTGATAGGGCACAGTATTGGCGCAGGGGTGATCGAGAGTGAGGGGGTCTCGGAACAGATCTGGTGGCCAGCACTACTCTATGCGACGGCGGCTCTCGGCTCCCGGTGATCTAAGGCACGACATAGTGGTGGTAGCTGGCCCTAGGGCTCGGCTGGATCAGCGTCGGTGAAGGGGAGGGCACCAGAGAAGGGGGAAAGGAATTCGGGAGGCGACGGCAGCGATTATTGCGGCGCAAATTAGGGCAAGGAGAGAGCGCTGTGGTGGCAGCAGAGAAGAGGAGAAGAGGAGAAGGCTTCGAGTGTGCGGCTCGGGAGGAAGAAATAGAAGGAGGAGGAACTGCCGTGGCCGGCGGTTAGGGCTCGGGATCGGCGTCGGCCGCGTGGAGAAGAAGAGAGAACTGCGGAAAGAAAAGAAAATAAAAGAAAATAAAGAAAAGGAAATGTAAATATAAACATTTTCTCGCTTGAACGGGGTAACCCAAACAGCCTTTTTCCGGGCCCCGTTTTTGTCCCCGTTAACTCGTCCGTACGAGCTCCGAAAAATTCTCGAAAAATTTCTAAAAATTCCAGAAAATTCCCTTATCAATATTTGCCTATTTTCGGTATTTTATAGACATTAAGCAACAAAATTAAGTTAAAAAACAAGAAATAAAATGCAAGAAAGATAATAAAATGTAGAAATAGAAATATCATGCAAGGATGAGAAATAAGGCATAAAGAATAATGAATGAAAGAATAAGGGATAGATAGCAAGAATAAAACGTAATGAATAAAGAATTAAGAATGGAAGAATTAAAGAATTGTCTAGAGAAACTCTAATGTAAACTAACTAGATTTAAACACTCAGTGTCTGACAATGCCGCTAAAAACTTGATGTGTGTAACCGTAAACGCACGGTCGCCGTCAATTAATAAAATTTATAAGTCGATCCCACAAGGACTGAGGATTAAATGCTAATTTGATTTACACTTTAAATTAAGCTGGACAACAATTGATAATCATTTGTTTTGGGTTTTCAACTAAGATGTGAAAAATAATAGAAATGAAGATAATTGAGGAAGTCCTTGGTTCAGAAGATATTCTAGGCACTAGGTTTCATTGTAATGGTGAATGATGTGCTATGAATTCACCCTTTCCTAATTTTCCAATTGTATGTTTGTAGGATAGTCCAAATTAGTATCGAATACCATCCCATGATGGTGTATCAGAGTATTCCCCTGTCAGTAACCAGGTATGTCATCAAGTGATGAAGTATCTTAGAGAGTCTGGATTTTCAATAGAGTACCTCCTCTCACAAGGCCTCCTCCGAGTGTACGTCTCTAGATTACGTAGATCACTTGTATAGCATATGATTAGAGGAAGCCCATTAGGTCAAGTAATAGACTTATCCATACATAGAATTGTTCTCCCTTAGGAGGTTACATTCCATATAGAAGGATAGTTACCTTAGATACTGAACGTTGAACAGGTATCCTAAGGTCATGTCGAGCTATATCAGAACATACACTAAAAAGAGGCAACAACTTATGTATCAATTTAATGAAAATTCAAGTTCACACCCAGACATAGACACACAGCAATGTATCTAACTCAGAAATTAGATCTATGTATATAGAAATGTAATCTAGATAGATAAATTCATGTTCATAAGGAAAGCCTAATTGCTAGCATTTAATCAAACAGAACAAGTATTATACAAGCTTCATCAAACAAGGAAATTGATATTTCAATAGAGTTTACAGCATCCACACATTATAATTACTTCATATATCCTAGAACAATAAAAATCTAATCCATAATTGGAAGATCTATAATCCAAGGACTCAAATTCATAAGAATTTCAAGAACCTAAAGAAGGGAATGAAACTTATCCTTGATGTTGAGTGAAGCCCTTAGATGAAGATCTTGGAGTGCCAATGAGGATGGAGTAATAGGACGGCCTTGGATCGCCTAGATGACGCCTTCGAGTGTAAGGATTTGACCTCTATCGCCCATTCTTGCCTTGGATCCTCCTCCTCTTTGAAGGAGATAAAGTGATCCTTATATAGAGGTGAGGCATGGGGTGGTCGTGGCTGGAGGCACAGCCAACCCACTCCCTGTGCATCTGGCCATGCCATTTGGCATAGCCAAAGCCAAATTGGCTTTGGTTCTGGGCACCAAGTCATGCCATATGGCAAGGCCAATGCTATCTTTGGTATCTGGCCATGCTAAATAACACTGCTAAAACAAAGACTGCTCTGTTTTCTCTATCTGGGTAGTGTAATTTAGCCATGCTATTCCATTTCTTCTCTGGAGATCTATTCCATTTCTTCTCTGGAGATCGGCATGGGAAGGCTCTTGGCCATGCTCTAAGGCATGGCCATGTCTTCACTTGTGCTGGGTTTGCTTCCTGGTCGTGCTATTTAACATGGCATGCATCCTTTCTTGTTCCTTGGTCGTGCCTTTTGGCACGACCAACTCCTGGAGCTTCTCCTGGTCATGCCTCAAGGCATGGCCAGGTCTAATTTGTTTCTGAAATGGTTGTTGCTTGTGCTCCTTGACTTGGGCACTCCACTCCTTCGCTTCCCTCACCACGGGGAAGACATGGCTAGGTCGGAGTTTTTTTTCATGTTATCTCCTTTTGCTTATTCTGAATTCTTTACCTCTCCAAACTGTTCCTGAAAATGAAAATAAACATCAAGCATATCTCTGAATATGAAATAGTAATTATGCTAAAATATGGTAGAAAAAGGGTGCAGAGTACATAGATCATAAACATGAAATATAAGTAGATGTGCGTCAAATAGTGTAAAATAACATAAAAAATCTACGCACATCATGCCAAGAAAACTTTGTCGAAGGTATGTCTAGGCTGAATCATGTGTATTCTACCTGGTGCATTAGACTTAGTGGATCTGGCCAAAGCTACCCCTGTCAAATATGAGTTAGTTAGACCAAAACCTAGTATTAAGTTTTCTGGGAAGGAATATTTTGGGAAGTATTCAGGAATTGGTCCACCATTGATACATAAGAAGGTCATATGCCTCACCATTAACTGAAAACTTACCCTTAGGAAGCTTTCTTGATTAACCCAAGGCTAAATTTAATTCTAACATGGGTTAAACAATCTTTTTGATAAATTTTTAATAACTCAAATCAATTAAAATAATATAAACTTTAAGCAAACAATCACATTGTTTAATTAAATCTAAAACTAATTAATTAACCAAAAGTCTAAATCTTAAATTTAAAACCCAACTAAAAGGTTAATTCATAATGAATCAATAAATAATATATTAAAACTAAATAACAATTTAATAAAAAAAATTAATTCAAAATTAATAAATATTTTTTAATACCTAACAAATTAAACCTAATTTAAATTAAAAATTAAAATTAAAAAAAACTTAAATCAAAATTATATAAAGCTTATTCAAAATTAATTCAAACTTAATCCATAATTAATTAAAACTTAAATAAAAATTAAATAAAATGTAATTCAAAATTAATTCAAACTTAATCTATAATTAATTAAAACTTGAATCAAAATTAAATAAAACTTAATTCAAACTTAATCCAAAATTAATTAAAACCTAAATCAAAATTAATTCAAAATTAATCAATAATTAATTAAAAATTAAATTAAAATTAAATAAAACTTATTTCAAAATTAATACAAACTTTATTCAAAATTAACTAAAACTTAATTCAAAACTAATTTAACACCAAAATAAAAAACTTATTAAAAATTAATTAAAAAAAAATTAAAACTTAAAAAGTAAAATTTAAACTTAATAAAAACTAGTTAAAAATTAAAAATTATTAATTCAAAATTAAACTGACACTTAATTATCTTAAAATTAAACTTAAAATTTAAAATACTTATTTCTCAAACTTTGGTCTAACTCCTACGTTATATGTAGGAACGCAAAGTTTTAGACAAATTGATTCTAGACAGTGGCTGCTCCAGACATGTGACTGGGGATCAACACAAATTCATAAATATAAAGTTCAAAAACCTACAATTAGTTACCTTTGAAATAATGACAAATTAAAGGTAATTGGTACAGGAGAAATTCAATTACAATCAAATATATCAATTAAGAAAGTATTACTTGTTGAATATTTTCATTATAACTTGCTTAGTATAAGTCAATTATGTGACTCTAGATTTAATGTAAAATTTTTATTTTCCGAATGCCTAATAAGTTACACTAAATCATCAAACATATTCTTGAAAGGATTTAGAGATAACAATATTTACTCTATAAATCTACCAAAAACCTCACCCAAATGTCTTTTGATACAATAGGAAGAAACATGGTTGTGGCATAGGAGATTAGCTCACACCCATGTTAGAAATTTACTAAAATTATACAAAAATAGTTTTGTTAGAGGTCTACCTAAATTAGGAATTTATAAAAATAAAAACTATAATCCTTGTCAACAAGGAAAATAAATTAAATCAACACATAAACTAACTAACCAAAATAGAACAAATAAAATACTTGAATTATTACACTTAGACTTAATTGACTCCCATGGAGTTAAATCATTAAATGGAAGCCTTTACTGCATAGTTATAATAGATGATTACTCCAAATATACTTGGGTAAAATTCTTAACTTATAAAAATAAATTTTTTGAAATATTTACTAATTTCTATAAACAAATAGGAAATGAAAAAGATATCAAAATTAAGAAAATTAGAAGTGATAATAATGGTGAGTTTAAAAATCAAAATTTTACAAGCTTATATCTAGAAAATGGTTACCATCATGAATATTGATGCTTCAAAATCCCACAACAAAATGGACTAGTATAACGTAAAAAGAACCTTACAAGAAGCTACAAGAACAATGCTAAATGAATATAATTTATCTAAATATTTTTGGACTGAAGTCATTAATTTAGCTTGTTACATCCAAAATAGAATTATAATAAATAAATTTCTAAATAAAACATCATATAAAATTTATTTTAATAAAATCCCAAACATAAAATACTTAAAAGTATTTGTGTAAAATATGACATCCAAATAATAATTAAATAATAAATTTATTTGACAAATAATCTTATTGAATTTTCTAGGAATTTTTAGAAATTTTCTAGGATTTAATTGAAGCTCGTATGAGGTAGTTTGCGTGGATGAAATAATAGGCATGAGAAAAGCCTATTTGGAAATACCCAAATATGGGAGTTGATTAAGGAAGTAATCTAGACTTTAATAAAGGAAAACCTAAGTTCTTTTATTTATTTCCTTTTCTTATTTTTATTTTTCCTATTTCTTTTCCTCGAGCCCGATCCTTTCCTCGTCGTTCCCTCTTCATTGAGCTCGCGACGTCGTGCCCTAGCCAACTCGCACCGCCCGAACTTCTCTCCTTGTCTCGATTCTCTCCTCTCACCGCCGCATATCGCATCCTCTCGATCCCCTCTACCTCTTGCAGTGGTGTTTCCATCTGGTCTTCGTCAATGACCAAAGGAGTAGCTGCCGGCGCCTCTGCGTACCCGAAGCAGCTATCCACTCCGGTCGTCGGCTCGTCGCGCCATCAATTTACCGTCGGTTGGCATATCTCCTCCCTCTCTATCCAAGCCATCCCACCCAGGTGAGTTATCGGCCAAGGGCAGGGGTCTTGATCTAGCCATCGATCCACCCGATCACCACAAGCGCCGATTGAATGATGGTTGCCGCCGTCACCAGGAGGGGCAAACAACGCAAGAGAGGTCTAGCTGCTACCCTCCCTCAGCTTGGCTTCCCAAATTTGAGCGATGAATCCTTGGATTCCCTACCTTTGTCGTGTTGTTCCTATCACCGGAGTTGTACCACAACCATTGTCCCAGCACATAGTCGCAACCGGCATTGCTACTGGCTCACCATCGCTGCACTTCTTTTCGATCACTCACCTTGCCATCACAGATGTGTGGCTAAGGTTGGTTGTGACTTGGATGTTTTTGTCAACATTATTTTTGTGTTGATGTATTGCTTACTTGGTCATAACAGTGGTGCAGATCATATGTTTGATGAAATGCCTAATTCCTCTTGATGTCGTTGTTCGTGTCGTCAATGCTATCATCGGCCACCATCTTTCGTGAGTAGTTGTTGGATTAATGAACAACCCTAGAGAAGAAGAGGGAGCCATAGGTAATAAATTACTTGATCTAAATTTGGTTGATCTGCATTAGATATTCAGATGTGATATGTTGATTAGAGGTTGGTTAGCAATTGATTTGGATTATTATTCGTATGTTTTATTAGGAGGGACAGTGATTTCATCTTCTCTGGCAGAGAGTTATAGCAGCTATGGTCATTAGCTGAGCCATCAATTCTGGTGAGTGGGTAGCATTGATTTATGTGTAGTTTAATCTATTGGATTGTGGACTTAGTTAGTTGGAGTGAGTATTTATGCTTGGAATTGATTAGTCTAGAGGATGAATAATTTAGTCATGGATTAGTTTATTTGAATTGAGCTACATATTGGGTTATGGGATGATAATAGTTTATGGATTCTTAATCAGATTGTTGTTAAGGTGGCTATTTGGTTCATGATGGATTTAGCTAACTAGTTCATATTTGACTTAATATATTATGCATGATGTGATTTACAGGACGTTGATTCGAGATAGCATCTCGGTATGGGATTATTTAGCATGATCTTCAGATAAAGGTGGGTACTTCTTGGTTTATCTATTTAGTACATTGATCTTAGTGCATGAGCTAAAAAATTTAGATAGTTACTGTGTTCATCTTGACTCCACTCGTATTTTTCTTATGATTGAAGCTTATCCACTTGATCTTTGAGCTACTCATTTCTGTATCTATACAGTCTCTCGTTGCTATCTATGATATTTAGAAAATACCATATACCTGATATTAGATATTAGATACTGGATACCATATACTAGGTAGTAGATATTGGATATATGGATACTGGATACCATGTTTTCTTGTTTTGGATGTTGTATGTTGACATACCTTACTGAGCATGCTGGCTTCATGTAGCATACCTATTTTCTGTTTATATATATATGATGACTGCTGCATTTTATGCATCATGTCATTACATGCATGCCGGCGACCATGTCTCCCTTGTGGTTGGGAGGGTCGTTGGCTAGGGCCACACGCTCGACTACTCATGGGTAGTGGTAGCTGGAGCATGGCGCTTGTCCTGTCATGCACTCACTCGGTCACTCATGGGTAGTGGCAGCTGGAGTTGTGAGCAGCAGGGACCCTATTACTACGTAGCTAGATAGCTACTATGTAAACTGTCCACTCGATCATTTGAGAGTAGTGGCGGCTGGAGTGTCATACAGTTGTCATCGATCCGGCCTCTCGACTATACAGGGGGCATGGTGCAGAGGGGTGGGCGGGGTGGCCATCCATGCATACGTTGTTATTATTATACTTGTTGATGTTGTTGCTTACTTATGTTGCTATTGCTTACTTATGCTGTTGTTGCTTACTTATGTTGATATGCTTACATAAGTTGAGATATATACCTGAGGTATGGGTTTAGACACTGGTTTGCTTATTGGTAATATGTATATACCTTACATGTTACCCATGTAGTTATGAGCAGTACTGTAGCAGGTCTTTGCTACACCTGACCGTCTATTACTAGCCTAGGATATGGTTTCAGGTATGGACACTTATTAGGATATCACAGTATCTGCTATATTCCTTACGAGACTGTATACCTTTGTATCTCTAGTTCTTTACTATTCTCATGCACTATCTGTCTATTACCCACTGAGTTTGAGTACTCACCACCCCGTAAAATAGTTTATTTCTCCAGGTAGTAGGTAAAGGATTTATGGAGTCGCCTAGAGATCCTGTCCGCCAATTCCATGTCACACCGAGCTTCCCGTACCGTTAGTGCTTCTATACGCTTTATTGGTTTTGTACTTGTTCATGTATTTGTATCTTTTATATGGAGCTTTGTTTTGTGGTATCTTGTATATGTTTTGGTGATGATGTGTCAAGTTGAGTCGGCTCGTAGTTAGTTGTTTTGTTCGCTTCATGTTCATTATTTTATGGTTTCCACTGTTCTATATTTTAGCCATGTGGACTACATTATTAACTGCGTGGTTGTATGTATATTCCAGCTGTATGTGGCTGATGTATTTCGTATGTATGCATCCCTCAGATTGTCACCGGTATAGGGGAGATGCTGCCGAAACTTTTCAATAGGGACTCCTCTGTGGGTGTGACAATTTGGATGCAATGTACACAACTTAACCTCCTTAAGAAAACTCAACAAAAGGAACTTTCCTTGGATATTCATCTACAAGTAGAGTGTATAGGGTTTATAGCAAATCCACTCTAAAAATTGAAGAAACAACAAATATCATTTTTTTAATGAAAATATTAATAACAATTTAAATAATAAAATAATTAATCTTTAGAAAACCAATAATCAATCTAATTCAACAAATCAAGAAGAAGAAGAAGAACTAACACAAAATGAACAAATAGTAAAAACCAACCCAAGAACAATACATCTAAACCTTGATCATCCAATTGAACAAATAATAGGAAATCCTAAGTTAAGAGTTTAAACCTGATCAACCTTTAGGAACTTAAGCCAAATAGCTCTAATATCTAAAATTGAACCCAAAACCATAAACGATACATTGTTTAAACCTGACTGAGTAATTACAATGCAAGAAGAGTTGGGTCAATTTGAAAGAAATCAAGTTTAGGATCTAATACCTCCACCAAAATTTAAGTCAATTATTGACACTAAGTGGGTCTTTAGGAGTAAATTAGACGACAAAGGAGAAATCATTAGGAACAAAGCCGGACTAGTTGCCAAAGGGTTTAGTCAAGTAGAAGGACTCGACTACGATGAGACTCATGCCCTGGTAGCTGTTGGGTTTTTCGGGCCGCGAAAACCGCTTTTCGCGTCGCGGAAACCCCGAATCACCAAAAGCCGTAGAATCCGTGCAAGGAAAAATTTCAAAACTACGAGTACGAGTTAAATACTACGATCTACAGTAGATCTACAAAGGAAAACACTTTATACCTTTGATATGATGCCCTTCGCGTTCCCGCTCGTCCAAATGATGCCGGATCTCAAGACCGTCAAGCGCCGGTCCTCTAGAAGTATCCACACGGACACACTAGATGGAGATGACCAAAAACCAAGGTGTGCTAGCACTTATGTGGTTCGGCCAAGGGAGGAGGAGAGGGAGAGGGAGAGCTTGAGAGGTAGAGCACAAGGAAGAAGAAAGAGTTACACCACTTCAATGGGAAAAATGAATTCACACCCAAAAACCAAGTGGCCGGCCACTTGCAAAAACTCACAAATTAATTGCATTAATTGCAATTAATATGAAACCATTAAGAGAGTGGCTTTGTAACTTCCATGAGGTGGCACCCATGATGATGTGGAACATCATTATTGGTCCACCTAATGCCAACTCACCAATGAGGTGGCAAAAGGTCAAGTCAAAATTGACCTTTGGTCTTCCTTCTCAAGTCAAGTCAAACTTGACTCAATCTCTACCATGGTGGATCTAATCCAACCATTTGATTCGAGCCAACTTAATATAATGAATCTAATTCATTAAATTGAATTGATTCAATGAGTCAAAATCTAAATTAGACTCATTTAACACATGAATCAACTTGAGTCGAACTCAAGTTAGCCCAATTAGGATTACTCTTAATCCAATTTGATTCATCAAATGAATCTAATCCTCTTGGTTCATCATATGAACCTAATCTCCACCTAATTGTCCTAAGTGTGTGACGCTATAGGTTCTTGTAACGTTGGCAATGCCCTAAACCCATTTAGGAGCATAAGTAATGAGCGGTATCTAGCAACACATCATTACTACCCAAGTTACAAGAATGTCGAGATCCGACATCACCTTGTGACTACCAATTGTGACTACTCACAAAATAATGACAAGTGTCCTTCTATCCTAGACATCTAGATTGATCAATGTGAGGCATAGACCGTGTCATCCTCTAATCAATCTAAATCTTGAACTCCAAGTAGACTCACTCGATCAAATGAGCTCAACATCTAATGTTGACTCATTTGGGCATGGCCATGCACTTAGTGGTCTCACTCTATCAAGAATATCGATGTCGCTCCCGTCATATGGGAGGGATAGATCCCATCTACATCACTCACATCCCTCTACATAATTCGTTATATACCCAGTAATCGCCTTTATAGTCCACCCAGTTACGGGTGACGTTTGACGAAACTAAAATACATAACTCCTTATGTAGGGATCCATGGTGATTTCAGGTCTAAGGACTAATAGTCATACTAATAGCCACATGAGAAAGTATATGACACTCATATAACGATCCATGATACTTTCTCATGGCGGGTCATTCAGTATACATTCTCTAATGCATACCCATGTGTCAGCTTGATATCTCTATATCCATAACTTGTGAGATCAAGTCATCGAGCTGGCCTACATGCTAGTCTTATTGTATTAACATTGTCCCTGAATGTTAATACTCGACTAGGAATGATTTAGAGTAGTACTCCCTATATCATCTCACTATCGATTCAACTAATCGATTGATATAGGTATGAACCTTCTACTCAAGGACGCTATTATACTTAGTCTATTTGGCACTAATATAAATAAGTATAATAACCAAACAAAAGCCTTTATTAATATACAAGAATATGATATACATGAGTCCATACAATCATCAAATGATTGGCTCTAGGGCTCTAACTAACAATCTCCCACTAGCACTAGTGCCAATCAGTATAGGCTATAAGGCCTAAAGACCTAGTGTGACCATCATGCTTCCTCTGAGCCAAAGCCTTGGTCCAGGGATCTGCGATGTTAGCCTCTGTCGGTAATCTACAAATCTTCACATCTCCTCTATCGATAATCTCTCGAATGAGATGAAAGCGTCGTAGTATGTGCTTGGTCCGCTGGTGTGAGCGAGGTTCCTTCGCCTGTGCTATAGCTCCATTGTTGTCACAATAGAGCTCAACTGGGTCAGCGATGCTAGGAACCACCACAAGTTCAGTGATGAACTTGCGGATCCAAACTGCCTCCTTTGCTGCCTCTGATGCAGCAATATACTCGGCTTCTGTTGTAGAATCAGCTACTGTATCCTGCTTCGAACTCTTCCAGCTGACAGCACCACCATTAATGCAAAATACGAACCCTGACTGCGATCGGTAATCATCCTGATCGGTCTGAAAGCTGGCATCACTGTAACCCTTTACAGTTAGCTCATCATTGCCTCCATATATCAAGAAATATTCTTTAGTCCTTCGTAAGTACTTAAGAATATTCTTGACCGCTATCCAATGACTTTTATCGGATCAGGTATCTGCTCGTCATGCTCATAGCATACGAGACATCAGGTCGATACACATGGCGTACATGATCGATCCTATGGCCGAGGCATAAGGATCTGATCCATGCGGTCTCTCCTCTCTAGAAGAGGGACCTTGAGTCTTGAAAGACTCACGCCATGTGACATCGGCAGAAATCCTTGGAGTTCCGCATGGCAAACCGAAGGAGTACCTTGTCAATATATGTACTCGACTTAGGCCAAGCAATCTCTTAGATCTATCTCTATAGATCTGTATCCCTAGAATGCGGGATGCCTCACCTAAGTCCTTCATTGAGAAGCAACTCCCTAGCCAGGTCTTGACAGACTGAAGCATAGGGATGTCCTTCCCAATGAGTAGTATGTCATCCACATATAATATGAGGAAGACAACTATGTCCCCTACAACCTTCTTGTAGACACAAGGCTCATCTTCGTTCTTGATGAAACTAAACTGTTTGATCGCATCATCAAATCGAAGATTCCAGCTCCGAGAAGCTTGCTTTAGTCCATAAATGGACCTATGCAGCTTGCATACTCTGCTAGTATGCTGTGGATCTACAAAACCCTCAGGTTGTGTCATGTACACATCCTCGAGTAGGTTTCCATTCAGAAACGCAGTTTTGACATCCATCTGCCATATCTCATAGTCATGGTAGGCTGCAATAGCAAGCATGATCCGAATGGACTTAAACATCGCCACTGGAGAAAAGGTTTCATCATAGTCAATACCATGAATCTGCTTGAAACCTTTAGCTACCAAGAGACCCTTATAGATAAGTCCATCCATGTCAGTCTTTCTCTTAAAGACCCACTTGCACCCAATGGGTTTTACCCCTTCAGGTGGATCAACCAAAGTCCATACTTGGTTGGTGTACATGGATTCTATCTCGGATCTCATGGCTTCTAGCCATTTCTCAGAATCTGGTCTCATCACAGCTTCTTGATAGGTGGTAGGCTCATCCTCTATGAGCACAATGTCATCATGGTCAGACAAGAGAAATGAGTATCTCTCAGGCTGACGACGTACCCTATCAGACCTGCGAAGAGGTATGTCTACATGAACCGGTTGTTGTTCCTCAACTCCTTGTGGAACAACATCATCCACAACACTTTGTGGTTCCAGTTCAATTTCCATCATGGCATTAGTGCTATTGTTCGCATCTTAAACTTCTTCAAGATCGAACGCGCTCCCACTAGTCTTTCTAGAAACAAAGTCCCTTTCTAGAAAGACCCCAGTCTTTGCCACAACTACCTTGTGCTGACTGGGAATGTAGAAGTAATATCCCTTAGTTTCCTTGGGATATTCGATGAAATAGCACTTGTCAGATTTGGGTCCTAATTTGTCTGAGACTTGACGTCGTACGTAAGCCTCACAACCCCAAATTCTCATAAAAGACACTTGGGCATCTCTCCCAGTCCATATCCTATATGGTGTCTTTATCACGGCCTTTGATGGAACTCGGTTGAGTATGAAAACTGCCGTGTCTAGAGCATATCCCCATAGATATGTCGGAAGATCTGTGTGACTCATCATAGATCGTACCATATCTAATAAGGTACGATTCCTCCTTTCGGATACACCATTCCATTGTGGTGTTCCAGGAGGAGTGAGTTGAGATAAAATCCCACACTCAGCTAAGTAGTCACGAAACTCATGGCTTAAGTATTCACCACCTCGATCTGATCGAAGTACCTTAATACTCTTGCCAAGCTGGTTCTGTACTTCATTCTTGAATTCTTTGAACTTTTCAAAGGATTGCACTTATGTGTCATCAAGTACACATAACCGTATCTCATGACAGGAAATGTGATGAAGTATCTATGATCGCATCTAGCAGCAACATTGAAAGGGCCACATACATCACTATGTATGAGTCCTAACAAATCAGTTGCTCTCTCGCTATGCCCACTAAAGGCGTCTTGGTCATCTTGCCTCGTAGGCATGACTCGTATATCTCATATGATTCAAAATCAAATGAGTCCAGCAAACCATCCTTATGGAGCTGGGATAAGCGCTTGTCATTTATATGACCTAAGCGACAGTGCCAGAGGTAGGTTTGGTTCATGTCATTTGACTTGAACCTCTTGGTACTAATGTTATAGATAGGGCTCTCAAGGTCTAGAATATAGAGTCCGTTTATTAGTGGTGCACTACAATAGAACATATCTTTTAAATAAATAGAACAACATTTGTCTTTTATTATAAAAGAGTATCCTTTCTTGTCTAAACAAGAAACTGAAACTATGTTCTTAGTAAGAGCAGGCACATAACAACAATCATCTAAATCTAGTACAAGCCCAGAGGGCAGAGATAGCTGATAAGTTCCTACAGCAACAGCAGCAACCCGTGCTCCATTGCCTACTCGTAGGTCCACCTCGCCCTTTGCCAATGCTCTGCTATTTCTCAGCGCCTGCACATCAGTACAAATGTGAGAAGCACATCCAGTATCTAATACCCATGATGTAGAAATAGATAGATTGACTTCTATAACATATATACCTGAAGTGGAAGTCTCACTTCGCTTCTTCTTAAGATCTTCCAAGTATACCTTGCAGTTCCTCTTCCAGTGCCCGGTCTGACCGCAGTGGAAGCAGGTAGCATCCTTGGCGACCCCTCCTTTAGGCTTCAGTGCCTTGCCTTTGCCCTTGGCTTGGGACTTTCCTTTGCCTTTGGGCTTGCCTTTGCCCTTATGCTTCTGGACCATCAGAATGGGCTTAACCTTCTTAAGGTTAATCTCAGCAGTTCGTAACATACTAAGGAGCTCGGGCAGTGGCTTGTCAATCTCGTTCATGTTATAGTTCAGAATGAATTGACTATAGCTATCCGGCAAGGATTGCAAGATTAAGTCAGTGGCCAGGCCAAGTGGGAACCCCAGTCTTTGTAGGTTCTCTATGTACCCAATCATCTTGAGTACATAAGGACCTACAGGAGCCCCGTCTGACATCTTGCACTGAAACAGTGCCTTCGAGATCTCAAATCTCTCATGCCTCGCTTGTCCCTGATATAGTTGGCGAAGATGCTCAACCATATCGTAAGCGCCCATCAACTCGTGTTGCTTCTGAAGCTCAGAGTTCATGGTCGCGAGCATTAGACAGGACACATCTAATGCGTCGTCTTGATGCTTCTTGTAAGCATCTTTGTCGGCTCGCGGGGCATTGGCAGGAGGAGCCTCCAGAATGGGCTGCTCCAGAACGTACAGCTTACACTCCTGGGTGAGAACTATTCTCAAGTTCCTGTACCAGTCCAGGAAATTTGCTCCGTTGAACTTGTCCTTCTCAAGGACAGATCGCAGGGAGAAGGAATTCGTGTTCGACGTCATGGTTATCTACAACAGAAAATTTGCAGAAATAAATATCATATTCTTTAAAAATCATTTAATTAGGCCTTTAATTAAACGATGCTGCCACTGAATTCTATAATTCTTGTGGGACAAGATCCACATCATACTAACCCTTGAGTTAGCTTTGGCTAATACGCCCAAGGCTTAGTATGATCGGTAGGTAACGATTACCAATTACATCTCTATGCAACTCTTGTTTATAGAATAAAATCCGTATTTATATTAAAACTCGAGTTAGCTTTGGCTAATACGCCCGAGAATTAATATAAACGTGATTTTGTCCTACCTTTCCAACCTTTGGAAGAATGCCTATAGTTGACTCGATCCAACCGAGTAACTAGGAATACTCAATCTAATTGAGTTTGTTATTCACCCATGCGTTGATAGGCGGGACCAAGATTGTCCCTCCGTACCCTACCAAGATAATATGTATTGCTCTGCTTTGGCAGATTCAACAATACATGTGATCGAGGTAGTGATAGGTATCACGGCACGGTTAGGCATTTTAGAGTTGGTTCGATCTAGATCTAATCTAATCGAGAAGAATGCATCTTGTGCATGACTTAGATCTAATCTAATCGCAAGGGTGCATCATGTGCACGACTTAGATCTAATCTAATCGTTAAGGCACTAATTAATTAATTAATTATTAAACATGCATCAAATACATAATAATTAATTAATTAATCTATTTGTGATTTAGTCATGGCCTACTACGATCTTCTCAAGCCAATGAGAAGATCGATTGGTCAACCTAGGGTCAACAGCCTTCTCCAAGCGCCTCCTTTGACCACCTTGTGTTGCTCGTGCCCGCCTCGAAACTCCGTGTGGACCCTCCACCGCTCCAATTTGTACATTACAATTTGAAACTCGAGTTAAATTCGAGTCTAAATCTAATTTACAACAAGAAAATAAGACGAGGCACGACGCGCAGGTCGCGAATAATAAAATAAATACAACACTCGATAACACATAACGGCACGCAGGCCGTATTATGAATTACAACACAACCAATCATATTGGGCTTTGGGCCATGACTATCACAAATTAATATATATAATTCAAAATTATATATTTTCATAATTTTCTATAATTTTAAAATTAATTTTTACAATTTTTACAAGTAAAATTTCCCGCCGGTCCCGTTTAGCGGTTTCGGGCGCAATCGCGGAACGGATCCCCTTGCGGGGCCCAGGGGCAGCGCCCCTACCCGCGATCTAACCATCGCGAGGGTTCCTTTGCGATCCAACAGCGCCTAAACCCGCTGTCCCAAAACGATTTGGGCCGAGACATTGCCGTTTCGGAAAAATCTTCCTGGCGGGTTCGTTTTTAGCGATTTCGGGTGCAATCGCGGAGCAAATCCCCTTGCGGGGTTAGGGGCAGTACCCCTACCCACGATCTAACCATCGTGAGTTGCTCCTTTGCGATCTAATGGCACCCGAGCCAGCTGTCCCAAACGGATTTGGGGTAAAACGAAGCCGTTTTGGGAAAATCTTTCCGGTAGCCGAAGCCTACAAGTGCCGAGACACTTGTGCTTCGCTTCTACGGAAAAATTGCCCATAAAAACTATAAAATCATAATTTTACAGAAAATTACAGAAACTTTAGTTTTCATAAAACCAAAAAATCAAACTCGTACAAGCCTTGCACGTGGCTCTGATACCACTGTTGGATTTTTCGGGCCGCGAAAACCGCTTTTCGCGTCGCGGAAACCCCGAATCACCCAAAGCCGTAGAATCCGTGCAAGGAAAATTTTCAAAACTACGAGTACGAGTTAAATACTATGATCTACAGTAGATCTACAAAGGAAAACACTTTATACCTTTGATGCTATGCCCTTCGCGTTCCCGCTCGTCCAAATGATGCCGGATCTCAAGACCGTCAAGCCCCGGTCCTCTAGAAGTATCCACACGGACACACTAGATGGAGATGACCAAAAACCAAGGTGTGCTAGCACCTATGTGGTTCGGCCAAGGGAGGAGGAGAGGGAGAGGGAGAGCTTGAGAGGTAGAGCACAAGGAAGAAGAAAGAGTTACACCACTTCAATGGGAAAAATGAATTCACACCCAAAAACCAAGTGGCCGGCCACTTTCAAAAACTCACAAATTAATTGCATTAATTGCAATTAATATGAAACCATTAAGAGAGTGGCTTTGTAACTTCCATTAGGTGGCACCCATGATGATGTGGAACATCATTATTGGTCCACCTAATGCCAACTCACCAATGAGGTGGCAAAAGGTCAAGTCAAAATTGACCTTTGGTCTTCCTTCTCAAGTCAAGTCAAACTTGACTCAATCTCTACCATGGTGGATCTAATCCAACCATTTGATTCGAGCCAACTTAATATAATGAATCTAATTCATTAAATTGAATTGATTCAATGAGTCAAAATCTAAATTAGACTCATTTAACACATGAATCAACTTGAGTCGAACTCAAGTTAGCCCAATTAGGATTACTCTTAATCCAATTTGATTCATCAAATGAATCTAATCCTCTTGGTTCATCATATGAACCTAATCTCCACCTAATTATCCTAAGTGTGTGACCCTATAGGTTCTTGTAACGTTTGCAATGCCCTAAACCCATTTAGGAGCATAAGTAATGAGCGGTATCTAGCAACACATCATTACTACCCAAGTTACAAGAATGTCGAGATCCGACATCACCTTGTGACTACCAATTGTGACTACTCACAAAATAATGACAAGTGTCCTTCTATCCTAGACATCTAGATTGATCAATGTGAGGCATAGACCGTGTCATCCTCTAATCAATCTAAATCTTGAACTCCAAGTAGACTCACTCGATCAAATGAGCTCAACATCTAATGTTGACTCATTTGGGCATGGCCATGCACTTAGTGGTCTCACTCTATCAAGAATACCGATGTCGCTCCCGTCATATGGGAGGGATAGATCCCATCTACATCACTCACATCCCTCTACATAATTCGTTATATACCCAGTAATCGCCTTTATAGTCCACCCAGTTACGGGTGACGTTTGACGAAACTAAAGTACATAACTCCTTATGTAGGGATCCATGGTGATTTCAGGTCTAAGGACTAATAGTCATACTAATAGCCACATGAGAAAGTATATGACACTCATATAACGATCCATGATACTTTCTCATGGCGGGTCATTCAGTATACATTCTCTAATGCATACCCATGTGTCAGCTTGATATCTCTATATCCATGACTTGTGAGATCAAGTCATCGAGCTGACCTACATGCTAGTCTTATTGTATTAACATTGTCCCTGAATGCTAATACTCGACTAGGAATGATTTAGAGTAGTGTTCCCTATATCATCTCACTATCGATTCAACTAATCGATTGATATAGGTATGAACCTTCTACTCAAGGACGCTATTATACTTAGTCTATTTGGCACTAATATAAATAAGTATAATAACCAAACAAAAGCCTTTATTAATATACAAGAATATGATATACATGAGTCCATACAATCATCAAATGATTGGCTATAGGGCTCTAACTAACAGTAGCTAGGTTTGAATCCATTAGGATGTTGCTAGCCTATGTAGCATTCAAAGGATTCAAGTTATATCAAATGGATGTTAAATTTGTATTCCTAAATGGGAAAATTAAAGAGGAAGTCTATGTAAGTCAACCACCAGGCTTTGAAAACCTAGAATACCCAAACTATATTTTTAAACTAAAAAATATACTATACGGATTAAAATAAGCACCTAGGACTTGATATAAAAGACTGTCTAGCTTCCTAAATTCAAAAGGATTTAAACACTATAAGAAAATAGGGCTTCATAAATAGATTTTTAAAATAAAAATAAAATCTATTTCACCACCATCGGCACACTGAGGAAAGGGGTGGGTTTTCCTCCCTCCGGTCATCACCCATCACCCATCTCCTTCCTATTCTCATCTTCCTTCCATGATAAGACTTCAAGCTTCCAACAGTAGCTCCACTACATCTTTTCCATATCCGTTCTTTGATCTACGAGTTCTTGGGCTTTCCCAGCTTCAAATTCAATCCAGATAGCTATTTTCTTCATCCATCTCTAGTTCAACAACCTTCTCTTCTTTGCCAAGTCTACAGCCATTCCCTTCACCACCGGATAGATTCATCTGTGCCTTACAGAGATTGGGTTGTTTCTTTTTTTTTCACGTTGGATGTGTGTTGATGTTTCTTATTAAATGCTTGAATCAAACTTGATCTTCCTTAATTAGATTGCATGCAATTGGTTTTAATTGCTTCATGGCCAAAACTTGTTTGATAAAATGTTCCAATTGTAGTTAGGTTCTAATTCTTGCATGTCATGTGTTCAGTGAAATGTCTCTTTCAATAGTTAGGTTCAATTTGATGCATAGTAGTTTGCTTAACTCTTGCTTTGTATTGCTCTTTCAATTGCTAAGTTTTATGTCTTCATTTAAATGCAATTAGGTTAAGTTAGATTATATTTCTTTAATGTTCTGGATTTTGTTCCATGCTTAGTTTCATTAATTACTTTATGTTGACTTTTATTTTCTACAATTGTAGTTAAGTTAGACTTATCTCTCAATTCTTGCAGTGTATTTTAATCATTAGGTTTGGTTTCATACTTGCTTTGCTATTTTATTTCTTAGTCAGAGAATCTAAAATCCAAAAAAAAACCATTTAACTTCAAAAACCCTAAGCAATAACAAATCAATCTCAAGAATTATCATCCTATCATTACATTCCTTGAGAGTGTAATGCCTGAAAATTCTCAAAACTATTTTAGAAATATTCTATGATTTTTTTGGAATTATTAGATATTTTTCTGGAATTTTCCGAGTAGCGGAAGTAGCAAAAATTATTAGAAAAGTAAAATGGCTTAAGCGGGAATCGAACCCGGGACCTCTCGGGTCCGCTAAACTTTTAGTTAGCCTTAGTAGCCGGTGAACCCAGCAGGGCCGTGCTGAGAGAAAGGAGAATCAAATATATTTATAATTGAGTTGGGCCAAAATACCCACTTAATATAAATAGGAAAACATAAGTTGGTTTGGTTTATTTTAGAGTTTGGTTCGGCAACTTTCTTCTCCTCACCCTAACTCACGCCGACCCCCTCTTCTCCTTCCTTCTCTCGGCGCCAACCACAAGGAGACCTAGGGTTCTCTCCCTAGGGCCCCAAGGACACTTTTCGGCGACGATTTCAGCACAAGGACGTTCCCCTCCGTGAGTAGAGCACGTGGACGCGAGCGAATCATCGAGGAGTCGTCTCCACCGGAATTTCTAGCGATTAGATTTGTAAGAAAGCTAGCACACAAGGTAAGAAACCCCTCACCTGCAGTATAAGTAGCTCCGTTTGGTTTTATACGCACTAGTTTTGCTATATACAGTTTTTATCGACGCATAGGGTGAATTTGACCCTCCTCGCAGATTTAGAGATTTAGTGAGTACTTCTAGATGGGCCGGACATGTATTACCTCTTCAGTGGGGGTTCCTAGACGTTGTCGGGTGCCTAGAAGTGGTCTCCCTAATAGAGGGGAGAGTTGGGGCACACTAGGTGTTCGATAAAATAGCTAGTTAAGTTAAAATGCAAATTAGGCATTTTAATGGCTCAGTTAAATGCATTAGAAGCATTTAAATCAGTAAATCAGTTTATTTTAGCTTATATGGGACCACAGTCCAAATGGGTGGGCTCCCACAGTCGCTTCTAGGTTCATACAACCTAGTTCTAGGTTCAGATAACCTAGATTCAGCAAAATAGTATTAGCTATTTCAGTATTTTACTTTTCAGTGGCACTGTACTGGATTAGATATCCATTGGGTTGGGCTCCCATAGTCGTCCCTAGGTTTAGCTAACCTAGTAAACCCTACTAGATTCGGAACTTGCAATCCCGGGTCTAGTTAGGAATGCGCGCACAGCAAGTACAGTTGCCAGGGCCCATCAGCAGCATGTTTAGTATTTTCACTTACTATATGTATATGGTTTTCAACCTTGTCACAAATTAGTTCATGAATTCAGTACAGTCCTAGCAGTAGCTCAGTATTAGCTTAGCTCAGTTTGTAGTATCAGCTTAGTTCTTCATTGATACCATGTGATTGATATCATGTTCAGCTTTAGATATGCATGATTGTATGCTTATATGCCATGCCATGTTTAGTTTACTCGGTATAGTTAGCATATCCTTTCAAACTGCATGATTTAAAATCATATGTGCATCGTATGCATGATTTAGTGAGGTAGATGGGTTTTTACTAAGCTTTTTAGCTTACAGATACTATTTTCCTTATACTGCAGATACAGGTAAAAGGAAAATGGACTAGCAGTGGAGACTGGAGGTCAATGCAGATCAAGATGTGTGTGGAAGGAACTGGAATAAAGATCCTAGGGATCTAGTTTTATTTTATTATGCATTAGAACGTGTTCAGTATGCATTAGTACTTATAGCAAGCGTTATCTTACGTTTCTGTTAGTTAGCAAGAGAACAGTTTAACACCTTGTTAGTTTTGGTTTCCATGTGTTTACATGCCATGAATTAGTATTCTATGCCTTAATCATGTTTAGTATGTTAGCCATTACCTAGTAGAATGTTTCCCTTAGCTTTTATAGTGTTGTGTAATGGCTTTGGCACGCATCAGTGCTGATATCATGGGCCTGATACGAAATCAGAGACCCCTGATCGGTCAGCAGACCGATCAGGGAGTCTCTGATCGGTCGGTAGACCGATCAGGGACCTGGTTTTGCGAACAGAAGCTTTCTGTTCGTTCCCTGATCGATCCGTGGATCGATCAGGAGCTGGGTCGTGAAAAATGGCTCACTGATCGGTCAGCAGACCGATCAGTAAGCCACTGATCTATCTCCTTGACCGATCAGGGACCAGCTGGATCGGTCGGCAGACCGATCCAGCAGCGTACAGAATTGTAGTGTAGTTTATGGATCGGTCGGTTGAACGATCCAGAGTTTCCTACCGTGTCAGTATCAGTAGATCGGTCTGTGGATCGGTCCGAAGTTGATTATCAGTTGTAAACACCTTCCCTAACATGTGTACAACTCCTAGGTACACCCAGAACACAAAGTTAAACTTTACAGCACTTAGTTCAGTAAAATTTTAAATTAGTCAGTTTTCATTCCGCATTAATAGTCCAGCACAGCATAACTATAGCGACCGGCCTCGCAGCCTAGTCAGTAGGAGGCGGGTCGTTACAGAGTGGTATCAGAGCAGTGTTCCATACTTCCTACACACACATCAGCATTGAACCTTTAGCTTCCAAGTAAGAATACCTCTACTTTATTTATGTTCCTTGCTTTCTTGTTATAGTTCATGTTTATAGATAACTGATGCATGTTAGTATGTGATAATAGATAACATGATAGCAATAGTTATACAATTATAATTGTATTAGTTATATATGTCCTGTCCTCTATGTCTTTAGCAATGGCACGAGGACGCCCAGCTAGAAGGGCACTAGCTACTGAACCCCAGCAAGAGGCAGGCAGTTCAGTGCCTCCTCCCGACCTTACTGCATTAGTAGCTCAGTTACAGCAGCAGCTAGCTGAACAGCGACAGGAAATAGCCACCTTAAAGGCTAATCAGCAGAGTACCCCCACAGTCACCCCGGAACCGAATCTGACGACTCCAGAAGTCTTAGAGGTTCCACCAGCCCAGCCTACTGCACCAGCGCCCCAGCAGCTGAGCCAAGAAAGGAAGCCTATCTGATCCGGTGGCGGAGTCAAGCCAGAGAACTTCTCGGGCACTAGTGAACCATGGGATGCACAAGCTGGTTCAAAACACTAGAGAACACGATGGAGCTTCGGGCTGGCGAACACGAGAAGGTGAAGTGTGCCTCCTTCTGCCGGAGACGCGCGCATGTGGTGGGAAAGAATCGAGCGAAGCACCCAGTGAACCAGATGTCATGGGCTGACTTGAGAAAGAATTCTTGAGGAGTTCTTTCACATCGGGTTACAAACCGCCACTCTGACGAGTTCAGAGTTTCGTTAGGGCAACCTTTCGATTGAGGAAGCCGTGAAGAAATTCAACAGGTTGGCTCGTCTATGCCCGAGCTAGTCGGCACAGAGAAGGAACAAATCCTGTTGATGCTCAAGATGCCGAGGCCAGAGATAGCGATGAACGTGGCTGGTGGCATACATAGGCCACAAACCACGGAGGAGTTAGTGAGCGGTGCCTTGACCACGAGCATTACGAGCAGCATAAAGCGTGACAAGTCTCCTCGAGTCCAAGGGCCAGAAACTCTCACTCAAAAATAGCAAGGCCAGACTCTAACTAGAAAGGAACTCCAACAGAAGCACAAATCGGGGGTGACCCAAAAGGAGGACCATCTAGCAAGCGACCCGGTTATCAAGTGTGCTACTTGTGGGAAATTCCACCGGGGTTTGTCGCAAGGGCACACGAGGATGCTTTGAATGTGGACAAGAAGGGCACATGGCCATGCCCGAACAAGACCGGTCTTCCTCAGCCACAGCAGATTCAGTATGCAGGCCAGCCAGCTCAGTTATATCAGATGCAGGCCACTCTAGAAGGTCCACTTATCAGCCAGGGCAGATTAGAAGCCCCTCCAGCTATGGCTAATGCGAGGATCTACTCACTCACCAGAGAGGACGTAGCCAATGCCTCGACAGTTGTCACAGGTCAGATTAGCATTTTATAGTATAGTGCTACTGTTCTATTTGATACTGGGGCAACCCATTCATATATAGCCAGGATGTTCTCCAAAAAATTAGAAATATCCTCAGAGGTACTCAGTGGTCAGTTTTTGACGGCACTACCTTCAGGAGAGATCATGGCATCCACGCATTGGCTCAGAGCAGTGCCGATCATTATAGCAGACAGAGAGCTCTTTTGTGATTTGATAGTGCTAGAGATGACCGACTATGACGTTATCTTTGGAATGGACTTTCTGATCAGATACGGTGCTACCATAGAGTGTCGTAAACAGAAAGTCATCTTCCAACCTGAAGCGGCAGTGCAATTTGAATACAGCGGAGAACCAAAGAGAAAGGCCAAGAAGTTTCTCTCAGCTATGAAAGCACAGAAGCTACTGGATTCAGGATGTATAGGATTCCTAGCACACGTAGTCAACGCCAGCCAGGACAAGAACCAACAGCTAGCAGAGGTTCGAGTCGTATGTGACTACCCAGCAGTCTTCCCTGAAGAGTTACCAGGCTTAGCACCAGACAGGGAGATTGACTTTGAGATAGAGCTCATTCCCGGTACGAATCCTATCTCCAAAGCGCCTTATCGCATGGCTCCAGCAGAACTGAAGGAACTTCAGGAGCAACTACAGGAGCTGCTTGACAAGGGTTTCATACGCCCGAGTCACTCACCATGGGGAGCGCCTGTATTATTCATGAAGAAGAAGGATGGAAGCATGCGACTGTGCATAGACTACAGATCACTGAACCAAGTCACGATCAAGAACAGGTATCCCCTTCCCAGAACCGATGACCTGTTCGACCAGCAGAAGGGAGCAGCAGTGTTCTCTGAGATAGATCTTAGATCAGGTAATCATCAGGTAAAGGTTAAAGAAGGGGATATACCCAAGACAGCATTCAAAACAAGATACGGACACTACGAGTTCGTAGTCATGCCCTTTGGCGTGACCAATGCTCCAGCTACATTCATGGATCTCATGAACAGAGTCTTCAGGGAGTATTTAGATAAGTTTGTTATTGTGTTTATCGATGACATTCTTATCTACTCAGGAACTCAGGAAGAACACTCAGAGCACCTGAAACTAGTATTGCAGACCCTTCAGCAGAACCAGCTATACGCCAAGTTCACGAAATGTGAATTTTAGCTAGATCAGGTGTCCTTCCTGGGTCACATCATCTCAAAGGATGGTATTATGGTAGATCCCAGCAAGATAGAAGCGATAAAGCGGAAGAGACCTAAGAGCCGGAAAAATCGAGGCTTTACGGGATTAGCGAGGATATTCGAGAAAGTTTGTGAGGACTTCTCGGGATAGCCTCCCAGCTGCTCTTACCGAAAGAACAGGAAATTTCGGTGGACGGAGGGCTGTGAGAACTTGAGCTAAAGGAGATTGACCAGTGCTCCCATTTTGGCTCTACCAGACAACACCAGCAGCTTTGACATCTATAGTGATGCCTCTAAGTTAGGACTAGGAGCAGTACTGATGCAAAACGGCAAGGTGATCGCCTATGCCTCCAGACAACTCAAGGATTATGAGAAGAATTACCCTACTCATGACCTTGAGCTTGCAGCAGTAGTGTTCGCTCTCAAAATTTAGAGACATTACTTATATGGAGCTCAGTGCAGAGTGTATACAAATCATCAGAGTCTGAAGTACTTCTTCACTGAGAAGGATCTGAACATGCGACAGCACGATGGCTTGAGCTGGTCAAAGACTATGATATAGACATCCTCTACCATCCAGGGAAAGCCAATAAGGTAGCCGACGCACTTAGCAGAAAATTCAGTGCTACCTTATTATCTCTTACAGCCATGTGACCGCCCCTACAGAAGGAGATCATAGATTTCGGTCTCGAACTCATCGTAGGACAGCTCTCTACTATGACCTTAGAGTCTACCTTGCTTGGTGATATTCAGTCAGCTCAGGAGCAGGACCCTGAAATTCAGAAAATCAAGCAAGGGCTAGCAGAATCAGAAAGTAGAGAATTCAAAGTGTTCGATAGCGGGGTGCTGTATTTTGGCGACAGACTCTGTGTTCTAGATCAGGAGGAGCTACGGAGACGGATTTTATTTGAGGCTCACAAGACTCCCTATGCGATGCATCCAGGCTCCACCAAAATGTATCAAGACCTGAAGAACCATTTTTGGTGGCCCGGGATGAAGCGAGACATCGCCAGATATGTTAGCATCTGCCTCACCTGTCAGACGGTCAAGGCAGAACATCAGCGACCAGGAGGAGTTCTGCAGCCTATACAGATTCCAGAATGGAAGTGGGAGGATATCTCTATGGATTTCATAGTGGGACTGCCCAGAACCACGTATGGTTTTGATGCCAACTGGGTAATAGTCGACAGGTTGACTAAATCAGCCCACTTCTTAGCTATCAAGATATCCTACTCCATGGAGAAGCTAGCTCAGTTGTATCTCCAGGAGATCGTCAGACTACATGGAGTCCCACGAACCATCATTTCAGACAGAGACAGCAGATTCACATCACACTTCTGGGAGTGTGTACAGTCAGCGTTGGGCACTAAGTTAAAGTTCAGCACAGCATTCCATCCTCAGACAGATGGTCAGACGGAGCGAGTAAATCAGGTACTCGAAGATATGCTCCGAGCGTGTGCCCTAGACTTTAAGGGAAGTTGGTGCAAATATCTGAGCTTAGTAGAATTTGCATACAACAACAGCTATCAGGCCACTATCGGCATGGCACCTTACGAGGCTCTCTATGGGCGGAGGTGTAGATCTCCAATCTGCTGGTACGAGAGTGGTGAACAGAAAGAACTAGAACTTCAAACAGATCTAGTAGTAGATACCACAGCAGCTATACAGCAGATCCGCCAGAGGATAGAGACAGCTCAGAGCCACCAGAAAAGCTATGCTGATACACGGCGCAGACCCTTAGAGTTTTCAGTCGGGGATACAGTGTTCCTCAGGGTAGCTCCCATGAAGGGAGTGATGCGTTTTGGGAAGAAGGGCAAACTTAGTCCCAGATATGTGGGACCATACCTTATCAGCAGAAGAGTGGGCAAGGTAGCATATGAGCTAGAGCTACCCCAGGAAATGTCAGCTGTCCACAACGTATTTCATGTCTCTATGCTGAAGAAGCATACCCCAGATGCCACCCAAGTGATTGAGCCCCAGTCGCTACAGATCCGCGAAGACCTCAGCTATGATAGTCGGCCTATTCAGATAGTAGACCGAGCAGTTAAGAAATTGCGGAACAAGGAAGTACCATTAGTCAAAGTCATTTGGCACAGTCACACAGCAGAAGAGGCAACTTGGGAGACAGAAGCCAGCATGAGACAGAAGTACCCAGAATTATTCTAAGTTCGAGGACGAACTTTTTATAAGGTATGGGGGATTGTAACACCCGAAAATTTTCAAAACTATTTTAGGAATATTCTATGATTTTTCTGGAATTATTATATATTTTTTCAGAATTTTCCGAGTAGCGGAAGTAGCAAAAATTATTAGAAAAGTAAAATGGCTTAAGCGGGAATCGAACCCGGGACCTCTCGGGTCCGCTAAACCTTTAGTTAGCCTTAGTAACCGGTGAACCCAGCAGGGCCGTGCTGAGAGAAAGGAGAATCAAATATATTTATAATTGAGTTGGGCCAAAATACCCACTTAATATAAATAGGAAAACATAAGTTGGTTTGGTTTATTTTAGAGTTTAGTTCGGCAACTTTCTTCTCTTCATCCTAACTCACGCCGACCCCCTCTTCTCCTTCCTTCTCTCGGCGCCAACCATAAGGAGACCTAGGGTTCTCTCCCTAGGGCCCCAAGGACACTTTCCGGCGACGATTTCAGCACAAGGACGTTCCCCTCCGCGAGTAGAGCACGTGGACGCGAGCGAATCGTCGAGGAGTCGTCTCCACCGGAATTTCTAGCGATTAGATTTGTAAGAAATCTAGCACACAAGGTAAGAAACCCCTCACCTGCAGTATAAGTAGCTCCGTTTGGTTTTATACGCACTAGTTTAGCTATATGCAGTTTTTATCGACGCATAGGGTGAATTTGACCCTCCTCGCAGATTTAGGGATTTAGTGAGTACTTCTAGATGGGCCGGACACGTATTCCCTCTTCAGTGGGGGTTCCTAGACGTTGTCGGGTGCCTAGAAGTGGTCTCCCTAATAGAGGGGAGAGTTGGGGCACACTAGGTGTTCGATAAAATAGCTAGTTAAGTTAAAATGCAAATTAGACATTTTAATGGCTCAGTTAAATGCATTAGAAGCATTTAAATCAGTAAATCAGTTTATTTTAGCTTATATGGGACCACGGTCCAAATGGGTGGGCTCCCACAGTCGCCTCTAGGTTCAGACAACCTAGTTCTAGGTTCAGATAACCTAGATTTAGCAAAATAGTATTAGCTATTTCAGTATTTTACTTTTCAGTGGCACTGTACTGGATTAGATATCCATTGGGTTGGGCTCCCATAGTCGTCCCTAGGTTTAGCTAACCTAGTAAACCATACTAGATTCGGAACTTGCAATCCCGGGTCTAGTTAGGGATGCGCGCACAGCAAGTACAGTTGCCAGGGCCCATCAGCAGCATGTTTAGTATTTTCACTTACTATATGTATATGGTTTTCAACCATGTCACAAATTAGTTCGTGAATTCAGTACAGTCCTAGCAGTAGCTCAGTATTAGCTTAGCTCAGTTTTTAGTATCAGCTTAGTTCTTCATTGATACCATGTGATTGATATCATGTTCAGCTTTAGATATGCATGATTGTATGCTTATATGTCATGCCATGTTTAGTTTACTCGGTATAGTTAGCATATCCTTTCAAACAGCATGATTTAAAATCATATGTGCATCGTATGCATGTTTTAGTGAGGTAGATGGTTTCTTACTAAGCTTTTTAGCTTACAGATACTATTTTCCTTATACTGCAGATACAGGTAAAAGGAAAATGGACTAGCAGTAGAGGCTGGAGGTCAATGCAGATCAAGATGTGTGTGGAAGGAACTGGAATAAAGATCCTAGGGATCTAGTTTTATTTTATTATGCATAAGAACGTGTTCAGTATGCATTAGTACTTATAGCAAGCGTTATCTTACGTTTCTGTTAGTTAGCAAGAGAACAGTTTAACACCTTGTTAGTTTTGGTTTCCATGTGTTTACATGCCATGAATTAGTATTCTATGCCTTAATCATGTTTAGTATGTTAGCCATTACCTAGTAGAATGTTTCCCTTAGCTTTTATAGTGTTGTGTAATGGCTTTGGCACACATCAGTGCTGATATCAGGGGCCTGATACGAAATCAGAGACCCCTGATCGGTCAGCAGATCGATCAGGGAGTCTCTGATCGATCGGTAGACCGATCAGGGACCTAGTTTTGCGAATAGAAGCTTTCTGTTCGTTCCCTGATCGATCCGTGGATCGATCAGGAGTTGGGTCCCGAAAAATGGCTCACTAATCGGTCAGCAGACCGATCAGTAAGCCACTGATCGGTCTCCTTGACCGATCAGGGACCTGCTGGATCGGTCGGCAGACCGATCCAGCAGCGTACAGAATTGTAGAGTAGTTTATGGATCGGTTGGTTGAACGATCCAGAGTTTCCTACCGTGTCAGTATCAGTAGATCGTTCTGTGGATCGGTCCGAAGTTGATTATCAGTTGTAAACACCTTCCCTAACATGTGTACAACTCCTAGGTACACCCAGAACATAAAGTTAAACTTTACAGCACTTAGTTCAGTAAAATTTTAAATTAGCCAGTTTTCATTCCGCATTAATAGTCCAGCACAGCATAACTGTAGCGACCGGCCTCGCAGCCTTGTCAGTAGGAGGCGGGTCGTTACAGAGAGAGACAATCCGAGTCAGCTCTATACTACCGTAGTGTAGAGGGGTTCGGTACTTAATTATTTGATATCCATTGCATGATAAAATTGAGTTTATCAATAGGTCGCGCACCTTCCAATCACACGATGTTGGCTACCGCCGATAGGTGTACACCTGTTGCATCATATGTTTCATCTATCTGTAGCAGTTGTTGAAACTTTGAAGGATTTGCTTTGATCTCCTTCTTCTATTTTTTATTCACAAGAATTTCTTTTGTCATTTTCCTTTTTTTCATAATGTTTGTACTCTTTGCTTTCTCATTTCTATGTTTAGTGCTTATTGTATTTTAAGTTGTTATATATTGTTTCCTTATAGGCAAAATGTTCTAACTAATTTATAGATGAGAATGAGGTTATCTGAAGGCAATCAAGTTATCCAAGAATGATCCATAATTATTTAATGAGGTAATTCTACTTTTCCATATTCTATTGTGACTTATGTTTCACTTGTTAGTATCATGTAGGATACCAAGAGAAAATATTGCATTAGCCACAACAACCAAGAACAAATGTTGCATTCAAAACTATCTTTTAATCTTTTGCTTGGTACTATTTGCTTACTATATGCTATAGTTTTGTTTAATTAATATTACAAGATTATTTCTTGGCAATATTTATAGTTTGTGTGGTATTGTGTTTGTGGATATTAAGTTTTTTTAGTTTGTGATTTAAATTAATCAATGTGAAGTAAGAAGACCAGCAAGTCTTTTCTATTATCTTGTATTTGATTTTGTTATATGTATTTAGAGATTCTAAGTTTAAGATTCAAATTCGAAGAAAATCCTACTTAAGTATTTGTTCAGACTGACCTAATTTTTATGGTTTTGTGATATCTATTATTTCTGAGCCAAAAGAGTCTTCATGACTTGTTGATTCTTTAGCATTGACAACTAACTATGGACTAATTAGTGCTTGAACATTGATATTGATTATGACTTTTGTACAATTTCAATTTATTTGTATTAAAAATTTTGATATTGTAAGACATACTCGTTTCATGTTTTGATTTGCTAGATTATCTCAACAAAATTTGTTGATTTGTTAATCTGTACAAGAGAAGCAATTTTTGGAGTTTGAAGACAGGGAGGGTAGAAAGAAGAAATTGAAGACATGCGTGCTATTAGCCCAAGGATGGAGGAACAAATTATTGAAAGTAAAAAAAAAATTAAAACTCGTTATCACAAAAAGTAGACAGTGGGAAGAAAATCATATTGAGGAAGGTAGGCATAAAGAAGAAAATCTTAAGGAGATGGTTCGGAAATTATTCAAGAGATGGAATATACAAATCATTTATATCTAGGAGGATTTGGTCTCGATGAGGGTGATGATAGACAATGCAATGTAAAGATTAGACTACTTATGATAAGGTTTAAAAGTTCATATAGTTGTTTATAGTTTGATTATTGATCAAATTTATTTGGATAATGCAAATATTTATTTATTATTAATTGTATGATACATTTGGAATTAGCAATTATTTTTTTCAATAATTTTAATTTATTTGAAATGAACTATTGTTTTAATATATTGATGAGAAATATAATAGTATTTAGTGATAAATTTAAAAATAAAATTATATATAAATTTATAAATAGAATTGTAAATAGATTTATAAACAAGATTACTAATAGATTTAAAACAGAATTAGAGACAAAATTTACATTTAAAATTAATTTTATTTTGTTAACTTAAAAACATATTTATAAATAGTTTTTTCATTCATTTTTAAAATTAGAGATGGAATATTTTCATCTCAAAATTAGCTACGGGGCTTTACAGATTTTTGAGACGGAATATTCTGTCTCAAACTTTCTTTAGAGATGGAAAAATGACTTTCAAAGAGATTTTTTGTCTCTAAAGTCCTATTTTCTTGTAGTGAAAGAAGGTCAAATTGACCCTGCACTTTTTATAAAAATCGTTGACTTAGACATTTTCATAGCCCAGGTATACGTAGACGAAATAGTTTTGGGTCAACCAACTCAAAATTTTTAAAAGAATTTATAACTTTAATGGAAAATGAATTTGAAATGAGTTTAGTTGGAGAGTTAAACTATTTTCTAGGACTACAAATTAAACAAAATAAAGAAGGAAACTATGTACACCAAAGTAAATACACAAAAGAACAAATTAGGAAATTTGGTATGGAAAACTCTAAAGAACTTAAAACACCTATGCCAAGTAACATAGATCTAGATAGTGACCCAAATGGTAACATAGTTGACTTAAAATACTATAGAAGCATGATAGGTAGCTTACTATACTTAACTACAAGCAGACCAGATATATTATTTGCAATAAGTATGTGTGCTAGATATCAAATATGCACTAAAGAATCCCACCTATCATATGTTAAAAGAATAATTAGATATCTAAAAGGAACCATAAATGTAGGAATGTCGTATCCGAGAACATCACAGTTTGAATTAGTTGGCTATTCTGATTTAGATTATCTTGGTTGTAAGTTAGATAGAAAGAGTATAAGTGGAGGATGTCAACTCCTAGGATCTTTTTAGTTAGTTGATTTAATAGAAAACAACATTGTGTTGCCTTATCTACTACTGAGGTTGAATACATAGCAATGGGCGAATAAGCAACTCAATTGTTATGGATGTCTCATACCTTAAAATATTTTAATTTAGAATACAAAAATGTGAAAAAATTCATTGATAATATAAGTTTTATAAACCAAACTAAAAATTTAGTAAATCACTCTAGAACAAAATACATAGAAGTTAAATATCACTTCATTAGGGATTATATTACTAAAGGGAATATAGAACTTAACTATATTGAATCTAAATCTAACCTTGATGATATATTTACCAAAATTTTATCTAAAACTAAATTTAGTAACTTAAGAAGATAATTAGGAATGTGCTTTTTAGAGTAGTTTTCTTTATTTCAAAATATGTTTTTGAAAAATTATTACTTATTAGTTTTTCAAAACTTATCTTCAAAATTCCCCTATCAAAAATTTGATTTAAAATTTTTTTTCAAAATATTTTATCTTTAAGGAGTAGCTTAGGACTTACCGTAGAATTGCATGCTCCTATAGTTCTAGCAGCCAGTTGTTGGGTTTTTCGGGCCTCGAAAACCGTTTTTTCGCGTCGCGGTAACCCCGAAACTCCCTAGCCAACGGATCCGTGCAAAGAAATATTTTTGAAAAACTACGAGTATGAGTTTACCTAGATCTACACTTAGATCTACATGGTGAAAATCTTATACCTTCGATGCGTGCCCTTCGCGAGTCCCGCTTGTCCAAGGAGATGCTGGATCTCTAGTTGTCAAAGTAGACAACTCTCTAGAAGTATCCACATGAACAAGATGTGTTCTCTAACACACAAGGATGGAGAAGAGAACACCACAAGTGTTCTAGCACTTCTTGATGCTCTCGGATGGGATTGGAAGAAGAAGAAAGGAAAAGAAGAGAACACGCTCCTCTAAAATCTCTATGTGACTTTCACTAACCTTTCTTCTTGGATTAGATTCACTCTCCTTTCTTCTCCCTTGCTTGAAACCCAGGACCAAGAGAAGAGAAGGAGCAAGAAGAGAGCTTAGGAGGAGGAAGATGACTTGAATGAGAGTTACTCACCAAAAGAAAACTTCTCTTTTTCCATCAAGTGGCCAGCCACTACAAGTGGTGTAACCCCCTTCACATTAATCACAATTAATGTGGAGGCCATTAAAGAGAATAGTTGTAACCTCCATGAGGTGGCACATGTGATGATGTGGCACATCATCATTAGTTCTCCTAATGCCAAGTCACAAATGATGTGGCATAAAGTCAAGTCAAACTTGACTCTTCCTCTTCCTCTCAAGTCAAGTCAAACTTGACTTAATCTCTCTCATGGTTGATCTAATCCAACCATTTAATTCAAGCCAATTTAATATAATGAATCTAATTCATTTAATTAAATTGATTCAATGAGTCATAATCTAAATTAGACTCATTGGACACATGAATCAACTTGAGTCCAACTCAATTAGCCCAATTAGGATTACTCTTAATCCAATTTGATTCATCACATGAATCTAATCCTCTTGGGTCATCATATGAACCTAATCTCCATCCACTTGTTCTTTGTGTGTGGCCGAATAGGTTCTTGTAACGTTGGCAATGCCCCTAAACTCATTTAGAAGCATAAGTAATGAGCGGTATCTAGCAATACATCATTACTACCTAAGTTACAAGAATGTTGAGATCCAACATCACCTTGTGACTATCAATTGTGACTCTTAACAATATATGACAAGTGTCCTTCTATCCTAGACATCTAGATTGATCAATATGAGGCATAGACCGTGTCATCCTCTAATCAATCTAAATCTTGAACTCCAAGTAGACTCACTAAATCAAATGAGCTCAATATCCTATATTGACTCATTTGGGCATGGACATGCACTTCGTGGTCTCACTCTATCAAGAATATCGATGTCTCTCCCGTCATATAGGAGGGATAGATCCCATCTATATCACTCACATCCCTCCGCATAATTTGTTACATACCCAGTAATCGCCTTTATAGTCCACCCAGTTACGGGTGACGTTTGACGAAACCGAAGTACATAACTCCTTATATAGGGAACCATGGTGACTTCAAGTCTAAGGACTAGTAGTCATACTAATAGCCACATGAGAAAGTATATGGCACTCATATAACGATCCATGATAGTTTCTCATGGCGGGTCATTCAGTATACATTCTCCAATGCATACTCATGTGTCAACTTGATATCTCCATATCCATGACTTGTGAGATCAAGTCATCGAGTTGACCTACATGCTAGTCTTATTGCATTAACATTGTCCCTGAATGTTAATACTCGACTAGGAATGATTAAGAGTAGTGTTCCCTATATCATCTCACTATCGGTTTAACTAACCGATTGATATAGGTGAGAACCTTCTACTCAAGGACGCTATTATACTTAGTTTATTTGGCACCAATACAAGTAAGTATAATAACCAAAATAAAATGCCTTTATTTATATAAGAATATGATACAATGAGTCCATAATATAATCATCAAATGATTGACTCTAGGGCTCTAACTAACAATCTCCCACTAGCACTAGTGTCAATCAGTGTAGGCTCTAAGCCCCAATGACCTAGTGTGACCATCATGCTTCCTCTGTGCCAAAGCTTTGGTCAAGGGATCTGCGATGTTAGCCTCTGTAGGTACTCTGCATATCTTCACATCTCCTCTCTCGATAATCTCTCGAATGAGATGGAAGCGCCGTAGTATGTGTTTGGTCCGCTGGTGTGAGTGAGGTTCCTTCGCCTGTGCTATAGCTCCATTGTTGTCACAATAGAGCTCAATAGGGTCAACAATGCTAGGAACCACCCCAAGTTCAGTGATGAACTTGCGAATCTAAGCTGCCTCCTTTGCTGCCTCTGATGCAGCAATATACTCGGCCTCTGTCGTAGAATCAGCTACTGTGTCCTGCTTCGAACTCTTCTAGCTCACAGCACCACCATTAATGCAAAACACGAACCCCGACTGTGATCTATAGTCATCCTGGTCGGTGTGGAAGCTAGCATCACTGTAACCCTTTACAGCTAGCTCATCATTGCCTCCATATATCAAGAAATATTCTTTAGTCCTTCTTAAGTACTTAAGAATATTCTTGACCGCTATCCAGTGACTTTCACCTGGATCTGACTGGTATCTGCTCGTCATGCTCAAAGCATACGAGACATTAGGTCGAGTACATAGCATGGCGTACATGATCGATCCTATGGCTGAGGCATAAGGGATCTGATCCATGCGGTCTCTCTCCTCTCTAGAAGAGGGACCTTGAGTCTTAGAAAGACTCGCGCCATGTGACATCGGCAGAAATCCCATCTTGGAGTTCTGCATGGCAAACCGAAGGAGTACCTTGTCAATGTATGTACTTTGACTCAGGCCAAGCAATCTCTTAGATCTATCTCTATAGATCTGTATCCCTAGAATGCGGGATGCCTCACCTAAGTCCTTCATTGAGAAGCAACTCCCTAGCCAGGTCTTGACAGACTGAAGCATAGGGATGTCCTTCCCAATGAGTAGTATGTCATCCATATAAAATATGAGGAAGACAACTATATCCCCTACAACTTTCTTGTAGACACAAGGCTCATCTTCGTTCTTGATGAAACCAAACTATTTGATTGCATCATCGAATCGAAGATTCCAGCTCCGAGAAGCTTTCTTTAGTCCATAAATGGACCTATGCAGCTTGCATACTCTGCTAGTATGCTGTGGATCTACAAAACTCTCAGGTTGTGTCATGTACACATCCTCGAGCAGGTTTCCATTCAGAAACGCGGTTTTGACATCCATCTGCCATATCTCATAGTCATGGTATGCTGCAATAGCAAGCATGATCCGAATGGACTTAAACATCGCTACTGGAGAAAAGGTTTCATCATAGTCAATACCATGAATCTGCTTGAAACCTTTACCTACCAAGCGACCCTTATAGATAAGTCCATCCATGTTAGTCTTTCTCTTAAAGACCCACTTACACCCTATGGGTTTTACCCCTTCAGGTGAATCAACCAAAGTCCATATTTGGTTGGTGTACATGGATTCCATTTCAGATCTCATGGCCTCTAGCCATTTCTCAGAATCTGGTCTCATCACAGCTTCCTGATAGGTGGTAGGCTCATCATCTATGAGCACAACGTCATCATGGTCAGACAAGAGATATGAGTATCTCTCAGGCTGACAACGCACCCTATCAGACCTGCGAAGAGGTATGTCTACTTGAACTGGTTGTTGTTCCTCAACTCCTTGTGGAACAACATCATCCACAACACTTTGTGGTTCCAGTTCTACTTCCATCGAGACTTCAGTGCTATTGTTCGCATCTTGAATTTCTTCAAGATCGAACGTACTCCCACTAGTCTTTCTATAAACAAAGTCCCTTTCTAGAAAGACTCCAGTCTTTGCCACAACTACCTTGTGCATACTGGGAATGTAGAAGTAATATCTCTTAGTTTCCTTGGGATATCCAATGAAATAGCACTTGTCGGATTTGGGTCCTAACTTGTCTGAGACTTGACGTCGAACGTAAGCCTCACAACCCCAAATCCTCATGAAAGACACCTGGGTATCTCTCCCAGTCCATATCCTATATGGTATCTTTATCACGGCCTTGGATGGAACTCGGTTGAGTATAAAAGCTGCCGTGTCTAGACCATAGCCTCAAAGAAATGTAGGAAGATCAGTGTCACTCATCATAGATCGCACCATACCTAATAGGATACGATTCCTCCTTTCAGATACACTATTCCACTGTGGTGTTCCAGGAGGAGTGAGTTGGGATAAGATCCCACACTCTGCTAGATAGTCACGAAACTCATGGCTAAGGTATTCTCCACCTCGATCTGATCGAAGTATCTTAATACTCTTGCCAAGCTAGTTCTGTACTTCATTCTTGAATTCTTTGAACTTTTCAAAGGATTCAGACTTATGTGTCATTAAGTACACATAACCATATCTACTGAAGTCATCAGTAAATGTGATGAAGTACCTATAACCTCCTCTAGCAGCGACATTGAAAGGGCCACATACATCACTATGTATAAGTCTTAACAAATCAGTCGCTCTCTCGCTGTGCCCACTAAAGGGAGTCTTGGTCATCTTGCCTCGTAGGAAAGACTCGCATATCTCATATGACTCAAAATCAAATGAGTCCAGCAAACCATCCTTATGGAGCTGGGATATGCGCTTGTCATTTATATGGCCTAAGCGACAGTGCCAGAGGTACGTTTGGTTCATGTCATTTGACTTGAACCTCTTGGTATTTATGTTATAGATAGGGCTCTCAAAGTCTAGAATATAGAGTCCGTTCATCAGAGGTGCACTACAATAGAACATATCGTTTAAATAGACGGAACAACATTTGTTCTTTATTGTAAACGAAAATCCTTTCTTGTCCAAACAAGAAACTGAAATTATGTTCTTAGTCAAGGCAGACACATAACAACAATCATCTAATTCTAGTACAAGCCCAAAGGGCAGAGATAGATGATAAGTTCCTACAGCAACAGCAGCAACCCGTGCTCCATTGCCTACTCGTAGGTCTATCTCACCCTTCGTCAATGCCCTGCTATTTCTCAGCGCTTGTACATTAGTACAAATGTGCGAAGCACATCCGGTATCGAATACCCACGATGGAGAAATAGAGAGGTTGACTTCTATAACATGTATATCTGAAGTAGAAATCTTATTTCTCTTCTTCTTAAGATCTTCCAGGTATTCTTTGGTGTTCCTCTTCCAGTGCCTTGCTTGTCCTTGATATAGGTGACAAAGATGTTCAACCATATCGTAAGCGCCCATCAACTCATGTTGCTTCTGAAGCTCAGAGTTCATGGTTGTGAGCATAAGACAGGACACATCTAATGCGTCATCTTGATGCTTCTTGTAAGCATCTCGGTCTGCTCGCGTGGCAGTGGCAGGAGGAGCCTCTGGAATGGGCTGCTCCAGAATGTACAGTTTACGTTCTTGGGTGAGAACTATTCTCAAGTTCCTGTACCAGTCCAGGAAATTTACTCCGTTGAGCTTGTCCTTCTTAAGGACAGAACACAGAGAGAAGTTGTTCATGTTTGACGTCATGGAAATTCTACAACAGAAATAAATGAAGAAATAAATATCATATTCTTTTAAATCATTTAATTAGGCCTTCAACTAAATGATGCTCCCACTGAATTCTATAATTCATGTGGGACAAGATCCACATCATACTAACCCTTGAGTTAGCTTTGGCTAATACGCCCAAGATTTAGTATGATCGGTAGGTAACGATTACTAATTACATCTCTATGCAACTCTTGTTTATAGGATCATTATCCGCAGTTATATTAAAACTTGAGTTAGCTTTGGCTAATACGCCCAAGAATTAATATAAATGTGATTTATGTCATATCTTTCCAACCATTGGAAGAATGCCTATAGTTGTACTCGATCCAACCGAGTTAACTAGTTACTCAATCTAATTGAGTTGTACTCACCCATGCGTTGATAGGCGAGACCAAGATTGTCCCTTCGTACCCTACCAAGATAGTATGCGTTGCTCTGCTTTGGTAGATTCAACAACAACATGTGATCGAGGTAGTGGTAGGTATCACGGCATGGTAGGCATTACGAGTTGACGCGATTTAGATCTAATCTAAACGATGATGCGTATCATATACTCGATAGATCTAATCTAATCATGGGGTGCATCATGTGCACGATTTAGATCTAATCTAATCGTTAGGCACTAATTAATTACTTAATTAACTAGCATACATCACATACACACAAAAGCAATTAATTAAATAATTTTGTGATTATGTCATGGCCCTACTACGATTTTCTCAAGCCAATGAGAAGATCGGATGGTCAACCTAAGGTCAACAGCTTCTCAAGCTCCTTCCTTTGACCACCTCGTGTTGCTCGCACCCTCCTCGTAACTCCATCTCGAATGGACCTTCCACCGCTTCAAAATTTACATTACAATTTTGAAACTCGAGTTACATTCGAGTCTAAATCTAATTTACAACCAGAATATAAATAGGGAGGCACAACGCGCAGGTCGCGTATCAAATACAGCACACACAAACACATGATGGCACGCAGGCCGTATTATAAATTACAACACAAATCCAATCATATTGGGTCTTTTTGGGCCATGACTATCACAAAAATAATATATAATTCAAAATTATATATCTTTCATAATTTTCTGTAATTTTTCATAATTTTTTACAATTTTTATGAGTAAAATTTTCCGGCGCTCCCGTTTAGCGGTTTTCGGGCGCAATCACGGAACGAATCCCCTTGCGGGGCCAGGGGCAGCGCCCCTACCCGCGATCTAACAATCGCGAGGGTTCCTTTGTGATCCAAGAGTGCCTTAGCTCGCTGTCCCAAAAAGTTTTGGGGTGAAACTTTTCCGTTTTGGAAAATTCTTCTCGGTAGTCGAAGCCTACAAGTGTCGAAACACTTGTGCTTCGCTTCTACGAGAAAAATACTCATAAAAACCCATTAAAAACTTAAAATTACAGAAATTTACAGAATGTTTATTTTTCATAAAAATCAAAATAAACTCGTATTCATCTTCGCACGTGGCTCTGATACCACTGTTGGGTTTTTCGGGCCGCGAAAATCACTTTTTCGCGTCGCGGAACCCCCGAAACTCCCTAGCCAACGGATCCGTGCAAAGAAATTTTTTTGAAAAACTACGAGTATGAGTTTACCTAGATCTACACTTAGATCTACATGGAGAAAATCTTATACCTTCGATGCGTGCCCTTCGCGAGTCCCGCTTGTCCAAGGAGATGCCAGATCTCTAGTTGTCAAAGAAGACAACTTTCTAGAAGTATCCACACGAACAAGATGTGTTCTCTAACACACAAGGATGGAGAAGAGAACACCACAAGTGTGCTAGCATTTCTTGATGCTCTCGGATGGGATTGGAAGAAGAAGAAAGGAAAAGAAGAGAACACACTCCTCTAAAATCTCTATGTGACTTTCACTAACCTTTCTTCTTGGATTAGATTCACTCTCCTTTCTTCTCCCTTGCTTGAAACCCACGACCAAGAGAAGAGAAGGAGCAAGAAGAGAGCTTAGGAGGAGGAAGATGACTTGAATGAGAGTTACTCACCAAAAGAAAACTTCTCTTTTTCCATCAAGTGGCCGGCCACTACAAGTGGTGTAACCCCCTTCACATTAATCACAATTAATGTGGAGGCCATTAAAGAGAATAGTTGTAACCTCCATGAGGTGGAACATGTGATGATGTGGCACATCATCATTAGTTCTCCTCATGCCAAGTCACAAATTATGTGGCATAAAGTCAAGTCAAACTTGACTCTTCCTCTTCCTCTCAAGTCAAGTCAAACTTGACTTAATCTCTCTCATGGTTGATCTAATCCAACCATTTAATTCAAGCCAATTTAATATAATGAATCTAATTCATTTAATTAAATTGATTCAATGAGTCATAATCTAAATTAGACTCATTGGACACATGAATCAACTTGAGTCCAACTCAATTAGCCCAATTATGATTACTCTTAATCCAATTTGATTCATCACATGAATCTAATCCTCTTGGTTCATCATATGAACCTAATCTCCATCCACTTGTTCTTTGTGTGTGACCGAATAGGTTCTTGTAACATTGTCAATGCCCCTAAACTCATTTAGAAGCATAAGTAATGAGCGGTATCTAGCAATACATCATTACTACCCAAGTTACAAGAATGTTGAGATCCAACATCACATTGTGACTATCAATTGTGACTCTTCACAATATATGACAAGTGTCCTTCTATCCTAGACATCTAGATTGATCAATATGAGGCATAGACCGTGTCATCCTCTAATCAATCTAAATCTTAAACTCCAAGTAGACTCACTAAATCAAATGAGCTCAATATCCTATATTGACTCATTTGGGCATGGCCATGCACTTCGTGGTCTCACTCTATCAAGAATATCGATGTCTCTCCCGTCATATAGGAGGGATAGATCCCATCTACATCACTCACATCCCTCCACATAATTTGTTACATACCCAGTAATCGCCTTTATAGTCCACCCAGTTACGGGTGACGCTTGACGAAACCAAAGTACATAACTCCTTATGTAGGGAACCATGGTGACTTCAGGTCTAAGGACTAGTAGTCATACTAATAGCCACATGAGAAAGTATATGACACTCATATAATGATCCATGATACTTTCTCATGGCCGGTCATTCAGTATACATTCTCCAATGCATACCCATGTGTCAACTTGATATCTCCATATCCATGACTTGTGAGATCAAGTCATCGAGTTGACCTACATGCTAGTCTTATAGCATTAACATTGTCCCTGAATGTTAATACTCGACTAGGAATGATTAAGAGTAGTGTTCCCTATATCATCTCACTATCGGTTCAACAAACCGATTGATATAGGTGAGAACCTTCTACTCAAGGACGCTATTATACTTAGTTTATTTGGCACCAATACAAGTAAGTATAATAACCAAAACAAAATACCTTTATTTATATAAGAATATGATACAATGAGTCCATAATACAATCATCAAATGATTGGCTGTAGGGCTCTAACTAACACCAGTATCTCACAAGAACAGTAGGATATCTTACTTGTGTATTTTGAAACATAGAACAGTATTAGATGCTTAGGACTTAGCCTAAGATTTTAGATTCTTATATCAGTGGATCACTATAAATCTAGATTTTAAATAAAATAAATTGATCAATTTGAGTAATCTGGCTAGTAACAAATTAGTTGGAACCAAAAGCTCAAATTAACCAACCTAAGTCAGCAGCTACTATCTTATGGTAGTCAGCTAAGTATAAAGGCTGGACATCTCAAAATAAGGATATTTTTTTAGTTTTCAAATCATGCTTGGACTTTTAGGAAAATATCAACTTAAGGGGGAGCATTCCATTAAAAACATTAAATTTAAAAATAAAAATCTTTTAAAATGTTTTTCTTTCAAAATTTCAAATGTTCTTTAAAAATTAACATTCTAAACTTTTTTACTTGAAAATTTTCAAAACAGTTTATTCGAAAGATTATTTAACTTGTGAATTTTCAAAACTTTATAACTTAGAAAATCATCAACTTGTTTTCCAAATTTTTCTTACTTTCAAGACTTAGAAAATTTTTACTTAGAATTTTTTTTAGTACATTTCAAAAATATTTTTAAATTTTTTTTAACACTTAAGAAACTTTCAAACTTAAATTATTACTTTAAAAATTTCTCTTTAATCATAGAAATTTTTTAAAATATTTTGTAAAAAATTTTCAAAAACTTTTTGTCTTTCAAATTTTTTTTTACTTTACCTTTAAATTTTTATTTTAAATTTGAAAGATCTTTCCTAGAATATTTTAAGTAGTTCATAAATTCTTATTTCCAAAAACTATTCATTAGAAATCTTGAAAAATTATTCAAACTAATTTTTTTGGGCATAATTTTCTTTGGTGTCAAAATTAACTTCAAAACTTATATCTTGGATTGCTTCAAACTTGTTGTTTTTATTTCTCCTATTTTTTATGTGTGTCAAAGGGGGAAAGATAGTGAATTCAAGGGGAGTTAATAAACTGAGGGGGAGAGTTAAGTTAAAATGCCTGTTTACTTATCTTTCCATATGTTATAAACTTAACTGTGAACCTCGATTACCAAACATAAAAAAGGGGGAGATTGTTGGTGATATTGTCAAAAGTTGAGTTTTGATATTGTCAAAAGTTTAAATTAAGTCTTATTGTGATCTAACAAGTTAACTAAGTGTGCAGGATGTTTACTCAACCGGGAAAGTCTTAGCAGATCATGGAAGTCAGGCAGGAAGTCTAACTAGGTCGAGAGGACTTAGACTTGTGTGCCCAATTTTATAACATCCTAATTAAGATTGATGACCTGACATACTCCACTAGAGTCGATGGGAAGGACTTTAGGTCCTCACCCACTCTATTGTATAATACCTTAGGATTTAGGAGATCTACATGCCCCTTTATGTGTTATCCTAGTAAGAAGTTGTCATTTGACGAACCCTACTCTCATATTATATTCGATACTATCCATATGTATTTTTTCGGGGGAGGAGAGACTACCTATTGTGACAGACTTCATATCTCTCTCTCTTAGGATTCAGGACTATGTCCTATATCGAGTCCTGACCACCTGTATATTGCCGATCACAACTCGCGATGTTGCGATGATGCAATCCTCCCACTCGTTCCTGTAGATGTTTTAAAAGTTTTATACTTACTAAAGTTTTGTTGTGACTTTCATAAACTACTAGGTTTATCTGTATTTTTTTATAAATGTCAAAGGGGGAGGGTAAGGGTTAAGTAAGAAAATGATAAACTAAATCTTGAAATTTTTAACCCCAAAATGATCAAGGGAATAAAACAAAAATTAAATTTATTTCTTTTGATCCATGTTTCCTTTTATTGCATATCTTTTCCTAACTCTAACTCAAGTTTTCATTGCATCAAAAAGGAAAATATTGTTGATACACTTTACACTAACAATCTAACTTAGGTTTGATGAATAACAAGTGAGTTAAGTTAGGTGTCATCGTGATCTAATACATTCACGGAGTGTGCATGGTTAACTAACCTGATGGGTCAAGAGGACCTAACACCAGGCAGGAAGTCTAGTCGGGATGTGTGATTTTTTATTAGAGAAGTCCATATATGGGATTCTGGCAGGAGGTCAGGATGCTCAATTCCCGACGGGAGGAAGTCCGGATGTACGATTATAGTAGGAAGACCTGATGTGTCAGATTGGATGTCGAGGAGCTAACTCAACATTTGGTAAGTGAAGGTAAGCCACTAGAGGAGAGTGACTAAGTGAGAAAGCATCCCGGTTGAGGGGGCAGTAGGTGTTAACCCAATCTAGGTCCATTTAAAAAATCTAAATTGAGACCCTGACTAGATCCTAGTCTGGAGGACAGGGTCTAAGTCATAAATTAAATCATATTATTATTGTCCTAACTTTATTTTATAGGTTAGATATTATTGTGTTGGACTAACCTACCTTTTAGGGCAAAAGGAACAAAAAGGCCTTGGGTGAACAGCACTTGAGGCGCCTTCAAGCCATGGAAGGAACCTTCAATACTGTTCATGGAAGGTGCCTAGTGCTATAGAAGGTGTCTTCCATAGGATAGTCGGTGATAAGGAGCAGCATTTTTGGGATAGACTTTTGTCTATGGTGGGAGACTTCAAGGCCATTGAAGGTTCCTTCCACACTCCTTAAAAGAGCATTTCGACCAAGCCATTGAGAACATATCTTTTATGAGCTTCTATGCGCCCGTTTGAAGTTCTGATTGCTTCAACTTCTTGCTATTGCTCCTCTATAACGTTGCTGTGTCTGACTACTACTGAGGAGTTGCTCGACATTGAGCCTAAGTTGATAATCTTTGAAAGTGTTGGGTAACGAACTTAAATTTTGTATTTACTTTCTGCAAAACGAAAAGTCTAGTGTGTTACAATTGTTCCTATTTTCCTTATACTCGATCTCCTCTTCCGGTAGTTCTGAAGGAGGTATTAGTAGATTACCCATAGATAGATCCATGGGACCTAGGTCTTGGAGTAGGAGTCATCGAAGGCTCTGAACCAAGTAAAACTACTTGCATTCTTGCACTTTCCGATTTTTCACTTTTTTCTATTGTGCATACTTACTTTATTTTTAAAAGTAAAAGAAAATTAAAAACCACGTGATTCACCCCCCTCCCCCCCCCCCCTCCTCACGTGCGTTTCAATCGAACACCCTCTAGAGCTAAGGCTTCCCATATGCAGAACCCCGTATTTAGATACCTCCGTCATGTAATGAGCAAAACTATCTTTGGTAGAGGGGATAGTGATGGGGTAGTTAGAAAGGTGAAACTTTGAAACTTTACTCTTTTTGGGAAATGCTTAATAAAGTTAACTTTGATACTGATTTTCATTTTTTCCAAATCCTTATGAAATCTAGGAAAGCAACCTTGGGGTCAATTATTTTTGGTGGGTTGATCACCCAAATAATTATAAATTTGGATTTTGAACTTAATGATTTAGAGGTTATTTATGGCAACCACAGGATCGATATTGATACATGTCTTGCCATGAAAATGATTTGTCAGAATGAGAACGGGTTTGCCTTTCCTAAGAGGGATGGTTTTCCATTACCTCTACCTTACCCCAAGCATAACATAGTTTGCAACCCCGCCAACTGAGTTATTACTGACAAAGCTCCCGAGTTTTTCCTTGACCCAATGGAGGACACTGAGCCCTACATTGAGCCCTCTTCATCTGGACACATGTAGTCATCCAAATATCTGAAACCTATTTGGCATTCTTTTACCTATGGTACGAGTCCTTCTAAATTTGATTTCTCTGATTTCCGTGCCTTTTTGGATTCGCTCCATGAGAAGCATAGTACCCAACAACAAATGTTGAAGGGTCACTTCAAATTGTCGGATGACTAGTTCTAAGAGGAACGTGATCACATTCAGTTCATGAGTTATTTCTAAGGCCAGGTGGCCGAATTTAGTCAGGATTATGACACTGACCAGGTGAGGATGAGAGAGTTGATAGATGCTATGGATATCACTAGACAACAGGTGGATACTCTTTTCCACTACCATGAGCACCTTGGCCAGCTTCCTGGTATGCCTAGTTTCCCTTCCAGCTGACATGGATGAGGCCCTCACTTTCCCCTACCTACACCACCATATTGATTTTATCAAGACGATGAAAAGTTTAAGTCAGGAAGGTGTTGTACATAGTCTGATTTCCTTTCTTTGCATTTCCTTTCTTTGTATTTTTAGTATTTTTGTCTATTTTCATGTCATTTCTTATTATTGTTGGTGCATAAAGCACCAGACAATTGAATCTATGTTTTGACTATGGCAAAAGGTTCAAAGTTAAGTTGTCTTATAATCTAACAAGTTGAACTAAGTGTGCAGAAAAGTCCTAAGTGATCTTAGGTAAAAAAAAAGTCCTAGCTGCGGTTAGGCAACAAAGTCCTGATCCGGGGGACTGGGTAAAGTCTTGGCAGGTCGAGGATGTCAGGTGAAATCCTAGGGTCATGGATTCTAGGTAGAAGTCCTGGGGTTGAGGACACCAGGAGAAATACTGAATGGGTCAGGGATCGGAAGTCCAGTGAAAAAGTCCTAAAGCCTCAGATGTTGAGCAATAGTCTAGATGGTTTAGAGGACTGGTCTGCAAAAGGTAATTTCTCTTTAGAGAAGTAGGTGAGATGCATTCCCTGAAGAGGGAACAGTAGGCATCGGTCCGATCTAGAGTTTCAGCAAAACTAAAAGCTAGGACCGGACAACCTAGAGGCTATCAAAAGTTAATTTTTATATACATTCTGCATATTATTCTAACTCTATTTTATAGAAAGACTAACATTTTGTAGCGTCAGAATTTACCTTGTTCGGTCAACTAAATGTCAAGATTAGTTGACTAAACCTCAGAGATCAAATTATCTCACGGCCAAGCTTCGACCAAGGGATTGGTCAACCGAACGTTGGGTTTAGTCGACCGAATAGTATAATGTAGCTGGCTAATCAGACCGGATCGATCAGATCAGATAAGCCAGGGATCATTGACAGATCAGTCAACCTAATGGTGGGATCAGTTGACTGAACTAAGACTCTTATTCGAGCAGCAGCATCTGGATGAAAATCTAGGCAGATTCAGGAAGGATCAGTCCTTAGTCGATTTATCAGGGGGATCGATCGGCCGATCAACGTCGAGTCAAACAATGATCCCGAGATTAGTGGATCTGGATCAGGTTTAGCTCGGCTATAAAAAGGGGTTCGACCAGCAACTTCAAGATCAACAATTTGAACATCTTCTACTCCTGCGTGCTGTTCTAAAGATAAATCTATGAAGCCATAGCGTTGCTCCGACGATTGAAAGCTCACACCTCCAACACTCTAAATCATCGATATAATTTCATTGATAGCAATTAATCTTTAATTGCATTGTAATTGTACTTGTCTTCATAATTTTATGAACTGATAGTGAATTGCCCAAAGTAAACGCTCAATGAGTGAGGGCCTTGGAGTAGGAGTTGTCACAGGCTCCGAACCAAGTAAAAAATAAACGTGTTAGCATTGTTTTTTCCTGTTCTTTATTTCACTGCACGAACTCTTACTCGAGTGTTTTCTAAAAAAAGAACATGAAAGTCATGAGTGCTATTCACACACCCCCCCCCTCTAGCACATCTCGATCATACAGTTTTTGGTTCAGTTTTTTTTGTTTTTCTCCAATTATTTTAATTTTCTCTTTGACAATGTTTTTAGTTATTTTATGGCATGTTGAGAATATCAATCCTCACATTACTGTTGAGTTATCTAATAGTAAAATAATTAGCACGTGTATTTCTTCATTCATGTTGTTGTGAAGATAGTGTTAGTATGTTTAGTGGATCTCTTTTCTCTATCTTTAGTACCATGAAGTGAGCTAAGTATTGTAAGGAGATAAATTTGAGTTTTGGCCTAACCTTAAGGATCTTACCTTTACTTCACTTAATCATGAATAGTAGATAACTTTAGAATAGTCATAATTCATCTGAATTATTTAGTACTTAAGTTCCCATGGTGATTTCTTGGATTACATTTTGGTTACTGGATAACCTCGAATCATGTCAACTCATTTGGAAAAATCAAAATCCCTACATTTGTATTATCCTTGCATTTGTGTTAGTGCTTCACTTCATAAAACACCAACAAAAAGAGAAAAAATCATTTGAATAAGGGATAAAAAATAGTTGTCGTGAGTAAAAACTAACAATTTACCTCTTTAGGATCGACTTATATTACTGGAGAAATAAATATTATATTTCTCATTATTCCAAGTAGTCCTTTGAAACCTTATGTAGTCTAAGAAATATGAACCAAGTGTGTGGCAGGTAAATATCCTTCACCGGGAACATAAAGAACTCAATTGGATGACGACTTGACTAGGATAGAGATTGAAACTTGAAAAGTATACTATGCACAAAAACTTATGCTTAGCCTATACTTGAGTTACTTCACAATCATGCTCAGAAATGAAACTAGTTGATCGAGTTAGAAAAGTACACTAGAAATTATGATGCATTATAGGAGCACATGAATTTAAATTGCGGGATTTTGCTTGAGGACGAGCGAAGGTTCAAGTCGAGGGTGTGATATGGGTAGATTATATATACTTTTATGCATGTTTTGACGCACATTCACATACTTTATTTGTTCTTGATCTATGTATTTTTGCACCTCTTATCATATTTTTAGCATAATTACTCTTCTTTGTTGGAGATCTTTTCTTTGTATATTTTCTTGTTGACAGGATGTACCTTTGGAGCGAAATGATTCTTGTAGATGACTCGGAGAATAAATAAAGAAAAAGGACCCGGCCGTGTGGAATCCACATGGTCATGTCACATACCAGAGGAGGAGATGTGCTGATCGTTTGAACCCACACGTCCATGCCACTAAACAAAGAAGAAACAAGACATGGTCGTGTGGATTTCACATGGCTGTGTTAATAAAACAGATAAGGAGCAGCATCCGACCGTGTGAATCCACATGACCGTATGGATTTTTCTAGAGTTGGAGCTAACTATGGTCTTGTGAATCAACATGGTCATGCCACCGGACCAAAGGCCAAGCATACCTTAGCCATATGGATGTCACATGGCCGTGGTATGGGCTATATATGTTGGGATGTATACTATAAACCTAGTTTTTATATGAACGTCTGTTTTTGAGATATTTTGAAATGACAGTCACTTTTGTCAAATGTCTACATTTTATATTTATATATATGTCGATGCATTATCCATTTAATTTATATTGTAGATAACATGGTGTGTGGTGCCACACAGAAGATCATATTATCGGTTCTTTATAAATTATAAATAGTAGCTCACAACCAAGATAGATAGGGGCAAACTATTGGAACGTTTGTAGTGTAATTTGGTACTAGTTTATCTTGACTATATAATTACACTAGTACATTATGTGTGTATTGAGCAGGACCATTTGAGATTGTTTGATTTATACTGACTATATAAAAGAACAGAACCTCTATTATTATGGATGTGTGTACTCTTAATCCTGATATAATAACAAACGCATATACTTAGTATTTATTTCTTTAACTTATCAATGGGTGAGATTTATTCGTTAAATCAATAAGCCCGATAAGTTGGGAGATAGTACCATTTATATAGTGTCTTGTTGATTATAAAGGGAAACTGTGTCCTATTTATTTGTTAGTAATTAGCCCTAAGAGCTAATCATGAGATGATTAGGCCTTTTGGGTTACTCATTGAGTGAGACTCAAATGAACCTACTCATTGGATTGAGTTCAATCCGAATTAGACACATTGGATTAATGAACTAGACTCAATGGGTTAGACTTATTGGGTTATTGGATTAATGGTTAATCCAATATAATAAATCCAACCCATTAAGAGGAATACAAAGAGATAAAAGACCCTTGGTATTCATGGGATGAATATAAATAGCCTTTTGGGTTTATTTTCATTAGATGTGAATGTGAAAAGAAAGGGTGACTCTTGATCTCCCCTCTCCTTCCTCCTCCTTCATTCTCGGTTGATTCTTGGAGTTTTGGCCGAATCATTTTTCTTGCTAGCACAAGAAAATGGTTCTTCTCCGAAGGCTTCGTTCATGCGACGAACGAAGGATATGTTCGTGTGGATACCGAAGAGGTGCGGACGCTTGAACGTGCTGAGATCTGGATCTAAAGAAATGGTTGTTGTCGGGATTGCGAAGGGCGCGCAACAAAGGCATAATCCTATCATGTAGCTTAGCATAGATTATTGTCATGAAAATTATTTTCTTCCTTTCGCATGGATCCACTGGATAAGAGAATCTAGTATTTTTTTTAGCTGCGCTTTCACGAGTTTAGCGCGCTAGATCCCAACAGTGGTATCAGAGTCACTTGCAAAGGGCTATGCTAAGTTAGAATTTTTATATATGATATAGAAATTACTTGATAGGGTTTACTGTAATTTGTAAAAAAATTTGTGAGTCTCGACAAAACAAGGTTTCGGCCAAGAGAGTAAATCTCGGCCAGACTATGAGTCTTGGCTAGATTTTGTGTCTCGGCCAAATCCTAAGCCTTGACCGAAATGGGTGTTTTGTTGGGAACAAATCATAGTTGGTGTGTGACCAGCAATGTCTCGGCAAGGGGTGTTTTGTTGGGAACAAAACGTAGTTGGTGTGTGACCAACAAGGTCTCGGCTAGAGATGTTTTGTTTAGAACAAAACATAGTTGATGTTGTGGGTAGTAGGGTCTTGGGTAAAGAAGCAACTCATAAAATGAGTATGCAAAATAAATTTTGCTTCGGGGGCGGTGCCCCTTGAAACCCCCGCAAGGGGCGCTGCCCCCTTGACCCCCGCCCGTTAACCGGCTAGCGGGACCGCCGTGGCATAATGGCTCATAATTTATTTTTTGAAATTATAGTAAATTTATGTCATAAGAATATTATGAATATATATGACATGATGCATGGTTATGACCCTTTAACCCTAATGTGATTGGATGTGTGTAATGTTGTAATTCATAATACGACCTGCGTGTCGTGCCTTCATCCCTTTTATTCTTATTGTAATTAGATTACACTCGAATGTAACTTGAGTTTCTTTAGATTTTGTAATGTACAAAATTAGAAAGAGTTAGTCTTCTGGAAGACGGGTGAAAAAGGAAGGAAGGACAACAACACATGACAACCAAGGAAGCGCTTGGAGAAGCGACTTGGACCCAGGTTGACTTATCGCTCTTCTCATTGGCTTGAGAAGATCGTAGTTTATGGGGGCCATAACCATGTCATGTTTAAACTTGTGTATATGTTGATATATGCCATGATATGCCATGATGTATGTGATGCATGTGTAGTTGTCGTAATTATGTCATTTACATATGCCTACCAAAGCTTGGTACTCACTACTACCTCGATCAACTGTAGTCAAGTTTGCAAAAGCAAAGTGGCTCATTTTATCTTAGTAGAGTGCAACTGGACAATTGTGATGTCCGACTATCAACCTTTGGGTATGACTTAATTAAGTTACCTCAATTGGATTGAGAACTTAAAGGCATATCCCATAAGATGTAAATCATATTATACTAGTCTTGGGTGATTAGCCAAAGCTAACTCAAGATGAATTATAATATGGATTTCATAAGAAGGGGAAACAAACAAACAGTGTTGTTCACCTAAGGATACAAGAGTTACATAGGATGTAATTAGTAAATGTTGTCTACCTAAGTTATACTAAGTCTTGGGCGATTAGCCAAAGCTAACTCAAGATAAGGTATAATGTGGATCTTGTCCAATTGGTATATGTTGCCTACCTAATTTATACAAGTCTTGGGCGATTAGCCAAAGCTAATTCAAGATGAAGTATAATATAGATATTGTCCCACTAGAATGTCTTTACTTTTGAGCTTAGAGCTAGTAGTGACTTGCTTCTATCAAGCTTTAGAATTCAGTGGGAGAATCATTTAATTAAAAGCCTAATTAAATGATCTGAGTATGATACTTCTCTGTATTTTATTGTTGTAGACCACCATGTCGTCTAGTAAGTAGAAGACACTATCTTTGCGATCTGTCCTTGATAAGAATAAGCTCAATGGAGCTAATTTCTAGACTAGTATAGAAACATAAGAATAGTTCTCAAGAGAGAAAGAAAACTGTACGTTCTAGAGCAGCCTATTCCTGAAGTGCCCCCTGCTACTGCCACTAGAGCTGATAGGGATGCTTACAAGAAGCATCAAGATGATGCATTAGATGTATCATATCTTATGCTCGCCACCATGAACTCTGAGCTTCAGAAGCAACATGAGAACATGGATGCTTATGATATGGTTGAACATCTTAGAAAACTATATCAAGGACAAGCAAGGCATGAGAGATTTGAGATCTCTAAAGTACTGTTTCAATGCAGAATGCAAGAAGGAAGCCTATAGGGCCTTATGTGTAACGCCCCACCCTTCCCCATCGCTCGGGAAGCGGGGCGAAAGGACGGGGGTTACTTGCAAACAAACATACATGGCAGCGGAAGTAAATAATGTTATTTTTTTTTTTTGAAACAAATTAAACTAACTTAAGCATACAATCATGTTGTCATAGAAACATGCTCATTATCATAGGATCATATATCCAACATATCATGTTAACATTCATAACTTGATCTAACATCTACTACTTACTACATAATGCATAACATTTTACTTGAAATAAGCATCTATCAGAGATCATCACAACATAAGTTCATAGTGAGTAGACATCAATAATTATCATCCATCATACGTAAAGTTTAGAACATAGAAACATTAAGCAGATTTATTCCACCATGCCACTGCCACACATACTCTTGCCCTTCCTGCTGCTCCCTTTTAATTCAACCCTTCTTTTCCTTTGTCTGCAGTACAAGGGAAATTAAACTATAAGCACATAGGCTTAGTAAGATTCTTTCCTACTCACAAAACATGAATCATGCATCAAAACATAAAGTGGTAACATGTTCATTTAACCAACATCTAGATATAAATCTGCCTACTAGCATAAAGTAGAGTCATACTCATGTAAGCAAATCATAACATAGCATGTGAGAGTTCATACACAAAGTAATAACATGATCATCTAGGCATCATAAACTTATTTTCCAAAAAGGAACATCTTACTAACACATAAAGGAAAACATTTAGCATGAATAAGCATATGCAAGATGTCCTTTGAAACATGCATCATGAATGAGTATATGCAAGATGTCCTTTGAAAACATATATATCATATAAATACTTAAACATAATCTCATCATGAGGACCCGACTTTGTACCACATACATACATAAATGCGCGCATCCTAAGTAGATCCAAGGTAGCAAATCTTGAACCTACTAGGAACTAGGCCCGTTTCATAGACCATCGACCTAGGGGCAACTTAGGAGCCCATCCCTTTTACTAGGCCTGTTTCATAGACCATCGACCTAGGGGCAACTTAGGAGCTCATCCCTAATACAAGCCATACAAAGTAAAATAACATATCATGATTCATATCATATCATATCATAGCATATCATGTTCTTGTCCTATCATGGCATATCATATTCTTGTCATATCATGAAGAGTGCTCTTAGTCCCAACTTAAGGGAAGCATTTCTTAGGCTTTTCATCATACATAAGCCTTGCATAACATAGTAGCATAAAGTGCACATAACACATAACATTTCTTAGAGAAAACATAAACATGCATAGTTAGGTTCAAACCTTTTCCCTAAACCTTCCATTTAATCTTGGCCGAACCCTAAAGGTAAGGATCTTAAACTTTGACTACCACAAAAAGCATGAAAACTTAAACTAATCATAGACAAGGGATCATACATCATGATGGAGCATAAACAAGCATGATTAGATTTCAAAACCTTGCTCTAAGCCTTATGTTCATCCTTGGCCGAAACCTAAGGTAAGGTTCTAGGTTTTGTTTATACAACATGTAGCATGAAAACTTAACTAACAACATATAATAGATCATACATCATGAAGTAGCATAAACAAGCATGATTAGATTTCAACACCTTACTCTAAGCCTTATGTTCATACTTTGGCCGAAACCTGAGGTAAGGTTCTAGGTTTTGTTTATACAACATGTAGCATGAAAACTTAACTAACAACATATAATAGATCATACATCATGAAGGAACATAAACAAGCATGATTAGGTCTCAAAACCTTGCTCTAAGCCTGATGTTCTTCATTGGCCAAAACCTAAGGTAAGGTTCTAGGTTTTGTTTATACAACATGTAGCATGAAAACTTAACTAACAACTTATAATAGATCATACATCATGAAGGAGCATAAACAAGCATGATTAGGTCTTAAAATTTTACTCTAAGCCATATGTTCTTCCATGGCCGAAACCTAAGGTAAGGTTCTAGGTTTTGTTTATACAACATGTAGCATGAAAACTTAACTAACAACATATAATAGATCATACATCATGAAGGAGCATAAACAAGCATGATTAGGTCATAAAATTTTACTCTAAACCTTGTATTCCATCTTGGCCGAAACCTCAAGAGTGAGGTTCTAGACTTTTTGTTACTACATGAAGCATAAGTTGTAAACTTGACAACCATAAGTGACCACAACTCCTTATCTTGGTCGAAACTTGCAAGGAAATCCCTAAGTTTTTCAAACAACTTTTAAACATAAAGCGTACGAGAACTATTGTACTACAGGTGAGGGAATACTTACTTCCTTTCGCTTAAATTTTCTAAGAGAATACCCTTTTCTTCTTGAAACTTTTCCTAGAAGAATTTCTTTGGCTTGGTTTCGGCAATGGTGAGGTGAGACTTTGGTTTTTCGGTGGAGAGAAGAAGGAAGGAAGAAAAGAGAAGAAAATGAAGTTCTCTTTCCCTTTTTCTTATTTATGTTGAATGAAAGAAGAAGGCAATTCATCTGTTCCCATTAGGGAGGAAGAAGGCAACTCCAACTTTTCCTTCCAAGTCTCCTTCTAAATGAAAGGCCTTCACCTTAACTACATTTCCCCTCCTCCTAACAGCACACCCCTGCTGGGGCTACTGGTTATCACATACATACATCTAACACAAGGTCCAAGGTTCAAACCTTGGTCATGCCTCTTTTTGGTTATATTTTTTCTTTTATTTGAAAATAAATCCACATAAGGCCTATTTTAATCATGGTAAAATTCATAAAATTGCTAGGGATCCTATGAGTGTTACATTATGTGCTCAAAATGATCAGGTATGTGGAGAATCTACAAAGGTTAGGATTCCCACTAGGCCAAGAATTGGCCACTGATCTTATCTTGCAGTCATTGCCCAATAGCTATAGTCAATTTGTCATGAACTGCAACATGAATGAAATTGATAAAACGCTGCCTGAAATGTTGAGCATGTTGAGAACTGCTGAACTCAACCTTGAGAAGGCAAAGCCTAGTACCATTTTGATGGTGTCTAAGGGAAAAGGTAGGTGGAAGGCTTAAGGTAAGGGTAAGACCCAAGCCAAAGGCAAGGGCAAGGCTCATGCACTGAAACTCAAAGGTGGGGTTGTTAAGGAAGGAACCTGCTTCCACTGCAGTGAGACTGAACACTGGAAGAGGAACTGCAAGGTATACCTAGAGGAACTGAAAAAGGAAGAGAAGTGAGACTTCTGCCTCAGGTATATATGTTACAGATATCAATCTATCTATTTCTTCTTCATGGGTATTAGATACTGAATGTGTATCTCACATTTGAACTAATGTGAAGGGGCTAAGAAATAGTAGATCATTGACAAAGGGCGAAGTGGACCTACGAGTAGGCAATGGTGCAAGAGTTGTTGTTGTCGGTGTAGGAACATATTCCTTATCTTTGCCTACTGGGCTTGTTTTAGAACTTAAAGAGTGTTGTTATGTGCCTACCTTGACCAAGAACATTATCTCTATTTCTTGTTTGGACAAGAAAGGTTTTTCATTTGTAATAAAGGATAAATGTTGTTCTATTTATTTCAATGAAATGGTCTATTGTAGTGCACATCCTGTGAATGTACTCTATGTTCTAGACTTTGGCAACCCAATCTATAACATAAATACCAAATGGTTCAAGTCTAATGATTTAATCAAACATATCTCTGACATTCTCGCTTAGTTCACAAAATGAGAGTTGCATATCCCAACTCCATAAGGATGGATTTTGGACTCATTTGATTTTGAATCATATGAGGCATGCAAATCTTGTCTTCGAGGTAAGATGACAAAGACTCCATTTAGTGGACACCACAAAAGGGCTAATGATCTTTTAGGACTCATACATACTGATGTATGTGGCCCTTTTAGAGTAGCAGCTAGAGGAGGCTAACATTACTTCATTACTTTTACTGATAATTTCAGTGAATATAGCTATGTGTTTCTGATGAGACACAAGTCAGAATCCTTTGAAAAGTTCAAAGTATTCAAGAATGAAGTATAAAATCAACTTGGTAAGAGTATTAAGATGCTTCGATCAGATCGAGGTGGGGAATACCTTAGTCAAGAGTTTCATGACCATCTTGTTGAGTGTGGGATCATATCTCAACTCACTCCACCTGGAACACCACTATGGAATGGTGTATCAGAAAGGAGGAATCGTACTTTATTAGATGTGGTACGATCGATGATGAGTCATACAGATCTTCCTACTTCCGTCTAGGGACATGCTCTAGACACAACTTCTTTCACAGTTAACCGAGTTCCATCTAAGGTTGTCATAAAGACACCATATGTGATATGGGCAGGGTAGAGTCCCAAGATGTCTTTTATGTAGATTTGGGGTTGTGAGGCTTACGTTCGATGACTATTCTCAGATAAACTAGGACCCAAATCGGACAAGTGCTATTTTATAGAATATCCCAAGGAAACAAAGGGATATTACTTCTATAATCCCACACAAGGCAAAGTGTTTGTTGCCAAAAATTGTTGTCTTTCTAGAAAGAGAGTTTATTCCTAGAAAAACTGGTGGGAGTGAAATCGATCTTGAAGAAGTTCAAGATACATAAACTAGCACCAAAATCTTGATGGAAAATAAACATGTACCAGAAGATGTTGTGGATCAGGATTTTGTTACACCACAAGAGGTTATGGAGCAACAACCTGTTCAAGTAGCACATACTCTACGCAGATCTGATAGGATTCGTCATCAACCTAAGAGATATTCATTTCTCTTGTCTGACCACGGTGATGTAGAGCTTATTGGTCTCAATGAGCTTACATCTTATTAGGAAGTTGTACAGGGCCCAGATTCTGAGAAATGGCTAGAGGCCATGAGATCCGAGATGGAATCCATGTACACTAATCAAGTATGGACTTTGGTTGATTCATCTGAAGGGATCAAACCCATTGGGTGTAAGTGGGTCTTCAAGGTGAAGATTGACATGGATGAAAATATGCATACCTATAAAGGTAGATTGGTTGCTAAAGGATTCAAGCAGATTCATGGTATAGACTATGATGAAACCTTTTCACCAGTTACGATGCTCAAGTTCATTCGAATCATGCTTGCTATTGTTGCTTACTTTGATTATGAGACCTGGCATATGGATGTCAAAACCACATTTCTTAATGGAAATCTACTTGAGGATGTGTACATGACACAACCTGAGGGTTTTGTAGATCCAGAGCATGCTGGAAAGGTTTGTAAGTTGCAAAGATCCATTTATGGATTGAAGCAAGCTCCTAGAAGCTGGAATCTTTGATTCGATGATGTGATCAAAATGTTTGGTTTCATTAAGAATGAAGATGAACCTTACAAGAAGGTTAGTGGGAGCACAGCCTTTTTCTCATATTGTATGTATATGACATACATCTCATTAGAAATGATATCCCTACTCTTTAGTCAGTGAAGACGTGGCTTGGGAATTGTTTCTCAATGAAGGACTTAGGTGAAGCAGCCTATATTTTGGGCATCAAGATCTATAAAGATAGATCCGGGAGATAGCTTGGTCTACGCCAGAGTACATATATTGACAAGGTGCTTAAATGTTTTGCTATGAAGAATTCCAAGAAGGGATTCCTACCTATGTCACATGGTGTGAGTCTTTCGAAGACTCAATGTGCTTCTAAGGTAGAAAGGAACTGCATGGATCAGATTCTTTATGCATCTGTTATAGGGTCTATCATGTACGTCATGCTTTGTACTCGCCCAGATGTCTCTTATGCGTTAAGCATGACGAGTAGATGCTAGTCAGATCTATGTGAAGGTCACTGGACAGTAGTCAAGAATATTCTTAAGTACTTGAGAATGACTCAAGATTATTTCTTGATATTTGGAGGCGATGAAGAGCTTGTTGTAAAGGGTTACAACTATTGTTGTAAAGGGTTACAACTGTTGTTGTAAAGGGTTACAGTGGTGTAAGCTTCCAAATTGACAAGGACTATTCTAGATCGCAGTTAGGGCATGTATTTTACATAAATGGTGGTCTTGGGTATTGGATACTACAACAATTTTATCTCATTAGAGAGCTTGAGTCATACAAGATAATATCCATGGACAGGTTAGGTCGGATCTCGACTTTCTCATCACTTGGGTAGCAATGATGCATTGCTAAATGTCACTCTTTGTTTATGTATCGCAAATGTTGATTTGGATACATTGCCAACGTTACGAGAGCCTATAGGGTCACACACAAAGAATATATTGGTTTGGAGATGGGTATTTTAGTTTGACTAAAATACTAAGGATATTAAGAATAATGGGTGAATCCAAAGTGTTGGTGTCATCTTAGTGGTGATTGACACTTGTGCTAGTGGGAGATTGTTAGTAATTAGCCCTGAGCGCCAATCATGAGATAATTAGGCCTTTTGGGTTACTCATTGAGTTAGACTCAAATGAACCCACCCATTGGATTGAGTTCAATCCAAAATAGACACATTGGATTAATGGACTAGACTCAATGGGTTAGACTTATTGGGTTATTGGATTAATGGTTAATCAAATATAATAAATCAAACCCATTAAGAGGAATACAAAGAGACAAAAGACCCTTGGTATTCATGGGATGAATATAAATAGCCTTTTGGGTTTATTTTCATTAGATGTGAATTTGAAAAGAAAGGGTGACTCTTGATCTCCCCTCTCCTTCCTCCTCCTTCCTTCTTGGCCGATTCTTGGAGTTTTGGCCGAGTCATTCTTCTTGCTAGCACAAGAAAATGGTTCTTCTCCGAAGGCTTCGTTCATGCGACGAACAAAGGATATGTTCGTGTGGATACTGTAGAGGTGCGGATGCTTGAACGCGCTGAGATCTAGATCCAAAGAAAATGTTACTGTCGGGATTGCGAAGGGCACGCAACAAAGGTATAATCCTATCATGTAGCTTAGCATAGATTATTGTCATGAAAATGTTTTCTTCCTTTCACATGGATCCGCTGGATAAGAGGATCTAGTATTTTTCTGCTGCGCTTTCACATGTTTAGCGCGCTAGATCCCAACATTATTTAGGTTGATGATGTCCCCTTAAGGAGCTCATAAGGATTGTCATGTAAACCCTGCAAGTGAACTTAGTCCAACATGATAATAAAGTTGAGTGGTACTACTCTTAGAGTCAGATGTTAATTAAATGAGTTGTCAGTAACTCATTTAATTAACGGGCATATGATATCTTAAACACAGGGAGATTAACGCACTCATGATAAGTAGGAGCTCATATTGTAATTTGGATTAGTGCGGTAGTTCAATAATGACCCCTTAGTGGTATGAGTTATTATTGATGAACTTGAGTTGGGTGTTCGGGTCGAACACAGGAAGCTCAAGTCCATCAGGAAGTCAAAACCAATTCCTCCTCTCGGTCCCTGTTGTAGTCTCTATATATAAAGCCTCGCATCCACCCATCCATAACCGGGTTTCGTTTAACTTGGTTTGGTTTAACTTAACTTGTTTTGGTTTAATTTAACTTCGTTTGGTTTAATTTAACTTGGTTTGATTTAACTTAACTTGGTTTGGTTTAACTTAAGTTGGTTTAGTTTAATTTAACTTGGTTTGTTTTAACAAATTTTGTTTAAATTTTTTCTAAACAAAATTTTATTAATTTTTTCTTTCCTTGTAACCGACGGCAAGTATATAAAAAGGAGTAGGATGTGGCCCCTAAAACCTAACTTTCTTATTCTCCATAATCCCTTCTCTCCTTGTGGTTGTTGCCCCCTCTCCTCCTCCTAGGGCCAGCGACACAAACCTATTCTCCTCACCCCTTTCCCTCTCCTTCTCCTTGCTTAGGGTCGGTGCCCTTATTGCCCCCTTCTCCCTTGGTGGCCGGCGGCCCCTTGTCACTTGGTGGCCGGTGCCCCTTCCCATCCACTTGTGGCCAGCGGCTTGAAGAAAGGGAAGAAGAGCAAGAAAAGCAAGAAGAGGAAGAAGAGGAAGAAGAAGAGAAGGAAGGAGATTAGAAGGTGCCCCATCTTAGCGACTCTTTTGTGGCCGGTGGTTTTAGAAGAGAAGAAAAGAGGGTGGTGTTGTCTTGGTAGATCGTCGCCCACACGACGTCCAAGAAGAGGAGAGGAATATGGCAGAAGATCTTGAGGTCTTTAGCTACGAAGAAAGGTACAACTAGTTCTTTAATTCCACTACATATCTAGTTTCATTTTTCTTTGTATCGATTTTAAGTATCGATTTTAAATACCAACACAAGAGGCCAGCGATCTTGTGCTTCGATCAAAGTGCACTTTGATCAATCAAGAACTTGCTTGATTGATCAAACACATGTCTGATCGAGAATGTGGGTTGCTAGGAAAGGTTCTGTGCTTGTACAAATTTTTGTACAAGGGATTTACATAGAACGGAATTCCCAACGCCTTCAAGTGGTATCAGAGCAGGTTTTCTATCTCTATGTGATTAGTTTTTGATTAAATTATGTACTATTCATATATAATTTAAATAGGATAATAGTAGGATATGTAAAATAGATTAACTCTGTGGTTGCAGGTATCCTAGTTCCAACTATTGTGGCCTATTGTGTTTGTCTGTTATTTGAACCCTCAGGCATGTCGAGGTTGTTGTGTGTGCATGATTGTAATAATTAAATATGGTCGGTTGCCGTATTATTATTATTATTGTTTTACATTATGTTCGATCTAGATTACATGTAAATTCCTTTGTGGAATATAGGATCGATAAATATAAAATTATTTTTGTTGCAGCTTGTATCCTTGCTATGCGTGGTGCTACTTTGAGGACCAGAGGCGCGACGGAGAAGGAAGCGAGATAGACATGACGGCTTGATCCATCGGCGACACATTGGAGGACAGCGATCCATTGCGGCATATTAGAGGATAGCGTTGGATGAGGCCATAATAGTTGGAAATTTTATTTTCATATTTATTGTCTTTATATGCTGTTTTATGTGATGTGATGTGTGTGCTGTGATATGTGTGTTGTGATGTGTGTGCATGATTAAAATTCATCGATTTAAATAACTAAGTGGGAGAGGAATTATTTAAATAAATTCCACGGTTTTCATTACTGGTTTGTAAGTGATGCATACAAATTTGCGCATTGGCTTTAAGTGCCTTCCTCCATATCGGATGAGTTTGTTTGCGAATCACTAGATCAAATTTCCTCTATGGATGATTATAGGAAATTATTTAGGTTTGTGTGATCTTCTCCATCTGAAGGGGCACAATTCTAATTAATGGACTAAGTATCAAGTAATGGTATACACTTTGGTGCATTTAATAGTATCCTCTCCATTGGAGTCACTGCTATTATTTGTGTGACCGAAGACAAACCAACTATTAATTTTATTTATCATAAAGTTAGGTTGATGAAATAATAAAATTAATGGGTAAAACCTCCTCTTACAAATGTCCCCGGGGTCATGTTGTCGCGGTAGGACATTCAGGTTGTCTCCCAGGCACCCGCGGTTCGAACCCCAGCTACGGCGTATTTGCAGGAATATTTCCTCCAAATGGGGGGCGTAATCAAAGGATGCTGGGCTTCTAGGTTGGCCGCCGCGTGCGCTCCCCGATTTACCTTGGTGGTCGGTGGGAAACTTCCGTGGGACCGGGCCAGTCACCCCCAGAGATAGTCAATGAGGCTAACTAGGATTATCATTAGTATACATCCACATTATCGTGACATACGAAATTCGCGGTGCTTTGAGGTGTTGGTGAATTTAAATTATATTGTTTGAGAAATTAATATTATTTTAAATTCTAAAGTTTTGACCAAATATTTTATTTTGTGATTCTTAGGATTTCAAAATGACTTTCAATTCTCTTGCTGTTATTTTAAAAGAAAACAAACTTACTGGTCCCAATTATATTGATTGGAAACGAAACTTGGACATTGTCTTAACTGCTGAAGGATACAAGTTCGTACTTTTTGAGGTCTATCCTAATGTGCCTAATAGCGATTCTAGTGAAGAGGAGATTGACAAACATAGGAAATGGGTCAAGGCTGATGAGATGGCGTGGTGTTACATTTTGGCTTCTATGTCAAATGTGATGCAACATCAGTATCAGGTCATGCCTACTGCCTATGACATGATGTAAAATCTCAAAGAACTCTTTGGACACCAGAATCGAGCTACCAGGCAGAAGGCCATGAGAAACTTGATGACGACCACCATGACTGAGGGGACACCCGTGAGGGATCATATCCTCAAAATGATGACTCACTTGAATGAGATACAAATCCTTAGAGCTGAAACCGATGGGGTATCATCCTCCAAACGCTACGCAAGAGTTTTGAGCAGTTCCGCCTGAACTATAACATGAACAAAAGGACTTATTCGTTGGTGAAACTTCTGACAGAACTCCAAGCAGCAGCAGGGCTATTCCGTCAAAGTTCTCAAATTCACATCGCTAAAAATGTTTCTGCTTCTAAGCCGAAAGGCAGGAAGAAGAAAAAGAAACAAGTTGGTTCAGCAAAGAAAGTGATTTAACCACAAGGGACTGGACCGCAAGTAGGTATGAAGAAGCCGAAGGGCAACTGCTTCACATGCAAGCAGTCTAGACATTGGAAGGTGGACTATCCTCGCAGAAAGGAAAACAATAAAGGTATATCTCATTCATTAGTTATTGAAACATGTTTAGCGGTGTTATCTACCAATACCTGGTGTGTAGATAGGGGAGTCACTGATCATGTCTGCAATTCATTGCAGGGGTTCCAGGAAACCCAACAACTACATGAATGGGAAATCACCGTCTACATGGGCAATGCTATGAGAGTGGCGACTGTTGCAGTGAGCGATGTTTATTTATCTTTTGATAGGAATAAAATATTGATTTTGAGAAATTATCTTTACGTACCATATTTTAGAAAGAACTTGATTTCAGTTTCTAAATTATTTATGGATGGATATTCTATTTCTTTTGATGGTAAAGTAGTTGTCAAGAAAAATAGGATGGTTATCTGTTCTAGTACGTTGGTTAACAATTTGTACCCTCTTAATCCAATAACTCCCACGATGCAACAAATGGAAATTAATAACACATCTTCTAATTCTAATAAGAGAAAGCAGCCTTCGAAAATGAACCAAACATATCTTTGGCATCTAAGGTTAGGTCATATTAACTTGAGTAGGATTCAAAGGTTAATAGCCAATGGACCTTTGGGTTCATTGGTGGTGGAAAACTTTCCAATCTGCGAATCTTGCTTAGAAGGAAAAATGACCAAGAGGCCTTTTAAGGCACAAGGGTATAGAGCTAAAGAAGTGTTGGAATTAGTTCATTCTGATTTGTGTGGACCTATGACTACCCAGGAGAGAGGTGGTTTTGAATATTTTATCTCTTTTATAGATGACTATTGGAGATATTGGTACATTTACTTGATGCGTCGCAAGTTTGAATGCTATGATAAGTTCAAAGAGTACAAGGCTGATGTGGAGAAACGTCATGGTAAAAGTATCAAGACACTACGGTCAGATCGTGGTGGAGAGTACCTCTTAGGAGAGTTTAGGAATTACTTATCAAAAGTCGGGATTCAATCTCAATTATCTGCACCTGGTACACCCCAATAGAATGGTGTAGCAGAACGAAGGAATATGACTCTTATGGAAATGGATAGATCAATGATGAGTTATTCAGAATTACAAAATTCGTTTTGGGGATATACTCGGGAAACGACGGTGTACATTCTGAACTTGGTACCTTCCAAGTTAGTACCCTCTACTCCCACAAAATTGTGGAACGGGCGTAAGCCTAGTTTAAAACACATTCAGATTTGGGGTAGTCCAGCACATGTGCTGAAGGGAGATGCTGATAAGTTGGAATCACGTACAAAAGTTTTCTTATTCGTGGGATATCCTAAAGGAATGAAAGGTGGTTTGTTTTATAGTCCTAAAGATTAGAAGGTCATTGTTAGCACCAATGCCCGATTTTTAGAAGAGGACTATGTAATGAACCACAAGCTCATAAGTAAAATTATTCTTGAGGAAATAAGAGAGGACACGTCTAATTTAGTACCAACGGTACAAGATGAGATACTACAAGAAACTGCAACATGTGTCACAAATGATGCACAATTACAGGTAGTGTCTCGTCATAATGGGAGGGTTGTTAGGCAATCTAATAGATTCATGTTCTTGGGAGAGTCTTCGGACTTAATCCCTAGTGAACAAGAACCTGATCCCTGGACATATGATGAAGCACTCCAAGATAAAGATGCAGCATCTTGGCAAAGTGCAATGAACTCTGAAATAGAATTTATGTATTCTAATCAAGTTTGGGAGCTTGTAGAACCACCAAATGGTGTAAAATCCATTGGATGTAAATGGGTCTACAAAAGGAAAAGAGGGGCAGACAGGAAGGTGGAAACCTTTAAAGCGAGTCTGGTTGCGAAGGGGTATACTCAGAAAGAGGGAATCAATTATGAGGAAACCTTTTCGCCGGTAGCCATGCTCAAGTCTATCCGGATTCTTTTATCTATTATTGCTCATATGGATTATGAGGTTTGGTAAATGGATGTCAAGACAGCTTTCCTTAACAGAAGTCTTGAAGAAAACATCTATATGAAGCAACCAGAGGGATTCATTGCGAAGGGCAAAGAGCATCTTTTATGCAAGCTCAATCGATCCATTTATGGACTGAAGCAAGCTTCGAGATCTTGGAACAACTGATTTGATGAAGTAATCCAGTCTTATGGATTCATTCAATGTCCGGATGAGTCTTGTGTATACAATAAAAGTGACGGAAATGTGGTGGTATTTCTTGTACTATACGTAGATAACATTTTGCTCATTGGCAACAATGTCAAAGTGTTGTCAGACATAAGGGTATGGTTGTCCAAGCAGTTTGATATGGAGGACTTGGGAGAATGTGGACATATTTTTGGGATCAAAGTAATAAGGGATCGCAAGAAAAGGATGTTGTGCTTATCCCAAGCTGCATACATCAATACTATCCTAGCTCGTTTTAGCATGCAAAACTCCAAGAAAGGTTTTCTACCTCTTCGGCATGGAGTACCTTTATCTAAAGAGATGTGTCCTAAAACATCAAAGGAGATAGAGGAGATGAAGGCAGTGTAGGATCGAAAAGAATTTAGATATCTCCACAATAGCATGATATTATCCACTTTGGGCCTAAGCCCTCATGGTTTTGCTCTTGGCTCTACCCATAAGGCCTCATACCAAATGGAGATATCTTTCTCTTATAAACCCATGATCTTTCCCATTTTTTTTCAATGTGGGACTATGTTTGCAACCTTACAACCCCAACAATCCCCCCTAAAACAAAGGACCACAGGCTTCCCACGTTCGATCCTCAACCCACCAGATCTTCCTGCCCCTCGGACCACCCGACCTACTATAACTTCCTTGCCTAGTCACAACTAGGACTTCCTGCCTGGTGTCTGGTCCTCTTGATCCGAACATGGCTCAATCAGACCATAGCTCTTGTGCACAGTCAACGGTTAAACCTTCTGGCAGTCTGAGCTCTGATACCAATTGTAGGATCGAAAAGAATTTAGATATCTCCACAATGACATGATATTGTCCACTTTGGGCCTAAGCCCTGATGGTTTTTCTCTTGGGTTCTACCTAAAAGGCCTCATACCAAATGGAGATATCTTTCTCTTATAAACCCATGATCTTTCCCATGTGTTTTCAATGTGGGACTATGTTTGCAACCTTGCAACCCCAAGTTCCTTATGCTTCAGCTATAGAAAGCCTAATGTATGCGATGCTATGTAAGAGACCGGATATCTGTTTTACCATGGGCATGGTTAGCAGATATTAAAGTAACCTAGGATCGGGACATTGGACTGCCGTAAAGCATATATTAAAGTACCTGAGAAGACTAGAAATTATATATTGGTTTACCAGGCAGATGATTTACTCCCTGTGGGTTACACGGATTCGAACTTCCAATCAGATAGGGGTAGTAGTAAGTCAACCTCAGGGTATATGTTTACTTTTGGAGGTGGAGCCATAGCATGGAGGAGTGTTAAGCAGAAATGCGTTACGGACTCCACCATGGAAGCTGAGTATGTGGCAGCCTCTAAGGTAGCCAAAGAAGCTGTATGGCTCAGAACCTTCTTGATGGACTTAGATGTGATTCTTGGTTTGCCCAAAATTATCACAATTTATTGTGATAATAGTGGTGCAATAGCAAACTCGAAGGAACTACGAGCCCATAAGGCAAGTAAACACATCGAGCGCAAGTACCACCTGATACGAGATATAGTAAAGCGAGGAGAAATTGTTGTCGCCAAGATTGCATCAGCAGATAACCTGGCAGATCCTTTCACTAAGGACCTTCTGGTGAGAGCTTTTGATTGGCATGTTGAGGGTATGAGAATCAGATGTATGCCTGCATATATGGCAGCATAGTCTTTTAGTATAAGAGGAAGATTGTTGGGATGTATACTATAAGCCTATTTTTTGTATGAACATCTGTTTTTGAGATATTTTGAAATGAGAATCACTTTGGTCAAATGTCTGTATTTTATATTTATATATATATATCGATGCAGTTGTTTATTTAATTTATATTGTAGATAACATGGTGTGTGGTGCAACACAGAAGATCATGTTATCGGTTCTTTATAAATTATATATAGTAGCTCACAACCAAGATGGATAGGGGCAAACTATTGGAACGGTTGTAATGTAATTTGGTATTAGTTTGTCTTGACTATATAATTACACTAGTACACTATGTGTGTATTGAGCAGGACCATTTGAGATTGTTCGATTTATACTGACTATATAAAAGAACAGAACCTCTATTATTATGGATGTGCGTACTCTTAATCCCGATATAATAACAAACACATATACTTAGTATTTATTTCTTTAACTTATCAATGAGTGAAATTTATTTGTTAAATCAAGAAGTTTGATAAGTTGGGAGATAGTACCATTTATATGGTGTGTTGTTGATTATAAAAGAAAACTGTGTCATATTTATTTAGGTTGATGATGTCCCCTTGAGGAGCTCATAAGGATTGTCATGTAAACCCTGCAGGTGGACTTAGTCCGACATGATAATAAAGTTGAGTGGTACTACTCTTGGAGTCAGATGTTAATTAAATGAGTCGTCAATAACTCATTTAATTAACGGACATACGATATCTTAAACATAGGGAGATTAACGCACTCATGATAAGTAGGAGCCCATATTGTAATATGGGATTGGTGCGGTAGTTCGATAATGACCCTTTAGTGGTATGAGTTATTATTGATGAACTTGAGTTGAGTGTTTAGGTCGAATACAGGAAGCTAAAGTCCATCAGGAAGCCAAAACCAATTCCTCCTCACGGTCCCTATTGTAGCCTCTATATATAAAACCTCTCATCCACCCATCCATAGCCGGGTTTGGTTTAACTTGGTTTGGTTTAACTTAACTTGGTTGGTTTAATTTAACTTGCTTTGGTTTAACTTAACTTGGTTTGGTTTAACTTAACTTGGTTTAGTTTAATTTAACTTGGTTTGTTTTAACAAAATTTGTTTAAATTTTTTCTAAACAATATTTTGTTAATTTTTTCTTTCCTTGTAACCGACGGCAAGTCTATAAAAAGGAGTAGGATGTGGTTCCTAAAACCTAACTTTCTTATTCTCCATAATCCCTTCTCTCCTTGTGGTTGTTGCCCCCTCTCCTCCTCCTAGGGCCGGCGGCACAAACCTATTCTCCTCCCCCCTTTCCCTCTCCTTCTACTTGCTTAGGGTTGGTACCCTTATTCCCCCTTCTCCCTTGGTGGCCTGCGACCCCTTCTCACTTGGTGGTTGGCACCCCTTCCCATCAACTTGTGGGTGGTGGCTTGAAGAAAGGGAAGAAGAGCAAGAAAAGCAAGAAGAGAAAGAAGAGGAAGAAGAAGATAAGGAGATTAGAAGGTGCCCCATCCTAGCGACTCTTTTGTGGCCAACGGTTTTGGAAGAGAAGAAAAGAGGGTGTTGTCGTTTGGTAGATCATCGCCCATACGACTTCCAAGAAGAGGAGAGGAATATGATAGAAGATCTTGAGGTCTTTAGCTACGAAGAAAGGTACAACTAGTTCTTTAATTCCGCTCCGTATCTAGTTTCATTTTTATTTGTATCAATTTTGAGTATCAATTTTGAATACAAACACAAGAGGCCAGCGATCATGTGCTTCGATCAAGGTGCACTTTGATCAATCAAGAACTTGCTTAATTGATCAAACACATGTCTGATCGAGCATGTGGGTTGCTAGGAAAGGTTTTGTGCTCGTACAAATTTTTATATAGGGGATTTACATAGAATGGAATTCCCATCGCCTTCAATATAGACCCGTGCCTAGCTCTATTTAAGGAGATTTCTTCTCATTCTCAAGGGGAGAAATATTCTCCCCTTTGAAAGATCTAACTTGGATGAGATTTGGACTTCTTTAGCTCTTTTTTGGATGATTCAAAGTCAAATTCAACGTCTCCATCTCTCCAGAAGCAAAGGATTAGATCCGAAGATCACTTGACGCATTGGATAAGCTTCTTCTCCCTTCTTTCTCTAGATTGGGTTTTGATACTTTCAATTTCATTATCTTTAGATTCTTTCTTCCTAGTTATGGAGTAGATTTCTTGTTCTAGAATTAAGGAAGTAATTGTAATGTGATTTGATGTAAAATTCATGGATTTGCTAATTTTTTATCTATATGACGTTGTTATGCCTTATATTTATTTGATCTTATATGTGTGTATTATGCTTGAGCTTAATTTCCATGTTTGATCAAATGTTTATGTAGAATTACTAATCCTGTAGAGGGAATGCCCTAGATCGTATGACCAAGGGGCCCTAGTGACAAGAGCATCCCATTTTTGGATATCTAGAGCATTACCTTGAAAGGAGAGGCAATCCTCCACAAGGAAGTAGGGAATTGGACATAAGTGATATTTCTATTTCTATATTATTGAGTGTTAGTGTGTTCTTGTGATTTATGACTGAGGGGCCCTAGTGACAGGGGTATCTCATTACTGGACTTCATAGGAATCATTTCCATTTAGTAGCATAGGATATGGATTAAGATAGCATTCTGGCTTAATCTTCGTGGGGAAGAGACGGTAATAATTCTAACTTCCTAAAGTGCATAGGAAAAGAGGATAGGCAATAGGTGATCCATGATATATTGATTAGCATCACAATGAAACTAAACTCTTCGAACATTTCCCAAATCAAGTTCCTCAACACACTCTCTCTCTCTTTCACTCTCTTTCTCAATCTTACTTCTCTTTACTTAGTGTGTGACTCTCAACCATCAATTGTTTAGCTAATTCACCGAGAGTAGTAATGGCTAGTGCTTATAACCAGTCCTTGTGGGATCGATAATATTTTATTATTTGACGACACTCATATACTTGCGAGCTTAAATCAAGCACTTGTGGGCAAGATGGAGCCTCAAGAAGAGGACAACAAGGGAGTGTCGTTAATCCTATCCAGAAGCTGAGTAAGATAGGGGTACCGGTGACGATGGCGAGAATGTACGAAGAGAGGAATCTGGAGCTTGAGGGGGTGGATCGCTGATGGTACCCACTGCCCTGCAAATACCATAGATCAAGCACCCGAAATCATTAGAGAAAAAACTAGGGAAGAGGTCTCCCCCACACTTATTCTTGCACGTCTCGAGCAAGTAAACAAAACAATAAAGATAACTAAAAATATATTTCCCTAGCAATTCTTACTCAAGCTTAGAAAATAGTGAAAGAGATTTATTTAAGATTGTCAAATTCAAATGACCAAAACAATCATGGATTCAATTCATACACTAATTAGCAAGCATGATAACTTCAATCCATAGTGAATAAACTGAGGATGATAACAAAATAACCTCACAAGGTAAGTGATGGTGGCTTTCCTCTCAAGTACATGCAATATTGGAGCTCATTCAAGCTACTCATAATTTACACACTACCATAAGCTTGCTTTTCTTCTAATCTCTACCACTATATACATAAGAGTGCATAATAAAATAATAAAGGCATTATTTGAAAAGTAAGGAAAACATGAATCAAAGTAAATAATAGTGTAAGAAAAGAAATAAGGAAGATAAAGCAAGGTAATGGTGGAATACATGGATATATTGGAATGCTATATAGATGAGTACAAGAAAACTAATGCCCAAAAGATATCTCATCCAACTTCCAAACTAGCTTTCAACAACTCAATAGACAATGTGAACAACCTCTACTATAGCTTTTCAATAAAAATCTCAATGTCGCTACAATAAAGATTATTACTCATAAAAAATTCTGCCACAAAAGCATATGAAATGACACAATATGTCAAAGCACCAGGCTACAAATCCAATAAACATGTAGGCAATCTCTACTATAACCTTTCAATAAAAATGACTCATGATATACAATGGAATCTAAATGTTGCTATAATAAAGATTGTCACTTCCAAAAATTCTATCACAAAGGAGTATAAAATGGCACAATATGTTAAAAACATTTTCTTTTCCTAATTTTCACATTTCTATTTGTTTTTTTCTTCTTTTTTTCATTTCCATTTTCTGTTAACTTTTCCTTCTTTTTTTTTCAATTCAATTTTTTTCAACATATTGTACAATAACTCAAAAATCACCCCTAATAGCTCAACTAAAATGATAAAGAGCAGGGTTCACCTATGCTTCCCCTAAATTACACTAAGCTATTCCTCTCCCCTACACTTAAACTTTGTTCGTCCTGGGCAAAATACTCATCATGGAACATCCAAAAATATCCATATCCAAAAGAAGAGAGTAAAAGAGGAAAATAAATGGAAGGGAGAAAAGAATGAAATGACGAATGATATGAATTTATTCAAGAAACATATGATAACAAAAGGAATGGATAGAAGAAAGTGAAATAGCCTTCATAAGATTATGCAGTCCTATGATAATGTGGTCTCGAAAGAATTAAGCAAGTTCTAGAGTAACATTAACCACAAGTGCATCACACATCAAAAGGAATAATAGACTTAAAAATATCCTCACTAGGTATATTAAAAATTATCATCCCAATCTATCCACATAGAATCACCATCATCAAGTTGTAATCACATATAATCTAAGAATCCAATCATGATAATAAATCATCAAATTTGACAATCAAATTTAACCAACTTTCACAATTTCTAAGATAATAAAAAGAATGCATAGGGAATTTATTAAAAAACCTATAAGACAAACTAAAAATGAACTACCAAGCACAAGCAACCCAAATAAAGAAAGTAAAGAAATATATACAAGCAGAAAGAAAAAGAAAAAGTAAGATGGAACATACTCTCCTAAATTTTTGGAGGACGAAGTCGATTCAATTCCAGAAGCCAATCTAGAAGTGGAATGAATGTAAGTGAAGTGAGGACCGCTCCCTCCACCATCGTCTCCTTAAAAATTTTCTCTGGTAGTCGAAGACGGTTTTGTTGGAGTGTCCACTCCAGAAGCTTCATTATTGCATATAGTGTTAGGGTCTTCTTCAAATGATAGAATGCATCCTTGCGTGATTGACTACAAATGAGATGTTTGTAGAAATCCTGTACACTAAAAAGAAGATGCAATTCTTGCATGCATGTTGTGTAAGATGGACTAAAAATAATATCAAAAGTAACAGAGCATGAATCAATAGATATGTCACATTCAATAGAATCAAAAAGAATTATCTCCATGTAATTTTCTAAGAATTCAGAAGAAATATTAACCTTATCATCCTGAAAGGTACTTGGAGGCCTTAAAATAGTGAATGTGACATCCTCTTGGTCAGATAAAAGATTTGGCTCTGGATCAAGTACAATCAATGGAAGTGATTCTTGAGTCTCCCCTATACTTCCATCATCAAAAAGTACAAAAGCAGGCTCAATTGACTCGGGTGATAAAATAGTCAAAGGAAGTGATTCTTGGGACTCCCCTATACTTCCATCATTATCAATAACACCTGCAATATCAAGAATATCTGGAACAACAATATCATCAACAGCAACATTATCAGGATCAACTACAATATCACAATGTAAAAAACTAGAAGAGTCATGCGGAGAAGCAGAATTAAGATCAGAAATATCACAAACTCTACAATTGATCTCCTCGAGAATTGATGTAGTAGGTTGATCTGATAGCAAATATAACTATGTCGATGAATCTGTTCTTTCCTTAAATTGTGTTTCTTATTGTTGCAAATATTGTTGTGACTGCTCCCTAAAATCCTGCTCAGGTTGATGGTGTTGAAATCAAGGTTGATAAAACTAAGGCCACTTAGAAGTCCTTTGTTGTGTGTTCCCATACCCGAATCCTGCAATTGAATTATACCTGTCCTGCTGATAAGTCTAATAATACTAAGGATCAGGCTGATGATATTGGATCATGGTCAGGAATACACTAGCAAAGAAATGAACACCTTTAGTAATCGTCGATCTAGTCCCATACTGTTGATAATTTGAAGTCATAACCTCGATAAGTTCTCTGTCTTGAGTAGATGTCTTGTTAACTAGAGCCCCTCCACTAGCTGCATCAACCATACTCCTGTCCATGGGAAGCAATCCCTCATAGAAGTATATAATCAATAGTTGATCGCTAATCTAGTGCTGAGGGCAACTAGTAACAAGTCTTTTAAATCTCTCTCAATATTCTTGAAGCAGTTCTCCTGTGAATTGTTGGATTCCACAAATACTCTTCCGAATAGCTGCAATCCTAGAAGTAGAAAAGAACCTCGCCAGAAATAATTTCTTCATCTCATACCAACTGGAAATTGAAATGGGCGGGAGACAATACAACCAATCTTTTGCTGAATCCGCCAGTGAGAATGGAAATGCTCTAAGTCTGACATATTCTTCTGATACGCCATGTGGATTCCATGAAGAGCAAACCATGTCCAATTATTGTAGATGTCTATTGGGATCTTCACCAGATAGTCCATGAAACTTCAGTAATAAATGTGCAATATGCCATAACTCGAAATCTACCTCCAAATCAGAATATCTAATACAAAAGGAATCATCTGATAAGTCTAGTGCCCAATGCTCTTTGAGAGTCTTTTCAGTGTGTTCCTCCATAATTTTTATCTAATCTAAGGTCTTGATCATACTGAAACTCTGAAACTATTGATGACACAAAAGAGATTTCCTGGTCTTACCTGAAACACTCATGCAGATACAATCAAAAGACACAGGAAAATATACAAGATAACACACATGCATACAAGAGATGAAATAATTAAGCCCTAACAATATTTTTTTAAATTTTTTTTACAACCACCAAATAAATAGAAATAAGAGAGAACAAAATCAAAAAGAATGAAATGTAAAATGAAATAGTGGTTATTCACGGTGTAGCTACTAGTATTCTCCCCTCATACCTTTCCTTCAACTCGCAAAGTTCCAGGGCAAAATAGAGATACTAACAGTGACATCGAAATAAAAAAAAAATAACAAAGTAGAAAAGTAAGGACAAGATAAAGATAAAACTATGTACAGTCTAAAACCAAACGAACACCACTAAATTCCCTAGCAACGGCGGTAAAATTTGATATGTGAATGACTGTCACTCGCTCAGATCAAATTAATAATTTCTAATCAACTGAAACCCCTTAATCTACACTAAGGTAGTATAGTAGAAGGCTCGGATCATCTTTCACAAGGAACTAGTGATAGGACATTCGTTCTCAGACTAAGTCAAACAAATGGGGTTTTGGGGTTTTGTTTTCTTATCTTTATGATGGAAATGAAATCCTCTCCTATAACAATGATAAACTTGCAATACATTGTCACTCTACAGTGTTGACTTCACCATGAACAGAAATAAATTTGAGATATGAAACTAGATCCTAGCTAATTATCAATGACAGACAAGCATTGCATTGTCACTCTACAACTCACGTTTAGTCATCAATAGACCTAACAGAAGAACATAACAAGTAAATGCAGGAAAGTAAGAACAACATCTAAGTAAATGCAACTAAACAAAATGCAATATAACAATCTAAAGTGTTGGGATCTAGCATGCCAAAGACGCGGAAATGCAGGGGAAAAATACTAGATCCTCTAGCCAGCAGATCCATGCCAAGGGAATAAACATTTTCTATTCATAATATATACTAAGCTACATTATAGGATTATACCTTTGTTGCATGCCCTTCGCAATCCCGACAGCAACCTTTCTTCGGTGCAGATCTCAGCGCGTTCAAGCGTCCGCGCCTCTATGGTATCCACACGAACAAGCCTTGTCTTTGCTTGTCTCATAAACAAAGAAAGATGGAGAAGAAATCACAAGGTTCTGCTAGCAACCACAATGGTGATTTCGGCCAAGAAAGGGAAGGAGGAAGAATGAGAATGCCAAGGGTCTCTTCACATTCACCTCTAATGAAAATCATTTCCAAAATGATTTATATAACCATCCCATGGTATACCAAGAGTCTTCACCCTTTCATCTTCTAATCCAATGGCTCAAAATCAAACATTCAATCCAATGGTTGTATTTTGACCATTCAACTTCCTTGGTGAACTCAAGTTTGTTGGGGTTGCAAGGTTGCAAACATAGTCCCACATTGAAAACACATGGGAAAGATCATGGTTTATAAGAGAAAAGATATATCCATTGGCATGAGGCCTTTTGGGTAGAGCCCAAGAGCAAAACCATGAGGGTCTAGGCCCAAAGTGGACAATATCATGCTATTGTGGAAATATCGAAATTCTTTTCGATCCTAAAATTGGTATCAGAGCCTGGACTGCCAGAAGGTTTAACCGCCGACTGTGCACAAGAGCTATGGTCTGATTGAGTCATGTGGGTACAATATTGACCTCGAACAAAGAAAGTGGGGGCTCCTATGTTTGGATCAAGAGGACCAGAGACGAGGCAGGAAGTCCTAGTTGCGGCTAGGCAAGGAAGTCCTAGTAGGTCGGGTGGACCAAGGGGCAGGAAGACCTGGTGGGTCGAGGATCGGACATGGGAAGTTTGTGGTCCTTTGTTTGAGGGGGAGATTGTTGGGGTTACAAGGTTGCAAACATAGTCCCACATTGAAAAAACATGGGAAAGATCATGGTTTATAAGAGAAAAGATATATCCATTGGCATGAGGCCTTTTGGGTAGAGCCCAAGAGCAAAACCATGAGGGTCTAGGCCCAAAGTGGATAATATCATGCTATTGTGGAAATATCTAAATTCTTTTCGATTCTACAAAGTTCACCCAATGAGTCCAACCCATTGATTCTCGAGCAACTCGACTCAATCCAACAATTGGATCCCTTTGAGTCTAACTCAATGAGTCAAATTCAGATTACACTTAATCCATTGATTCATCACATGAACCCATCTCCATATCATCTTGTTCTTTGTCTATAACCCTATAAGCTCTCGTAACATTGGCAATGTACCCAAATCAACATTTGCGATACATAAACAATGAGTGACATCTAGTAAGGCATCATTGCTACCCAAGTGACGAGAAAGTCGAGATCCGACCTAACCTGTCCGTGGCTATCATCATGTATGACTTGGTCCTTCTATCCTTGATATCTAGATTTATCAATGAGGCATAGAGCGTGTCATTCTCTTATCAATCTTTGTGTATCTTGATCTCCAAGTAGACACACTCATCAAATAAGCTCAATGTCTCATATTGACTCATTTACGCATGGCCATGTTTTCTTGTGTCCTACTAATCAAGGGGCCCATAGATATCGCTTCCATCATATGGAAGGGATAGATCTCATCTACATCACTCATATCCCTCTGTATAATTCATTGCATACCCAGTGATCGACTTTATAGTCCATCCTATTATGGGTGACGTTTGACGATACCAAAGTATACAACTCCTTATGTAGGGAATCGTAGCGACTTCAGGTCTAAGGACTATTCATACCAATAGTCACATGAGAATGCTTATGACACTCATATGACGATCTATGAAACATTCTCATGGCGGGTCATTTAGTATATATTCTCTAATATATACCCATGTGTCAACTTGATATCTCATATCCATGACTTGTGAGATCAATTCATCCGTTGACCTACATGCTAGTCTCAACGCATTAATATTGTCCTTATATATTAATGTTCGACTAGGAATAGTTAAGAGTAGTGTTCTCTACAATATCTCACTATCAATTCAACCAATTGATATATTGTAGATAAGAACCTGCTACCCAGGGACATTATTATACTTATTCAATTGGAACTAAACTGAAATAAATATTATAATCATAACCTTTGCCTTTTATTAATAATGATATATGATAAAAAAATGAGTCCTTTACAATCATCTCATAATTGGTACTAAGGCTAATACTAACATAAAGAACATAAGAACATGACTACAAGAATCAACATAGAAGTGAATTATAACTGAATAATTCAAACAAACAACAAGAATAAATCATAATTACCAAATCACTTCTTCTCTTCTACTATCATTCACAGCACAACTACCCTCCTCATCACACAGGGGCCTAGATTAGAAACACCTTCACCAGCGGACAACAACACTTTCGGCCGAATACTCAGCTTCGGTAATCAGTGATGGTTGATCTCTGCATCTTCTAGAATGACTACTGATGAATGGAATGGAACTAGAAACACCAGTAAAACTCCATCAAGTGCTATTGATGAACGAAATGGAATTGTGCGCCTTGGAAATTCCCGTAGGCGTCAGGTTAAAATGCTAAAGATGGTAGAAAGATGTAGACTGAGATGGGATCAGTAGTGTCAGGGAAACACCTTCTAGTGCTACTGATGAGGTGAATGGGCTGCCGTCATCAATATCCTTGTTCCCTTGCCCATCGGGGTAACTCCATCAGTGAGAAAAGAAGTCCAGATAACTGTCAGAGATGAAAGGGAACACCGAGAAAACACCCTCAAGTGTCAATCGGAGCTTTCTCCCGTCTCTTCCTCCTCTGAACCCTAATGGGGTAACTCCCTCCAGCAAAGAAATCAAAAGAGAAAAGAGGAAGACTCATCAAGAAAACACTCTCAGCAAGCCGAACTCGATCGGAGATGCTTACCGTCGCTTGCAACCATCGGAGATTGATGTCGTCCGTCGCCATTTGCTGTCGATCACGGAGGAAGAGAAAGCTCGGGGCGTCGGGGAAATCGTGAAGAAGAAACAAGGGAAAAAGTGTGAAACTGTAACACCCATGAATTTTTGTTATATAAATACATAGGTATTATTCTCATTAAGATCATGAAATAAATAAAAAGGATAAGAGAAAAAGAAGAGTAAGAAACAAAATAAAAATAAGAGGTAAGAGGTGGAGGCCAAGGATTGAACCTTGAACCTCCCACCAATAATGGAGAAAGATTAATGGCATGATCACCACTAGGATAGAAAGTAACATATGCATAGGAAGGAATAAAAATATTAGTTAAAGGAGAGAAGAAAAATAAAACAAGGAGCAAGAGAAAACCAAATTGCCCACCTCTTCTCCCTCTTGATTAAGAGAAGGAATAAGAAGAAGCAAGTTGTTTTCCTCACCCTTCCCTCTCCTCATTCATTTCGTGGGAATCAAGAGAAGAATAATGGATGAATTAAAGGGAAAATTAATGAGGGCATAAATTTCTCTCATGATGAATAAATAGAAAAAAATGAGAAGTAAACCTCTCATTTTCCTCATTCTTCCTCCTCCTTCCTTCTTTTCTTTCTTCACCGAGACTAGGAGATCCACCCACTCCTTGATCCGAGCACTACTCAAGTTCTTCTCCAAGGAAGCCAATTTTCAAGAAGAAACCTTCAAGTTCTAGCCTCCCCAAGCAAAGGAAATCAAAGGAGGCACAAGAGGAAGAAACTTCTCCCTTCCTTAACAACTAGAACACTTTCCTCCTTAAGAAAAACCACAAGCGAAAGGATGTAAGTTCCCCTCACCTGTGGTACAATAGCTATATGTTTGTTATGAAAAATATTGCTTAAAAACCTATGGTTATTTCATAAGGGTTTCGGCCAAACAAAGAAAAAAAAAGAGAGAGAGTTTAAAGAACCTTGAAAACCAACTAAGATATGTTCATGATTTTTACTTATGTTATGTACCTTATGGTAGGAGAGATAAACTAATATTTTCATGCTAGAATGTTTGGCTAGAACATAAATTTATGAACTTGGATTTTCGGCATAGAAGGAACAAAAGAGTTAGAAGAGCTCTAAACCTAAACCAAGCATGCTACCTTGTTTTTGTGATATGTACCTAATGATAAGTGGTGTTGTTGATGTTTTTCCCCACTTGTAAGTCAATTTAAACTTGATTCCATATTCATGTATATTCGGCCAAGATAGAGTTGAGAGCCTAGAAGGGCTTTAAACCTAAAAAAATTTAAACATGCTATGATTCTTATAAGACAAGATATGAAGCTAATGTGACATGCCATGATCTTAGGTTAAGTTGAACAATATTTCTTATATATGATGGTTCGGCCATTTCAAGACTTGAACCCTAGGAAGGTTTAAATCAAGTCTAAGATACTTATGCTCTACTAGATGAAGAGATATGAAATAAATTAATGTTCACATGTTGCTTGAAACTTGAATTCTTGTTCTTTAGTATTCGGCCACAATTGTTTTTAAGACCTAGGATACTTAAATTTCTAAACTAAGTGGTCCATGTTAATCTTTGAAATGAATGCTAGGAAAGTTCTTATGGTCTTCATGCTAATATGCCACTAGGAACTTAATACCCATGCTTACAAGATTCGGCCTCATTAGATTAAAAGGCTTGAGAAGCTTGGAACTTAGACTAAATGTACTTATGGTGATTCTCATGATATGTATTGATATGTTAGTATAAAGTTTAACCTTTTCATGTTGCTTGTAACCTAGAAACATGTTGCTAGGGTTTTGGCCATGTTAGGGTTGAAGGCTTAGAGAACTTGGAACCTAAATCAAATATGTTCAAGTGGTTTCTTATGGAATATGATATGAAAATTGTTAAGGTTGTTCATGATTATAATTTGTTAATAACCCAAAAGGAGGCTTAATAAGTTTCGGCCAGGTTATGAAAAGGAACCTAGAAAGCTTGGAACCTATACCTAACATGCTTAAGATGCCTCTTATGTCATAAGAAATGATAGATGTTTAGGGTTCACATGTTCTTTTGTTGCTTGATAACCTAAACCACCTATATATGTTTCGGCCACCACTTGTCATTAGGGATAGAGACCTAATTTTGTGTTCTTCCATGAACTTCACATGCAATGCTTTATGATATGTGGAGAGTATGACATGCTGTGAGGTTCATTTATATATGTTAGGTCCTATTCATGATATGCTGTGTGCTAAGTTTCATGATATGCTATGTGCTTATTTTTATGATATGCTGTGTGCTAAATTTCATGAAATGCTATGTGCTCGAGTCTATGATATGCTGTGTGCTAAATTTCATGATATGCTATGTGCTCAAGTTCATGATATGCTGTGTGCTTAAACTCATGATATGCTAAGTACTCAAACTCATGATATGATATGTGCCTAAACTCATGATATGCTATGTGCTCAAGTTCATGATATGCTGTGTACTTAATATCATGAAAGGTTGTATGCTTAATTATGCATGTGTTCATGATATGCTGTGTGCTCAAAATCATGATATGTTGTGTGCTCAATTATACATGCTTTAAGCTATGCCTAAAAGAGTTGCTTCCCTACAAGTGGGATCAAGAGCACTCTTCATGACATGAATATGACATGAGTGAAATGGATTATGTAAATATGACATGCTATTTTACTTTTAAGGCTTGTACCAAGGGTGGGCTCCATAAGCGCCCCGGGGTCGATGGACTAAGAAACGGGCCTCGTTAGGGATGGGTTCCTAAGTGCCCCTAGGTCGATGGACTAAGAAAAGGGCCTAGTATATGCCTTGTAGGGTCCAAGACTTGCTACCTTGGACCTACTAGGACGCGCGCATGTATGTACGTGGTACAAGCCGGGATCCCCTTATGTTGAGATTATGTTTAAGTATCTATTCTATACGTTTTAAAAAGTCATGATGCATGTTTTAAAAGTTCACCTTGCATATGCTTTATGAATATGTCATGATATATATGATGATCATGTTATGATATGCCATGCTACCTTGTGTTTATGCCATGATTATGCCATGATATCCATGATTGTGCTCATGATATAAATATGATGATCATGTTATGATATGCCATGCTACCTTGTGTTTATACCATGATTATGCCATGATATCTATGATTGTGCTCATGATATATATGATGATCTTGTATGATATGCTATGATACTTTATGCTTTGATATATGCTTTGTGATTGTTGACATGATATACGGATTTTGTGAGTAGGAAAGGAACTTACTGAGCCATGAGTGCTCACAGCTTACTTTCCTGTACCACAGATAAGGGCCAAGGTTGGATGGACTAGGGGAGCAGCAGGAGGGGCTAGCAGGATGTGTGTGGTAGTGACTGGCTAAAGAAGAAAAGACCTGCTTTCATTATATATGAGTTATGCTTGTTTGATATTTTTATGATTGTAACTCCATGACATTTATCATGTTAGTTTCTATATGTTTTGAAATAATGTAAGGTATGACATATGGATTCTATGTTTCAAAAATTTACAAGTAAGACTTCCGCTGTAATAAGTTAATAAGTTGTTAAGTAGGGTATAGTAACCCCCGTGGCCTTAGCAGGAGGGGTGGGGCGTTACAGTATGGCATTAGAGCCAAGTTAGCCTCTCACTACACACATGTCAATCCTTCCTCCTGCCGTTCCAAGTAAGAATTTATATGTTTAAGTTAAATTCTTTTATTATGATGCTTTAATATTATGCATGTTTACTTATTCTGTTTAATTATGATAGTCACAAGTTTAGGATAGGAATGCATGCTGGTAGAATAAGAATGTTAACGACCTTATGTTAAATTGGATAGAAATAATGATAATTTATTGTCATTAAATGAAGATAAGCATGGCTAGGAGACGCACTGCTCGAGCTGACGAGACAACGACTCCACCGGATCTGACCCAGGTAGTTACTGACCTCCAGCGCCAGATCACGGAGCAACAACAGCTGATCACGACTTTAATGGGACAGCAAGAAAATCTCGTCACCCCGCCAGTGAATCAGAACGCAGTGCCCATTATTCCAGTAGTTGCACTAGTACCACCGATAGCCCCTATTCCGGTAGTCCGATAGGAGACCTACCTGATCCAGTGGCTAAGGTTGAAACCGGAGAATTTCTCAGGTGCTTGCGAGCCATGGGACGCTCAGGCATGGTTCAAGACAGTAAAAAGCATAGTAGAGCTATTGGACTGGCCTGCACCGGAGAAGATCAAATGTGTATCGTTCTGTTTTTCCGGAGACGCAAGGATGTGGTGGGAAAGAGTAAAGGCAAAGAGACAGATTAATCTGATGACCTGGACAGACTTCGAGACAGAGTTCCTTGAGGAGTTCTTCCATATGCAAGTGACGAACCGACACTATGACGAGTTCACCAAGTTTCGGCAAGGTGACCTATCAGTGAACGAGGCAGTTAAACGCTTCAACCGATTGGCACAGCTATGTCCGGAGTTGGTTCGCACAGAAAGGGAAAGGGTCAGACTGATGCTGAAAATGCTCTGACCTGAGATAGCACTGAACGTAGTTGGCGGAGTTCATAGACCGCATACTACAGAGGAACTAGTTAGTAGTGCCCTGATCACGGAGCACTATCAGAAAGCAATGAACGAGAATAAGAGTCAGTCCCAAACAGACAGACAGAGAACCTCAGGCAGCAAGACAAACTGGAAGGGGATCTCTACCGGAAAAAGGAAACAATGGGACAATGCTAAAGGTGGCCCAACGAATAAGCAACCGAGATACCCCCAGTGCACTATTTGCGGAAAGCTGCATCCCGGAATATGTCACAAGGGTTCAAGGAAGTGCTATAATTGCGGAGGGGAAGGACATCTGGCTAGAGATTGCACCAACCGAGTTCAAGCGCCACCCCAGCAGAATAACCAGAACAGGAGTGCCCCTCCACAACTACACTAGATGCAAACTGCGATAGAAGGGACTTCAATCAGCCAAGGAAGATTGGAAGCCCCCCAGCGACGACAAATGCCAGGGTTTTCTCGCTCACTAAGGAGGATGTGGCTAACGCCTCTACTGTCATTACAGGTCAGCTGCCTATTTTCAGTCAGTATGCTTTAGTATTGTTTGATACAGGGGCGACACACTCATTCGTCTCGGCATCATTTACCAAGAGACTAGACATACCACCCCAGACACTGGATATCACATTCTTAACAACCTTACCTTCCGGGGAAGTTATGCCATCAGATCATATGCTGCGGGCCGTACCTATCCGGATCGCAGATAGGGAACTTTACAGTAATCTGATAATACTTGATATGCGGGACTATGACATTATATTAGGCATGGATTTCCTGAGCAAGTACGGTGCCTCAATCGAGTGCCGTAAGAAGAAAGCAGTTTTCCTACCTGAAGCTGAACCAATGTTTGAATTTATTGGGGAATCTGGGAAGGAAATTGAAGGATTCTTATCAGCTATAAAGGCACAGAGAATGTTAGATGAAGGGTGTGCTGGATTTCTAGCACACGTGGTTGATGCAAGACAAACCGGGAGCCAGAAGCTAGAAGAGGTCAGAGTAGTATGCAACTATCCGGAAGTATTTCCTGATGAACTACTAGGACTAGCACCCGATAGAGAAGTAGAGTTTACGATTGAGCTAGTTCCGGGTACTAAACCAATCTCCAAAGCACCCTACCGGATGGCACTAACTAAATTGAAGGAACTTCAAGAACAACTATAGGAGTTACTTGACAAGGGACTTATCCGGCCTAGTCACTCTCCATGGGGAGCTCCGGTACTGTTTGTGAAAAAGAAGGATGGATCTATGCGAATGTGTATAGACTATCGAGCGCTGAACAACGCAACAATTAAGAACAGATACCCTCTTCCATGAATCGACAATTTGTTCGACCAATTGAAGGGAGCAACTGTTTTCTTGAAGATTGACCTAAGGTCCGGCTATCATCTAGTGAAAGTGAAACAAGATGATATACCCAAGACAGCCTTCCGAACAAGATACGGACACTATGAGTTCGTAGTTATGCCCTTCGGAGTAACAAATGCCCCTGCGGTATTCATGGATTTGATGAATCGGGTATTTGCAGCATATCTTGATAAATGTGTGATAGTCTTCATTGACGATATCCTCATCTACTCAAGAACCCAGGAGGAACATGCTGAACATCTGAATATTGTACTACAGATTCTCCGAGAGAAACAACTGTATGTAAAATTTTCCAAGTGCGAATTCTGGTTAGATCAAGTAGTATTCCTGGGTCATGTCATCTCCAAAAATGGAGTCATGGTAGACCCAAGCAAGATCGAAGCCGTAAGTAACTAGGACAGACCAAAGAATGCCAGCGAAATCAGAAGTTTTCTGGGATTAGCAGGCTACTACAGGAAGTTCGTAGAAAGTTTGTCTAAAATTGCAGCCCCTATGACGAGTCTTACCAAGAAAAAAAAATTACGAATGGACAGATGACTGCGAGAGGAGTTTTATGGAACTAAAACGGAGTCTGACCAGCGCTCCGATCCTTACTCTTCCGGAAAGTAACAAAGGCTTTGATATGTATAGCGATGCTTCCTTACTAGGGCTTGGAGCGGTACTCATGCAAGATGGCAGAGTCATCGCCTATGCCTCTAGACAACTCAAAGAACATGAAAGGAATTATCCCATTCATGATTTAGAACTAGCAGCGGTGGTTTTCGCACTGAAAACATGGAGACATTATTTATATGGAGCCCAGTGCAAAATTTATACAGACTATCAGAGCCTGAAGTATTTCTTCACGCATAAAGACCTAAATATGAGGCAACGTAGATGGCTCGAGTTAGTCAAGGACTATGATTGCGAAATCTTGTATCATCCGGGAAAAGCAAACAAGGTAGCCGATGCACTCAGTAGAAAGTCCGGCACCACTTGATATCGCTATTCTAAGTTCGAGGATGAACTTTCTATGAGGTATGGGGTACTGTAACACCCATGAATTTTTGTTATATAAATACATAGGTATTATTCTCATTAAGAGCATGAAATAAATAAAAAGGATAAGAGAAAAATAAGAGTAAGAAACAAAATAAAAATAAGAGGTAAGAGGTGGAGGCCAAGGATTGAACCTTGAACCTCCCACCAATAATGGAGAAAGATTAATGGCATGATCACCACTAGGATAGAAAGTAACATATGCATAGGAAGGAATAAAAATATTAGTTAAAGGAGAGAAGAAAAATAAAACAAGGAGCAAGAGAAAACCAAATTGCTCACCTCTTCTCCCTCTTGATTAAGAGAAGGAATAAGAAGAAGCAAGTTGTTTTCCTCACCCTTCCCTCTCCTCATTCATTTCATGGGAATCAAGAGAAGAATAATGGATGAATTAAAGGGAAAATTAATGAGGGCATAAATTTCTCTCATGATGAATAAATAGAAAAAAATGAGAAGTAAACCTCTCATTTTCCTCATTCTTCCTCCTCCTTCCTTCTTTTCTTTCTTCACCGAGACTAGGAGATCCACCCACTCCTTGATCCAAGCACTAAGTCAAGTTCTTCTCCAAGAAAGCCAATTTTCAAGAAGAAACCTTCAAGTTCTAGCCTCCCAAAGCAAAGGAAATCAAAGGAGGCACAAGAGGAAGAAACTTCTCCCTTCCTTAACAACTAGAACACTTTCCTCCTTAAGAAAAACCACAAGCGAAAGGATGTAAGTTCCCCTCACCTGTGGTACAATAGCTATATGTTTGTTATGAAAAATATTGCTTAAAAACCTATGGTTATTTCATAAGGGTTTTGGCCAAACAAAGAAAAAAAAAGAGAGAGAGTTTAAAGAACCTTGAAAACCAACTAAGATATGTTCATGATTTTTGCTTATGTTATGTACCTTATGGTAGGAGAGATAAACTAATATTTTCATGCTAGAATGTTTGGCTAGAACATAAATTTATGAACTTGGATTTTCGGCATAGAAGGAACAAAAGAGTTAGAAGAGCTTTAAACCTAAACCAAGCATGCTACCTTGTTTTTGTGATATGTACCTAATGATAAGTGGTGTTGTTGATGTTTTTCCCCACTTGTAAGTCAATTTAAACTTGATTCCATATTCATGTATATTTGGCCAAGATAGAGTTGAGAGCCTAGAAGGGCTTTAAACCTAAAAAAATTTAAGCATGCTATGATTCTTATAAGACAAGATATGAAGCTAATGTGACATGCCATGATCTTAGGTTAAGTTGAACAATATTTCTTATATATGATGGTTCGGCCATTTCAAGACTTGAACCCTAGGAAGGTTTAAATCAAGTCTAAGATACTTATGCTCTACTTGATGAAGAGATATGAAATAAATTAATGTTCACATGTTGCTTGAAACTTGAATTCTTGTTCTTTAGTATTCGGCCACAATTGTTTTTAAGACCTAGGATACTTAAATTTCTAAACTAAGTGGTCCATGTTAATCTTTGAAATGAATGCTAGGAATGTTCTTATGGTCTTCATGCTAATATGCCACTAGGAACTTAATACCCATGCTTACAAGATTCGGCCTCATTAGATTAAAAGGCTTGAGAAGCTTGGAACTTAGACTAAATGTACTTATGGTGATTCTCATGATATGTATTGATATGTTAGTATAAAGTTTAACCTTTTCATGTTGCTTGTAACCTAGAAACATGTTGCTAGGGTTTCGGCTATGTTAGGGTTGAAGGCTTAGAGAACTTGGAACCTAAATCAAATATGTTCAAGTGGTTTCTTATGGAATATGATATGAAAATTGTTAAGGTTGTTCATGCTTATATGTTGTTAATAACCCAAAAGGAGGCTTAATAAGTTTCGGCCAGGTTATGAAAAGGAACCTAGAAAGCTTGGAACCTATACCTAACATGCTTAAGATGCCTCTTATGTCATAAGAAATGATAGATGTTTAGGGTTCACATGTTCTTTTGTTGCTTGATAACCTAAACCACCTCTATATGTTTCGGCCACCACTTGTCACTAGGGATAGAGACCTAATTTTGTGTTCTTCCATGAACTTCACATGCAATGCTTTATGATATGTGGAGAGTATGACATGCTGTGAGGTTCATTTATATATGTTAGGTCCTATTCATGATATGCTGTGTGCTAAGTTTCATGATATGCTATGTGCTTATTTTTATGATATGTTGTGTGCGAAATTTCATGAAATGCTATGTGCTCGAGTCTATGATATGCTGTGTGCTAAATTTCATGATATGCTATGTGCTCAAGTTCATGATATGCTGTGTGCTTAAACTCATGATATGCTAAGTACTCAAACTCATGATATGATATGTGCCTAAACTCATGATATGCTATGTGCTCAAGTTCATGATATGCTGTGTGCTTAAGATCATGAAAGGTTGTATGCTTAATTATGCATGTGTTCATGATATGCTGTGTGCTCAAAATCATGATATGCTGTGTGCTCAATTATACATGCTTTAAGCTATGCCTAAAAGAGTTGCTTCCCTACAAGTGGGATCAAGAGCACTCTTCATGACATGAATATGACATGAGTGATATGGATTATGTAAATATGACATGCTATTTTACTTTTAAGGCTTGTACCAAGGGTGGGCTCCATAAGCGCCCCAGGGTCGATGGACTAAGAAACGAGCCTCGTTAGGGATGGGATCCTAAGTGCCCATAGGTCGATGGACTAAGAAACGGGCCTAGTATATGCCTTGTAGGGTCCAAGACTTGCTACCTTGGACCTACTAGGACGCGCGCATGTATGTACGTGGTACAAGCTGGGATCCTCTTATGTTGAGATTATGTTTAAGTATCTATGCTATACGTTTTAAAAAGTCATGATGCATGTTTTAAAAGTTCACCTTGCATATGCTTTATGAATATGTCATGATATATATGATGATCATGTTATGATATGCCATGCTACCTTGTGTTTATGCCATGATTATGCCATGATATCCATGATTGTGATCATGATATATATATGATGATCATGTTATGATATGTCATGCTACCTTGTGTTTATACCATGATTATGCCATGATATCTATGATTGTGCTCATGATATATATGATGATCATGTATGATATGCTATGATACTTTATGCTTTGATATATGCTTTGTGATTGTTGACATGATATGCGGATTTTGTGAGTAGGAAAGGAACTTACTGAGCCATGAGTGCTCACAGCTTACTTTCTTGTACCACAGATAAGGGCAAAGGTTGGATGGAGTAGGGGAGCAGCAGGAGGGGCTAGCAGGATGTGTGTGGTAGTGACTGGCTAAAGAAGAAAAGACCTGCTTTCATTATATATGAGTTATGCTTGTTTGATATTTTTATGATTGTAACTCCATGACATTTATCATGTTAGTTTCTATATGTTTTGAAATAATGTAAGGTATGACATATGGATTCTATGTTTCAAAAATTTACAAGTAAGACTTCCGCTGTAATAAGTTAATAAGTTGTTAAGTAGGGTATAGTAACCCCCGTGGCCTTAGCAGGAGGGGGGCGGGGCATTACAGAAACCTAGCTAAGTCTTCATTGTGTCATCCGCGTCTCTTGAGAAGTGTCTTAACGGGTTGCCGAATCTGGGTTGATGCAGTAAATCCATTAGGGATTGAATCCAGATTCATTAAGAATAAGATTGAGTTTCAAATGTGGCTTTTTGATGAGTGGGCTTAGAAGTGTAGGCTTGAGGAATGGGCTATTGGGATTGAACCCAATTTGACTCTTTTCTCTTGAAATGAACCAAGCTCTTCAAATTAACTCATGCTCAACCCTAGCATTAGGTCCAATTGATTTGACTCAACTCATGTTCATGACTCCTCTTCAATTCCCTACAAAATTATGAAATAATGCAAAATTAGGGAGAGATTATAATAATCTCACAAATATATCATAACTCATGAATCATGATATAAAGCAAGATTTAAGTGAATGAGAGGATAAAAATGCTAAGTATGAGAGCTAAAATATAACACATAAAGATGGTAGTTATCAAGGTCCCTGGCGCAGGCCCTCCAACATCAAGTTAGAAAGCGAAAAGTGAGGAAAAAGATAAAAAGTAGTGCTAAGTAAGATTGTTGTCTAGCGTGTATCTGGCCAATGGAGAGGACCTTCCTTTTTATACTATCTTTTGTAACCTTTGTAATCATAAGGCATTAGAAAATGTCGCATGTTAGGGGGTGTCGGGCAAAAGAAGATGTACAATGGACTTTCATTGGGTGGAAGAAAGTTCTGCAGTTTGTATATGGTAGAGTATTGGAATATTCCCTTACGAATATCTATTATTCTTTGACAAGTTCTTATGATTCTCTAATAGCATTGTCCCCTTGGGGGTTTGATTAACTAAGACGGTCGATAGTAAAGTTGGGATAGTGCCTAGGAAAAGTGAGGGGATTGACCCCTGGGGGTCCAACCGGAGTAAAGCTGGTTGGAATTACATTGAGAGCCCTACTCATAAGGAGTGAGTGGACTGAACCCTAGGGGTCTAACTGGAGTAAAGCTGACCAGGATTAGATTGAGAGCCCTACCCATGATAAGAAATGGGGCTAGGCCTTAGGGGTCTGACCGGAGTAAAGCCAACCAAAATTAGATTGGGAGTCCTACCCATGAGAAGTGAGGGGACTGAGCCCTAGGGGCCCGGGTTTGACCGGAGTAAAGTTGGCCAGGATTAGATTACAAGCCCTGCCCATGAAAAGTGAGGAAACTGAGCCCAAGGGTCCGACTGGCATGAAGTTGGTCAGGATTAGAGAAGTGAACTACCTGGATACATAGTCTTTAACCATGACCGCCACCTCCTCCTGACTTTGACTACCACGTCATCTTGACCATCATCTCCATCCTAGAAGTGGGGGTATCCACTATTCTTGTATCATAAGCCTCCCTTTCAAGTCTAGTCGAAGGAAGCTCATGTTCGACTAACTAGACCATAGTCTGTTCGCTTTCTTACTATTTGGTTGGGCAAGAGATTCTCGTATGCTGTCGACCGGACTAGATAGATTGCAGATGTCTTAAAAGAAAGAAAAGAACCTCATGATGGCGCTTCTCTTCACCTTCTGGTGCCACCATAACTATTGCTCCTTTCCAATACTACCATGTGTTTGTCTTCTTTATGCCCCCTAGACAATACTAACAACATGCAACTTTCTATGATGATCCACCTACGCCTTTGATCCAATGGTTCTAGGAGTTGACTCTTCTTCTGATGAGATCATATGGTTTATCTTATGATCATTCTTTGGGAAAGGGAGCCCCTCCCCCGGCTCCTAACACTCTCCTCTCCTCCTTGCTATACTTCTTCCTTATCTTTAGGCGACCTTGCTGTGCTTCTCTATTTTTCGATAAATCCCTTAAAAGTAATGGAGCTAGAATCTCATCCCAAGACTCTGATTAAAGAGATCCAACAGCCGTAGTGAGAAGCACAACATCAAACTCAACTACTCACTGAGAAGGAGGAATCCTTAGTGGAGGCGTTACAAGTCCAAAATCTCCAGCACTTGAAACGGAAGGAACTCAAGGTGCATCTGTTTGTCACCGAGTCTAAAGTCCAAGCCAAACTTGCCATGAAGAAAAAATACTCTATGGACTTAGTGCAAAGGACTACAAAATTATATGACCTGAAAATAATGCATGCTTCTGCAATCTCCGGTATGACTAGGGAGGCAAAGGCTAAGGATCTAACAATACTATAGTGACAGCTTGACTTGGACCTGTGAGTGACCAAGTGATGATGGGTATTTTTCTGTATTATTTTGTCTCTTATACTTAGCATTTTATACCTTTTCGCATACTTAATATTGTGTTTATATCATGATTTGCGAATATGGACTCATTTTGGACTTAATTATAAATTTCCTGCAATTTATTGAATTTAATTTCATATTTTATGTGATTTTGTAGGAAATTCAAAGAGCCATGGATTAGGGTCGAACCAGATCAAATTTGACTTGATTTGGAGGCTAAATGAGGAAGATCAAGCTGAATTAATGTGGACCGTTGATCAAGAACCAGTGAGATCCTGCCCCTCCAGTCAGATCAAGTGATCCATCCCTTCATCCTCATTTAAATTGATCTGGACCGTCCATAAAGATCATCCTCATCCAAGATCAATTCATCCCCAATTTGAATCAAAAGAAGAATCCAATCAAACCCAATCACAAAGCCCAAACTGAAGCCCAATTTCATAAACCCAAGTCCACTTCTCTTATTGGATCCGGATCTTCTCATTAACCCAAACCCGAAACCCAAAATCCATTAAGAAACTTACCTCTTTCTTTTCCTTTCACGCACGGAACAGAACCCCCTCTCCTCTTCTCTGTTCGCGTCTTTTCTTCCCGCAAGGCTAGGGTTCGCGTCAACTTTCCCCACACCACCTCCTTCTTCTTCGTTCTTCTCTCCGGCCGGCGGCCTCTCTTCCTCTCTTCTCGCCGCCGGCCGGCCATCCACAGCCATACTTCTTCTCAGATTCCAGAGGCAAGCGGCAGCAACAACTCGGCAAGGAACGGCGAGCTTTAGCAGCGATTTCCGACCCAATCCACATCGCCGGAGGGGTTCTCCGGTGTGATCTCCACCGTCCAGCTTCTTCCTGGCAGCTCCACTGCTTGGGGTTCAGGCGGCAGAGCAAGGAGCAGCAGGCGGCGGTTCGTTCCAGTTCACAGCAGTCCACATTCATTTCCAGCCATCTTCCAGCGGAGGGGTTCTTCGGTGGAAGATCCGTTCACCATCTTCGTTGTCACAGCTAGCAGCATTCCAGCAGATTGTGCGCTGTCCACCGGTTTTGGGGGTTCCGAGCCGGGTCTTTCGTGTGACGGCGAAGGATAGTCATTGGTAATCGGAAGCGGAAGTGTGGATTGTGGTTGGATTAGTTTAGATTTTCTTAGTTTAATTCTGTTAATTTTGTTAATTTGCTTGTGTTGAAGTTCTATTGTTAAATGCTTGTAGCTAATTTGATCTTTCATGTTTAAATTGTACTTACTATGCTTAATTAGTTACATGCATACAATGTGTTCGATGAAATGCTTCAACCAATAATTAGGTTCAGTTTAATGCATTTTAATTGTTTAATTTCTGCTTTGTCTTGTTCTCTCAATTTAGTTAAGTTCTAATTTTTATTCGAATGCAATTAGGATAAATTAGCTTAGATTTCTTTAATGCTCTAGCTTTCGTTTTATGCTTAGTTTCATTGATACTTTGTTTCATGTTATTTCCATTGATAGATAATCTTGTATCGTAGTGTGACAATGCGATGTAGGAAAATCTTCAATGGTTAGTTAGGATAGATATAATTTCTTTATTTGCATTGTCTTTCATTATTTAGATTAGATTTCATTTGATGCTTCGCTATTTCATTTCTTAGTTTAATCGTGTTGATGATTAATCCATAGTGTAGTGTGACAATGCATTGTGGATTAATTATTCGCACTTAGTTAGATTTCATTCCGCATTAGAGTAATTTCCTACTTGTCTTGTTTTTTATTTGTTAGATTTAGAATCAAAAATCCAAACTCCATTTTAATATTGAAAATCCCAAAAAATAGAAATAACATACAATCCTAGATTACCATCTTATCGTTACTTTCGTTGGCGGACGACCCGAGTCATTCCTATGCTACATTAGTGTAGGAGGGGTTTGGTATTCATCATTTGATGCCCAATTCGCGACAAAATTGGGCCGTAATCACCAAGCTGAGCTCCCTACAAGCTGAATTAGATTGAACCAAATTTGAGCTGGTGTCTTCTTTGCAGGTCTACAAGGGTGAGTCGAACAAACATTTGAGGACGGGGCAAACGGCCTATTTTTGCTCGGGCTGTAGTTTGATACCTGTTCGTATCTGGGGTTAAAGGAGCAATCTGGCACCCCTGCAGGGAAGGATGCCTAACAACTGATTCACCTAATGAATGTTTTGGACCATGAAAGGATCTCAATACCATCCTTCACGTATGCCTCAAAGTGTGTTTTCCTTGGTTTATCCTTGCTACCTTGTCCATAGTCCCTCAGATGCTCCATCATTTAGTGGACCCGAAGCCATCAATCTAAGTCTTATATGTATCATGTAAACCTGCACAACTTGAATACACATATCAAATACAAGTATAAACCTAACTTAAACTCTTTGCCCAAACATCAAAACTCATGGTTACACCGGACCCTCAAGATTGCTTCCAACAATCTCCCCCTTTTGATATTTGGTAATATGTTTAAGTTAGGAAAAACATAATAGCAATCAACCATTCTAATAAAATATGCAACATGCATTGGAACCTATCATAAGGCTCCCCCTACACCTAAGCTCCCCCAGTGAGCTAGGAATTTCTCACCGTAAAAGTATTTAAGGCTTTCTACTTAAACCTTACTTCTCTCCCTTTGCCTAATATAAAAAAACATCTAATAATATCCCAATTGTCAAAACTTAATCATCTAAATTGACCCTAAACTCGTGTATTTATCTCCAAAGGATCTCATACACCTATACGAGTTGCCCCAATCAAACCTACCCACATTAGCATCTAAAATAACTTTAATGGGTTTAGGATTTACCTTCTTCCTACCCATTGGACACCTACTCTTGTAGTGTCCCTTCTCATTGTAACCGAAGCAAACGATGTGGTCCTTTGACTTGACTTCGGTGGAAATGCTTACAAGGTTGACTTTCAAGACTTCCTCTTCACTTGTCTTGGATTCTTCTTTAACCTTTGAACATGTGGACAACACTTCCTCATCTTCCTTCTCCTCGAAAGTTGAATACATGTTAACTTCAAGTGGCTCCTCCTCCACTTGTGCCACTACGTCCCTTTTCTCAGACTTTTTCTTCTTTATGTGTAAGCTTAGGTTCTTCGCTTATAACCATCTTTACCTTGCTCCACAAATCATAGGCGTTCTCATACTCACCTACATCACTGATCACATAATTAGACAAAATATCAATCAAAATCAATATTACCTTTTTATTTTCCTTTGATTGTGAGGTTTGCTCCTTGGCCCAATAATGTGGTCAAAGTCTTTTCCTATTCTTGTCTCTTGGAACTTCAAACGGATCCTCGACAACCATCATGGTATCCTAATCTATGTCAAAGAAAGCCTTCATTTTCACCATCCAAAAGGTGATATCCCATAGACTTCCCCTTTCATACTTCGATGGAACAATCAAGTCGGCCATCCTTAGCTTCCTCGGCGGTTAGTCCGACAGGGGGTGTCCTCACTCTAATACCAGTTTCCTCTGTGATTAGGATCTTGGGCCGATTACAAGAGGGGTTAAATAGATGATCACCCTAAATCATTTGCTTCCTATGTATTCGTTAGTGCACAGCAAAAAATAAACAAACAAATACAACTATGAAAGCTAAACTACAAAAACAAGAAGAGCAAACCACTACATGTTCATTTATATGGTTCAGAGATTAGGGATCCTACTCTATGGATATCAATAAAATGAATTATCCCTATCCGTTGGTTGATTAATCCCCGAAACCTCTAGCTAGCTCAAGCCTCCTTGTCGGTGAAGAAACCTCACCACAACTCGATCAAGACACTTGGATCACACGGGAACTTAAAGACTTTAATTAGACTTTAACCAAGTCTAATTTTGTCACCCAAGCTAGGCACCCCCAAGCTTCATTATATAGAGCTTGGGAAAAATATATAGGCTAATTTTTTGGTTACCAGTTGACTGATGTCTCCATCAGTCAATTGGTGTACTGTTGGACACACCCGACGACACTCCACAAAATTCATGATTCTGCTAATGACTTTTTACCAGAAGACTGGTCCTTGCACCATTCGACTGATGTCATAGCCATTTGGCACAGAAACTTTATGTACCTTACCACAGTTGACTAGTCTAGATACTAGTCAACTTATAAAATCCTAAACCTAGGGTTTCCCTTTTTGAGTATATTTCTCTTGCACTTGGACTCTCACGATGCACTTGACTCTTCCTCGCATGCTTGACCTCTTGCATTCAAGCCTCCTTTCTTTAGCTCTCGTCCCTCAGATGCATTTAAGCATGCGTCTTATACCAATGTCATCCTTCGTGTATGTCTCGAAGTATGCTTCCCTTGGCTTATCCTTGCTACCTTGTCCACGACCCCTCGGATACTCCACCTTTCACCGGACCTGAACTCATCAAGCTAAGTTATATGTGTATTTAGTAAATCTGCACAATTCAAATACACATATCTAACACAAGGGTAAACCTATCTTAAACCCTTTTCCCAAACATCAAAACTCATGGCCACATTGGACACTCAAGATTGCTTCCAACAGTTGGGATATGAAAGCCCTACTCGCTTATAACTCACACTGTGACAAGAGTCTAGAATCTGACCTGAAGGTCGTTGGGATGTGAGAGCCTTGTTTGCTTATAACTCGCAAAAGGGCGAGAATCTAAAGTTTGACCAAGATGTCATTGGGATGCGAGAGCCCTGCTCACTTATAACTCGTGTAGGGGTGAGAGTCTAGAGTTTGATTGAGAGGTTGTTGGAATGTGAGAGCCCTACTCACTTATAACTTGCACTAGAATAAGAGTTTGGAATCTGATTGAGAGACTGTTGGGACATGAGAGCCTTGCTCGCATATAACTCAAATTGGGGCAAGAGTCTGGAATCTGATTGGAAGGTTATTGAGACGCGAGAGCCCTACTCACTTATAACTTATACTGGGGCATGAGTCTAGAATCTGATCAAGAGGTCATTAGGACGTGAGAGCTCTGTTTACTTATAACTCACACTCAAATGAGAGTCTGAAATTTGACCTAGAGGTCATTGGGACACAAGAACCCTACTCACTTTTAACTTGCATTGGGTTAAGAGTCTGGAATCTAACCAGAAGGTCATTAGGACGCAAGAGCCCTGCTCACTTATAACTCACACGAGTCTAGAATCTGATCGAGAGGTCATTAGAATGCGAGAGCCCTACTCACTTATAACTCACACTGAGGCGAGAGTTTGGAATCCACTCATTAGATAAAGGTTAATATATATAGAGAATGCTTCTCAATTGTGGTAAGGCTAGAATCAATTCGCACTATATGGGCAATCCAGCTTCTCACCATTAACCTTTTCAGAGACAGTGATCATTGGACACAAGTTTCTTGAGGATTTTATACAGCCCATCCCCTTGAGATACTAGCTTAGTTACATCTCTGACCTGCCCTATACAGCTTCTTTGCCAAGTAGAGGAACTGTCTACATAATGTTACAAATTTCTACATTTCCTTGATTCTCCTCCTCCCGGGTCTCCCTCCCTTCCTTTCCTTTACCATTGGAAAGGCCATCTGAATCCTCCTTCTTGGGAAGTAGATTGGCCAGTCCTATAGAGGTGTTGGGGTTATTGGCCTGTTGCCGTAGAAGTTAAGGTGTGATTTCAGGTGGCGGTAGGCCTAGTTCTGCTGCTCGATGAGAATCCCGAGCGAACAAGAAACAGTTCCTTGTGTCATAAGTGTGAGACCAATGGTAAGTGAAGTACCAAGCTTCCCATGGGGAAGGCTGGTCGATAGGGGCCCGAACGGTCTTGACTCGTTGTGCCACCCCTACTTCTGGAACTAGAGGGAGATTCAACTGGGGGTCCATAGGTCAAATAGGAGGTGGTGGTGGCCTCCTCTCTACTCAACTAGTTGAAGCAGGGGCTTTGACTTCCTTCTTATGGGCCACTTGAACTTCCTCCACATTAATGTATTTGGTCACTTTATCTAATAACTCATCGAAATCCTTTATAGGCTTTCGGATGAGGACTCAGAAAAAATCCCCCTTTGACAGGCCTTGAGATAAGGCACTTATTAATATTTCTGAGGTGACGGAGGAGACATCCAGAGCCACCTAGTTGAAATGCTTAATGTATGCTCTCAAGGACTCCGTAGTTCCTTGTTTAAGTACAAATAGACTATAATTAGTCTTTTGGTATCTCCTACTGCTGGCAAAATGATGCAGGAAAGCATTTTTAAATTCCTTGAAACAAGTAAAAGATTCGACCGACAACCTATCAAACCATTTTTGTGCTGAACCAGAGAGAGTGTTCAGAAACACTCAACATTTTACTGTGTCATTGTACTGGTGCAAAAGAGCAGTGTTCTGGAATTTTTGGAGGTGATCCTCCAGGTCATTACTACCTCCATATTCCCCAATAGATGGGGCTTTATAACCCCTTGGCAACTTCTCATCTAACATCTCTTAAGAAAAAAAGCACACTGAGGTGCTCAAGTGTCTCCTAAATGACCTAGACTTTTTCTTTCTTTAGGTCCCTAGGGGCAAATTCCCAATTGAGGAAGCTTGTGATTGCTCTATTTTGGTGTCCACATCTCCCTAGGTTTGATACAATGCTAGGGGAAATCACATGCCTGCTTCCTCTTGGACCTTCCATCCGAGGCGAAGGGCCCGTCTTTCAATGTCACTATTGCCTGACACTGGTGAGAATTTGCTGTCTATTTTTCTGAGACCGCTCATGTTTTGGCATCCTTGAATAGTTCCTATTCCTAGGGTGTCATGGTGGCATTGATTCTACCGATGTCGTCCATCTTCTCATTCCGACATAGGTGAATATTTTCCCACATATGGTGTCAAATTTGATCCCATCCAGAAGTCGAGTCAGATGGGCGTACCAGTGATGATGGTGAGAACGTTGACAAAGAAAGGAATCTGGAGCTTGGGAGAGGGGATCTCCAATGGTGCCCACTACCCTACAAACACCACAAAAAAAGCACCTGGAAGCGTTAGAATGAAAACCAGGGATGAGGTCCCTGGCGTAGGCCCTTTGACGCTCAAGTCAGACGAGAAGCGAAGCAGAAAAAAGATGAAGAATGGTAAATGTGTTTGCCTAAGTAAGACTATTGTCTAGCATGTACCTAGCCAACGGAAAGGACCTCCTTTTTTATATTGCCTTTTGTAATCTTCGCAATCACAATGCATCAGAGAATGTTGCATGTCAAGGGTGTCGGGTGAAAGAAGATATACGACGAACTTCAATTGGGTGGAGGAAAGTTCCACGGTTTGTATGTGGTAGAGTATTGGAATAATCCCTAATGAATATCTATTATTTTCTGACAAGTTATTGATATTCCATGGCAGTGTTATCCCCTTAGGGGTTCAACCGACTAAGAGGTCGACTTAGTGTAAAGCTGAGATGGTCCCTAGGAAAAGTGAGGGGATCGAGCCCTGAGGTCCAATCAGAGTAAAGCCGACTAGAATTAGATTGGGAGCCCCACCCATGAGAAGTGAGAGGACTAAGCCTTGGGGTCCGACTAAAGTAAAGTTGGATGGGATTAGATTGGGAACCCTACCCTTGAGAAATGAGTGGACTGAGCCTTGGGAATCTAACTAGAGTAAAGCCGACCAGAATTAGATTGGGAGTCCTGCCTATGAGAAGTGAGGGGATTGAGCCCTGGGGGTCCGACCAGAGTAAAGCCAGGTGGAATTACACTACAACAAAAATATTAAATGACAACGGTTAAAAACTGTTGTCGTAGGCCCTTTAAAACCGCTGTAATTGATAGTGTTGTTAAAAGTGGGGGCTACGACAACGGTTTTAAACCATTGTCTTTGAATGATAAGATAATAGTTTTGCAACAGTTTTAAACCGCTGTTTTTGAATGAAAAGACAACGGTTTAAAATCGTTGTTGTTTAGAGCATTTTTTATTAACACTGCTAGTTTACAACCATTTTTGGGGCTACGACAACGGTTTTTAACTATTGTCTTTGAGGGTGATAGACAGTAACAACAGTTTTAAATCATTATCTTTTAGATTATTATCTTTTAATACCAATATATCATATTTCAATATAAATATATAATAAAGAATCATAATCACAAAAGAAAGAATATTTCTCATATCAATGTCATTCAAAATGTTACTTATACAAGAATTATATTACAATCACAAAAGAAGAAACATGTCTAATATTCAAATAAAATTTATCCCAATACAAATAAACAAATAAACTTCATTTACAACTAATGAACAATTGTCAAAAGACTAGAAACTTGTGATGGTGGTTCATGCCATGTAGGATTGCAAATAATTATTGTCAACTTAAGCCCCATCAAAATCTTCAACTTGTAGAATTTCATTGGACTCCTCTTTCTCACTTGCTGATTCTTCCATATGTCAACCTTTTCCAACATTCTGGATTTTTGTGAAGCAAAGTATGTGAGCAAAGCACCAAAAATAAAAGGGAAGAATACAATACCTGTAGAAGACGTAAAACAGGGTTGATAGCTAAAATTTGGAGAAATGTAGTTGCTACAACCACAATAACATATTTGATAAATCATATACTCTTCAAGTACCCCATTCATATCGGCAAATAAAACCACAACATAAAAGCTTACATGTAGAGGTGGTGGTGTTTTGGCATAATAACATGTTGGACTGCAGTACTCAAGCTCTCCCTTGGCAGGCTCATCAAACCATGAAGAACCAAATGTTTTATAAAGACTATCTATCAAGCTCAAGCTCAGTCCTACTGTTGTTAAATCAATTCCCAATGAAAGAGATGTTAGATCTGGATCATTCGTATTAATAACACTCAATAATCCAAGCATGCCAAATGGACCAGGCGGTAATTGTTACCCGAGTGGACTTTACATTTTGATCTCTATATGACTGGCAAACATCAGACATCTGCTGTAGTCGAAGTTGAGAAAGACTTTGTGGTTGTTGATATTGCTGAATCAGTTGCTCATACATACTAATACCAGAGGCTAGTGTAGGAGAGTTCAACGATCTCAATCCAATACTAGGGTCTCCACTGTTTTGAATTTGTATAAAGTTGAGGGGAAAACCATTTAATCCATAGCATTAATAAAGATTAAACTATCTAAAGAATTGTAGCCGGCCAGGGCAAGGTACCTATGAATGATAATTACCATGAGAAGGAAAGAAATCAGAGCCATGTGAACGTAGGTCTTGAGTGTTTCCACTGGAAAAAGGCAGCTCACCACTATGGGATGTGGTAGTATGCAGTTGTTGTTGCTGAAGGCTAGATTGAAAAGTTCCTCCTAAGCTAAATCTGCCAGATCGTGTCATCTGGTTGATATCAAACTACCAAATGAATGAAGAAACATGATCAACATAGATAAGACAATTCCAAAAGTTCACCACAGTTCAACTAATGCATTTAATTAATTATGAAAAAGATAGATAAAGAAATATAGATTGTTGAGTGAATATTACTTGTAATTGTCAAATCCTGGACAACATTTCATGTTACTTGGAACGTTGGCGGCACACTAGGAAACTTTGTCAATAGAACCTGCAAAATATAAACATATATTAGAAGATAAAAATATCCAAAACAAGGTCATTATCAATGACATTTAACAGAATATTTAATACCATAAGTTTTAGTGCATCCATGCTACCTCTAACAACACTATTAGTAAAAACAACGTAATAACTGGTGTAACTACTCAAATAATAGAAATAACACTATCTGAATGAAAAGTAGAATGGATTGTCTGCTTAAAAACTAGTAGATAAATATTCATTTAGTACAAGAGCCTACTCCATGTACCAAATTTATCAATATTGTTCCAAAAAGTAATGTCAAACAAAACAATGATTGAGATCTAGGATTAATATTGACTTATGAACTACAAAGCTTACAAGGAAGAAGTCTTGGGACTCATAAAAGATTTGGAGAATCTGCTCACGCTTCTTCTCCAAAGAAAGTCCTCTTTTCTTTGACTAGAAAAATATATACAACAAAAAGTACACTAATACGTCTTTTACAAGGAAAGCAACTGTTCAGTCAAATTTGAAGAATGAAAGCAAATGCAACTTCATAGACAATTAGATAGTTAAAAATAGTTGTTACTACAAAACTAAGGACTCACCACTTTGCCTACTACAGGGCATTAGCACAGAGTCATCATTTCTCGTACTAAATTTAGTATACCTCAGTCAAAGCTAGTGCCCATTCTGCTCATGGTAGGTTCATTCCCTGAGGACAACTTTAGTTTTTCAAAGACTAATTTCTCTACGATAGAGCTCAGAAAGCTTCTGTTGTTGGACAAGAATCTCATCAACAAGAGGAAAATTTTGCCTTGGCAAATGCTGATGTTAATTGCAACAATTTATGAAAAGGCACTGCAATAGTCAGATGTGAGGATGATACCATTCCTCTACCAAGTAATTCCAAAGGCCAAAATAGATGACAGTTTAATGCTCGAACTGTCGAACAGGTAACATAAATTCTAAGACGACAAATGTCTCTTGGATTATAAAATGACTAACAAGACAAGAAAAGAATGAAAATTTCACAAGATACGATGCCATCTTATCCCTAACACTTCTCCAATTGCATAATTATAAAAGCTCAATAGTTGCAAACATATGAGGAACTAAAATGTAAACATGAAAAACTCTCAAACAGACCAAAAAATCTCAATGCCTAGTAGTGCGGACTTAAGAACACTGGAATTAGAGTCACTCTAATGTCCATATATATCTTACTAGACACATGACATTGTCAATATCAAGTCATTCGACAGACATAAACTCAAAGGTGATGCAACTCCAGTAGACAAATAGTATTTGAAAATAATCTATCACCAGCCCACATGCCATATTGTTCTTTCACAGCATCCTTTACCTGGTCGTCCTTGTCCTACAGCTGGTAAAATTTACTGCAATTTTTATTTGTAGACCGTTAGATGATAATGGGTGCAGGAAAATTATAGTTTCAGACATTTAAATTACTAGGATTATGACAGAAATAGTGGAGCATAAATAAACACCTAAGCATCTTCACCAGCTCCACCCTTTGCAGGATCATCTGCTGTGGTCAATCAAAACAGCAATCACAAAGCAAGAAAAGACATTATTCTTCATTAGCTCAAGCATAAGAGAGGGAATTGTTTTGTTTTAGCAAACAAAAATTATATTACACATAAGGGTTGAGAGTTGAGCGGCCTAGAATGAACTGAAATTTCATGGGTTCCTAGATTGTATAAGAAAGTAGGCATCATACATAAGTCATCTTTTATTGTTTCCTAAGGTAAAGATTAGGTTCAACCTCCCGACTAAGTCACTATTAAATTATTGACATGAAAAAGCCAAAGAAAATAGTATTGTTCAACTCATAAAACAGTGTGCTATAAGGCTGGCCATGTTTGTTATATTGAACCACTTAAAAAATTTCAAATTGAACCAAACCAAAATAATTTGAAAATTTTCAGACTAATCTAATGAGCCTCTAAACCGTACCCAAATGAACCTGAATTTCTCTATTTTCAAACCCATATTGAAACTTTGTAGTCAACATTCACACAGAAGGTGCTAACTGCAGCACAGCATCCACTTGAAGGCTTAGGGCTTGTGATGTGATCTTAAATTCTCACCTCTTTCTACCGACAGTAATCAAGGTCAGTCCAGCAGCTCTCGTTCTTGACCCGATCTGCTGGCCATCCAGGACTGGGGACGATGGTAGAGGTCAACGATGTGATGACCACCCAGCGCACTCCGCTCTCCTTGGTCGCGCGGAGAACGTTGAGAGTCCCCGTCACCGCTGGATCTAGTAGTTCCCTCTGATCAAAAAGGAAACGAGGTTAGAATAGGGAGGAGGAGATCTAGAAGGGAAAATACGGACCTGGGGATCCTGGACGCAAGTGATGATGCAAGGCGAGGCGAGGTGGAACAACCCGGAGACGTCGCGGATGGCTGCGAGGATGGAGTCCGGATCAAGGAGGTCGATCTGGAAGAGGCAAAGGCAATTGGAGGGGCTAGGTAGGGATCGTAGGTGTGCTGTCTCGGCCTCATCTCCTATAGAAGTTTAGGTAAAGAGAAAGTGGAAGAGGAGGGGGAGGCGGAGAAGAGAGGAGGAGGAGAAGAGTGGGGGAGGCGGAGAAGAGAGGAGGAGGAGGAGGAGCACCTCCGCCTCCGCCTCCACCCAGCAATCTGCACAAGCAGTAGCAACCACCCACGCTCCTGAGAAAGATCGTATGAGGCGAGAGGTTTAGGGTTCAGGTAGTCTAAGGGGGAAAACAGGGCGTCAAAAAATTTTCAGAGAGAGGGAAGCAAATCACTGATACAACAAAAACGACGAAGCGGGGAAAAACGGCGAAAGAATAAAGTCAATGACAACAGTTTATTAAAACTGTTGTCTTTGACCCCTAAAAACGCGCTTAAAGACAACAGTTTTAGAAAACTGTTGTAAAAGGTGTTGTTGATTTTACAAAAAGTCGCTCAACGATAACGGTTTTTACAAAACCGTTGTCTTTTATTTTTTTCGAGCGCTCAAACACAATGGTTTTGTCAAAAACCATTGTCTTTTACCAAATTAACAACAATTCCTTCAAAAACCGTTGTCTTTATGGTGTTGTCTATTAACAATTTTGTTGTAGTGTTAGATCGGGAGCCCTACCCATGAGAAGTGAGGGGACTGAGCCTTGGGGGGCTGACTGGAGTAAAGTCGACCAAGATTAGATTGGGAGCCCTGCCCATGATAAGTGAGGGACTGAGCCTTAGATGACCGGTGTGAAGCCGGCCAGGATTAGAGAAGTGAACTGTCTAGACATGTAGTCTTTAACCATGGTTTTCTCCTCCTCCTTGTAACGACCCACCTTCCTTACTACTCTCTAAAGGTGGTCGTTACTTAACTATTACTCTACTTACTAGTGTTACTTATGCTATTATTAGCAACACTTAAATTTATCATGGCCCTAGAGAAGTTCCTATCGAAAAATTTCGACAGAGCCTCCCCTGTACCGGTGACAATAATCATCAATACATGCAAAATAAACCATCAGCCACATGCGACTGGTATATATACTTCACAACCACGCAGTAATAAGACACAACAACTTAAAAAAAACTATTCTAGAAATAGAAAATGAATAAAGTTCCAACAGTGGGAAACAACCAAACTAACAATGCGGAATAGACTCAATTAGCAACATAAGAAAAAGGAAACAACTCTTTAACAATCTCAACTTCTCTAATAACATTAAAGAAGGACTCTAAACAACTTCTTAGCCAAGTCCCGAGGCTTTCATAGTTCAACATCACACACCATCCATCACGCATCTTCCTTGTCGCCTTCCTCTTTATACTTTAGCTTTTCCTTTATCTGCAGTAGGAGGAAAATAAATCTATAAGCGAAATGCTTAGTAAGTACTAAACTATCTCACAAAAACTCGAAAGTGCATAAGATACAAAGGATGCTAAAACTGAAATGCTAAAAAGAAAAGCTACACATGCTCATCTAATAGCAAAGCACTAAAATAATCTGCATACTCATGATATACAAGAATAAATCTACATGCTGGAAATAAAGCTAATCATGCTCAATAAACTCAAAAGGAAAGCAAATGAAAACTAATACTGTATGCTTAGCATTATAAGAGCTAAACTTTGCTAGTTCTAAACATAGGTGATACTTGTTTCATTTACTTATATCCTTATACTTGAAATTAATATTTAACTTTCTTCTTCTCTTTCTTGGGCCCAGGCTTAGTACCAAATGCGCGCTCTCTAATAGAGACTGAGGTAGCGAGCCTCCAGTCCTATGAGGGTAAAGACCATAGTCTTACCAGGGCCAAGACCTTGGAATTGGTCACCTGGATTTGTTTAACGACAACCTTGGAAGTCGGGTACTAGCCTCTTACTTTAAATTACTTGTTATCTTTTCTAACTAGACCTTGGTCTTAACTTCTCATAATCCCCTAATAGAGCTTACTAGAACCCTGTAAGTATATCTAACAAGTAGAGAATTGTAACTAACTAAGCATGCTATAAAAATAAAGCAAAGCCAATCAACTACAATACCTATAAAAATCTGCATGTCATACTTATCAAAGCCTAATAGCAAGGAAATCTAGAGATCTAAAATTGATACTACTCATCTGGAATCTATAGCAAGGAAATAGCAATATAATTCAATACTGCCCATGCTCAAATCCACAACAAAGAAATGGAAGTAGGATCCAACATTGCTCATGCTCAAATCTATAGCAACGAAATAGAAACATGAAAGCTGATCACATAGCAATGTCTACTGTAAGAAAAACTCCTACTGTAAGGAATTAAAACATGCATTATTCTCATTGTTGGGTGCCACGGCAACAAGGAAATAAAACAGAAAATGTCTTTGCTTCAGTTCACTACAGCAGGAATACTATAGCATGTTAAAGAATAAATAGGACTATAGTCTAAACAGTAGGTTTACAAATTTTGAAACCAAAGGTTTAACAAGCTACTGAAATCTACTAGAATTCCATCAAAACAACAACTTCACAGCATTTACCTACAACAACTCATAAGCCTATAGCAACTCATAAGGTCTAACAAAACTAACCTTGCTTTACCTACAAAAACCGCAACCTAATCCAATCAAAACAACCTAGGATGCATAGTAGGGAAATATCTAAATCTGCAATACTTAAGAAAGAATATGTTCATGTTGGTTAAGCAGGCAAGGAATTCTGAACTGCAGTGTCAAATGTAGAATTGTGCAGGCTCATCACAACTCAAAAAGGTCTAATCTTTACATGTTTAAATACACAGCTGCTCATGCTAATTGGATGACAAGGAAACTAACACTGCATACTTGACTAAGGAGTTGTTCATGCTCATTAACTACATGGTTAAATCCCTAGCAACCATTCTGCACAGTAAAATCTGAAACAAAGGAAACGAAAACCCTAATTTCGGAGCAACTCCTACCACAGGTGAGTAGTACTTACAACGGTTTGCTTGGACTTACAACCGAGAGAGAGATCTAGGGTTCGGGTGAACTTGAAATCGTGGCCTCTTCCTCATGCTCGCAGGTTCTCCTCGACGAGAGGATCACGATGGTGTATCTGGCTCTCGAAAAACCCCCTCGACCGGCCGCCGGAGACGCCGAGCTACTTGTTGCGTTTTCGCCCGAGAAGGAGTTGCGTACGCCGCGTGAGGAGGAAGAAGAGAAGGGTTTTCGGGTTCGGCAAAAAGAAAACCTAAGTTCTCTTTTAAAACTAGGGTTTTTATTATCTAACTACTGCTTAAATGTATTTCATTCCATATTCATTCACAAAATGTTTGTGGAACAGTAGTCTAGCTGGATTCGATCAAGATTGGGTTCGGCCGGAGGTTGCTGGTTCGAACCTCGGCTTGGACATTTTTTTATCGAAACTTCTTTCGTTTTGTAAAAATACCAAACGATCTCCAAAAATTGCGTAAAAATACTCTAAAAATCTCTAGAATATTTCTAAAGCATTTCCAAATATTTTTAAGAACTTTTGGAACTTAAAACAAGGAAATTTGGGTTGTTACACTCCTGACTTTTGACTGTCATATCATCTTGACCATCATCTCCGTCCTATCACTAAGGTCATCCACTATTTCTTGTATTACTCATGAATAATGAGGAAGTTCTAAGTGACGTCGTAGTGAACGCTCACAAAAGTGATGAGCTACACAACACAAGGAGACGACAGTGCAGCACAATTGGAAGAGGGAGTCGATTACTTCTAGGTATCTCCATCATAGTGGTGTATTAGGGCTTTTTAAATCTATGATGATGAAAAAATCACAGATCTAAGGATGCTTCTATTAGATGATTTGATAGAACCCGTCAAAGAGGAAATGGAGGGGAAGCGACATGGGCTATTGGAGCTCGGTGACATTAGAAGCATCCACCTCCATGGATGATGAAGAATTTGTTAGAGTGTATACTAAAAGTCTAGCTTTCGGTATAAACATTTATCCAGAAATAAGAATCACATTGGTCAAATATCTACATTTATGATAAATGTAGTTGTTCAATTAATTTATATTGTAGATAACATGGTGTGTGGTGTCATACACAGAGGATCATGTTATCAGCACCTTATAAATTATAAACAGTAGCTCACGACCAAGATGGAAAGGAACAAACCATTGGAAGGTCGTAATGTAATTAGGTATTAGTTTATCTTAACTATATAATTACACTAGTACACTTAGAGTGTATTGAGTAGGATCATTAGAGGTCGTTTCTTTTTATACTGAATTTATAAAGGAACAAAGACCTCAGTTATTATGGAAGTGTGTGCTCTTAATCCTAATATAATAACAAGCACATATATTTGATATTTATTTCTTTAATTTATCAATGGGTGAGATTTAGTTCGATAAATCAATAAGCCTGATAAGTTGGGAAATGATATCACTTATAGTGTGTGTTGTTGATTATAGAAGGAAATTGTGTCCTAGTGATCTAGGTTGATAATGTCCCCAAGAGGAGCTCATAAAGATTGTCATGTTAAACCCTGCAGGTGGACTTAGTTCGACATGACGATAAAGTTGAGTGGTACTACTCTTGGACTAAGATATTAATTAAGTGAGTTGTCAGTAACTCATTTAATTAGTGGACATTTGATATCTTAAACACAGGGAGACTAACACACTCATAATAACAAGGAGTCCAAAATATAATTTGGGATTGGTGCGGTAGTTCTATAATAGTTCTTTAGTGGAATGAATTATTATTGATGGAGTTAAGTTGTGTGTTCGAGACGAACACAGGAAGCTTAATTTTATCGGGAAACCAAAACCAATCCTCCTCTCGGTCCCTATCGTAGCCTCTTCTATATGGAGATGTATACCCACCACATACCCACCTTCTTACCCAACCTATAGGGGCCGGCCAAGCCAAGCTTGAAGCTCAAACTTAGGGCCGGCCAAGCCTAAAGGTTGAGCCTTAAGGTGGCCAGCCAATTTCTTGGAGCCCAAGCTTAGGTGGCCGGCCACATCATATTATAAAGGGATTTTTATTAAAATTATTTCTTATGTGGATATCATGGTTTTAAAAGAGAGTTTGAAATTTAAATCTTTCCTTTTATAGCTTTCTACAAAAGATTAAGAAAAGATTTGAAATCTTTCCTTATTTGTAGATTGAAAGGTAGATTTTAATTTTAAGAAAACTTTCCTTTTTAACCATGTTCATGATTTAAAAGAGAGTTTAAAAATTAAATATTTCTTCTACAAAAGATTAAGAAAAGATTTAATATCTTTCCTTATTTGTAGATTAAAAGAGATTTTAATTTTTAGAGATAATTTTTTTTTATCCACATGTTTAAAAGAAAGATTTTAATTTATAAAATTTCCTTTTTACAAACCACCATGAAGGGAAAAATTAGTGGAGAAATTTTTTATAAATTTCCGGAAGCAAATAAGGAAGTTTTAATTTGTGTTTAAAATTTTATTTGCTTGGAGATTGAATGTGGCCGGCCATTGTAATTGAAAAAAGGAATTTAATTTTAATTAATTAAATTTTTATTTTTCATGGCAAAAGAATTAAGGAAGTTTTTATTTAAATTTCCTTATTTTCCAATACCAAGGATTATAAAAGAAGGGGTAGAGGTGCCTTCATGGCTAATGCCTCTATTATTTTTCTCCTCTCTTTTTCTCCTTGGGTGTGGCCGGCCCCTCCTCTTTCCCTCTTCTCCATCTTGTGGCCGAACCTCATCTCATCCTTGGAGTCCTTGTGGTGGCCGGATCTTGCTTGGAGAAGAAGAAGAGAAAAAGAGGCAATATTTCTAGCATCCCTTGGAGCTTGGTGGTGGCCGAACCTCTTCATCTTTGGAGGAGCTTTTGGTGGCCGAAACCTAGAAGGAAGAAGAAGGTACTTGGTGGTTCTCATCTCAGAAGATCGTTGCCCACACAACGTCCGAGATTAGAAGAGGAATACGGTAGAAGATCAAGAGGTTATTTTTGCTTACAAAGAAAGGTATAACTAGTAATTGTTTTCCGCATCATACTAGTTTTCTTTGTATAGTTATTTTTGAAAATACCAAACACAAGAGACATATGATTCTAGAGTTTTCGGATTTGTTTCGAGGTTGTGTTTCTTTTCTTTTATTTTTAAAATTTGTGATTCGATTGTTCTTTTTGGTTAACCTAGAGTTATTTAAGGAAATTAAATATTAGCTTTCCTTAAAAGGCTTTGTCTAGGCGGTGGTGGTTGCTCCCATATCCAAGAAGGTCATGTGTCTCACCATGCAGTCGTAGAAGCCAATTTTGGAAATTAATATTTAATAAAATTAATAACATAGGTGGATTTGAATCAATAGTGTTAAGTTCCGCTTGCGATTCAAATCTAAACCATTAAGAACATATAAGTTAAATTTGGAATCAATGATGTTAAGTTCTATCTGCGATTCCTAATTTAACTTCTAAAGAACACAATAGGTTATTTAAGGAAAAGGTTCGACACTTGTATAAAATTTTTGTATAGTGGAACTGGTACGATTTTCCTAGGACTAACCAACAAAATTGGTATTCGATCAGACCTTTTGGGAAGACCATCAGAGTGGATCTCGCTGTTACCTTTGTATCTCAACTTCAACTTCTTGGCTTGTGTTCCTCAAAAATAGTCAGAGAAGATTATCATGACTTTTTATAGAATATTTCCACATACTGTGCCAATTTATGGCCTCTTTTTCCGCTTGCTCTGGCTCCTTCTCTCTAGAAAGCTTGGATTAGCCTTTCAACTTGTGAGATCTGATATCTTCAGATATAACACAGATTAGAGTTTGGGCCAACTTGTCGGCATGACCCCTCTGATGCTCAAGTTAGTCATTGATTAGATGAAGAAGAAGAAGAAGAAGAAGAAGAAGAAGAAGAGAACTCTGAGGAGAAGAGTCGCCTCCACTTGCGAGAATAAGAAGACCAACGTACTTATGACTTACCTTCTTCCACTCCTTATATAGCCTTCTGAAAGGGAATCTCCATGTATCCCATTAGCTATCCGCTTAAGGAGTGATTAGGGGATCAAATCCAACAACTGTCACCTATATCTCCATTCATCGATCACCACGTATTGTTAACTAGAAACTTTAGAGCTTCTAATGTACAACATAACTTGATAATATTGCTCGGTGAAATTTAATAATATTTCTTAGTGGAATGGATTGATTTCCATAGCATCGTATCTTTATTTTACTATAGCTCACTGTAACAATGTGATACTGTAGCATAAGGGGACGTGAGTGTTCAGGAGATTAATTGTAACGCCCGCCCTCCCTACTAACCCTAAGGGACGGGGCTACGATACTCTATGTACAAATAATAGCGGAAGACTTAAAATAATTTTCTTAGTTTAATAAAAACTTTTCTTTTGTTTTTCTTTTCATCAAAACCGAACTACACTATCATAGCCTCAATAACATGATATCAAAATTAGTAGAAACATAACATCAAGTCACACATATGGTACTACAATTCATGATACCAAAGCGTAGTTCTTTAAAAGTTTTAAAGCAAGTTCTTATTTGGTTGCCTAGCCACCGCCACACACATCTCCTTGCCTCTCCTGCTGCTCCTCTAGCTCATCTTATCTGTGGTACAAGGACAGTAAGCTATGAGCACTCATGGCTCAGTAAGTTCCTTTCCTACTCACTAAAACCAAAAATCATAGTATAATCAAAGAATGTCTTAACATGGCATCATTTCAACTAGTCATGACATAATGTAACATACTCTTTTAAGCATATCATGCAACATGAAGAAATCATAACTAGTCATGGCATATCGTAGCGTAAAGCATAGCATGAAGCATAACATAATCGTATCTAATCATGGCATATCGTCATAAGGAGTCATGGCATATCCTACACATGGACATATCATGGAACATAACATAATCATATCTAACCATGGCATATCATAAATCATCATAAGGTATATGCAATATGATTTTGAAAAACATGTATCCGAAAAACATGTGTATGTCTCATGATCTTTAAAAATCATTTCTTCTTACATATATACTTGAACATAATCTCAACTTAAAGGGGATCCCGGCTATGTATCACTTACATATTGCGCGCAACATATGTAGGTGGTACATAGCCGGGATCCCCTTTAAGTTGAGATTATGTTCAAGTATATATGTAAGAAGAAATGGTTTTTAAAGATCATGAGACATACACATATTTTTCGGATACATGTTTTTCAAAATCATATTGCATATACCTTATGATGATTTATGATATGCCATGGTTAGATATGATTATTTTATGTTCCATGATATGTCCATGTGTAGGATATGCCATGACTCCTTATGAGGATATGCCATGATTAGATACGATTATGTTATGCTTCATGCTATGCTTTACGCTATGATATGCCATGACTAGTTATGATTTCTTCATGTTGCATGATATGCTTAAAAGAGTATGTTGCATTATGTCATGACTAGTTGAAATGATGCCATGTTAAGACATTCTTTGATTATACTATGATTTTCGGTTTTAGTGAGTAGGAAAGGAACTTACTGAGCCATGAGTGCTCACAGCTTACTGTCCTTGTACCACAGATAAAGGAAAAAGCTGGATGAGCTAGAGGAGCAGCAGGAGAGGCAAGGAGATGTGTGTGGCGGTGGCTAGGCAACCAAATAAGAACCTGCTTTAAAACTTTTAAAGAACTACGCTTTGGTATCATGAATTGTAGTACCATATGTGTGACTTGATGTTATGTTTCTACTAATTTTGATATCATGTTATTGAGGCCATGATAGTGTAGTTCAGTTTTGATGAAAAGAAAAACAAAAGAAAAGTTTTTATTAAACTAAGAAAATTATTTTAAGTCTTCCGCTGTTATTTGTACATAGAGTATCGTAGCCCCGTCCCTTAGGGTTAGCAGGGAGGGCGGGCGTTACAGGTTGGTATCAGAGCCAAGTTATTGCCAGCTCACTACACACACATCAAGCCTCCGACCTGCCGCTCCAAGTAAGAATGTTTATGCTTAATTTTCATGTTATATGACTTATGCTTTATTTTTCTTTCTTGTTATATTGCCTATGCTTTATTTTCTTTGCTACATTGCTTATGCTTTATTTCCTTATGTTATATTGTTTGTCACTCTATTCCTTACTTTTCCTTATGTTGTTTATGCTTTAGTTTCATGTTTTGCTTGCTTATGTTTGATGCTTTATTCCATGCTTTTAGTTATAATTTAGATTAGGATTACATATTAGTAGGTTAGGAATAATACCAGAACAAATAGATAGAAACAAAACAGTACGTTAGATTGGCTAAAAACGATAACCACTTACACTAGTCTATTTGTTATTATTTAGATAAACATGGTTAGGACACGCAATGCAAGAACCGAGGGGACAGTGACTCCACCAGACCTGACACAGGTAGTCGCAGACCTCCAGCATCAGATCGCAGAGCAACAGCAGTTGACCACTACCTTAATGGGTCAGCAAGGCAACCCGATTACCCCACCGGCAAATCAGAATACACTACCGGTTATACCTACAGCCGCGCCAGTGCCCCCGGCAGCCCCTACTCCGATGGTCCGACAAGAGGCCTATCTGATTCAGTGGCAAAGGCTTAAGCCGGAAGCATTCTCGGGAAACTGCGAACCATGGGATGCGCAAGCCTGGCTCAAGACCGTGGAGAGCATAATGGAACTACTGGACTGGACTGAACACGAGAAGGTCAAATGCGTGTCGTTCTGCCTTACCGGAGATGCCCGGATGTGGTGGGACCGAGTAAAGGCGAAAAGACAAATAAACCAGATGCAGTGGACGGATTTTGAGACAGAGTTCTTAGAAGAATTCTTCCATATGCAAGTGACCAACAAGCACTATGACGAGTTCACTGAGTTCCGGCAAGGTGATCTGTCAGTTAACGAAGCCGTCAAGAAGTTCAACCGCCTAGCACGTCTGTGCCCAGAACTGATCAGTACTGAAAAAGAAAGGGTCCGGTTAATGTTAAAGATGCTCCGACCTGAGATAGCTCTGAACGTAGCCGGCGGAGTTAATAGACCGCAGACTGCAGAGGAGCTAGTCAGCAGTGCCCTGATTACCGAGCACTACTAGAAAGCAATGAACGGGGACAAGAACCAAGCACTGACCGGAGGACAAAAATCGCACAATACCTGAACCGGCTGGAAAGGAAACTCAGGTGGAAAGAGGAAACAGTGGAACAACACAAAAGGTGGTCCGGCCAATAAGCAAACCAAGTACCTTCAGTGTACCACATGTGGAAAGATGCATTCTGGAGTATGTCTCCTAAGCACCAGAAAGTGCTACAACTGCGGAAAAGAAGGACATTTGGCAAGAAATTGCCCTACTCAGTCTCAGACACTACCTCCGCAGAATAACCAGAATAGGAGTACCCCTGCACAGCTTCACCAGATGCATACTGCCATAGAAGGGACTTCAATCAGCCAAGGAAGATTGGAGGCCCCTCCCATGATGACGAACGCCAGAGTCTACTCTCTTACCAAGGAAGACGTGGCGAATGCCTCTACTGTTGTCACAGGTCAGCTACTTATTTACAATCAGTATGTTGTAGTATTATTTGATACTTGGGCAACACACTCGTTCGTCTCAACATCTTTTATGAAGAAGCTAGATATACCACCCCAAACTCTAGAGGACACATTCTTAACAACCTTACCATCCGGGGAGATTATGCCATCGGACCATATGCTGCAAGCAGTACTCATTCGGATCGCAAATAGAGAACTCTATTACGATCTGATAGTACTTGATATGCAGGATTATGACATAATACTGGGAATGGATTTCCTGAGCAAGTACGGCGCTTCAATCGAGTGCCGCAAAAGGAAAGTGATTTTCCGACCCGAAACTGAACCAGAGTATGAGTTTTACGGGGAACCGAAAGGAACGGCGAAGTTATTGTCATCTATTAAAGCACAAAGGATGTTAGATAAAGGATGTATGGGGTTTCTAGCACACGTGGTTGATACCAATCAAGTCAAAGACCCGAAGCTAGAAGATGTCAGGGTAGTATGCAATTATCCAAAAGTATTTCTTGATGAACTACCAGGGTTGGCCCCTAACAGAGAGATAGAATTTGAGATCGAATTGATTCCTGGTACTCAGCCGATCTCAAAAGTACCTTATCGTATGGCTCCGGCTGAATTAAAGGAGCTTCAGGAACAGTTATCCGAATTACTCGACAAGGGACTTATTCGTCCTAGTCACTCTCCATGGGGAGCTCCAGTGCTGTTCGTAAAGAAGAAGGATGGGTCTATGCGAATGTGTATAGACTACCGAGCGCTGAATAATGTGACAATTAAGAACCGGTACCCACTCCCACGAATCGATGACCTGTTCGACCAACTGAAGGGTGCGACCATTTTCTCAAAGATAGACCTACGATCCGGTTATCATCAAGTGAAGGTGAAACCAGATGATATACCAAAAACGACATTTCGAACCCGATATGGACACTATGAGTTCATAGTTATGCCTTTCGGAGTAACCAACGCTCCTGCAGTATTTATGGACCTGATGAATCGGATATTTACGGCATATCTTGATAAATTTGTAATCATCTTTATTGATGATATACTTATCTACTCGAGAACCCCAGAGGAACATACTGAACACCTGAATACTGTACTACAGATCCTTCAAGAGAAACAACTATATGCAAAATTCTCCAAATGCGAGTTTTGGCTTGACCGGGTAATATTCCTAGGTCATGTCATCTCCAAAGATGGAGTTATGGTGGATCCAAGTAAAATCAAAGCTGTAAATAACAGGAACAGACCAAGGAATGCTAGCAAAGTCAGGAGTTTTCTCGGGCTAGCAGGCTATTACAGGAAATTCGTAGAGAATTTCTCCAAAATTGCAGCCCCTATGACAGCCCTCACCAAGAAAAATACAAAGTATGAATGGACAGAAGCTTGCGAGAAGAGTTTCACGGAATTAAAAAGGAGACTGACCAGTGCTCCGATTCTTACTCACCCGGAAACCAACAGAGGCTTCGATATGTACAGCGATGCTTCGATCACAGGACTTGGAGCTGTACTCATGCAAGATGGCAAAGTCATTGCCTACGCTTCTAGACAACTTAAAGAGCATGAGAAGAATTATCCCATTCACGACTTAGAACTAGCAGCCGTGGTCTTCGCTCTCAAAATATGGAGACATTATTTATATGGAGCTCAGTGTAAGATTTATACCGACCATCAGAGTCTGAAATATTTCTTCACACAAAAAGACTTGAATATGAGGCAATGCCGATGGCTCGAGCTAGTTAAAGATTACGACTGCGAGATTCTTTATCACCCAGGAAAGGCGAACAAGGTGGCCGATGCGCTCAGCCGGAAGTTCACTGCCACCTGATGTAGCTATTTTAAAGTTCGAGGACGAACTTTTTATGAGGTACGGGGTACTGTAACACCCACTAAGATTTTAAGATAAATATGAGAATGATGAATTTGTCTTAGAAAAATATTAGTAGAATGTTGAATCAAAAAGAAATAAAAAGAAATAAAAATAGGGAGTGGTAAAGGATTAAACCTTGAACCTCTCATGATGTAAATGATAGGATTAATGGGTAATAACCAGTTGGGATAGAAATAATATATTGATAGCAAAGGAGGGAAACTCATGATAAGGATGAGAGTAAAAGCTAGCCACAAGAAAACAAGAAAAGGACAAGAGAAAGGCAACTTGCCTTCCTTCTTTTCTCTCCCTCTTCCTCTTCTTTGCCGTGACTTAAAGAGGGGAATTAAGGGTATCATTCCCCCTTGTTTCATCATGAATGATTAGAACAAATAAATAAATAAATAAATAAATAAAAAATGAAAAAAAGAGGCTAAGGGAGAAGGAAAGCAAAAACCAATTTTGCTACCTCTTCCCCCTTAACATAAAAGAGAGTATGTAAAGAGAAGATTTTATTTTTCTCTCATTTCTCTCATTCTCTCCTCTCCATCACCGAGAACCTCAGCCCCCTCTCCTTCATTTTCGGCCCCCAAAAACAAGGTTTCTCCTAGAATACAAGGAAGGCTACCAAGGGAAATCAAAGGAGGAGAACAAGAAGAAGAGACCTCTTCTTCCATCACCACACTTTAGAACCACAAGCGAAAAGGATGTAAGCTTCCCCTCACCTGTGGTACAAGGGATTTTAATGTGTTTTTTGATTTTAAGAGGATTTTAAAACCTAGAAACAAAGTTGTGAAAACTCGGCCAAAGAAAGGACTTGATGATCCTAGGAATGTTTAATATAAGCTTTGATTCATGATAATTTTTCTATGCTTTGTAAGAAGGTTTTCTCTCATATTTTTATATATATGTGATGTTGGATTAGGGATGTATCTAACCCTAGAGTTTCGGCCAAAAAGGTTTTGTAAGGGCTAGGGAATTTAATTGTTTACCTAACTTGCACAAAACCCTCTAAATAAATGGTTAAGGATCCATTATCGTTTTCATACTTGATGGTTACTTGGAACTAAAAGTATCCCACTCACAAGTTTCGGCCAAGGAAGGGTTTAGGGTTAGGAAGACTTGAATTTAAACTCACCATGTTTATATGATAGAATATAGAGTTTCTTAAAGAGTTGCATGCTTGTATGTTGATAGAAACTCATGAACATCACTTCTAATGTTTCGGCCATGGTAAGGTGGATGGCTTAGAATATCTTAAACAGATTTTTAACATGCTCAAAACCTCCATGATAATAAGATATGAAAGTTGTTTGATGCTTCCATGCTTAATTAGAGTATAGGAAAATTGGTTGCATGATATATTATTAAGACCACAAGGGTCTTAGCTTGTTGTGAACCAAACTTGTAAGTATAGTTTCTTTGATATTTTTGTCATAAAACTTGTTTAGGTTTTCCATACTTTAGTCCACCTAAAACCTAGTTTAAAGACTTGGAAGGTTTCGGCCAAACATATGCTATGAGATAAAGAAAGGAAAAACCTAGGAAACCTAAGACACAACTTGAATGTATGCTTATAGTGCTTGACCTTTATACATGTTATGAAATGTGTTATGACTTTCCATGCTTTTATGCCATTTGAACAAATTCCATGCTTGATGAGGTTCGGCCATGTAGGGTTTAAAGACCTAGAAACCTTAAAATTTAGACCTCATGTGTTAAAGATGCTTCTTATGAAATTGAGATAACATGTTGATTGTGTTCACATGCTTATACATTTAACTATGATTCAAATGGACACTTTGAGTCTCGGCCATGAAGGGAATACATGCTTTAGAAACTCTAGAACTTACATTGAACATGCTCATGACACTCTCCATGAAATATGAAATGTAGAAAGCTAAAATTTACATGCTATATGTTGTTAGTGACCTAAATTGATGCTAAGGGAAGTTTTCGGCCATGACCACTTGTATGAGGCCACTTATGAATTTATACATGATGCTAGAGTAAGTTCACATGCTTGTATGCTTGCTTGAAAACCTAAATGAGTACTTGTAAATTTCGGCCATGACCTAATGTTAAGGGCTTAAAGGAGTTAGGAACTAACTCAATTGTGCTTACCATATTCCTTGAAATAAATGCTATAAATATGGTTAAGGTTTCCATTCTTTATGTCATTTAGAACCTTGTTTCACACTTGTTAAGGTTCGGCCAAATGAGGTTTAAGGACTTGGAGAACTTGGAGTCCAAGTAAATCTTGTTTATAATACTTCCTATGAGAATGATATGTGGATGAACTAGGTTCTACATGCTTGGATGTTGTTTAAAACCTAGATTGGCACCTAAGAGGGTTTCGGCCAAGATAAGAACCTAAGGGATTAGGAAGCTTAGTACCCAAGTTAATCATGTTACATTGTTTCTTATGATTGGATGAGCACATTATACACTTTTATGCTTAGACATGTATACTTGTGAGCTATATAAAATGAGAAATTTTACAATATGTTATGAGTTCAAAAGATGCATGTTTTATGTTATGATATGTGGGTAAATTTTACATGCTTTGATGATATGATATGGTCTGAAAATATGCATGCTTATGTTATGATATGTGGTTAAATTATGCATGCTTTGATGCTATGTCAAGTATTTAAAATATGCATGCTTTCATGATATGCTAAGTGGTTAAATTATGCATGCTTTGATGTTATATTTAGTGTTTAAAATATGCATGCTTTCATGATATGCTATGTGGTTAAATTATGCATGCTTTGATGATATGATATGAGCTGAAAATATGCATGCTTATGTTATGATATGTGGTTAAATTATGCATGCTTTGATGATATGATATGAGCTGAAAATATGCATGCTTATGTTATGATATATGGTTAAATTATGCATGCTTTGATGCTATGGTTAGTGCTTAAAATATGCATGCTTTTATGATATGCTATGTGGTTAAATTATGCATGCTTGATGATATGCTTTATGCTTAAGATATGCATATTTTTATGATCTATGCCTAAGTGATGCATATTGTTATGATATGATGTATGCCTAAGTGATGCATATTTTTATGGTATGATGTATGCCTAAGTGATGCATACCTTTATGACATGATGTATGCCTAAGTGATGCATACCTTTATGATATGATGTATGCCTAAGTGGTGCATACTTTTATGACATGATGTATGCCTAAGTGATGCATACTTTTATGATATGAAGTGTGCCTAAGTGATGCATGCTTTTATGATGTATGATATGAAGTGTGCCTAAGTGATGCATGCTTTTATGATGTATGATATGTATAAGTATGACATGTACTTTACTTTATATGGCTTGTACCAAGGGTGGGCTCCATAAGCGCCCCGGGGTCGATGGAATAAGACTCGGGCCTCGTTAGGGATGGGCTCCTAAGTGCCCCTAGGTCGATGGAGTAAGACTCGGGCCTAGTATGTTTGCCTTGTAGGGTTCAAGACTTGCTACCTTGGACCTACATAGGTTGCGCGCAATATGTAAGTGGTACATAGCCGGGATCCCCTTTAAGTTGAGATTATGTTCAAGTATATATGTAAGAAGAAATGGTTTTAAAGATCATGAGACATACACATATTTTTCGGATACATGTTTTTCAAAATCATATTGCATATACCTTATGATGATTTATGATATGTCATGGTTAGATATGATTATGTTATGTTCCATGATATGTCCATGTGTAGGATATGCCATGACTCCTTATGACGATATGCCATGATTAGATACGATTATGTTATGTTTCATGCTATGCTTTACGCTATGATATGCCATGACTAGTTATGATTTCTTCATGTTGCATGATATGCTTAAAAGAGTATGTTACATTATGTCATGACTAGTTGAAATGATGTCATGTTAAGACATTCTTTGATTATACTATGATTTTCGGTTTTAGTGAGTAAGAAAGGAACTTACTGAGCCATGAGTGCTCACAGCTTACTATCCTTGTACCACAGATAAAGGAAAAAGCTGGATGAGCTAGAGGAGCAGCAGGAGAGGCAAGGAGATGTGTGTGGCGGTGGCTAGGCAACCAAATAAGAACCTTCTTTAAAACTTTTAAAGAACTACGCTTTGGTATCATGAATTGTAGTACCATATGTGTGACTTGATGTTATGTTTCTACTAATTTTGATATCATGTTATTGAGGCCATGATAGTGTAGTTCGGTTTTGATGAAAAGAAAAACAAAAGAAAAGTTTTTATTAAACTAAGAAAATTATTTTAAGTCTTCCGTTGTTATTTGTACATAGAGTATCGTAGTCCCGTCCCTTAGGGTTAGCAGGGAGGGCGGGCGTTACATTAATATGATTTCCAAAAATACTATACAATCACTGTAGCTACTATAGCAGTATTGTACTATAGCATTTAGGAACTTGGATTGCTCAAAGAAAGAATGATATCTAGAACATTATAGTAGACTATAGCTACTGTAGTAGTGTTGTATTATAGCATTTTGGGCACTTGGATTGTCCGGAGAAAAAGGGTTTCCAGAAACATTATAGCACTACTGTAGCATTGTAGTAGCTAGGATAGTAGTGAGCATTTAGATGATTGCTTGGGGAAAGAATGGTTTTCAGAAATGCTATGTAAAATATTGAAAAATGGCGATTAATGATAAGGAAATTTCTGGAATTTTTAGAAATTTTCTGAGAATTTTTCAAAGCTTGTATGGACGAGTTTACGGGGATAAAAATTGGGCCCGGGAAAGCCAGTTTAGGATACCCTGTTTTAACGAGAAAATATTTATTTTCTTTAAATCCTTTTCCTTTTCTTTTTTCTTTCTTTTATTTCCTCTGCCGAACTGTGCCTACATGCCCTTACCCGACGGTTTCATTTTCCTTCCTATTTCTTCCCCGATTCTTCTCTTCCACACCGTGGTCTAGCCGGAAGTCGACGCCAACCCGATTGTCTTCCTCGGCGTCGACGGCAATGCTCAATCTCCACTACTTCTCTTCCCCTTTGCCCTAGCGCCGACAGCCGATCCCTCTTCACCGGGAGACCAGGTGTCAAGCCGTGCCCTAGTCTCCAGCCGACGCCTCCTCGCCGGCAGCACGAGTCCCTTCCACGTTCGGCCGCTACAAGAGCTAGGCCACTAGTGTCGAGTTTCCTCTCGCACCTTTGCCCAAGATTCCACCAGCCAACCTCACCGTGCCCTAGCGCGGTCGCCGGATCCTTATCACCTCCGACCAGTGGAGAGGAAGAGCAACTAGTTGAGGGTTGTGGAGCAACAAATACGGTTGTGAGGTATAGGTATCGTGTCTTGTGGATTTCTTTTTGATCTAGCAGCTCACTTTGGGTTCGGACAGGAGCAAGGAAATCAAGCCTAGTCTTTCCCTCTGTTAAATCTCCAGTAGAGAGGAAGAACTTGGCACCGATGCAGGTAAGGCATTTATGGGTATTTGGATTGATTGGGGATGCTGACATAGAGAGTAATAGTTCCTTGTAGTGTCGGCAATAGACCGTCGGTAGAAATATTCTTTGGGAAGCAAGCTTTGGCAGCAACTTCTCCGGTAATGAGTTATCGGCTGAGGCATTCAACTCAAGTGAGTTTTGGTTTGAGGTTGCTCTCGAATTTAAATCCAGATACAGATGGGGAATGGTTGGGATTACCTAACCTAAATGAATTAAATGAATTGGTTAGTTAGATTTGGATTAGAACTTGTGATGGATTATGATTATTGCAAGACCTAATTTGAATGGATTAGTTAAGAAACGATTGAGGAGTTAGATGATCCAATTAGGGTTTATAATTGGATCTGGATTTATGTTAGCTTCTCAAGGATTTGATTTAGCTAATTTATTTATATGCAATTAACTAAATCTGGATACCATGTATTACAAGACTCTGATTCGAGACGAGTATCTCGACGTTGGATTTGGACTGGATTGGACCTTCCTATTGGAGGCGGGTACCTTGACTTATCTTTAATTAAGTCATATTGATATGTTTAGTAGGTTATAGCCTTTAGTAATAATTATGTTCATCCTTGTTTCAGTTGGTCACTACCTAATTTGTTACATGCTTGTTTGTTCATCTGTTATGCATTTATTGTTAGTACCCGCATGATTTTATATATGCTCATATGGTAGTGACATACCATGCCTCATTATGCTCAGGACCTAGGTTTTTATACCCTACCTGACCTGTGTACCTTAGGTCTTCATATTTGATCATCGATACTACGGTACATATTTTATATATATGGATATTGTTATGCTGATCAGGTTATTTCCATGCTTAGTGTCATGCATCATCTCGCATGATTGCATGCTATGCGATAGTCTGCTCCATTATTGTCGAGCACATCGCCAGTTACATGTATCCGTACACACCACCACTCATGGGTTAGTCGTATATCAAACAAGTGTGTCCGTTGGTCTGGTGACTCAGCGTGGTAGCCGGCAGACAGTTCTGCTCTGTTTGGCTCCGCTGGTTTAGTGTAGCAGCGTGGTAGCCGGTAGGCGGTTGGACTCTATTTGGCTCTGTTGGTCTGCTCATGGGTAGTATGACGCAGTGTGGTAGCCGACAGAGATTTCCTCCCCGTTATCGTGTACCGAGAGATGAGAGCATTGAGCTCCCCCATTTATGATTTGGGGTAGGAGGATAGGTGTACTCCGACAACATCCCGTCTATTCGATCACTCATCAGGAGCAGTGACAGCAGAGTGCATGGTTGTCACAGCCCTACCCACTCGGTTTCACCATTGTGTGTGAGATGGCTGACTGGCGTCAGGGGTGACCATATCATTGGCATCATATGCATTGATGCATTTACTGATTGTGTTTGTTGCACTTATATGTTGCATTTGTATGGATGCATATGTTTGACATGCATACAGGATTTATGACATTCTCGGTCTGACGACCTGACTATTCTTATAGGAGACCATGGTGAGTATTGTTCTCATCAGCCCTTTCTGTTATGCATTACCAGCTTTTGTCTAGGAGACTGTACTCCATAGTTATTATTATCTGTTGTATCTTACTATACATGTCAACTGGTATCTGCTGAGTTGTTGAATCACCCCCTGTGGACACTATTTTTTTCAGGTACCAGGTCGTTATGGAGTCACTTGGAGTATCCTGTCTGCCGGTCTCCACGTCACATCAGAAGACTTACAATTTTCCTTTATGTTTTATTTGATTTTTGTGTCAGTGTATTTAGCTTTGTGCTCCGGTTTTATTTTTGGAGTGTTGTTGTTGTTACGTAGTATTTTGTGTTGTTGTGTGGTGTAAGCCTAGCCGGCTAGCAGTGTTTTGTTTTGTTTTGTATGAGCTTGTCTTTATGTTTTTCCGCTGTGTTGGTTTTGATTACATCAGAGTGGGCTGATAAAAATATATATAACTGCATGGTTGTTATTATATTTGTCCAGCCGTGTAGGCTGAAATTATTAACTACGTGGTTGTGTATATATTCTAGCCGCATGTGGATGATGTATATTGTGTCTGTAGAAATGCTTCAGATTGTCAGCCGTACAGGGGAGGTGCTACCAAAATTTTCTTCGGACAGGGACTCCCCCGAGGCATGACAACTTAGTGGTATCAGAGCAAGTATACGATACTTGCTATGTGTTCTAGATTTTCAAGATTTATCTGATACCAATTTATTGGTATCAGAGCAGGGTTTACGAGTTGTATTTCCTGTGTTTCGGATTTCATGTTTTAATTTTCTCGATGTGACTTTTTCAGATTTTGGGACCTGACATCGGCAGGACTTCTCCAAGCTATAGGAGGTATGTTGGTATATGTTATCCTACCTTTCTGTTAGTATATGCAATGCTGACTATTACAGTTTATGACATGTATTATCATTCTTTATTAGTACCTGTCTAGCTGATATAGCACATATTTTATGTATTAGGTAAACCACTGATCATGGTCGACCCTAATAGAGATCAAGGATTACGGTCTCAGGAGACTTTTTATATCATAACACCAGTAGTTTTAGCTTCTATTACTACTAGTTGGTTATGAGATGGAGGCACATAGCAGTCTTTGTTGTTATTGGCTAGGTGCTAGGTAATAACTAGTAAGTACATATTTTTGTTGACTCAGCCAGTAGAGTACTGATATACTTTAGTTAGTTTCGTCAGTAAATGATTGATTTACTCTGGTTAGATTGGTCAATAGAAGATTGATTTACGCTTGTCGACTTGGGTAGTCGTGGATTGATATACCTTAGTTGCTTGTGGAGGATTAAGGTATTCTTGATTAGTTAGTAGATGACCGATTTAGTTTTGTTGGTTCGGTCAGTAGGGGAATGTCATACTCTATTTTTAGAGGTTCGAATCTTTGGGTTATTTGTGCTTAGTTTGGTATCTAGAGCACATTTAAGTACATGTTTTGTACTGACGTGGAAAAGACTGAATTGACCGTATACCATTGTCGATTTGGGTCAGTCTATAGTGGATCGATGTATCCTATTCCATGTGGAATTTAATTTTTGACTGTATGTACCTAGTTGGATAACTTAGAAGGTGACCCTGCAGTTTCAGAATGCCAGGTTGATTGGGTCAAATATGCTGATTATTCCTATCTTTGTTGCGTGTACATATGATTGTTATGTGTTGTAGGGGTGTTTTGATGGACGGTCAAATTGCATGTAGTGAGTGTATATTTTTCCAATTATGATGGTTGTGCGTTTCTAGTAGATTATACCCGAGTAGTCTGATTGATTTATTGGAGGTATTTTGTCGATTAAATCTATATTGTGAAATGTGCACATGTGTTTGAGTATTTTATTGGAGGTATATTATCGATTTAATCTGAGTTGTGATATGTGCAGATGTGTTCGGTGTAATATTTGAGGTATCTTGTTCATTATATTTGTTCTGTGTGTACACTCGTGTCGATTATGATTTGTTGGAAGTATTACATTGATTATACTCTTGACATAGGTGTATATATGTCATGTGAGTGTTGTTTGAGATATATTGTCGATTATACCTATGTTGATATATGCACACGGGTGCGGTATGCATTGTTGGAGGTATCACGATGATTTATACCTATGTTGTGAATATGTTTGGTGTATACTAATGGGAGGATTATGTCGATCATACATATGTTGTGTGTGCACGTGTGCCAGGTGTATGGTTGGTAGCATCATGATGATTCTACCTATGTTGAATGTAGAATGTTGAGTGTCTACATTATGTTATTGGTTGTATTACCCTATCAACTAATGCTCCTATTAGTGGGTGACCGACCCACTTGGACGATGATAGAGTTGACGATGGATTTGATTTGCTTACTAGGTTGTTATACCCTTGACTGTTCATAGTGATTTGTGGCAGAGTGATCTCGTGCAGTCTCTAGACGGATAGTTGGGTGCCTTGGGCACTTATGTATTATTTGTATTGGAGCGTTGCTCCCACACATGTTATGGATTGTTTGTGGTGGAGCGTTGCTCCCACATATTGTGGATTGCTTGTAGCGGAGCATTGCTCCCATATTTATTACAGATACATATTTCGAATTATTTATAGTGGAGTATTACTCCCACATATTGAGGATTTCTCGTGGTAGAGCATTGCTTCCACATATGTGGTATTTCGTGTGATGGAGCGTTGCTCTCACACTAGAGGATCTATTACTTGGTGTTTATTGTCGAGGATCTTATGGTTGAGGATGTCTGATTTACGGACATTATAAGTTCTTGGTTTTATCATTTAGGCTAATAGTGTTCTAGATGTTATCATGGACTCGATGATTTGGTATTCCTAGGATGTTAGATCGGTTTCCATTGTCTTTGTTGACAATATTGTGATCTATTTCAGATCTGAGGTGAGTCACGTACACCATCTTCGCATAGTTCTAGAGATGTTTTGATGGAAACGTCTATATGTGAAGATCAGTAGTGCGTATTTTGGTTATCTTCTGTGAGATGTTTGAGACACACGGTTACCAGTAGGAGTATACCGTGGTTCCACAGGAGATAGAGGTTGTTACCGTTGGGAGTAGACGGAGTCTATAGAGGAGGCTCGCAACTTTCTTTATTTGGCTCGATATTTCCAGAGACATGTTGAGGGTTTCTCTCGGATTGCTATGCCACTTACACGCCTGACCAAGAAAGGCGTGAAATTCACTTAGACTTGGATTGCAAGACCAGTTTCCAGGAGCTAAAGCAGAGACTAGTGTCCGCTCCGATTTTTGTTTTACCTTCTGGAGAGGACATATTCGTGCTCTATACCGATGCATCTCTACAGGGTTTGGGCGCTGTTTTAATGCAATACGATAGAGTAGTCTCTTATGCTTCTCGATAGTTGAAGGAGCATGAGAAGAACTACCTAGTTCATGATCTGGAGTTGGCCGCTATTATATTTGCTCTGAAGAATTGGCGACATTATCTATACGGTATTACATTTGAGATTCTCACTGACCATAAGAGTCTCAAATGTCTGTTCACTCAGAAGTAGCTTAATCTCCGACGGAGGAGATGGATGGAGTTCCTGAAGGATTTTGATTGTACCATTAGCTACCACCCGGGGAAAGCTAATGTGGTTGCTGATGCACTCAGCTATAAGTCAAGAGGGACTTTGGCTTGCCACCGAGTTTCAGTTATAGATTTGATTCAGGGTTTCTCTAAGTTGGGCCTTCAGGAGCAGGGACAGATAGAGCAGGGTATTCTGGTTACCATGGTTGCTCAGTCGTCGATCAGGACGAAGATCGAGAGGCCCAGACCGGTGATCAACATTTGCAGCTTATTAGCAGCCAGATAGCTTCCGGGCAACAGACCGGGTTCACACGAGATGAGGTAGAGTTGGTCCGTACTATCTGATGGAGGATGTCAGAGGCGCAGAACCGCTAGAGGAGTTATGCTGGTCGGAGACACAGACCCCTGGAGTTCTCTATCGGTGACTATGTATTTCTGCGAGCTTCACCCATGAAAGGGGTGAAGAGATTTAGCCTCAGAAGTAAGCTAGCTCCGCGATTCGATGGACCTTTCAAGATCTTGGAGAGGATTGGAGCGGTAGCTTACTACCATCTGACATTACCACCGTTCTTGGTAGGTGTTCACGATGTATTCCACGTATTCATGTTGAGGAGATACATTCCCGACCCGACATGTGTGTTGACAGGTATCTCAGTTCCCCTTCAGCCTAATGTTACCTACGAGGAGGTTCCAGTACGGATTTTGACCGGAAAGAGCGTCAGCTGCGGGACAAGATAATCCGACTGGTTAAAGTCAGATGGCAGTATCTTTCCGACGAGGAGGCTACCTAGGAGCTCGAAGATACGATCCGAGCTCGATACCCCCACATTTTCACTTGAGGTATATAAGTTATGGTTCCGTTCAACATTTATACTATCTACTTGTTGTTAGTACTTGTTGATGGTAGATGATGAAATTTGGGGACCAAATTTTTATTAGTGGAGAAGAATGTAAAATACCGAAAAATAGAGAATAATGATAAGGAAATTTATGAAATTTTTAGAAATTTTCTGGGAATTTTTCGGAGCTCGTATGGACGAGTTTACGGGGATAAAAACTGGGCCCGGGAAAGCCTGTTTAGGCTACCCTATTTTAACGAGAAAATGTTTATTTTCTTTAAATCCTTTTCCTTTTCTTTTTTCTTTCTTTTATTTCCTCCGCCGAACTGTGCCTGCATGCCCTCACCCGACGATTTCATTTTCCTTCCTATTACTTCCCCGATTCTTCTCTTCCAAGTCGTGCTCTAGCCGGAAGTCAACGCCAACCCGATTGTCTTCCTCGGCGTCGACGACAACGCTCAATTTCCACTACTTCTCTTCCCCTTTGCCCTAGCGCCGACAGCCGAGCCCTCTTTGCCAGGAGACCAGGTGTCAAGTCGTGCCGTAGTCTCCAGCCGACGCCTCCTCGCCGGCAGCATGAGTCCCTTCCACCTTCGACCGCTACAAGAGCTAGGCCACTAGTGTCGAGTTTCCTCTCGCACCTTTGCCCAAGATTCCACCAGCCAACCTCACCGTGCCCTAGCGCGGTCGCCGGATCCTTATCACCTCCGACCAGTGGAGAGGAAGAGCAACTAGTTGAGGGTCGTGGAGCAACAAATACAGTTGTGAGGTATAGGTATCGTGTCCTGTGGATTTGGAATTTTATGCGTTGTGGATTTCTTTTTGATCCAGCAGCTCACTTTGGGTTCGGACAGGAGCAAGGAAATCAAGCCTAGTCTTTCCCTCTGTTAAATCTCCGGTACAGAGGAAGAACTTGGCACTGATGCAGGTAAGGCATTTATGGGTATTTGGATTGATTGGGGATGCTGACATAGAGAGTAATAGTTCCTTGTAGTGTCGGCAATAGACCGTTGGTAGCAATATTCTTTGGGAAGCAAGCTTTGGCAGCAACTTCTCCGGCAGTGAGTTATCGACTGAGGCATTCAACGCAGGTGAGTTTTGGTTTGAGGTTTCTCATAGATTTTGTTCCATATATAGATGGGGAATGGTTGGGATTACCTAACCTAAATGAATTAAATGAATTGGTTAGTTAGATTTGGATTAGAACTTGTGATGGATTATGCTTATTGCAATACCTAATTTGAATGGATTAGTTAAGAAACGATTGAGGAGTTAGATGATCCAATTAGGGTTTATAATTGAATCTGGATTTATGTTAGCTTCTCGAGGATTTGATTTAGCTAATTTATTTATATATAATTAGCTAAATCTGGATACCATGTATTATAGGACTCTGATTCGAGACGAGTATCCCAATGTTGGATTTGGACTGGATTGGACCTTCCTATTGGAGGCGGGTACCTTGACTTATCTTTGATTAAGTCATGTTGATAGGTTTAGTAGGTTATAGCCTTTAGTAATAATTATGTTCATCCTTGTTTCGGTGGGTCACTACCTGATTTGTTACATGCTTGTTTGCTCATCTGTTATGCATTTATTGTTAGTACCCGTATGATTTTATATATGCTCATATGGTAGTGACATACCATGCCTCATTATGCTCAGGACCTAGGTTTTTATACCCTACCTGACCTGTGTACCTTAGGTCTTCAGATTTTACCATCGATACTACGGTACATATTTTATAAATATGGATATTGTTATGCTGATCAGGTTATTTCCATGCTTAGTGTCATGCATCATCTCGCATGATTGCATGCTGTGCGATAGTCTGCTCCATTATTGTCGAGCACATCGCCAGTTACATGTATCCGTACACACCACCACTCATGGGTTAGTGGTATGTCAAACAGGTGTGTGACAGTTCAAATGTTTGGCTCCGTTGGTCTGGTGACTCAGCGTGGTAGCCGGCAGACAGTTCTGCTCTGTTTGGCTCCGCTGGTTTAGTGTAGCAGCGTGGTAGCCGGCAGGCGGTTGGACTCTGTTTGGCTCTGTTGGTCTGCTCATGGGTAATGTGACGCAGTGTGGTAGCCGGCAGAGATTTCCTCCCCGTTATTGTGTACCGAGAGATGAGAGCATTGAGCTCCCCCATTTATGATTTGGGGTAGAAGGATAGGTGTACTCCGACAACATCTCGTCTACTCGGTCACTCATCAGGAGCAGTGACAGCAGAGTGCACGGTTGTCACAGCCCTACCCACTTGGTTTCACCATTGTGTGTGAGATGGCTGACTGGCGTTAGGGGTGACCATGTCATTGGCATCATATGCATTGATGCATTTACTGATTGTGTTTGTTGCACTTATATGCTGCATTTGTATGGATGCATATGTTTGACATGCATACAGGATTTATGACATTCTCGGTCTGACGACCTGACTATTCTTATAGGAGACCCTGGTGAGTACAGTTCTCATCAGCCCTTTCTGTTATGCATTACCAGCTTTTGTCTAGGAAACTATACTCCATAGTTATTACTGTCTGTTATATCTTACTATACATGTCAACTGGTATCTGCTGAGTTGTTGAACTCACCCCCCGTGGACACTATTTTTTTCAGGTACCAGGTCGTTATAGAGTCGCTTGGAGTATCCTGTCTGTCGGTCCCCACGTCACATCAGAAGACTTACAGTTTTCCTTTATGTTTTATTTGATTTGTGTGTCAGTGTATTTAGCTTTGTGCTCCGGTTTTGTTTTTGGAGTGTTGTTGTTGTTACGTAGTATTTTGTGTTGTTGTGTGGTGTAAGCCTAGCCGGCTAGCAGTGTTTTGTTTTATTTTGTATGAGCTTGTCTTTATGTTTGCCGCTGTGTTTGTTTTGATTACAGCCGAGTGGGCTGATAAAAATATATATAACTGCGTGGTTGTTGTTATATTTGTCCAGTTGTGGTGGCTGAGATTATTAACTGCATGGTTGTGTATATATTCCAGCCGCATGTGGCTGATGTATATTTTGTCTGTAGAAATGCTTCAGATTATCAGCCGTACAGGGGAGGTGCTGCTGAAATTTTGTTCGGACAGGGACTCCCCCGGGGCGTGACACGCTATCACACCACTATAACATTACTGTAACTACTGTAGCAATGAGCATTTGGTTCTTGAAACACTATAGCACCACTATTGTAGTGTTGTACTATAGCATTTTGAGCACTTGGATTGCTCGACACATTAGAATGGTTTCTCAAATCCTAAAGTAATACTATTACTGTAGCATCATTATAGCATCTGAGAATGTGATTGCTTAGGAAAATACTCTAGCGACTCGAGATGTTTAAGAATAAATCTGAATACTATCATATGTTCCTCGTTCAAGTCGTACTGAGGAACGAAGTCAAATGAAGTCTGGTTAAAAATGTTAGGTCGAAGAGGATCGGCTTGGAAATAAATCTGGACACCATCAATTAACAATGTGCTTTTTAATGTGTGTCATTGATGTCGCCCCGTGAAAAGTTAAATTTATTGTAGTGATATAATTTTATATTCTTTTTGTTATCAGGTATTTGAATCTTACGAGCCAACTAATTCTAGGATGTACTATTCAACCCCCACATTCAATACATCAAGTAAATCCAAGAAGCAATGTGACTCCTGATGTGATGCCCCAGCCCCACTAGTTGTTTAAATGTCGCATGCATGCGTTGTGTGGGTTTCGAACCCTAGTTGCTTGGGAGAAGTGCCCCTACCTCTTACCACCATGCCATACCCAGAACAATAAATGTATTATTTTTTTATCAAAGGTAAATTATATATCATCAAGAAAAAGTACAACCAAACACATGTCCAAAGATAGTCATTCACTTTTGATGAAGTATTAGATCCGAGTAGCTAAGGTATAAAACCATATACATACACAGAAGGAGTCACTGTAAAACACAAAAATCGAGTAGCAACCACACAACCAAGTAACCATCTGGGGTCTCTATCAGCCTGTGATATCTGCTCTGCCACCGCACATATAGTCGTTGAAGCCCAACTCTAGTCGCCAACCAGCTATTCCTCAGCCTAGTACGAATCAACATGTAGCCCCTCCACACATCTACCATACTCCAAATCCAGTCATATCAGCAGTGCATGTCTCTAACCACCATAGGAGGTCTTCTCAAGCTCCTTTGATCATATACGGATGCATATGCAAACATACCTCTAATCATCTCTGTAGTCAGCTCAAGCACCTCTGATCCCATCAACATACATGTCTACCATCCTACCTACTTTTAGAAAGTAGTCAGCTATTAACAAATTTGTAATGTCTTTATCATGAGCTATTTGCTGTGAACTAGATAACTTTTTCTAATGGATCTATTCACTCTCATAGGTTTGTTGGCAAAGTCCCAGCCATAAATAAATTTAGAACATCTTTATCATTAGCCATTTGTTATGAACTAGATAGATCATTTAAGTACATTTAGTCGCCATCCTCACCTATACACCTCAAAACGAGACAAAATGTATATACTCACTCCTCACAAGTATGTGGTCTTGCCTCATAAAACAAAAATGTGAAATTGTCTCCTTAAATGATAATATATATGGTCTCACCTCACAAAGCCAAAATATGGGACCAGACAACATGTATGGTCTCACCTCACAAAATCAAAATGTGAGACCCTCTCACTGAAAGTATATGCTCTCAACTCCATCCAAGTATATGAGGTGCTCCAAAGCGACTCCACCCCAAGTTGATGCGGTTATAGTAGAAACTCCAAAAGAGTATAGCTGATGCAACTCAACTCCAGAAGAAGCTCCAGGAAAGTGCTCCATCCGAGTGATATAACTCTAGAAGATGCATCATCTAAAAACTGATGCAGGGTGTTTCTCCCAAAGATGAAGTAGCTCAAGAAGAACCCATAAGAGTTTTTTCCCCTTGGACACCTATTCAGGTCTAGTGTAATACTAGATTAGAATAAATATTCAAAAAGCGACATATATTAGTTTGAATTTTCTGAAATACAATGTCAATCTCAAATCTCCCTTTCAATCATAGAGTTTATTTGCCCCTAGATCATGATGTAGTAGAAAGACATCAAGTTATTATCTAAACATCCGTAGTTTGATCTCCAATTACGATGTCTTTGTAAGGATTTTTTTCTCTAAATGGAATATATAATCATGGAATATTAAACTTTTGGACTACCTGCAATAAGCACGTTTTAATTTATCTTGATATTAAATGAGAAATTTTTATAAAGCCCAACCTATCACTCTAGATTCGATATTATCTGATTTGTATTTTTTTATCATAGAGTTTATTCTATTCATTTATACATACAGAGAAATATTAAAAATATTTAATTTATATTTTTTTAATATATGTGTGGGGGTGTCTGATGCGTAAATGTAGGTGTACTCGCGCTGGGGAGATATTTTTTCCCACTGCACAAATTTGGAAGATCACGCCGCAGCTTTTTGCCTACCCCCTGCAAGGCTCAGTCCTGCTCCACAGCGAGGAACAACGACAACCCACGCAATTCAACTGCATTTCACGCCCGATCGATCGTTGCATCTCTCCAGTTTATGCTCTTCAAAAGCAATAACGATCATGAGTAAATGAATATTAAGAGGTCATAAATTAAGGGCTTTCTTTGAAGATGGCCAACCTGCATGTGATTTGACGTGACCACTGGCTGGCTGGCTGGCTGGCTGGCTGGCTGGCTTTCACGTCCATGTACGCATGGCTCACACGGCAAGCTTTCCCGTACGGCGCGCGACGCATGACAAGTCCTCTGCAGCGCGTGCATGCGCGAGCATTAAGGCCAGGCCTGGCCAACCGCCAACCTATAAAGAAGAAGAATCTCCATGTGGCCTTGCGTACAGTAGCGTTGGTGCGGATCCAGTGGGTAGTTAGGTTTCGTGAGCCCTAGCGAGCAAGTAAAACAGCATTCGGACGATCACCTATGGGACACGCAACAGAGACACAGGAAACTACGTGCAGCGCTAGCCGTTAACCACTGCGCTAGCACAGCTGCGTTGGACCAGATGAAGAGGTTTCGTCCCCTCTTTATTTTTTAAGAAAAAAATAGAAAAATATACTTTTCGGCATATATACTTGATCGAGTAAACCTTTTAAAACAAATTTCAAATCTGATATGATTTTTTAAAATTAATTTTAAGGAGTCATCGGATTATATCATTGATGTTATTAAATTTATGGGGTATGGGGTTTGAATTTTGACATAATCGAGATAATACTTTTCTTATGTGCTAGTCACTATTCCTAAAGTTAATAATCGTCCGTGATTTACCTCTTCTGTGTTGATCCTGAGACGAATTAACGAAGACGCTAGAGGTGAACGTATTCACCTTTAACCATTATTCCTAAAGTTAGTAATCGTCCGTGATTTATCTCCTCTGTGTTGGTCCTGAGATAAATTAACGGAGACGCTAGAGATGAACATATTCATCTTTAACCATCCTGAATGCTATTAAATTTATCATAAATCCTAGACGGAACATGTTGAAAATTATGACATTTTTTTTTAAATTAATTTTGAATTCATAAATGTGCAAGATAAAATACTGCTCTTCAAAATCTCACTCCTATATTCATAAAATATATTATAGGGAGAGTATTGTGATAAAAGAAAAGGAAATTTCTTGCAAAAAAGAAAGAAAGATGGTCCCTCTTCTTTGAAAATAAGAAAAAGTGGACGAAGAAATTTTACCAGCTTTCTATAAGAAGAGAAGAGAATTTCTTTATGATTTTAAAGAGAGATATTGTCAATAACGACCCATAAACTAGTTAAATAGTGGTTGATTTTACAGCCCAGTAATGGCTAGTTACTAGGGATAGATTTCTAATTAACTGAATTATTTTGTTATTTTCAATGGCAATAAGTCTACCTAAATTTTTGAATTGACTAAATAACACATACTATTTTAGTATTTATCAAAGACCATATTTTTTCAAGTACATTTTCCATTCTACCTTTCTAATAAATTTTATTTTTTCTACTTTTTTCTCTGTCATTTTTCTCTCTTTTCTTTTCTCTCTCCTATGCATGTAACTTTCTATTTATTTTTCCTCTTCTCTCTTCTTTTTCTTCCTTCTTTGCATGTATACATAATATATAGATAACATTTTATAAGGTTTAATTGATTTTATTATAACATTTTAATACATTTGGAGAAGCCAAAATAAACAATGGATAACATATTTAAACTTCTTGTAACCCAAAAAATCCATAAGAACTGAAATAGATGTAATAATTTGAGATCTCTATGTCCATAAGTAAATTTTGATCGAAACTTACTGATTAATCTAGAGAGATCTGATTGCATCCATTTCAGTTCCTATAAATTTCTGAGGTTGCAAGAAGCTTAATTATGTTTTCCATTGTTTATTTTAGCTTCTCAGAGGTGTTAAAATATAATAAGAAAGAATCATCAAAATTCTTCACATTAAGCATGATATATATCATATCAAACCCAACGTATACCTGATATAGAATGATATCAGGCTCATATTGGGTCTAATATAATTCCAAATCAGGTCCAACGTGAAAAATTTTAATGATTCTTTCTTATTATATTTTAACACCTCTAAGAAGTCGAAATAAAAAATAGATAGTATATTTGATCTCCTTGCAACTCCAGAAATTCATAGGAACTAAAATGGGTGCAATCGAAACTCTCTAGGTCCATCAATAGATTTTGGTCAAAATCTACTAATGGATCTAGAGATCTCAGATGACATCCATTTCAGTTCTTGTGTATTTTTGGGATTGCAAGCAGTTCAAATATGATATCGATTATTTATTTTAGCTTCTCAAAGGTGTTAAAATATAATAAATAAAAATCACCAAAAATCTTCACGTTAGACTTGATATGGAATGATATCACCAGTTACCACTGAAACAGCTCTCTACGAAGTTAAATTTCAATAGAAAAGTAATATAATACTTGGAAAATAAAAATCAAGATCAACCAAGAAAACAACTTTTGGAGTTGACTGATAACAGAAAAGAAGCAAATTAAAGGATATTTTAAGCTCAGCATTCTCACTGACTACCTCTTGATTCCTATGTGGCATTTCCCTATTTGCAGCTTCATAATACTGGAGTTGAAACCATAGCCTAGTAATCTCAAAATTCTTTGATGCAATCCGAGGTTCCATTTCCATCTCAACTTCAGCGAGAGCAAAACCTCGTATGATAACATCAACAACACATCGTGCAATAACAATCTGCTGGGACAATTCCGCAACAAGATCCACATTATGTTCTATATTCATATCCTCAAAGATGGATGGTGGAAGAGGAAGGCTAAAGCCAAATAGTGATAGCTGATGGGACAGTCTCTGCCAGAGATTTTGAAAGTTTGACAGTGATTCTTCAGCCTGTGTCTGCTTCTGTATCTCCATCAAGAGATGAAGCTTCATCTCATGAGATTCAGCTTCAAGGTTGTTATAAGAAGATGGCAATGGTGATGTGCCAGCGCTAGAAATCTCTACAATAAATGATAAACACAAGCTAACTTCTTGTATGAGTTTAAAACTAGAGCATCAACTTGGATAAAAATTAAGAAAAAGATTATAAGTTACCATGTTTCTATAAATAGTTTGGTTACCACTTTGCACATCTAAGAGCTGAAATTGAAGTTCAAGAAATAGCATGAACCAACCAAAAAAAGAGTTGGTGTTATTTATGAGTAGCAACCTATTGCTAAATAACCTATCTATTAGAGATGTAAACCAAAATTAGAATGTATTTTAATATTAAAAAAACTAGAACTATAAAACAATCTACACTTGAATTAATATAATAGAAAAATAGTAGGCTCCATGATATTTTTTTGTCCTTCTTTCCTTGACAATTGCTTAAAAATCCATATTATTCTATTGTATCCTGCTGAGAATATGAAATGATGTTTTTGACAAATGTTGATATAAGTGTATCCCATAAAAAAAAATCAAAAGTCATGTTACTGTGGTTGTTAGAATTATACTCACTAATAGAGTAACAGATCTAATAGAGCAAGGTAGTCAATATCCGAAAATGCATAAAGGAATAATCATTGAATTTAACATGAAACTAAGATATTGAGATTAAGTTACTATTAGATTTCCATATATTAGGCTTATAGAAGTAACCAAATTAATAAATGCGTAAAAGTTATTATTTCTAGACCTTGTGTACTATTTTGATTCTTCTTCAATGAAAATTGATCTGTGGACCTGATATTTATCATATCAGGCCCAAATAATGATATTAGGCCCAGGTCTGATATGGTTCCATATTAGGCCCAACATGAAGATTTTTTTATCATTCTTTTTATTACATTTTAACACTCATGAGAAGTCAAAATAAACAATGAATAGCATATTTTAACTCCTTGCAACCCCAGAAATCCACAGGAACTAAAATGGATGCAATATGAGATCTTTAAATCCATCAATTGATTTTGACCGAAACCCACTAATGGATTTAGAGAGCTCCGATTGTACTCATTTTAGTTCCTGTGGATATCTAGGGTTGCAAGGAGTTTAAATATGCTATCCATTATTTATTTCAGCTTCTCATATGTGTTAAAATAAAATAAGTAAGAATCACCAAAATTCTCTATATTGGGTCTGATATCATTCCATATCAGGCCTATGTTGAGCCTAATATGATTTCATATCAGGTCCAACGTGGAAATTTTTGGCTCCCTTGTCATTTCAACTTAGAGAAGAGGATTATGATTCAACTAATTCACTTAATTGACTCGCTGGATTAGTTTAATTTAGAGGAGGGAGGAGATATTTTTTTCATCAAACACAAAATTATTCTTTTTTAAGTAAATTTTGATATCACAATCAAGTAAAATATATCTAAATGGTAAGATCAGACCAAACAGGTAACGTGAAGAGACCATGCAGGCCATATGATTTGACTTTGAATTTTGTTCTATAAGTTAAACAAGAATGATATAGTAGTAAGCATATAAGATTGGTAAGATGGAGAGCAGGCTTGTTTTCCTCCTCTTCCTACTTACTTGTTTAGTAGTTTTTGCAAATCCCAAAGTCATTCACCTTCCAAGCTCTCATGGTATTTAATCTTTTCATCTTTATTTTACTGTATAAAAAAATACCATAATCTTTGTGAGGAACAAAAATATTCATTAAAATCTTAAACACTAACTCTATTTCTGAAGTATATTTATTGTTTGATTTTTAGGGGAGAAGATAATAACTCAAGGACACACAAGATTTTTTGTTTTCGGACAGAAGACTTATGTTCCACCCAATCCTATTATAAATTCTCCTAAAATTATACATTAAATGCTCTTTTTATTAGGGAAGATAAAAAATAAATAAGCAAAAAGGTATAAGAAAGATAGACTTACAAAAACTCTGTACAAGAAAACATAGTTTATTAGTTCATTCAATGGCTTTAGTAGTAGTAGTAGTAGAAGTGATAACAATGTTTAAAAGATTCAGGCAAAGTGATTATAATCAACATCATCTATGTATCTTTTTTTTGGGTCTTGTTTATTTCAGAGACCCATTATATAGTAGAAATAAGATTATGGCTAAATTGGTGCTTTTGTGTTTGATTAAAAAAAATATCATGATGTGTTTATACTTGAATCCTCTAGTTGGTTGCAAAAGTGAATTTTAAAAGGGATGGAGCCCAAGTGAATGCCCAAAGCTTCAAGTCATTTGCTAAATTGAAGTAAACAAATAGGAAAAAAAACATAAAAGATTATTTCTTGCTCATGATCTGACTTTTATTATGAGTTGCAGGAAAATGTTCCACTATAATTCGATTCCTTGAACATTTGAAGATTTTATAGGATCGAAAAAAATTTAGATATCTCCACAATGATATGATATTGTCCACTTTGGGCCTCAGCACTCATGATTTTTCTCTTGGGCTCTATCCAAAAGGCCTCGAACTAATGGAGATATCTTTTCTTTTATAAACTCATGATCTTTCCCATGTATTTTCAATGTGGGACTATGTTTGCAACCTTACAACCCTAACAGATCAAGCCTCTCAAAATACATAGGAAGAAAGTAGCATCCATCCTTTCTACTCATCATCATTTATGATTCTATATCAGGTTCACATTGGACCTGATATGGTTACATATCAGATCCAACGTAGAGATTTTTAGTGATTCTTTCTTGTTACATTTTAACACCCCCGAGAAGTCAAAATAAACAATGGATAACATATTTAAACTCCTTTCAATCCTAGAAATTCACTAAAATTGAAATGGATGTAATCTGATATCTCTAGGTTCATCAATGAGTTTTGACGAAATCCACTGATGGACCTAGAGAGCTCTGATTGTAACTATTTCAGTTTATATAGATTTATAGGGTTGCAAGAAGTTCAAATATGCTATCCATTTTTTATTTCAACTTCTCAGAAGTGTTAAAATGCAATAAGAAAGAATCACCAAAATTCTCCACGTTTGGTCGGTTATGGAATCATATCAGGTCCATGTTGGGCCTGATATGATACATATCAGGCCCAATATGAAAAATTTTGGTGATTCTTCCTTATTAAATTTTAACACCTCCGAGATAATAAAATATATAATGGATATTATATTTGAACTTCTTGGCATCTCAGAAATCTACAGGATACGAAATGGGTGCAATCGAAGCTCTCTAGGTCAATTAGTGGATTTTGGTCAAAATCCACTAATAGACCTAGATATCTCAAATTATATCCATTTCAGTTCTTGTAGATTTCTAGAATTACAAGGAGTTCAAATATGCTATTCATTATTTATTTTGGCTTCTCCAAATCTATTAAAATATTATAAAAAATCAATTAAATCTTATAAAATATTATCCATATGTCATGCATGCATACAAAGAAGGAAGAAAGAGAAGAGTGGAGAGGAAAAATAAGCGGGAAGTTGCATGTATAGGAGAGAGGAAAGAAAAGAGAGAGAGAAAAATGATAGAGAAAAAAAGACAGAAAAGTCAGATTATCAGGAAAGTAGAACAGAAAGTGCACTTAAAAAGATGTGCCCTTTGGTAAATACCAAAGTAGTATGCGACATTTGGTCAATTTAGAAACTTAGGTGCGTCATGTGGTAAATTACCATATTTTCAATCGCTCAATTAATCTACAAATTTTATTGAAGTTACATAAGTTATAATTTCAAAAAGATATATATATTATACTATTTTTCAAAATATCACATTTTTTTTTAAAAAAAATAAATATATGTTGAACACAATCTTGAGGGTCCAGTGTGACCATGTATTTTGATGTTTAGGTAAAGGATTTAAGTTAGATTTACTCTTGTATTTGATATGTATATTTGAGTTGTGCAGATTTACAGGATACACATATGAATGCTTTTGATGAGCAATCACTATAAATTCAAAATATTACAAAAGAGTACAGTTGATTGGATGCAGTAATCAAAATTATACCTACAACAGAATATCTGAAATTCGAGCTCTTGGTTGTCGGAGCAATGTTAGAACTTCACCGGATTATCTTTTGAGCAACACAAAGAAGGAAGGATTGCGATTTCTTATCTTTCCTAGCTGCTACTCGAGAATGGTTTAAATAGCCTACTTATAAAATACAGTACCTAAATAAGCGCTAAATAATAAGGTTATTTGAGAAATAGTCTTATTGAAATTTTTAGAAATTTTTCTGGAATTAATCGGAGTCGTATGACATATTTCGAGAGGATGCACTTATAGACTCGATAAAAGGCTCTTAGGAATACTCGGAAGTAGGAGTTGATTAAGGAATTGACTTAGGGTTTAATTGCACTAAACCTAAGTATTTTTTTTATAAAAGCTACCCGACACCTCCTCCCCCTCTTCATCGCCGACTTCTTCCCCCAAGCCTCACCTTGCGACGCCGCCCTCTCCATCCTTCCCGCCCTCTCGTGAGTTCCCGGATGCCTCTAACCTCTCCTCCTCATGCCAGCACCAGAGGCGAGCCCCAACCGTCGGTCTCCTCCCTCCTCGCGTGCGAGCACCACAGCAGCCGACGACCTTGCTCCCTCGTACAAGCACCATAGATCAAAGCCGACGATCCTCTCCTCTCCGAGCCATGCCCTAACTGACCCAACAAGTTTCTTCCTCATTAGATATGGATAGAGTTCTAGGTATGTTGGTTTCGGTTTAACATGTGAATCAAAGGTGTTTTTGGAGGTTTCGGTGTTCTAAATCTGAGATCGAGTGAATGATTCAATGATTCTGGGAGATAATTTGATGGTTTCTGCCTGGATTTTCTTTGGAGATTGATTTACATTATATATTTTTCTCTTAATTGGTAGCCCTAGTTTTCGTTGATGTTCTTCATTGGGTTCAATGGAGCATTTGGTTTGGTTTCCTATTTGCGTGCTTTGAGTTGATTGGGTATTCTGATCTGTCATGATCTGTTTTGTTTTGTGCGAATTGAGTTGATTTGGGTATGTTGTTCTTGTATGATCAGTTAAGTTTAGTGTGATCTGAATCGATTTGGTGCGCTGTTCTTGTGTGTCCTAAATTATTCTTGTGTGATTTGTGTTGATCTTGAGGTGGATTCCAGGAGTGTGTGGTCTATTATTTTGTGGTTCAGTGTTGCATGTAACTTCCTGTGGATTTCATATTGTTCTTCTTTGAATCGGAAGGCTACTGGACAGATTTGATTTGAGAGTTAGGAGTCTATATTCGATGTTAAACTAGGTTTCTTTTGATAGTGAACTGTTGGGACAGAAGATAGCTAATTTATATATGCTAGTGCAGGACGTTGATTGAGACGGTTAATGTGAGGGGACGTATATTGATTCGATCTACGTATAAGGCGGGTACTTCTTACCTTGATTCTGTAGTTCTTTGAACATAGTGCATGAGCTATCTTTGAATAGAAACTACTTTTACCTTGACTCCACTCTTATTTTTCCTGTGTTTAATACTTCCACTCTATATTTGAGATATTCATTTCCATATCTATACAGTCTCTCATTGATATCCATGATACGTAGCAGATACTAGATACCATGTTTGTTCATTTTGATTATTGATTATTTATGTACTATATTGAGCATGATGGCTTCATGTACATACCTAATTTCTACTTATATTTGTAAGATGATTGTTACATTTGTCGCATTCTATCATCGCATGTATGTCAACGACAAATTCTCCCTTACGGTCGAGAGAGTCGTTGACCAGGGCCGCATCCTTGGCCACTCGAGAGAGTGGTAGCTGGAGTTGATGTCGCTTGTCCTGTCGTGCTTCTACTCGGTCACTCATAGGTAGTGATAGCTGGAGTTACGAGTAGCAGGGGCCCCGTCGCAGATGTTGCTAGTTAGCTACTATGCAACTGTCCCCTCGGTCACTTGAGAGAGTGGTAACTGGAGTGGTGTACAGTCTGTCACTGACCCGACCTCTCGACCATACAGGGGTCATGGTGCAGAGGGGTGGGCGGGAGTGACCATCCGTGCATACGCTGTTATTATACTTGCTTTGGCTGTTGTTGTTTACATATGCTATTATTTCTTACTTATTGTTGTTCCTCACTTATGTTGCTATATTTGCTTATGTTGAGATATACTCTCGTTGTAGGTGTTTAGTCCTTGGTTTACTTATTGGAAGTTTGTATATACCTTACATATTTTCTTTGTAGTTATGAGCAGTACTGTAGCAGATTAGTACTACTTCTGACATTCTATTACTAGTCTAGGATATGGTTTCAGGTATGAGCATTTATTATAGTTTTGTTTTGGTATCTGCTATTCATCTTATGAGACTGTATACTCTTGGCCCACTTATTATTTGTATATTATGTTCATGCACTATCTTTCCTTACCCGCTGAGTTCCAATACTCACCGCCCCACAAACTGATTTTTCTTTCGCCAGGTAGAAGGTAGATGAATTATGGATGCTTGGAGAGTCCCGACTGCCGGTACCACTTCCCACATCATATCTGAGGACATTTATCGGTTTTATTTATGTTTTACTTGTATTTTTAGTATTCAACAGTTTTAGTATTGTATGAATTTGTCTGTGTTTGGAGTTTGATTAGTGGTGTTTTGCTATCATGATCTTGTGGTTGTGTAAATCTAATTGGATAGTAAACTTTAGTTGTGGATTGTGGGTTTTCTCCTCGTTTTTTCGCTGTGTTTTTAATACAGTCGTGTGGGCTGAATATTAACTGCGTGGTTGTTTTACTGATTTATGTCCAGCCGGGTAGGCTGTGTTATATAAACTATGTGGTTATGTATGTTCCAACCATGTGGGTTGATGAATATGTTATATGTTGTGTATGTATGTATATTGGTCCCAATTGTCATCGGTACAGGGGAGATGTTGCCGGATTTTTATCGGCAGGGTCTCTTCTGGGGGCTTGACAAATTAGTGGTATCAGAGCAGATTTGCGATGCCTATTTTTTTTCATATTTTGGATTTTCGAGTTAATCTGATACCAATTAGTGGTATCAGAGCATGGTTAGAGTCAAATGCCAGGTTTTGTGTTTTGGGATTTCAAGCCTGTTTTGATTTACGATTTTTCGAGTTAATCTGATACCAAATTTTGGTATAAAAGTGAAGTTTTATGATGCTTATTTTCGATATTTCGGTTGTTTTGTTTTCCCTTTGTAATTCGATTCTTCGATGTGACTTTCGAGTTTTGGGACCAAGTAGCGGCAAGAATCTCCAAGTTATAGGAGGTATATGGTATACTGTTAATATACACTTTTGTTGTTACTTGACTAGTTGTTTATACCATGTAGGACTTGTGTGGTGCCAGTCATTAGTTAGCTCAACTAGCATTGTTTTCATAAGTAGCTCAAGACCTTAACCACATGATCATTTACTAAAGGTCTTGAAATTTATATTTTAGATCAGAGTGTTCGACCTTCTTGTCGACAGTTATCGGAGGACATTATACGGGTATGACTATGAGATTGTGGTGATATTCTCTTAATGAATAGACTCTTAGTCTGGAGGTTGAGTGACCATTTGAATTTTAGATTAGAATTTTTATATTGTGGATACTTGAGTATTTGGAATGATGAGAATATGATTGGTTTGTCTCACTAGAGGTTTATGATAATAAACTTCCCCACTAGATATTGTCTCTGTAGTGGTACGACATGGGCGTGCAATGTTGAACCATGGTGGATATATCTAAGTTTATTGACAGTGAGTGTTGAAGGTTGGATGCTTTCTTTTTCCTCTATCATAGTTCAGGAGGCTATTAGGTTTGATTGATGCTGAGAATGATTTTGATTGATGGATATTGAGAGATTAGGTGTGGTAATATGTAGTCTTTTGATGATCTATTAATGGATTTTATCCACAGTTAGATAGATATCAAAGTGGCGCAGTGGAAGCAGGGTGAGCTCATAACCCACAGAGACATCTTTTACAGTTGGAGATTGATCATCATGCTAGGATGGACTAGTATATGAGTATGTTGCTTAGTTGATACCCTTAGATGAGAATCCCTGAGTTAAGTAGGAAATTTGAGGACCAAATTTTTGTTAGTGGGGGAGAATGTAAAATACAGTACCTAAATAAACGCTAAATAATAAGTTTATTTGAGAAATAGTCTTATTGGAATTTTTAGAAATTTTTCTGTGATTAATCGGAGTTCGTATGACATATTTTGATGGGATGCACTTATAGACTTGAGAAAAGGCTCTTAGGAATACCCGGAAGTAGGAGTTAATTAAGGAATCGACTTAGGGTTTAATTTCACTAAACCTAAGTATTTTTCTATAAAAGATACCTGAAACCTCCTCCCCCTCTTCATCGCCGACTTCTTCCCCCAAGCCTCACCTAGCGACGCCACCCTCTCCATCATTCTTGCCCTCTCACGAGTTCCCGGATGCCACTGACCTCTCCTCCTCACGCTAGCACTAGAGACGAGCCCCAGCCGTTGGTCTCCTCCCTCCTCGCACGCGAGCACTGCAGTAGCCGACGACCTTGCTCCCTCGCACAAGCACCATAGATCAAAGCCGCCGATCCTCTCCTCTCCGAGCCATGCCCTAACTGACCCAACAAGTTTCTTCCTCAGTAGATACAGATAGAGTTCTTGGTATGTTGGTTTCGGTTTACCATGTGAATCGAAGGTGTTTTTGGAGGTTTCGGTGTTCTAGATCTAAGATCGAGTGAATGATTCAGTGATTCTGGGAGATAATGTGATGGTTTCTGCTTGGATTTTCTCTAGAGATTGATTTACATTATATATTTTTCTCTTAATTGGTAGCCCTAGTTTCTGCTGATGTTCTTCATTGGGTTTAATGGAGTATTTGGTTTGGTTTCCTGTTTGCGTGCTCTGAGTTGATAGGGTATTCTGATCTGGCGTGATCTGTTTTGTTTTGTGCGAATTGAGTTGATTTGGGCATGTCATTCTTGTATGATCTGTTAAGTTTAGTGTGATCTAAATCGATTTGGTATGCTGTTCTTGCGTGTCCTAATTTGTTCTTGTGTGATATGCATTGATCTTGAGGTGGATTCTAGGAGTGTGTGGTCTATTGTTTTGTGGTTCAGTGTTGCATGTAACTTCTTGTAGATTTCAGATTGTTCTTCGTTGAATCGGAAGGATGCTGGATAGATTTGATTTGAGAGTTAGGAGTCTATATTCGATGTTAAACTAGGTTTCTTTTGATAGTGAACTGTTGGGACATAAGATAGCTAATTTATATGCGCTGGCGCAGGACGTTGATTGAGGCGGTTGATGTGACGGGACGTGTATTGGTAAAACTATGTATAAGGCGAATACTTCTTACCTTGATTCTGTAGTTCTTTGAACTTAGTGCATGAGTTATCTTTGAATAGAAACTTCTTTTACCTTGATTCCACTCTTATTTTTCCTACGTTTGATACTTCCACTCGATCTTTGAGATATTCATTTCCATATCTATACAGTCTCTCGTTGATATCCATGATACGTAGCAGATACTAGATACCATGTTTGTTCGTTTTGATTATTGATTATTTATGTACTATATTGAGCATGATGGCTTCATGTAGCATACCTAATTTCTACTTATATTTGTATGATGATTGTTACATTTGTTGCATTCTATCATCGCACGCATGTCAACGACAAATTCTCCCTTACGGTCGAGAGAGTCGTTGACCAGGGTCGCATCCTTGGCCACTCGAGAGAGTGGTAGCTGGAGTTGATGTCGCTAGTCTTGTCGTGCTTCCACTCGGTCACTCATAGGTAGTGATAGCTGGAGTTACGAGCAGCAGGGGCCCCGTCGCAGATGTAGCTAGTTAGTTATTATGCAACTGTCCCCTTGACCACTTGAGAGACTGGTAGCTGGAGTGGTGTACAGTTTGTCACTGACCCGACCTCTCGACCATACAGGGGTCATGGTGAAGAGGGGTGGGCGGGAGTGAACATCCGTGCATACGCTGTTATTATACTTGCTTTGGCTGCTGCTGTTTACATATGCTGTTATTGATTACTTACTATTGTTGCTCACTTATGTTGCTATGCTTGCTTATGTTGAGATATAACCTCGTTGTAGGTGTTTAGTCCTTGGTTTACTTATTGGAAGTTTGTATATACTTTACATATTTCCTCTGTAGTTATGAGCAGTACTGTAGCAGATTGGTACTACTTCTGACCTTCTATTACTGGCCTAGGATATGGTTTCAGGTATGAGCATTTATTATGGTTTTGTTTTAGTATGTTCTATTCCTCTTATGAGATTGTATACTCTTGGCCCACTTACTATTTGTATATTATGTTCATGCACTATCTTTCTTTACCCGCTGAGTTCCAATACTCACCACCCCACATACTGATTTTTCTTTCGCAGGTAGCAGGTAGATGAATTATGGATGCTTGGAGAGTCCCGACTGCCAGTCCCACTTCCCACATCATATCTGAGGACATTCATCGGTTTTATTTCCGTTTTACTTGTATTTTTAGTATTCAACACTTTTAGTATTGTATGAATTTGTCTGTGTTTGGAGTTTGATTCGTAGTGTTTTGCTATCCTGATCTTGTGGTTGTGTAAGCCTAATTGGCTAGTAAACTTTAGTTGTGGATTATGGGTTTTCTCTTCATTGTTTTACTGTCCTTTTAATACAACTGTGTGGGCTGAATATTAACTGCGTGGTTGTTTTATTGATTTATGTCCAGGCGGGTAGGTTGTGTTATATAAACTGTGTGGTTATGTATGTTCCAGCCGTGTGGGTTGATGAATATGTTATATGTTGTGTATGTATGTATATTGGTCCCAATTGTCACCAGTACAGGAGAGATGCTGTCGGATTTTTGTCTGGTAGGGACTCCTTCGAGGCATGACACTACTGAAGGCGCCTTCAATGAAGTCTTATCCCTTAAATCTTGGTTGTCGATAAGCTCTGCTAAGGTTGCTGATTGTCTACCCGAAGGCACCTTCAAGCTCCATGGAAGGCGCCTTCCATCAGCTGTCCAAGGTGCCTTCAGCTCCTTTGAAGGTGCCTTCGCTCGCTGCCACGCGAATTCTTTGACCAACATGCTCAAGACGCCTTCCAGCCCCATAGAGGCACCTTGAGCACTGTTCATCTGAGACAAAAGTGTCTCATTCTCTTCCTGCAAAATATGTTAGTCCAAGAAACCAATCATAACCTACAATACAAAGTTAGCACAGTATATCCATGAAAAATAAAGCATTTGACATCCTCTGGACTGTCCAGTTCTGACTTCGAATTTCCTGGAAACCCTAAGTTGAATCGACGCCTACTGTTCACTCGTTGGGGAATGCATCCTCACCTACTCCGCTCAGGAGAGTTTACCTATTGTCAGATTGGTCCTCCAGACCGAATGGACTTTCTGCTTAGGGTTACCACCTCCTAGGACCTAGGGTTACCGCCCCCTAGGGTTTTCCTCAGCCTAGGGTTACCGCCCCTAGGACCTAGGGTTACTGCCCCCTAGGATTTTTCACCTACCTAACCACAGTTAGGACTTTCCACCACCTAGGGTTACCGCCCCCTAGGACTTAGGTTTACCCCCCCCCCCCCTTCCCCCCCAGGGTTTTCCACCTGCTTAGAATCCTCTAGGACTTTTGCCTAAGACAACTTAGGACTTTCCTGCAAGCTCAATGAACTTTGTTAGATAACACATAACCTTAACTTTAAACGCTTTGTCATTATCAAAACTCATGTTCGATCATCGGATGCTTCCCACACCAATAATTAGCTTGATAGCTTCAGGTCTGGTGAAGGATGGAGCATCCGAAGGATTATGGATAATGCAACAAGGACAAGCCAAGGGAAGCACACTATGAGGCATATGCGAAGGATAACATTGGTACAAGCTCCGGGCTTGAATGGATCGGAGGGACAAGAGCCAAAGGAAGGAGAGTTGAAGGTAAAAGGTCAAGGCTGCAAAAAAGAGTCAAGTGAGATGTGAGGGTCTGAGTGCGAGAGAAATGTACTCGGGAAGGGAAACCCTAGGTTTATGGTTTTACCAGTCGACTGAGTATAGGATCAATCAACTAGGGCATGGTACAAAATGCTTTTGTGCCTGACGGTTGAAGGGATCAGTTGACTGGTAAAGAGTTGAAGGTAGAATCATGGGTTTTGCAGAGTACCGTTGGCCTGCACCAGTCGACTGGTGCAAGTAGCAATCGACTGGCAATGGTAAAATCAGCTTGTTGATTTTCCTAAGCTCTATATAATAGATCTTGGAGTAGCTGGCCTTGGTTTTTGAAACAAGAGTGGAAGCCCCCTGTTTACTCCACTGAGAAGGAGTTTATACTAGCCGGAGGTTGCTGGGTATTGATCCACCGGAGGATCAAAGGGATCATCTACCTTACGGACTGTCATGGAGTAGGAGCCCTAATATTTGAACTATGTAAACAAACATGTTAGCGGTTTGCTTGTTGTTTCTTATCTTTAGCTTTCGTATTTGTATTTGCTTGTATTTCCGCTGCACTGATGAATACATAGGAAAGCAAATGATTTAGATCAACATCTATTCAACCCCCCCTTCTAGTCGTCTAAAGATCCCCAACAAGTGATATCAGAGTGAGGTCACACTTCACCGGACTAACCACCAAGATGAGCAACTTTCAAGGATGACCATCTTGATTAAACCTCTAAAGTATGAAGGAGGAAGTCTATGGGGCATCACGTTGATTATCTACCCGAAGGCACCTTCAAGCTCCATGGAAGGCGCCTTCCATCAAGTGTCCAAGGCGCCTTCAGCTCCTTTAAAGGAACCTTCGCTCGCTATCGCATGGATTCTTTGACCAGCGTGCTCAAGGCACCTTCCAGCCCCATGGAGGTGCCTTGAGCACTGTTCATCTGAGACAAAAGTGCCCAATTCTCTTCTTGCAAAATATGTTAGTCCAAGAAACCAACCATAGCCTGCAAAACAAAGTTAGCACAGTATAGACATGAAAAATAAAGCATTTGACAGTCTCTGGACTGTCTGATTCTGACTTCGGATTTCCTGGAAATCCTAGGTCGAATCAATGTCTACTGTTCCCTCACTAGGGAATGCGTCCTCACCTACTCCTCTCAGGAGAGTTTACCTGTTGCTAAATCTGTCCTCCAAACCAACTGGACTTTCTGCCTGGGGTTACCACCTCCTAGGACCTAGGGTTATCGCCCCTAGGGCCTAGGGTTACCACACTCTAGGGTTTTCCACCTGCTTAACCGCAACTAGGACTTTCCACCACCTAGGGTTATTGCTCCCTAGGACTTAGGGTTACCCCCCTAAGGTTTTTCACCTGCCTAGAATCCACTAGGACTTTTGCCTAAGACAACTTAGGACTTTCCTGCAAGCTCAATGAACTTTATTAGATAACACATAACATTAACTTTGAACCCTTTGCCATTATGAAAACTCAGGTTCGATCATCGGATGCCACCAATAATCTCTCCCTTTTTTATTATGACAATACAATTCAAAGTTAAGTAAAATATAATATGATTTATAAGAACATAAATGCGTATAAGTTAAAAAGATGCAATATCAAAATTCAATATCAAGTGTACTAAAAAAGATGCAATATTTATAACAACTCAGAACACTTGTTGTAGCTCCCCCTTAATTACTTATTCGTTTTAATTACTTAACTTTCACTTTTCTCTCCCCCTTTGCCATATATCAAAAATACTAAATAGAGAGAAAAATTTTTAGCTCCCCCTTGAAAGGTAGTACTTAAAAAACTTAGCTAATTTATAAGCGTTTAAAGGTGCTTTGAAAAAGCTAATTTAGAAATGCTTTGAAAAAAATTTAGCTTTTAAAAAAAATAACTTAGCTAAATTTTAGCTTTGAAAATTACTTAGTAAAAAAAAAACTTAGTTAGTCTTAGTGATTTTGATTAAATCTTTAGTTTAAGAGAGAAAAAAATTTTGATAACACATTTGATTTTAAAACGAATTTTAAAAAAAAATTGATTAAAACTTTGATAACACGTAGTTAGGTACATAGATTTAAAAAACCTTGGGATAAAAAGACTTTTTAGCTTAAAAGTAATTTTGCTTAAACATAAAGAAGAAAAAAATTGAATTTTATTTTTCAAAAATACTTTTAAAAATATTTTAACTTTCTAACTTCACTCCCCCTTGATTAATGCAAAAAAAAAAAACCTCTTTAGGTTTTAAGGTCCTAGAGTCCAAGCATGAATAACAATTTATTTTTAAGCACAAACATCCACTTTTTAAACAAATGTCTAACCGTTAGCTACTAGCTGTTTATTATGAGGTAGTAGCTTTCACTTGGTTAGTCAAATTAAGTAAGTGTTCCAGTTAGTTTAACTAAGTATGGATAACTTAATTTGATTAATTTGAATTTGGTATTTATTGCCCAAACTTATATTGATGTATAGACATAAGCATTCTGAAGTCCAGGTAGTCCCCTATGCATCTCACACCATTCTAAGTATTTTTCATACACAAACAAGGTAATCCTAATGTGCTTGTGAGATACTCTAGCTGAGACCTAGGGGAACATACTTTCTAGGGGTAAATACCTAGGCTAAGTCCAAATTTTGAAAGACTAATAAATATTTTTCCTAGAAATTTTAAAATTAAGTTATTTTTAAAATAATAAAGAGGAGTATTTTCAAAAATAAGCTCTATTCTACTAAGCATATTTCTATTTGTCTTCTAAGTGCACTAAACTCAAGTACAGGTAAGGATTTTGTGAAAATGTCAGTCAGATTTGACTTGTACTCAACATAGTTAAGTACAATGTCACCCGTAGTTACATGATCCCTTACAAAATGATGTTTTACTTCTATGTGTTTAGTCCTTGAGTGTTGGATAGGATTTTTGGTTAAGTTAATAGAACTTACATTATTAATTAAAATTTTTATATTTTTATATTTTAATTGATAGTCCTTTAAGGTATGCATCATCCATAATAGTTGAGATGCGCATTCCACCATGGCTATGTACTCTGCTTCAGTAGTGGATAAAGTAATATAGTGTTGCTTTCTACTTGACCAACTTACTAGGCACTGACCCAGAAATTGACAGCTTCCACTTGTACTTTTTCTATCTAGTTTATACCCGACATAGTCTGAGTCAGAATAGACAATTAGGTCAAAGGTGCCAGTCCTAGGGTACAAAGTCCTACATTTAAAGTTCCTTTAATGTATCTAAGTATTCTTTAAACATTTGTTAGGTGTGATTCTTTTGCACAAGATTGGTACCTAGCACACATACCTACTACAAACAAAATATCAGGTCAACTTGTAGTTAGGTATAAGAGACTTCTTATAGCACTTCGGTAATATTTTAAGTCTACTGGTTTTCCTTTTAAGTCAGAATCAATTTTTACATTAGTTTCCATTGGGGTATTGATATTTTTAGAATTTTCCATGCCAAACTTTTTAATTATTTCCTTAGCGTATTTTGTTTGAAAGATATATATTCCTTCTTTGGTTTGTTTAATTTGTAAGCCTAAGAAAAGTTAAGTTCCCCAACTAAGCTCATTTCAAATTCACTTTCCATTAACTTAGTAAATTCTTTTAGAAATTTAGTATTGGTTGAGCCAAAAATTATATCAACTACATAAATTTGGGCTATAAAGATGTCTTTTTATAAGGTTTTTACAAATAGGGTTTGATCTATTTAACCTTGTTTAAACCCTTTAGATATTAGATAAGTTGATAGGTGTTCATACCAAGCCCTAGGTACTTATTTTAGTCTATATAGGGCTTTTTTTAACCTAAAGACATGGTTTGGGTGGTCCAAATCCTCAAATCCTGGGGGTTGACTTACATACACCTCTTCCTTGATGAACCCATTTAAGAATGCAGATTTTACATCTATTTGGTATAACTTGAATCTTTTATGTGCTACATAGGCTAGCAACATCCTTATGGATTCAAGTCTAGCTATGGGTGCATAGGTTTTATCATAGTCTAATCCTTCTATTTGACTGAACTCCTTTGCTACTAGTCTAACTTTATTTCTTACTATTTCACCCTTATCATCCAATTTATTTCTAAATACCCATTTAGTATCAACTATGGTTTTACCTATAAGTTTAGGTACAAGTTCCCAGACTCGATTTCTTTCAAATTGGGCTAACTTCTCTTGCATTGCTAATATCCAGTCTGGGTCAAGTAAGACTTCTTCTATAGTTTTGGGTTCAATTTTGGAGATAAGGGCTATCTAACTTAGATTTCTATAGGATGATCTAGTTCGAACTCCTAGAGTTGGGTCACCCAAAATTTGGTCAGATGAGTGATTGGTACTAATTCTTGATGGTCTTATATTAGGGTCAATAATTGGTTCTTATGATTTACTAGATTTAATTTGAAAATTTTCATCATCGTCTATGTTTCTTGTATTAACCTTTTCTGTATTTTAATTTATATTTTCATTTGTTAAATTAGTTAAGTTATTTTCTTCATCAAAAATCACATTGATTGTTTCTTCAACTTTTAGGGTATTTTTATTATAGACTCAATAAGCCCTACTGGTTGTGGAATACCCTAAAAAGATTCCTGGGATTGATTTTGATGTAAATTTTCCTAAGTAATCTTTAGTATTTAGAATGTGGACTTTACATCCAAACACTTTTAAATAATTTAAGTTGGGGATTTTATTATAATATATTTCATATGGAGTTTTATTATGAAATTTGTTGATTAAAATTCTATTTTGAATATAACAAGTCGTATTTATTACCTCAGCCCAGAATAGATTATTTAGGTTATATTTGTTTAACATGGTTCTAGCGGCTTCTTGTAGGGTTCTAATTTTTTGTTCTACTAGACCATTTTGTTAGGAGGTTCTAGGGCATGAGTACTCATGTTTGTATCCATTAATTTCATAAAATTTAGTAAATTTATGGTTTTTAAATTCCCCTCCATGATCACTTTTAATTCTTTTAATTTTAGTATCTTTTTCATTTTCTATCAACTTACAAAAGTTTGTAAATATTTCATAAGTTTCATCTTTAGTTTTTAGAAATTTTACCCAACTAAATGTTGAGTAGTCATCAATTATAACTAAGCAATATTGGTTTTTGCTTAGTGACTTGGCTCCATGTGAATCAAATAGGTCTAAGTGTAGGAGCTCAAGTATCGAGTTAGTTCTATTTAAGTTGGTTAACTTGTGGGGTGGTTTGGTTTGTTTACCCTGTTGACAAACATTACAAATTGTATTTTCTATAAATTTTAACTTGGGTAAACCTCTAACTAAGCTATTTTGACTCATTTTTTAAATGAGTCTGGCATGAATGTGACCCAGTGTTCTGTGCCACAACTTAGTTTCCTCTTGTTATGTCAGGAGACACTTTAGTGAGGAGGTTGGTAGGTCAATTGTATAAATATTTTGTTTCCTAATTCCCGTAAGTGAAATTTCAAGATTTTTAACATTTTTAATTAAACACTTAATTTTGAAAATGTGACTAAGTACCCAGAGTCACATAACTAACTAATGCTAAGTAAGTTAAAATTCAATTTATCAACTAATAGTACTTTTCGAATAATAAAATCGGAACTCAGTTTGATATTACCTTAAGTTTTCCATCGTTGTCGAACACAACTGACCCTAAATTCTTGAGTTGTAGCTTAGTGAATTTCAATCTGTCTCCAATCATGTGTTTAGAGTATCCACTATCTAACATCTATTGATCCAAATCTTTATGTTCCTACACATAAAGTATTTGATTTGATTCAATTTGACAGATCAAAAGATAGTTTGATTGAAATTAGCTCCTTAATTTTTCATCTCACCCAGTTTAGATTGTCAAACATGTTATTCCTATGGGTGCATGTGAGATGATTTTGTGTTTAATTGAATTTATTAAATTAAGTTAAGTTGTGAATTGATTAGAATAAATGAATAAAATTTATTAATAAAGATTTCTTAATTTAGATTAATTGGGATTTATTAAGATTTATTAAAATTATTAAAGTAGATTATATTTATTAAGATTTATTAAAATAGATTAGATTTATTAAGATTTATTAAAATTAAATTAGATTTATTAAAATAGATTAAATTTATTAATATTTATTAAAATTAAATTAGATTTATTAAAATAGATTACATTTATTAAGATTTATTAAAATTAAATTAATTCTAAATTTTACCTAAGTCCATCTCACCATTTTCTAAATTATCTATCAGGGAACCTTATAGGTTTTTGTGAGATGGTTAATTTTATCTTTGATTTAGATTATCATCTAAGGATTGATTTACATTTGAGTTAGACTCAGATATTACAATCAGTCAATTAAATACTCATTTCAAAGATTGGCTTCCATGTTGTGGCGAGGCACTAGGCCTTCTTGGGTATGAGATCATCCACCACTTCTAGACAAAGCCTTTCAAAGAAATTAGATATTTAATTTCGTTTTTGAACCCCTAGGTCTAACTAGTCAAGTGTAAATCACTCCTAGGTCCTTATCTAGAATAATCTAAGCATGTATAAAGGCAGTAAAAACAAGCATGAAACAAATTTATTTTTCGATAAAGATGGTATTGCTATTGGCTCCCCCTGGATCATAGCCTCGATAGGGTCTATCAAGGTAATGGATCTGATCCTTGGGAATCCAATATTGACCAAGTCTAACTTGATTAACCAAGTTTGGCTTGGGGACCCATGTGTTAGAACTTTCGAGCTCAAAAAACCTCTTTTTGCGTTGTGAAAACCCTGAAGTTCTTGCCACGGATCCGTGCGAAGAAAAAAATTTTACATATACATAGTTTTCTCCTAGATCTACACTAGATCTACACGATAGAGATTATACCTTTGTAGCAAAGCCCTTCGCTTATCCCGCTCATCCAAGAGTTGCTGGATCTCGTAGGGTGTCAAGTGTACACCCCTCTATATGTATCCACACGGACAAGAGATGGAGAAAAACCACTTAGAGTTAACTAGCACTCTCAAGGGGTTTCGGCAATGGAGGATGAGGGAGAGAAGAAGAAGAAGAGAGGAAGAAGATGACCTCTTGAATGAGCACACAAATGTAACTCACTTCACTAATGTGGTCGACCACATTTAGAGGCTCTTATACCTACATGTAATACCAAGAGTCATGGCTCTTGGTCTTCCTCATGAGGTGGCACTCAATGATGTAGCCTTGATGATGTGGAACACCATCATTGGCCAGCCCCATGCCAAGTCACAATGAGATGGCATTTGGTCAAGCCAAACTTGACCCTTCATCTTCCCTCTCAAGTCAAGTCAAACTTGACCATTTATCTCCCATGGTTGATCAAATCTAACCTTTGATTCAAGTCAATTTAAATTTAATGAATCTCTATTCATTGAATTAAATTGATTCAATGAGTCATAATCAAAATTAGACTCATTCAACACAAGAATCAAATTGAGTACAACTCAATTAGTCTAATTTGGATTACTCTTAATCCAATTTGGTTCATCACATGAACGTAATCCTCTTAGTCCATCATATGAACCTATTCTCCATCTAATTGCACTTTGTGTGTGACCCTATAGGTTCTTGTAATATTGGCAATGCTCCTAAACCCATTAGAAGCATAAGTAATGAGTGGTATCTAGCAACACATCATTACTACCCAAGTTACAAGAATGTTGAGATCCAACATCACCTTTGTGACTACTAATTGTGACTCTCACAATATGTGACAATGTCCTTCTATCCTTGACATCTAGATTGATTAATTAAGGTATAGACCGTGTCATCCTCTAATCAATCTATATCTTGAACTCCAAGTAGACTCACTCTAAACAAATGAGGTTATTATCTCATATTGACTCATTTGGGCATAGCCATGCACTTAGTGGTCTCACTCTATCAAGAATCATGATGTCACTCCCGCCATATAGGAGTGATAGATCCTATCTACATCACTCACATCCTTTCGCATAATTTGTTACATACTTAGTAATCGCCTTTATAGTTCACCTAGTTATGGGTGACGTTTGACGAAGCCAAAGTATGCAACTCCTTATGTAGGGAACCATGGTGACTTCAGGTCCAAGGACTGATAGTCATACTAATAGTCACATGAGAAAGTATATGACACTCATATAACGATCTATGATACTTTTTCATGGTGGGTCATTCATTATACATTCTCCAATGCATACCTATGTGTCAACTTGATAACTATATCATAAGCAGTCATCAACTCGTGTTGCTTCTGAAGCTCAGAGTTCATGGTCGCGAGCATGAGGCATGACACATCTAATGCATCATCTTGATGCTTCTTATAAGCATCTCGGTTGTAACACCCCTAGAAAGCCTAGATAAGAAAGTAAGGGTAATGAGAGTACGAATGTAGTGAAAAGAAGGTGTAGATATTCTAAGTTAAATATTAAGATGGGAAGGATTTAGATGATTAAAACTTTATGAAAGAAAATAAAGTTGAGAATATAAATCATCTATGCATGATTTATAATGTATGGAATTAATGTAGACAAAAGGAAGAAATATGAGATAATATATTCATGTGTGAAATATTTATGCATAATGCATAATATGGTAATATATGAATTATTATGTACAAAAGAAAATAAAATGTTAGAAGAGAGATTGAACTTTGGATCTCTTGTAAGGAACATTTATAGGATATCAAAGGGGATAGGAGAATTATTGATAAGGAGAGAAAGGACTAAGTAGTTAAGAATAAGAAAGGATTCTTTTTACTTAAAAAAAAAAAAGAAGTAAAAATATACATAACCAAGTTTTGATCCTTGGTTCTCTTGTGGATGCATGCATGTGTTAACCAAGTGTGATAGGAGAGGATATTGTAAGAGGAGAGATAGGAATTTTAATTAAAGGAAAGAAAAGAGAGAAATTAAAGGAAAGAAAAGAGAGAACTCAAGAAGCATTTCTCTAGAATATTCTTATCATTAAAGAGGAGAAATAAATAAGGAGGATGAATCAAGTCAAGTTTTCCTCCCCTCATTTTAGTATAAATAGGCATGGAGGGGTGACTTCAACTTCATCCTCAACTCATTCTCCTCCTCTCCTCCATTGGTGCCGAGAACTCACTCTCTCCCTCTTTTCTTCTTCTTGTTGCCGAGCAACACAAGAGGAAGAAACCTCTTCTTCCTCCTCACTCTCTCCCTCTTTTCTTTCTTGTTGTTGCCGAGCAACACAAGAGGAAGAAGTCTCTTCTTCCTCCCCCTCTCCACCAAAAGACCTAGCTTCCTCCATTGGTGCCGAGCAAAGCAAGCAAGAAGAAGAAAGGTCCACAAGCAAGTTCTCGAACCTAGGAAACTTAAGCAAAGAAGGTAAGCTTCCCCTCACCTGTGGTACAAGGCTTTTATGTGATTTTCGGATTTATAAGGATTGGAAAACCTAGGAAAGAATTTAAGAAAATTCGGCTAAAGAAAAGGTATTCAAATCTAGGATGATTTAAACAAGACCTCATTTCATGATAAGATTTTCTATGCTATGTAGAAGGATTCTTTTCCATGATTTTATACTTCTATGATGTATGATCAGAGGAGTATCTAACCCTAGGATTCAACCAAAAATATTTTAAAGAGATTAGGAAGATTATTGTCTAACCAAACTAGTGCAAGGTTCCTTCTATGAAATGCTAAGGACCATTCTATGGTTTTCTTGCTTGGAAATTAATTGGAACCAAAAGAAAACTCACTTGTATGCTCCGGACCAGAAAGGTTAAGGGTTAGAAAGACCTTCAAAAATTTAAATAAACATGCTCCTATGATAGGATATAAAGTTTCTTAAAGGGTGTTCACATTGCTAGAAACTCATGAACTCTTTTTAGGGTTTTTCGGCTATGATAAAAGGGATAGCTTAGATTAGCCTAAACAAAAATATTAATATGCTCAAGACCTCTGTGATATTATGATATGAAAGTTGATTAATGCTCTCATGTTTAATTGGAATGTAGAAAATTAGTTACATGATACAAGACATGTAAGATCACAAGAGTCCTAGCTTGTTTATGATCCAATTTTGTGTATGATGTTCTTAGTAACTTTTGCCATGATATTTACTTAGGCTTTCCATGCTTTAGGCCACTTAAGAAACCTAGCTTAAGGACTGGTAGGTTTCGGCCATGAAGGAAAATAAAAGAAAAAGGGAAAGAAACCTAGGAAATGCTATACATAATGAGAAGAAATGAAATTATGTTATGTAATATGCCATGATATGTTATAGCATAGGAAATGCTATACATAATGAGAAGAAATGAAATTATGTTACGTAATATGCCATGATATGTCATAGCATAGGAAATGCTATACATAATGAGAAGAAATGAAATTATGTTACGTAACATGCCATGATATGTTATAGCATAGGAAATGCTATACATAATGAGAAGAAATGAAATTATGTTACGTAATATGCCATGATATGTTATAGCATAGGAAATGCTATACATAATGAGAAGAAATGAAATTATGTTACGTAATGATATGTTATAGCATAGGAAATGCTATACATAATGAAAAGAAATGAAAAAAAGAAATGCATGAAAGATTGTTAGGGACATGATATGATAGTTATGCATGATAAGTTATTTTTGTATGGTTTGTACCAAGGGTGGGCTCCGTAAACGCCCCGGGGTCGATGGAGTAAGACTCGGGCCTTGTCAGTAATGGGCCTCTGAGTGCCCTAGGTCGATGGAGTAAGACTCGGGCCTAGTATGTATGCATGGTAGGGTTCAAGACTTGCTACCTTGGACCTACCTATGAAACGCGCGCATTATGTATGTGGTACAAACCGGGATCCCCTCTAATGATGATATTAATTTCAAGTACTTATAAGTATAAGTTTTCAAATTCATGATGCATTGCCTACATATGTGCTTGAATTATCTGATGATTAGATATAATGTCATGTGATATTATGATATGAATATGAATATGATACCCTTGTATGTCGTATGCTTATGATACCTCACATGATATTGATATGCAATGATATGAATTCGGTTTTAGTGAGTAGGAAAGGAACTTACTGAGCCATGAGTGCTCATAGCTTACTTTCCTTGTACCGCAGATATGGGGGACGGATATTCGGAACGACGGAGCAGCAGGAGGAGCAGATAGTGATGTGTGTGGTGGTGGCTCGGCAAGAACGATTCGGACAAATTAATATTTTTAGTTATATGATCAATATATGCACATTCGAACTAATCAGAATATGTGATATCATGCTTATTTAAATAAAAGGAATGATTTAAAATTTTCCGCAGTTATAGTATAACTAAAGCATGTACGTAAGTAGTATAAGATCGTAGCGCCGCCCTTGGGTAAGAAGGGTGGGCGTTACATCGGTCGGCTCGCGTGGCAGTGGCAAGAGATGCCTCTGGAATGGGCTGCTCCAGGACGTACAGTTTTCTTTCATGTGTGAGAATGATTCTCAGATTCCTGTACCAGTCCAGGAAATTAGCTCCATTGAGCTTGTCCTTATCAAGGACAGAATGCAGGGAGAAAGTGTTTGTGTTTGTCGATATGGCAATCTACAACATAAATAAAGCAGAAAATAAATATCATATTCCATTTATCATTTAATTAGGCCTTTAACTAAATGATGCTCCCATTGAATTATAGGGCTTTTGTAGAATCAAGTCATGGATATGGTCAAACCACACTACTAGATTCATACCAATTAGCTATAATTCTCGTGGGACAAGATCCACATCATACTACGCCTTGAGTTAGCTTTAGTTAAATCGCCAAAGACTTAGTATGATCAGTAGATAACTAATTATCAATTACATCTCTATGCAACTCTTGTTTATCCAACCGTTGGAAAATGCCTATAGTTTTACCCGATCCAATTGAGTTAACTAGTTATACTCAATCTAATTGAGCTTGTCTTCACCCAAGCTTTGATAGGCGGGACCAAGATTGTCCCTCCGCACCCTACCAAGATAATATGCGTTGCTCTGCTTTGGCAGATTCAACAACAACAAATGATCGAGGTAGTGATGGGTATCAAAACTTGGTAGGCATTTCGAGTTGACTTGATTAAGATCGAATCTAATCATGAATGTGTATCATATACGCATTAAGGCACTAATTACCCTACATTAGCATGCATCACATACACACAAGAAAAAATAATTTGTGATGAGGTCATGGCTCTACTACGATCTTTTCAAGCCAATGAAAAGATCGGATGGTTAACCTAGGGTTAACGGCTTCTTCAAGCGTCTCCTTTTGACCGCCATGTGTTGAAATCACCCTCCTCGTAGCTCCTTCTTGAGTGGACCTTCCACCGCTTCATTTTGTACATTACAAATACGAAACTAGAGTTACATTTGAGTCTAAAATCTATTTACAACAAGAACATAAAAGGGGAGGCACGACACGCAGGTCGTATATCATATACAACATGCACAATACAAAAAAATGGCGCGCAAGCCATATTATGAATTACAACACAATTTTATCCAATCAAATTAGATTTTATTTGAGCCATGATCATCACAATATCATACATAATTCTAAATTATGTATTTTACATAAATTTCTATAATTTTACTACTATTTTTATCAATTTTATGAGTCACAACTTCCCGACGGTCCCGATTAGCGATTTTCGGGCGCGATCGTGATACAATGCCCCTTGCGGGGTTAGGGGCAGCGCCCCTTCTTGCAAAATGAATATCATGAGTGTCCCATCTTGATCTAACAACACCTTAAGTCACTGTCCCCAAACAAAAATAATTTTGTTTGGGCGAGACCTTGCCGTTTTGGAAGGGTTTTCTTGGTAGATGAAGCCTACAAGTGTCCAAGCACTTATTGCTTCGCCTCTACAAGAAAAATACTTACAAAATCCATAAAAAAAGAAAAATTATAGAAACTTACAGATCTGAAACCTTTTCATAATAACAAAAACAAAACATGTACAAGCTTCGCACGTGGCTCTGATACCACTGTTAGAATTTCGAGTCGCAAAAACCGCTTTTTGCGTTACGGAAACCCCGAAGCTAGCCACGGATCCGTGCGAAAAATATAAAATAATCTTGTACATGTTTTTCTACACTAGATCTAGCTTAGATCTACATGAAAAGTGTATTACCCTTGTAGCGATGCCCTTCGCTTATCCCGCGCGTCCAGAGGTTGCCGGATCTCGTAGAGTGTCAAGTGAACACTCCTCTACACGTATTCACACGGACAAAAAAGGTGGAGAGAACAACTTAGAGTGTGCTAGCACCCTTGAGAAGTCTCGGTAATGGAGGATAAGAGGGAGAGAAAAACTAGAGAGGAAGAAGAAGAAGCTTTGATTAGCCTTGATTTGCTTCACTAATGTGGCCGACCACTTTATTGTGTGCTTTATACCTCCATGTAATACCAAGAGGCATGGCTCTTGGTCTTCCTCATGAGGTGGCACACAATGATGTGGCCTTGATGATGTGGAACACCATCATTGGCCGGCCCATGCCAAGTCACAAATGAGGTGGCATTTGGTCAAGTCAAACTTGACCCTTCATCTTCCTTCTCAAGTCAAGTCAAACTTGACCTCTTATCTCCCATGGTTGATCAAATCTACCATTTGATTCAAATAAATTTAATTTAATGAATCTCTATTCATTGAATTAAATTGATTCAATGAATCATAGTTTAAATTAGACTCATTCGACACATGAATCAAATTGAGTCCAACTCAATTAGTCTAATTTGGATTACTCTTAATCCAATTTGGTTCATCACATGAACCTAATCCTCTTGGTCTATCATATGAATCTAATCTCCATCTAATTTCCCTTTGTGTGTGACTTTATAGGTTCTTGTAATGTTGGCAATGCTCCTAAACTCATTTAGAAACATAAGTAATGAGCGGTATCTAGCAACACATCATTACTACCCAAGTTACAAGAATGTTGAGATCCAACATCACCTTTGTGACTACTAATTGTGACTCTCACAATATGTGACAATGTCCTTCTATCCTTGACATCTAGATTGATTAAATTGAGGCATAGACCATGTCATCCTCTAATCAATCTATGTCTTGAACTCCAAGTAGACTCACTCTAATCAAATGAGCTCAATATCTCATATTGACTTATTTGGGCATGGCCATGCACTTAGTTGTCTCACTCTATCAAGAATCATGATATCACTCTCATCATATAGGAGGGATAGATCCCTTCTACATCACTCACATCCCTCCGCATAATTTGTTACATACCCAGTAATCGCCTTTATAGTCCACCCATTTACGGGTGACGTTTGACGAAGCCAAAGTATGCAACTCCTTATGTAGGGAACCATGGTGACTTCAGGTCCAAGGAATGATAGTCATACTAATAGTCATATGAGAAAGTATATGACACTCATATAACGATCCATAATACTGTCTCATAGCGGGTCATTCAGTATACATTCTCCAATGCATACCCATGTGTCAACTTGATATCTAATATCCATGACTTGTGAGATCAAATCATCGAGTTGACCTACATACTAGTCTCATCGCATTAACATTATCCCTGAATGTTAATACTTGACTAGCAATGATTAAGAGTAGTGTTCTCTATATCATCTCATCATCAATTCAATCAATCGATTGATATAGATAAGAACCTTCTACTCAAGGATGCTATTATACTTAGTAATTTGACACCAATACAAGTAAGTATAATAACCATAAAGAAATGCCTTTATTAATATATAGGAATATGATACATCGAGTCCATACAATAATCATCATATGATTGGCTCTAGGGCTCTCACTAACAGTTGTTGCCCAAAGTAAACACTCAACGAGCGTGGGCCTTAGAGTAGGAGTCGCCACAGGCTCCGAACCAAGTAAATTGTTGGTGTTTGTGATTGTTTGTGTTTACTTTATTTCCGTTGCATTACTCGTTGATTTTTCGATACAAAAAGTGAAAGCCATGAGCGTTATTCACCCCCCCCCTCTAGTGCGTCTCGATCCAACAATTGGTATCAGAGCGGGGTCGCTTCGATTTGGTATAACCACCAATCAAGCATTTTTTCGTGGTGATTTTTAGTTTTTCAGAGTCGGTCAGAATCGATATTATTGCCACCTTCTGATCTATTTCTTTTTCGTAATCAAATTTTTCCTCGAAGTGGGTACAACACCACTCAAGATCACGTGTTTATCCTTCTTTTAACCCACACTACTAATCCAGGATCAAGTCCTGGGACAAGCTTTCCTGTTTTTCTTTGTGTGCGAGATTTCATTTTTATGGCTCTCTAAGAAGGCTACAACACTACCCGCCCACCGCTTTTCACCTGAGAAAACTTCGGCTACTGGAAGGGCCGAATAGAGTCATACCTTCAGACTCATTTCGAAGTATGGATGATCGTCAAAACTGGCCTTGAACTCCCAACTAACGACAATGACAAACTGATACCATGCGAGAACTGGGATGCAACTCTGATAAAGAAGGTAGAAGCAAACGCCAAAGCAACCTGTATACTTCAATGCGGCCTAACCAAGGAGGAGATAAACCACGTTGGCCCGTTCTCGAGTGCCAAAGAATTGTGGCAAAAGCTGATCGAGTTTCACGAGGGCACGTCTGACACAAAGGTAAGTAAGTGTGGCTTACTACTTAATAAATTATATAATATTAAAATGCAGGAAGGTGAGTTGGCTAGCCAGCTTCATACCCGTATACAAGATCTACTCAACGGACTTCATGTAATCGAACAGAAAGTGGAGAACCGTGACATCCTAAGGTACGCCCTAAATGCCTTTCCGAGAAATACCTTGTGGGCATCTATGGTAAATGCTTACAAGGTATCTAAGGATCTATCTTTAATTAAACTAGACAAATTGTTTGCTAAATTTGAATTACGTGAAAAAATTAACGCTCGATTGACTGAGAAGGGTATAGCTTTGATTGCAGGTACAAGCAAAGCACGCGAACCAAAAGCAAGACACAGAACTGAACCAAAGTCAAAAGAAGAACCTAACTCAAACGATGATGACGACGAGATCACTGCTGAACTCGTCAATCTAGTAAGAAAGCTCTACAAAAATAAGAAGGGCTTCAATAAGAAGGATATCAAGAAGGTAGTCCAATCCAAGGAGGTCCAACCAAGTTCGAAGGTAAAGTTCGAAGTAACTTGCTATGACTGCAACCAAAAGGGGCATATCAAAGCCAACTGTCCGAAACAAAATGATGCTAAGAAGCAAAGAAAGAAGAAAGCCCTAAAGGCAACTTGGGACGAGTCTTCATCAGAAGAGTCCGATGAAGAGCTCGAATAGACGAGCTTCCTTGCACTGATGGCCCGAGACCAAATCAATGAGTCCGGAAGCGAGAGTGAATCGGAAGTAGAATCAGAAAGAAGCCACGGATCCGTATCCGTTTTCGAAGGGTCTAACCCCGCTGTGAGTACTTCTCAGTTGTATAATCTAGTTAATTATCTTATGCGTAAATTAGCTAAATCCAACGTTCGGATCAAATCACTTCTAAAGGAGGTAACAACCCTTAAAGAAGTGACTGACTCCGAATCCTTGACTGGCCCTATTCAGACTGAAACCTCAACTCAAGTCCAAAAGCTTGAGGAAGAGAATTCCAACCTGAAAACTCAAGTCAAGGATTTGAAGATCACGTTGGAACGGTTTACACTGGGTTCCAAGAATCTTGATTTGATTCTTAGAAAACATAAGGTCGTATACAATCGATCCGGACAGGATATAAGACAAAAAGGAAATATCATTCATATCTATCACTTGTTAACAGACCAAATAGAAAGGTAGTCCAAGCATGGGTACCCAAGTCTAACTTGATTAATCAAGTTGGACTTGGACATTATTGGATCCCAAAGGATCAGATACATTACCTTGATAGACCATATCGAGGCTATGATCCAGGGGGAGTAAATAGAAAAACCATCTTTATAAATAGAATTGTTTGATGATTGCTTTATTTCTTCTACTTTTATTATATACTTAGATTAGACTAGGTTAAGGACTCAGCCGTAATTTACACTTAATTAGTTAGTCCTAGGAGTTTCAAAAGGAAAATTAAATATATAATTTCTTTGAAAGGTTTTGTCTAGAAGTGGTGGATGATCTCATACCCAAGAAGGCCTAATGTCTCGCCACAGCCTGGAAGTCAATCTTCGAAATGTGTATTTAATTGACCAATTGAAAAATCCAAGTCTAACTCAAATGTAAATTAATCCTTAGATATAATGTAAATTAAAGTTAACCATCTCACAAAACTACGTAAGGTTTCCTGATTGATAACTTAGAAATGGGTGAGATGGACCTAGGATGAACTTAGTCGAATATAAACCTAATTCCCTTAATCAATTTAATAAATTAATTAACTTAATCAAATTAACCTAATTAATTAACTTAATCTAATTAATCAACTTAATCAAATTAACTAAATTATCTATTTAATTAACTGAATCAAATTAATTAACTTAATCAAATCAACTTAATCAAATTAACTAAATTAATTCATTTAACAACTTATCAAATTAATTAACTTAACTATTTAATTAACTTAATCAAATTAATTAACTTAACTATTTTAACAAACTTAACTTAATTTAACAACTTAATTAAATTTTCCTAATAAATTAAACATAACTTAACTAATAACTTAATTAATTTTATCTAATAAATTTAACAAACTTACCATAATTAATTTGATTAACACAAATATAAGAAAAAAAAAAAGGAAAGCACGTCAGCAAGGCGCCTCCATCTCAAAGGAGTCTTCCGCACAGACGCGACAACTCGTCTCGGACGATTTCCGTACACTATGGGCTGAGATGACCTCCGGATTGACTACTCTCCGATAGGAGATTCTTCAAGCATTGCATACACCCGAGCGACCTCTATCACCTCCTCCAGCTGACGATCTTCCTAGTTGATCATATTTTGGACATGCATTGTATCTATTGGACTTACACTTACTCCTTGTATAGATAACTCTCTTTTGGTTTGTTTGATCTTGTGCTTAGTAGAATAGAACTTACTTTAAAAAAAAAATTATTATTCCCGCTTATATTTTTTGAACTATGTTTTTAACTCAGTTTGTTTTTTAAAAAAATGGTTTTAAAATCCTAGGAAAAATATTCTTTCAAAATTCCAATTTTTGTTAGGTTTCAAAAATTTGGATTTAGCCTAGAAATTTACCCCCTAGAAATCATGTTTCCCTTGATTTCAGGCAGAGCATTTCACAAGCATACTAGGTTTAACTTGCTTGTATATGAAAATACTTAGAATGGTGTGGGATGCATAGGGTACTGCCTAGACTTAAGAATGCTTATGTCTGTGCATCGACATAAGTCTGGGCAATAAATACCAATTTACATTAATCAAGTTAAGTTATCCTGTCTTACTCAAATCTAATTGGATCACTAACTTAACTTGACTAACCAAGTGAAAGCGGTTGTCCTCTAGGTAAACAGCTAGTAGCTAATAGTTAAACATTTGGCTAAGAAAATTAAGTATTTAGTTTAATTTTTTACTCATGCTTGGACTTTAGGCCTTTTTGGAAAAGAGAACTAACTTTTTCTTTAAAATTGACTTATTCTTTTTGATTCTAAGTGAAAGTGGTCTTAGCTAAAGTTTTACAAGTTATTACTATTTAAGCTAAGTGTTTATTTTTTCAAATTTAACTAAGTAAAATTAATTTTTGAATCTCTAAAATTTTTTCTTTAAAGTTTTATCAAATATTTGTGCTCGCTCTTTTTAAACTAAATTTTTTTGCTAAGTTATTTTTCAAATTTTCCTTAGCTAAAAAAAATTTCTTGCCAAACTGAGTTTCTGAAAAAAAATTTTAAGGAAAAGTTTTTTTTTAAATCTAAGTACTTTCTCAAAAATCATATTATTTTTTAAAGAACTAAGCTCCCTACTTAACTATTGATAAAGGTTTTTCTATTCATTCACTTAGCTAAAAAGTCTATAAGAAAATTTATTCTAAAAGCTAAGTGTTTATCAAAATGTTTTAAGTATTTGTTCAACCTTCTATTAATTTTTTTTAAGTTAGTTTTAGCTAAAAGTTTTTGTGTATTCTAAAAGCTAAGTTTTTCTAAGGCTAAAGTTTTTAAAACTAAGTTTATGAAAACTAAGTTTTTTTCAAAACCTTTTGAAAAGCTAAGTTTTAAAAGCTAAAATATTTCTCAAAACTAGTTATTAGCTATGTACTTTTAAAGATAAACTCTTAAACTAAGGTCTATGATCAACTTCTCAACTTGTCTATTTTTATACCATCTTTTTGCTGTTTTTTCCATATATGGCAAAGGGAGAGAGTATATGAAAATTCAAATATAAATCTAAAAGTCAAGTATAAAACAAGGAGCTTTAATTAAGGGAGAGTTTTTCATTTAAGCTTTTATTAAGGGGGAGCTTTGCATTTAAATTTATGCTTGTACTGTCATTCAGTTATGCTTGCGTTGTTCTGAAATTCTTTATAGCATTATTTCTTTATTCTTTATATCTTTTTACTTAACTTTAAATTTTTGTTACCATAATAAAAAAGGGGGAGATTGTTGGTGCGGGAAGCATCCGACGATCGAACTTGAATTTTGATAATGGCAAAGGATTCGAAGTTAAGGTTATTTGTGATCTAATGTGTTGAATGAGTTTGTAAGGAAAGTCCTAAGGTATCTTAGGAAAAATTCCTAGCTGCGGTTAGGTAGGTAGGAAAACCATAGGGGGTGATAACCCTAGGTCCTAGGGGTGGAAACCCTAGGTGAAAAGCCTTGGCGAGTCGAGGTCTTCGAGCAAAAGTCATAAAGTCTGATACTCTAGATGAAAATCTCGGTGTCGCGGATCAGGTGGAAAGTCTGGGCGGGTCGTGGAGCGAACGTCCAACAGAAAGACTTGAAGACTCGGGCGGTGAGCAAAAGCCTAATCGATCTAGAGGATCGAACTGGCAACAGGTGTACTCTCCTGACTGGAGTAGGTGAGGGTGTGTTTCCCACTGAGGGAACAGTAGGCGTCGGTTCGACCTAGGATTTTTGGTCGAAAATCTGAAGTCAGAACCGGACAGTCCGGTGATTGTCGGACATTTATTTTTATGTTATTATTATGTGCTAACTTTGTTTTGCAGGATTGTTACGATTCCGTAAGTGCACAGATTTGTCGTCAATAATAAAGATTATCGATCCCACGAAGACTGGTTATAAGCACTAGCAATGGTACACTTAGGATTAGCTAAACTACCTATGGTTGTAAGTTTTCTAAAGAAAAGAGATTGGGAAATGGAAATGAGAACTAGTGAAGAGAGAATAATTAACTTGGTTTATGAAGAGTTCTAGGAGTTCGGTTTCATTGTGGTGGTATTGATGTTTCACATTCTATCCTTTACTCATTGTCCATCGACATGCATTCGCCGGAAGTTAAAGCAACCATTCTTAAGCACTAAATAGAGAAGATCCCTATGAAATCCTATTACGGTTAACCCCTATCACTAGGGTGCCTCGGTAGATCGCAAGAACACAACTCTAATTGGTGTCATTAAGGATAGAAATAAGGGCTTGATTTGGTCTCTTACTTCCTTGTGGAGAAGTTGCCTCCCCTTTCAAGGAAGTACCCTAGATATCTGTGAATGGGTTACCCCTATCACTAGGGCCCCTCGGGTATACGATCTAAGATACTCTCTCTACGAGGTTAGCAATTCCTACACAATCAATCAATATGATATGGAAATCAAGTAACAAGTCTCATGCATAGTAGTTGAAACAAAGCAAGCAAAATCATCCAATGCATAGAGGCATAAATATGAGTCTTACATCAAAACCAATCCACAACTACTCCCTAATCCTAGAACAAGGAATCTACTCCATAGACGTCGGAGAAAAACCCGAAGACATAATGTAATTAAGCATACAATCCTCAAACAAGAAGAGAGAAAGAGAAAAGATGCTTATCCAACAACGACGAGTGATCTTTGGATCCAATCCTTTGCTTCTGGAGTTGATGTGGTGATGAAGGATCACTTGTTAGCTAGAGCCCTAGAGCCAATCATTTGATAATTGTATTTTGGACTTGTTGTATCATATTCTATATAAATAAAGGCATTTGGTTTTTGGTTATTATACTTACTTGTATTGGTGCCAAATAAACTAAGTATAATAACGTCCTTGAGTAGACGGTTCTCACCTATATCAATCGGTTAGTTGAACCGATAGTGAGATGATATAGGGAACACTACTCTTAATCATTCCTAGTCGAGTATTAACATTCAGGGACAATGTTAATGCAATAAGACTAGCATGTAGGTCAACTCAATGACTTGATCTCACAAGTCATGGATATAGAGATATCAAGTTGACACATGGGTATGCATTGGAGAATGTATACTGAATGACCCGCCATGAGAAAGTATCATGGATCGTTATATGAGTGTCATATACTTTCTCATGTGACTATTAGTATGACTACTAGTCCTTAGACCTGAAGTCACCATGGATCCCTACATAAGGAGTTATGTACTTTGGTTTCGTCAAACGTCACCCGTAACTGGTGGACTATAAAGGCGATTACTGGGTATGTAACGAATTATGCAGAGAGATGTGAGTGATGTAGATGAGATCTATCTCTCCTATATGACGGGAGCGACATCGATATTCTTGATAGAGTGAGACCACGAAGTGCATGACAATGCTCAAATGAGTCAATATAGGATATTGAGCTCATTTGATTGAGTGAGTCTACTTGGAGTTCAAGATTTAGATTGATCAGAGGATGACACGGTCTATGCCTCACATTGATCAATCTAGATGTCTAGGATAGAAGGACACTTGTCATATTTTATGAGAAGTCACAATTGTTAGACCGATGCGGCCGGCTAGAAGGGGGGGGTTGAATAGCCCTGAAAAATTAAACACAACCCTTTCTCGTACGATTAAACTAACACATAAAAAATAGATTAAACAGAAAATAAGGCATAAAAACGAGGCACCGAATTTGACTTGGTTACAACCGGGGAGGTTGTTAATCCAAGGATGAAGATCGCACTAAGAGCTCCTTCAGGCGGAGAAGCCTCGTTTACAGCAGTGTAAGCACAGAAAAACAGAAGCTAATCTAAACAGTGGAAGCACACAAGTGTTGTTTACAATTTCTGAACTGATGAAAAAGCTTCTGGACCAAGGCTATAGCCTTGGTCGGGCGCCTGAAAGGTTCCGGGCGCCCGAGGGGATAAATTTTATCCCCAACGCTCAGATCGAGATAATTCTCGATCTGGTCAACATACCATTCGGCGCCGGAAGGTTCCGGCGCCGGATGGGTCCGGCGCCCGGCCGGCGCCCGGACCCGAAAGTCAACACGTTGACTTTTTCATCCGGGACCGCTTCTCTGTTCAGTCCCGCTTGGTCCGGTTCTTCCGCTCCGGATCCGCTCGTTTGGGTGATCTCGGCCTTGGAAAAGGGCTCACCCAACCCAACTCCTCGGCGTGCTTCCTCCCGGCTTCTCGTCCCTCGGAATTGCCGTGTTTCCTTCTCGTCCGGCCAACGTACTCATCCGCATCTTCGTCCCTCGGTGCGTCGACCTTCTCGCTAGCGTCTCTTGCTCCCAAGCAATCTTCCGCTCCCATTCGTCCCTCGGAACCACCGCGCTCTTCCTTCTCGTCCGCCGGTGTACTTCCATAGCGCCTCGTCCCTCGGACGCACAGCGTGCCGTCCTTCTCGCTAGCTGCGTCTTCCACTCGAGTACCTGTGTTCCTAAGCTCCTGCACACTTAGACACAAGGTTAAATACACAGGACCTAACTTAACTTTTTGATCACACCAAAACAACCTTGGGGTTCCAACAATCTCCCCCTTTTTTGTGTGATCAACCCAAGTTAAGCTAGGGTTAAAATAGACATAAAATTGAATTAAGTAAATTAACTTAAATTGCAATTTAAGTGCAAAAAGATAGAAAAAAATTAAATTCTATCTACCTCCCCCTAGACTTATACTTTCCCTTCTCCCCCTTTGATCACAAAAAAAATGGGGTTCCAAGAAAAATAATCTAAGGGTTAAAGACTTAGAAAAAATATTTTTAAAAAAATCTAAGTTTTTAAGAAATTTAGAAAAAATTTCTAAGTAATTAAAGCTGAGATTTCTAGTTTCAAGAAAAAAAAGTTCTTAACTTAGGAAAAAATAATTTTTGAGAATATTTCTAAGTATATAAAAAAAATTCTAAGTAGGTAAATTGAAATAAAATGTTTTGAATAACCTTTTTCAAGCACTAATTAATTCTTGTATTAATGCTTCATTAGTAAGTTAATTAAACATTTATTTCAATATTTTGGCTTCCAGGTCGTGGCGAGGCACTAGGCCTTCTTGGTTATTGGAGCAACAACCACTTCCTTAGACAAAGCCTCATAAAGAAATTCTTTATTTAATTTTCTCACTTAAAGCGCTAATTTTACTTTTAAAATTAATTTAAGCATGATTTAGGAACCCAATATAGGTTCCAACCTACTGGATTAACTAAAAAGTTTTTAGGGACATATTTTCTAGAGATATTTTTAATTTGTCCTGGTGATATCTATAATACCAATTCAAATTATTGAACCTTCTAAAATTGGTTTTAGATGAGCAAGCAGAGTTTTTCAAATTTTCTACTTGAAAAATTAAATTTTGAATTTCTAATTTTAATTTTTCATTTTCTAAATTTGATTTATCTAGCATTTCTAACGGACAAGATGTAGCTAATATTGCTTTTAAATCTTTATTTTCATTTTCTAATTTGCAGCAATCTTTTGTTAAAATTTTAATGAATTTAAACATTTTATTAGGAGGAAGAGATCGTACCTCACTTACCTTGTCGATCTCGTTGTCGGTTTCTCCCCCTGAACTGCTGCTTTCTTCGGACGTGGCTCCCCCTTCATTGATGCTTTCGATGCTCATTTCGGAAGAGCTTGATTCGCAGTCGTCGTCTTGATGACTCGCCATTAACGCGAGCCCGGAGAACTCCTTGACTTCTGATTCCGACGACGTATCGTCCCACGTCGCTTTTAAGGCCTTGCGATTTTGGATAGGCTTCTTACCCTTGTCCTTCCCGTTGTTCTTCAGTTTAGGGCAATTGTCCTTGACGTGCCCTTCTTCATCGCAATGGTAGCAGCGGATGGTTCTTTTCTTTCTTCCCTGCGGATGGTTAGATTTCCTAGATTTACAAATATTTTTAAATCGTCTTACCATCATTACCATTTCCTCGTCGTCGAGAGATTCTGACTCAGGTTCGTCTCTCGAAGCTTTAAGGGCGACATTATTCTTGGGCTCCTTCGGACCTGCACATCTTGACTCATGCACTTCAAAAGTTGAAAAGAATTCGTCTAATGAAATTTTTTCTAGATCTTTTGAAATGTAAAAGGCATCTACTAGTGATGCCCATTTTGAGTTTCTAGGAAAGGAATTTAGGGCATACCTTAGCGAATCTCGGTTACTTACCTCTTCTCCGAGATTCGTAAGTCTGGTGATGAGATCCTGAATCCTCGAGTGTAGATGTGCAATTGTTTCACCTTCTTCAAATCGGAGGTTTGTAAGCTGGTTACGAAGTAAATCCCGTCTTGCAAGTTTGGCTTCGGATGTTCCTTCGTGTAACTCAAGGAATTTATCCCAAAGCTCCTTTGCCGAGTTGTAGGTACCGACTCGATTGACTTCTTGTGTTGGAAGTACACTTAGCAGATGAAATTCTGCTTTCTTGTTTGCCACGTGGTCAGCCTGCTCCTTCTTTGACCATTGATTTCTTGCTTTGCCCTCTGGTGCTTCATAGCCAAATTCCATTGTTAGTAATAAATCATAATCTGTTTCAAGAAATACCTCCATTCGCTTTTTCCAGCTAGCGAAGTCCCCTTCGAATTTTGGTGCGTGGATGTTGGATCCGGCCATCTTGTTGCTTCGTTCGGCGGTTAGTCCTCCTGAAGCGCCTCGGCTCTGATACCACTTGTTAGACCGATGCGGCCGGCTAGAAGGGGGGTTGAATAGCCCTGAAAAATTAAACACAACCCTTTCTCGTACGATTAAACTAACACATAAAAAATAGATTAAACAGAAAATAAGGCATAAAAACGAGGCACCGAATTTGACTTGGTTACAATCGGGGAGGTTGTTAATCCAAGGATGAAGATCGCACTAAGAGCTCCTTCAGGCGGAGAAGCCTCGTTTACAGCAGTGTAAGCACAGAAAAACAGAAGCTAATCTAAACAGTGGAAGCACACAAGTGTTGTTTACAATTTCTGAACTGATGAAAAGCTTCTGGACCAAGGCTGTATTTATAGCCTTGGTCGGGGCGCCTGGAAAGGTTCCGGGCGCCCTGGGGGGGATAAATTTTATCCCCCAACGTTCAGATCGAGATAATTCTCGATCTGGTCAACATTACTGTTCCGGGCGCCCGGAAGGGTTCCGGGCGCCCCGGATGGGTCCGGGCGCCCCGGTCAGTTCCGGGCGCCCCGGACCCCGAAAGTCAACATAGTTGACTTTTTCATCCGGGACCGCTTCTCTGGTTCAGTCCCGCTTCGGTCCGGTTCTTCCGCTCCGGATCCGCTCGTTTGGGTGATCTCTGCCTTCCGGAAAAGGGCTCACCCGAACCCAACTTCCGGTCTTCTCGAGCGTGCTTCCCTCCGGCTTCTCGTCCCTCGGAATTGCCGCGTGTTTCCTTCTCGTCCGCCAGCGTACTCATCCGCAGTCTTCATCCCTCGGTCGTCGACCTTCTCGCTAGCTGCGTCTCTTGCTCCCCGAGCAATCTTCCGCTCCGGCTTTCGTCCCTCGGAACCACCGCGCGCTTCCTTCTCGTCCGCCGGTGTACTCTTCCGCAGCGCCTCGTCCCTCGGACGCACAGCGTGCCGTCCTTCTCGCTAGCTGCGTCTTCCACTCGAGTACCTGTGTTCCTAAGCTCCTGCACACTTAGACACAAGGTTAAATACACAGGACCTAACTTAACTTGTTGATCACACCAAAACAACCTTGGGGTTCCAACAACAATTAGTAGTCACAAGATGATGTTGGATCTCAACATTCTTGTAACTTGGGTAGTAATGATGTGTTGCTAGATACCGCTCATTACTTATGCTCCTAAATGGGTTTAGGGGCATTGCCAACGTTACAAGAATCTATAGGGTCACACACTAAGGGCAATTAGATGGAGATTAGGTTCATTAGATGAACCTAAATGATTACGTTCATATGATGAACCAAATTGGATTAAGAGTAATCCAAAGTAGGCTAATTGAGTTGGACTCAATTTGGTTCATGTGTTAAGTGAGTCTAATTTGGACTTAGACTCATTTAATTAATTTAATTCAATGAATAGAGATTCATTAAATTAAAATTAACTTGAACCAATGGTTATATTAGATCAACCAAGGGAGAGAAGTGGTCAAGTTTGACTTGACTTAAGTAGGAAGATGAAGAGTCAAGTTTCGACTTGACTTTGACTTGACCAATGCCACATCATCAAGGCTTCTTCATTTGGTCAAGTTTGACTTGACCAAATGTCACCTCATGGAGGAGATCAAGAGACTTGACTCTTGATATTCCATGGGGGTTACATGCCTTGAAGTGGCCGGCCACTTTTAGGTGGAATGAAAATTGATTTTTTCATTCAAGTGGTTGTAACTCCATCTTCTTCTTCCTCTTGAGTTTTCTTCTTGCTCTCCTTCTCCTCCCTACTGATCTTTAAGGTTGCTAGCACATCCTTAGAGATTTTTCTCCATCTCTTGCTTGTGTGGATACACATAGAGAAATGTCTACTTTGACACTTTCGAGATCCGGCGAACCGAGGACAAGCGGGATTGCGAAGGGCTTCGCATCGAAGGTATAAATCTTTCTTCATGTAGGTCTAGGAGTAGATCTAAGTTTTAAACTCGTACTCATAAATTTTCGTTCTATACTCTTCGCACGGATCCGTTGGCTAGGGTGATTCGGGGTTTCCGCGACGCGAAAAAGCGGTTTTCGCGGCCCGAAAAACTCAACATCGCTAGACGGAGGTTCTGGATGGTGTGGAACGACACCAAGGCGATTCTCTCTTTGACGGCTTGCCCCCCCCCAGGAGAAGGGTTAGAATCCTTTTATTGGCTAGGGTACGACTGCAGCAGCGCGGTCGTGCGGATGTGGCACGGTCATGCCTTCTTTTGCCTCTAGCTGCACTACACGGGTGTGCAGATGTGGTATGACTGTGCCTTCTTTTGTCTCTGTTCGTGCTGCACGGTCGTGCCAATTGGCACGACCATGTGGATCTGGGGCTCGGCTCCTAGGACACGACTGTGCAGGATTGCACGGCCGTGCATTGCTTAGCTGCGGTCGTGGGGGGCACGGCCGTGCAGGATTGCACGACCATGCAAGGATCCATCTCTGTTTGGTCACACAACCATGCAAGAGTTGCACGGTCGTGCACTGCTCTTCTTCTGTTTGGCCATACGGTCGTGCAAGGTTGCATGGTCGTGTTCTCTGCCTCATTCCAGTGCATCAACAATCACTATTTTTACTCCGAAAGTTATTCTTGTCAACACAAAACCAAACAAAGAGTAGATATCCAAACAAAAGAGTATTTATGATGAGTACATGATAAAAGAGACGATCATGCAAAGAATATATACGTATAAAGCAAGTGAATGTGCGTTATAACATGCATAAACCATCATAATATTTATGCACATCACACCCCCAGACTTGAACCTTTGCTTGTCCTCAAGAAAAACGCTGTAAACTATGTTCATGAGCTCCTGCAATGTTTCATAATCCCTAGTGCATTCGCCTAACTCTATCAACTTGTTTCATTGATAAACACGATTGTGGAGTAACCTAAGTATGACCTAATCACCTAATCATAAGTTCTTTGTGCTCGGTGCAATAAGTAGCTCAAACTCTTCAAGTTTCAATTCTCTGTCTTAGTTAAGTCGACATACAATTGAGTTCCTAATGTTCTCGGTGATAGCCACTTATCTGTCACACACTTGGTTCATTTTCCTTAAATTACACAAAGTCTCAAAGGATACTACTCGGAATCAAGAGAAACATAACATTCATTTCCCTAGTAACCTAATTTGGTCTCACAGGGGTGAATTGCTAGTTTCCACTCACGACAACTATTTTTATCCCTTATTCAATTTTTTTTTTTTACTAAAGAGGTGTAGCATTAATCACAAATGCGAGATGTATATGTTGGGATTTAGATTTTTCCAAATGAGCTTCCATGATTCGAGGTCATCTAGTAACGAAAATGTAAATAAGGAATCACCATGGGAATAAAAGTACTAAATAATTTGGATGAATCATAACTATTTCAAAAATATTTCTACTATTCAAGCTTAAGTACTTAAGTGTAGTGAAAATAAGATCTTTAAGGTTAGGCCAAGACTTATACTAAACTCTATACAATACTTAGCTTATTTCATGCTACTCAAGATAAAGAAAGAAGATACACCAAACATATTAATACTATCTTGACAACACATGAACTAAGAAAATGCTAGTCATTTTGCTATTGGACAAGTAGCAGAAAAAGTAGAAGGTTTGATGTTCTCAAATATGCCTCAAAACCTTTTTATATTTTTTTAAGTAAAAAAGTGCAAATGAGATGCAAATAGAAATATGAAACTAATAAAATGTGAATAAACAAAGCAGACTAATAAAATATACAGAAAAAAAAGAAAAACTTGACTCGACTCAGGTTGTGCAGACACAACACCCCCCAGACTTAGACTTTTCATCGTCCCGATGAAATCAATACGGTGCCGGGGTGGGGAATAAGGGGGTCCCCGATGTGTGCCGGAGGGAAATCTAGGCATACCAGGAAGATGGCCAAGGTGTTGATGATATTGATAAAGGGCATCTACTTGTTATCTAGTAATATCCATATCATCCATAAAATTCCTCATTCTTTCCTGATCAACCTCATAGTCCTAAACGAACCCTGACACTTGACTATGAAAATCTCTAGTAAACTGAAAATGATCCTGTACCTCCCTAAACTGGTCATCAGATAACTCTCCAACAATCGTTGTTGGGTATTTTGCTTCTCATGAAGGAAGTCTAAGGAGGCACGGAAGTCAGAAAAATCAAATCTAGAAAGTCCCGTACTATAGGCAAAAGAGTGCCTAGGAGGTTTCGGATATCCGGAAGGTTGCGGGAATCCTGATAATGAGGGCTCTTGGTGGTACTCGATTTCTTCTATAATGGAGGGAACAATTTCGGGGATTAAGTCAATAATCACCCAGTTCGCGGGGTTGCAAACTGAAGTGTGCTCGGGGCAAGGAAGGGGTAATGGAAAACCATTGTTCCTAGGAAAGGCAAACCCATTATCATCCCGACAAATCATCTTCATTGCAAGACAAGAATCGATGTCGATCTTGTCATTACCATGAATGACCTCTAATACATCAAGCTCACAACCCAGATTGAATGCTATTTGGGTGATCAATCCACCAAACACTATCATCCCCGAAGATGCTTTAGCTGCTCTCAACAAATTTTATAAGAAATGAGATCCAGAATCAAAATCCACTTTATTCAACATCGCCCAAAGAGAATAGAGATCTACCTTTCTAACCACCCCATCACTCTCTCCTCGACTAAAGATTATTTTGCTCATCACTCGGTGAAGGTATCTAAAGGTCGGGTTTTGCATGCGAGATGCCTTAGCTCTAGAGGGTTCGTAAGGTTCCTTTAATTAGATTATTGACGTCCAAAATTCATTTCATTTAATCTCATCATCAAATCTATAGGAACCACCAATAGGTAAACCAAAATAATTATTAAAATCACTAAAAGTCCACCAAACTTCTTTATTCATCATCCTAAAAGTTATGACCCCTACGTAGTCATCCTCAGATAAAAATTTAACATCAATTGAGCTCAAAAATTCAAGAACTAGACGGGGGTAAGTCGGTGAATAAGCGTACATAATATCATTCCAATCTAAAGAACTAATCATCTAATCTACGTCAACCCTAATTCCTAGCATATCCAAAGTAGTGGGATCCATATATCTAGTGCACATAATTTTTCTAGCGACAAGGATATCATATCTAGCTTTATGTTCATGATTTCTAAAAATAATATTAAACTCATTTTCATTACATTCGTCACACGCCACCCTTTTTCCTTTGCCTTTTGAAGAAGAAACTTTCCCTTTGCCTTTGTCGCCTCCCCGCGCATCTCCTTCGCCAGATCCACCGCTTCCTTGTTGAAGTCTCTTCAAGATTTACGACATGATGTGCAAGGATTTGAGGAATTTCTTGTGGAGATGGATCTTGAGGATGGGAGCGGAGGAGAAGGAAGGAAAATAGGGGAGTTGCTTCTCTCTTTCCGGATTTGTGGCTTGAAAAAATGTTAGATCTAGATGTAGATCTAAGTAAAGATGAACTCTAGAGGTAGGGATTAGGGTTTGATGAGGTGTAGTGGGGAGGAGAAAACTTTTGGGAGAGAAGGAGATAGGAATTAGGGATTTTTAAAGGGGTGGGAGGCGCACACGGGTAGGGGCACGACCATGTCTTATAGACACGACTGGGTAGGTAGATTTTTCTGCACGGTCGTGCCAATTGGCATGGCCCCCTCTCTTCTCCCCTCGGCCAAAGTCTCACGGTCGTGCCGGTTGGCACAGCCCGTGCCGGTTGGCACGGCCCGTGTCGGTTGGCACGGCCCGTGCCTTCTTCTTCTCTACATTGATCGCACGATCGTGCCAATTGGCACGACCTGTGTTTCTTTCTCCGCTGGTCTTCTTGCACGGTCGTGCCAATTGGCATGACCGGTGTCTTTCTCTTCTCTGCACAGGCCACACGGCCATGCAAGGTTGCACGGCCAATGGCCTTTGTCCCTCTGTCGGCTTCGCATAGTCGTGTGGGGTCACACGACCGACTCCCTTAAGCGCACGGTGACTCGCCTTTCGCCATTTTGGTTCCTCTGACGCCTCCACGCCTATGAAATGCTCACGGCCAGCTCGTAGAGACTATGCACATCCTGAAAATGAATACCCAAAAATAAAGAAATAATAAAAGTACTCGACTTGAACTTACTAGAGAAATAAAATGATAAACGGAATGATGAACTAAAATGAAAAACCCTTGGGTTGCCTCCCAAGAAGCGCTTGTTTTAGGATTTAGCTCGACCCCATTTTAGTTAGTGTGGACTAAACCCATGGAAGCACGACTCTCCTCCTAGGGTTAATGCTCCAGTCAGCACCTTTAGTTTCACTCGTGCAGGACAAATGTACTTCTTATTGCTTGCTGGAGGGGACCTCTCTTGGAAACTGCATTCCTCAACTTTGTGTATGTTCATCTTGCTAGCATTTCCCTGAGAAGAGGGGTCGTAGTTAGAAGAATAAGATAAATCAAATTCTAACCTTTCTTTGCCGATCTCCAAGGATAACTTGTGACTTTTCACATCAATGAGAGCTCCAGCGGTGGCAAGGAATGGTCTCCCAAGGATGATTGGTATCTTGGGATCCTCCTCCATATCCAGGACAATGAAATATGTAGGAATGATGCATCCGCCTACTTCTACTGGCACGTCTTCCACTATTCCCATTGGGTGTCTACATGAATGGTCAGCTAATTGCAACACCATAGTAGTCAGTTTAATGTTCTAGAGTCCTAGGTTCTTGCATAACGAGTACGGAAGTAGGCTGACGCTAGCTCCCAAGTTGTAGAAAGCTTTCTGTATGAGTTCAGAACCAATTTTACAAGGTATGGAAAAACTCCCTGGATCCTGAAGTTTCGGTGGAATATTTACCATAAGTAGAGTGCTGCAGTTTTCTGTTAATGCTACGGTCTCGAAGTCGCCCTTCTGCCTCCTGTTAGATAAAATATCCTTTAAAAATTTTACGAACTTCAGCATTTGGTGCAGTGCATCTATCAGTGGTACTTCTATGCAAATTTCCTTAATCTTCTTCAGGAATTTGTTGAACTCTTCATCCTTTTGGGATGTTATCAATTTCTGAGGGAAAGGAATTATCTGATTTTGTGGGGGAATTTGAAGTGTTCCTTCAACTTTCTTGGTGATCTCCTCTCTATCCTTGTTCTGGATCTGATTAGGCACTAGGGGAGAGGGCTCTTCCTCTGAGTCAAGTCCTTTCTTAGTAGTGATTTGGGGGTCTCCCAAAGTTTGTCCGCTCCTCAGCTCGATGCGGTTGTAGTGTTCCACTGGGTTTATATTGGGCCTTCCTAGAAATGTTCCTTGTGCTCTTGAGAAAGACTGGGCTATCTAGGCTATCTGGCTGTCTTGCATCTTCTAATGTTTTTCGAAATTTCCCAGTCTTTGAGTCAATTGCTTGATCTCATTCTTCATCTCTTTTTGCTCTGAGAGAACTTCTTCTAGCATCTTTTCGATTCTGGACAGTTGTGAAGGTTGCTGTTGTTGATAAGTCTGTTGTCCAGATGGGTAGCTTTTTTGCCCAGGTTGATAGCTTTGTTTCGCTGGTCCTTGGTCCTAATTATTCAAGTATGAAAAATTTGGGTGGTTCCTCCATCCAGGGTTGTATGTGTTGGAGTATAGATTGTTTTACTTTTGGTTGTAACTGACTATTGCATCGCATGTTTATCTGTGCTTGTATTGGCCCTAAGGGGTGAGTATCTTGAGCGTGATCCATACTTCCGCAAGTTTCACAAACACATACTATTGCATTGGTCGTGTTGTTCCCCATGGCCTCAAGCTTCTTGGTCAGAGCGTCTAGTTTTGCAGACATGAGTGTGACTGCATCTACGTCAAATTTTCCTGATGCCTTTATTAGATTTCCTGAGAAAGAACCACCAGATATTTCGATTTCCCACTGATGGTGGTTCTGTGCCACATTCTCTATGATCTCTTCAGCTTCATCAAGGCTCTTGTTCATTACTGCTCCTCCTGTTGTAGAATTGAGGGATACCTTCGTATGATAGTTGATTCCATTGTAGAATGTGTGTAGAACCAACCATTTCTCAAGGCCATGATGGGGGAACTGTCTCAGCATACTTTTGAACCTATCCCAGGCTTCAAATAATAATTCTGACTCTATCTGTTTGAAGCTTGCGATCAAATTCCTCATGTGGCCAGTTTTGCTTGGCAGGTAGAATTTGTCCAGAAATTTCTGCTCACACTGCTCCCAAGACGTTATGTTGTTTGCTGGAAGAGAATTTAGCCACTGCTTGGCTCTGTCTTTCAGGGAGAATCTAAAAAGAAGTAATTGTACTGATTCTTGAGGGACCCCGTTCACTTTCATAGTACCGTAAATCTCGTAGAAAAGCTCTAAGTGATGATTTGGATCATCATGCGGTCCTCCTCCAAATTGATTTTGCTAAACCATGTGGATTACTGCAGGCTTGATTTCAAAATTGTTAGCTTTGATTGGCGGTCGAGTAATGCTAGACCGAACCCCTCGTGCATAAGGTGTTGCGTAATCCTTCAACAGTTTGTCAGCCATTTCTGAAGATTCTTGTGTGGCTTGAAATACTTTTTGTAAGTTTCTTCTTCTCAAGAAAGTCCTATCAATCTCTGGATCGAACGGTAGAAGTTGTCCTGAAAGATTAGCTCTTCGCATGCAAAAACAAGATATGGAATATAGTAAAGAAGAGAGTTGAAATAATATTATTTTTTTAGGTGTTTTTAAAAAAATGCAGAAAATAAAGAAAAACAAAAATAAAACTATTTATCTCTGAAATGCATAATATTAGAAAAAGGAAAGATAAAGGAAAAAAACAAAGTCTAGTCTAATCTAATATGATTTTTGCTAATGTTATAAACGCAACCCCCGGCAACGACGCTAAAAACTTGTTACGATTACGCAAGTGCACGGATTCGTTGTCAGTAATAAAGATTATCGATCCCACGAGAACTGGTTATAAGCACTAGCAATGGTTCACTTAGGATTAACTAAACTACCGATGGTTGTAAGTTTTTCTAAAGAAAAGAGATTGGGAAATGGAAACGAGAACTAGTGAAGAGAGAATAATTAACTTGGTTTATGAAGAGTTCTAGGGGTTCGGTTTCATTATGGTGATATTGATGTATCACATTCTATCCTTTACACATTGTCCATCGACATGCATTCACCGGAAGCTAAAGCAACCATCCTTAAGCACTAAATAAACAAGATCCCTGTGAAATCCTGTTACGGTTAACCCCTGTCACTAGGGCACCTCAGTAGATCTCAAGAACTCAACTCTAATTGGTGTCATTAAGGATAGACATAAGGACTTGGTCTGGTCTCTTACTTCCTTGTAGAGAAATTACCTCCCCTTTCAAGGAAGTACCCTAGATGTCCGTGAACGGGTTACCCCTGTCACTATGGCTCCTCAGGTGTGTGATCTAAGATACTCTCTCTACGAGGTTAGCAATTCCTACACAATCAGTCAATACGATATGGAAATCAAGCAAAAAGTCTCATGCATAGTAGTTGAAACAATGCAAACGAAATCATCCAATGCATAGAGGCATAAATATGAGTCTTACATCAAAACCAATCCACAACTACTCCCTAATCCTAGAACAAGGAATCTACTTCATAGACGCCGGAGAAAAACTCAAAGACATAATGTAATTAAATATACAATCCTCAAACAAGAAGAGAGAAAGAGAAAAGATGCTTATCCAACGACGAGGAGTGATCTTCAGATCTAATCCTTTACTTCTGGAGTTGATGTGGTGATGAAGGGTCGTTGGACGGAGGTCCTGGATGGTGTGGAACGGCACTAAGGCGATTCTCTCTTTGACGGCTCACCCCCCCCCCCCTCCCTGAGGAGAAGGGTTAGAATCCTTTTATAGGCTAGGGCACGGCTGCAGCGGAACGGTTGTGCGGATATGGCACGGCCATGCCTTCTTTTGCCTCTGGTCGCGCTCCACGACCGTGCAGATATGGCACGGCCATGCCTTCTTTTGTCTCTGGTCATTTTGTATGGTCATGCCAATTGGCACGACCGTGTGGATCTGGGGCTCGGCTCCTGGGACACGGTCGTGCAGGATTGCACGATCGTGCATTGCTTGGCTATGGTCATGGGGGGAACGACCGTACAGGATTGCACGGTCATGCAAGGATCCGTCTCTGTTTGGCCGCACGGCTTGCACGGTCGTGCATTGCTCTTCTTCTATTTGGTCACACGGTCATGCTAGGTTGCACGACCATGTTGTCTGCCTCGTTCCGGTGCGTCGACAATCACTATTTTTGCTCCGAAAGTTGTCTCTGTCAACACAAAACCAAACAAAGAGCAGATATTCGAACAAAAGAGTATTTATGATGAGTACATGATAAAAGAGACGATCATGCAAAGAATATATATGTATAAAGCAAGTGAATGTGCGTTAAAACATGCATAAATAATCATAATATTTACGCACATCAAGGATATGTTGTTGTTTTGTGGACTACCGTAGCTTGCAGGATGAAGAAAGAGCTCAAATCCTTGGATGAACAGTGTCTGGGGCACCTCCATGGAACTTGGAGGCACCTCAGATGCTTTGGAAGAAGGAGCGCACGAAGTCAAGCTGGAGGTGCCCTCAAGGAGTGTTGAGGCGCCTCGGATGGGTTTGAAGGCGCCCTCCATAGCATTGGAGGCACCTTCAAGAGGATGAGTGACAACTTCTTCGGCCCTTATCTTTGCTGCGGAATCGGCGGAGTTGAGGGTGCCCTCAAGGAGGTTGAAGGCGCCCTCAATGGGCTTTATAAGGAGGTCTCGACCAACAGTTTAAACAATCACTTTCTGAGCATCTTTCAAATGTTTACTGCTAACGAGATGATCTGACTGAGCCATAACAAGACCCCGACGACCCGAAGCTGTGAATTTTAAATTCCTATTGTCAGTATAATTTCAGTTCAGTTAAATTGTAATATTCCTCTTGTAATATTTGCTTGATTATAGTTGTTGCCCAAAGTAAACATTCAACGAGCGTGGACCTTGGAGTAGGAGTCGCCACAGACTCCGAACAAAGTAAATCGTTGGTGTTTGTAATTGTTCTTGTTTATTTTATTTTTACTGTGTTACTCGTTGATTTTTCGATACGAAAAGTAAAAGTCACGAGCACTATTCACCCCCCCCCCCTTAGCGCATCTCGATCCAACAATATATCCCTACATATAATATGCTTGCAGATCTTTTTACTAAGCTGATTGACTAAAGAGTCATTTCAAGGATATAGGAAGTCTTTGTGACCTCGTAAAATGTAACATGTTGTAAAATGTCATGATCTATTCAATGTATATGTTGTTACATTTTGGATTAAAGTCTTGATATGTGCATTGGCAAGTTGAGATTGGTCCACTCACATGGGCAATCATCTCTATTTGTTAAGTATAGATAGAGGTAAGATCATTACTTATGGGACAACTTATGTAACTATGAATAGAGACATACCCATAAGTTAAGGTCATCTTGATAATTGTGTCAAGATGAGATTATTTATGTAATAATCAGAGTAAATAAACCCGCCATTTATTAAATCTACTTGTCCCCGGGGCCATGGTGTCGCAGTAGGACATCTAGGTTGTCTCCCAGGCACTCGCGGTTCGAACCCTAGCTATGACGTATTTACAGGAATTTTTCCTCCAAATGGGGGGGCGTAATCAAAGGATGCTGGGCTTCTGGGCTGGCCGCCGCATGTGCTTCCCGATTTACCCTGGTGGGCGGTGGGAAACTTTCGTGGGACCGGGTCGGTCACCCCCAGAGATAGTCAATGAGACTAATTGGGATTATCATTTTTTTTTTACTTAAGACCAGATTGGAATCATATGTTGAATTTAGGATTAGACATTAGGTATGTCTAGATCAAAATATGTACGATGTTAAATTTTGAGAAAAATATGTACTCTTTCTAATAAAGAAAAAAAAATCATAGTACGTGATTCATACCACGTGTGCTATGGCAATAATAAGAGTAGTAGGAGAATGGATCCCTACTTCTCTTCTATGTGTGACCCTTGAGATCCTAAGTTAATCTTAATCTTACCCTAAGTGAATATTTAGTTGTCTACTTGAAGTTCTGATCAGCGTCTGCTACTTTAGCATGTTTCCTATTAGCTATAGGTGATTCGGTCTATAGAGCATAACTAGGAAAGAGACTGATTAAAATGAATAGATTCTAACTAAAAAAAGAATAATAAATAGATTTACATCTTTTGATGTTATTCACAGGTCAACCCATTTCAATTGTGTGTAAAAATGTTTGTGAATATTTAAATATAAAACATGTTCTTGACATAATAGTCATTATAAGATATTAGAGATATTCATATTGATATAAATAAAAATAATTTAATCTAGGATAAAGGTAAGTTATTGATATCTCTGATTCATTCTATAGAGCAGTTATGTAAGGTGTAACAATTTTCTTAGCAATAATTGCTCAGTGTGCTTACTATCGCACGAACCATTTTCTCTAAAGTATGGATTGTATGTTCTTATTTGGTCTTTGTGACTAATTAGTGTTTTGCTCTGGTCTTTGTGACTTGATTATAATATAGTTTATGTGACTTACATGGTCTTTATAACTAGTTAACATTTATGGATTGACTTGGATGAGTCAGAGATGTAAGAGTTACGAAGATGAAAGGGTGCCTCCTTACCTTCATCTTCCTCCATTATTAGTGACCCTTCATCTTCCTCCTTTATGAGAGACATTATTGTCACTTGCCTTTATATAAGAAGCATCTAAGGAATCGAAAGGTAGAGGTGGTGAGCAAATAATTGACAAAGAAGAACATACCTCTGTTGGATTTGGTTTGTAAATCTTGAAAAGATTTCCGATTCGTTTGTGATCATTCTTCCGACAACAAGCGAAGATCAAGATCTACTGTAAGATACCACTGTGAGTTTTACAGATTTCATATTTCTATATTTCATGTTTTAGAATCAATAGTTGCTACTTGCTAACTTCTATAAAGGCAGTCATTAAATCATGTTCATTTAAAATATAGCTGGTGTCATGGAGTCCCTTTAATTTATTTTGCTTATTGAAATATTGTTTTAACCAAGTTATCACTTTCCAATAAGCAAATTCAATAATGACACTGTTGTACACATTGTAACAACTACATGTTAGTTTCTACACAATCAATTATGATCAAATAATATATTGATTTGAAATATAGTGGGAGTCATGGAGAATTGTTTGTTTTTCTCATTGAAATATTATTTTAACTAGGTTGTCACTCTCTAATAAGCAAAATTAACATAAGATAATGACATTGTTGTATAAGCTAGTACCAGCTGCTAACTTCTACATAATCGATCATGATTAGAAAATATTCATTTGAAATGTAGTATGTGTTATGTAATCCCCTTAGTTTGTTTTGCTTATTAAAATATTATTTTAACTAGATTATCACTTTCCAATATGCAAAATCAATCTAAGATAATGATAGTATGGTAAAAGTTAGTAGATAACTGCTATAACATGTAGCAGTTTATTACTAACTTTTATACAATCGATCATGATCAAATAATGTACGTTTGAAATGTAATAATGTCTTAGAGTTCCCTTAGTTTGTTTTATTGTTCAGGGTTTATTGAAATACTATTTTAATCATACTATCATTCTTCAATAAGCAAAATAAAGAGATAATGATATTATTATAGCGGCTAGCAACCAATTGTTATATTTGGTAGCAGTTAGTATACTACAACAAAAACCCTCATAGACATCGGTTTTCCACCGATGTTTATTACATTTTCGACCGATGTCTATGAAGGCGATGTAAAAGATCTGTCATTTTAGATATCGGGTTAAAACCGGTGTAGTATCACTTAACGACATCGGGTGTAAAACCGATGTAATATTATATGTTAATAAAACCAGTTTTGGCAGCGGTATACAACCGATGTAATATTAGTTAATGACACCGGTTTTACAGCAGTGGAAAACCGATGTAATATCAGTATTGTTTAACGACACAAATTCGATTTCCGAAACAGTGAAAAACCGACAGTATCCAAGAAAATACACAAATATTCACAAATTACATAAATATTCTTCATCCAACAGTATCCATAAAATACACAAATATTCATAAATTACATAAATATTCTTCTTACAACAGTATCCATAAAATACACAAATATTCTTTTTACATCAAAAGCTAATAGATATTGTACACATCAAGGTAGAACATCGATTAAGTTGCACAAACTACAAGCTCAAATACAAGCTCATTCGATTAACACTAATAGATATCGTTTCGAATAAGATGAGCCTGTATTGGCAGAGGCAGAGGTTGGACCATGACTAGAAACTTTATTTTCCCAAACTACAAGCTCATTCCCAGATAGATGATTTGATGTTCGCTCCTCTTCTTGATGTTCATAAAACATAGGCTGCTTACCCTTTCCATCTGCAAAATAAAAAAAAAAAAGAGTATAAATACATGAAAACAATAAAATGATTTAGAAATCCGTGTTTTTTCCTGCAATAGGTGTATAGCAAGAAAAGAATTAGAACTTATAGCACAAAATTTTTGGACATCAACCAGAGAACAAAAGAAGCATTACTTGAAGTTGAGACACGAACCACTTCATTTGCATCTTGTAGAGCGAATGATGATTCATGAGAAGTGGCAATTGAGGGTAGAATTTCTACAAGAATAGATTTCGCTGCAGCATCAATATCATTAGGATACTCAAGAGCGACAACCTTCAATATTCGCAGATCAATTTGTAAGGACATTAACAAAAGCGACAAAATCTTATGCTAGTGTAGGAACACTAACTAACATTTAAAACCAAATTTCAAAATATAAATTGCTCAAAGTTATTGAAGATTAGAGGCAATAAATAAATTTAAAATACAATCACGTTCAAAATAATTTAACTAATTACAAAAATAAACTCATTCCAGCTTCAAGTGCATTTGATCAATAACTTAAAAACATATCTACAAAATACTTTTCAACAAGTACAAGCATGACATTTGTTATACATTTATACAAGGGTGGAGGCATATGAAGGGTTATGGGTTCAATTGACCTCACAGAAATTTCAATTTCAATATATTTTACCAAGTAAATTATTTTTTGAACTTACACAAATTACCTTGAAATCATTCATTAGTTATTTAGAAAATATTCTCCCTTAGTAACTTTCTTCATAGCATTATCAAATTAGCCGTTAACTTAATGATGAAATCCAAAAATTTAAAGCATGATAAGATCAATTGGGTTCAATATACACAACCACATCAGCTTAATGGAAATTAAATAAAAAAAAGACTAATACAATCTAAAATTTCATCTTGATATTGTACACATCAAGAAGACTGGCATAAGATGTTGCACTTGCCTGAACTTAAGGATCGATTGAACAGGACCGAAGATCTCATCTTGTGCTATTTTCATTTCATCCTATAAATTTCAAATATCACAACTGTCATCACAAATGCAGATTGAGAGTTTACCAAACCTTTATAGATTTAAGGACTAAGCCATACTTGTACATCAGAGAAGATGGTCGGCTGAATGTAATAACCTTTATTTCCAATTCGATCTCCACCTGTTACTAGCGTAGCACCACTGTTGATTCCCGATTTGATGTAACGCAAGATCTTGCTAAACTGCTCCTCATCAATCTGAGATATGTGTGAATAACGAAAGTACTCAATATGGACAGGTTTCAGAACTTCTTTATTAAGAAGCTAGACGACTTTTTCATACATGTTTTATACGAGTTATGCACGATCAAACAACAATCGAATGAGATGAAAATTAGTATGAGCACATAAATTAAGACACAAACAAATACGACAGTTTCTACCTTTCAGAGAGAATAAAATAGTCAATATGGATATAAAGTAGTTTGTTGCTTACATAAGGGAAATTAAAGATGTTGTAAATTCTACTCAAATAGAGATTCAAAATGAGATAAGTAACCTTTTGCTGATAATTTTTACTTGTTTGCTCAGCTTCTTTGATCTGCACATTTGAAATAATCTGTTATAAGGCAACTGATTTGAAAGAAGCTAAATATAGTGATGCATGGTGTATAGTAGATTATTATGATTTTTCTTGGAATATATAAAATAATTTATTCACACTATCTTCAAAACGATTCTACTTATATTAACATAATAAATTTTCAAAAGAACAAAAAGAAAGATTCTTCCTTCATTCTTAAACCTCATAAATCTAAGCAGCATGGAGGAGGCATGATTATAATTAAACTTCCACATAATCAATAGATGTGAATTCACATTCTGTGATCTGAATACATTAACACTAATTTATTGAAAGGTTCATTAAACATGAGATTGAAAAGGAGCATGAATTCTTCCAGAAAAAACAATGCTCCAGCTCAAAGGAGGTGCAAAATATGGGCTAGAGAGCACCTAGAACCTTGGCCTGCATATTCCTTGACATCTTAGATATAACTACAATCTTGGTAAAAATTAAACAGAATCAAAGCAAAAAGAATAATATTTATTCAACTCCAAGGCATCAAAAGAAAATCAGAATATCAATGGAAGAAGTAACAAATAACATTTGATCTTCACATGCTTAAGAACAAATACTATGACAAATTGCCAAATAAAAACAAATGTCACATAATTGCACAAATAAAATTGAAAAAGAAAACCACCATTTATACAGATAAGACATGTCAATTCCTCATCCAAGTAGAATCCTTTACCATACTTTACCTCAATATTAATAACCATTAAATTGATGGGATAATTGACCAAGATCCTGATACAGATAGTAAAGTGTAATAGCAAAGTATATAAATACAACCTGATTTAGATTAGGAATACTAAGAGAATGACCAAAATATAGAGAAAATATCAGTGAAATTTGTAAGGTAATCAAGTATAGTATTTCAAGTTCTCTCTGCAATCTATCTAAAACTTACAAAAATTCTATTAGTAATTTCTTGTTATCAAAGAGGTTGAGATGAGGCATGCATAAGACTTACAGAAAACTAGGTGTTATGCAACTTGTATTAGAACAATCTGCCAGCAATGTGTCCTATTCTTCTACAAAACAAAACTGTTATTGTCTTCTCAGAAAATGGGATAATATGAAAGAGTACCAAAGAATTAACAAGAGATTAATAAAAGTGAACTGATAAGAGTTAAGACTACTGATTTACGAAGGAAAACATACTCATACAGAGGATCCAAATGCAGAAAAATAGGAATAAGCATTACAATAGAATTCTTACAAACACAGGAAAATAGGAACAATAATTAAAATTGAATTGTTAATCATATCAAAAGGTCCAAACCAATTCAAGTTTATCCGGTACTGCATATAATACAAATAATCATTTAAGTAATCTTCATCATGAAATCTTTGTAAACATGAATTGCTAAAATTCAATAACCACCTAAATAAAACCAATAAGGGGGAGCTTTAAAAAAAAGGCAAATCTACCAAAACAAAGGAAAATATCTTTGTTTATGTAAAGTAGATACTTTTAATTCCACATTTCTTGCATGCTTGGTTGCTTTCATCTACTGGAAATTGACAAAGCAGAATCAATCAAATGAGAAGGTAAGCAGAAAATATTTTGTAGAAAATAGTTGCTTACATGATCAAGAAGTGGAGATATTGCACAAGCATTCACTGGATGTTCTGTCACGTACGTCTGCAGAGACAATGAAGACAAGAGGGTGATTTTCAATCCAAGGAGGTGAGAGTATTTATGTAATTAGCATAGCACACTACAAACAGATAAGACGCTACGATGTAATTCCTTATTTCACTTTTTCTTATGAAGTTATAGCTGAAACACATGAACTTATGTTCAATATCCTTAAAAACATAGCAAAAAATCTACTCATGGACAAAGAACCCTAATTGTCCCTCCAAAAAAAATGAGGTAGAAGTAAAACCAATCAAAAATTTGTACCTTTGACCTGAGAAGCGAAGTCAAAACCAAGAATAAAAGTAAATACTAAAAAATATTAATAGATCTACACCATCACCTTAATTTAACAAGATTTAAACCACTCAAAAGAAAGTCTAGCCATCAAAACAACCAGCGCGAAGAAATTCCAACAAGGAACTCAAAAATCCCAACAGATCCAGCCCCGAGCCGACCGATTTCCTCCAAGAAAACACTAAGAAACAAGCTAAGCATACAAGGATCAACGAGGGATCACCTTTGCATTTGATGAGAGCCGCCATGAGTGCAAACGACGAAGGAGCGGCCTCGAGGAGCCAAATTCGAGCACCAACAGCGAAAACAGCAATGGAATCAAGACAATTTCCGGGGAAAAGGCCGCCGACAAATCAATGGAGAACCCAGAAAGCATGAGGAGAAGAAACCCTAAGAGATGGAGCAACCCGCGAGAGGGCAAAGACGGAAGGGAGAGGAGAAGAGAAGGGGAAAGAGGATATGGATGTCGCCGTTTGGGAAAGCGGGGCATTCCGCAGACCGCAGACCTCACAAGGGAGTCGTGTGTTGATCCTGATCGGGAGAGGAAGGGGCGTCGATCTAGGAAGGGGAAGGACAGCGCGATATAGGTTTAGGTTTGGAGGAAAGAGTGAAGTGTTGCAATTTTTGGTTAAGTATTGGTAGGAAAATTAAATTATTTTATTTATCATAGACATCGGGTTTTAAAAACCGCTGTAAAAATCGGTGTCTATTAACGAAAAAAGGTGCTCATAGACATCGGCTAAAAAAACCGATGTCTATGAGCGAAAATCTGCGCTCATAGACATCGATTTTTGGAAAAATCGGTGTAAAATACTCAAAGACATTGATTTTTGCTTAAAACTGTTGTTGTTCCACCGATGTCTATGAGGGTTTTTCTTGTAGTTAATAGCTACATATTAATTGTAGCAACTATCTACTAGCTACACAATTTAAATCTTAAAATTCGGTCTAAGGATATTTTGAATATTTTTTTTGGGGGTAATAATGTAATGAGTAGACCCTCTAATAAATAACAAAGCGATTTAAGGTTTGAATACGATTTATTGTTGGATATTTTTCGTCTAATGAGAAGTAGACCTAAGAACACTGAGTATCTAGATGAATCTTCATGATTATTTGTTAATTTATTTTGATACAGACAGAAATTTTTTATAAGACCGGACTCATCATTCCAAAATTAATCGAATAGTTGGATTAAAAAAAAATTAAATAGTTGATTTTAAATAAGATGTTTAATCAATTTCAATTGAAAAATGGAATGTCCATCTTAGAATTTATATGGACGCCTTTTTATTTATTTTTACCTTAATTAACTACATCTGCTTGCTTCAATGTCGCCTTCCTTCCTTACTATCTGCTCACATGATAAATGTATAGAAATAAGTAACAGTCGAATCTCAGTAAAAATCAAAAAATTAATGTTTAATTTTAATTATCTGATCTATTCCTCCTTAGTGATGTGGAACAGCCATACGATACCGTCAGGATAACATTTAACCGGTTTGCACAGTAGCTTTCTCCCTTACCTCTGAACTAACGTGTAAAACAAGCATCAAGCCTACTCTTGAAAACGTTGTGTCAGGGTTGGGCTGCCAGCTTCCTTATTCATTTCTGACTGTGAGGACTTGTTTTTTTGAAAATTTATTTACAAAAAATAAATAAACAAAGAGAATTGCATTTAATTGATTCCTTGTGTTCATAATAAATTGGCCCATTCTTATCCTCTCTTAAATTTGATCAGGTTATATTTAATTTTGTATAGCTGTCAATTTTAAATAAAATGATAGAAAATTTTAAAAAACTTATTTAAGATGATATAAATATATATGTTTATATGATCAATAAATATTTTCAATTAAATAATATAAAATAATTATAATGAATACATAAATTAATTAAGAGAAAAGATTAATTTATAATGATAAAATAAAATTTATTTAAATATAAATAAGGATATAATTCTGATATTTAATTGGAATAAAGATTTATATTGGGATAAAGATGTATAGTAGAGTAGGGAGGAAGATATATAGATTTAATGATTATTGTACCTATGTCAAAAATCAAAAGAATATATTTTTTTATTGAAATCAAAAAAGTATTTTTATTTTTTTGTTATTAAAATAATATCTCATCCCATTTCAATATATTTTTATTTATGAAAATATTCTTATAACAGTAATCTCATAACTTATATAATATGGTTGAAACTAAAAATAGATTAATATTGAAGAAGATAGTATTATTTCAATAAAATTATCTTAGTCTAAAATCAAGTAACTTTTTTTAGAGCTATGATATTCTTAAGGAAAAATCTCAAGCAAAATTTTTAAGGATAGAGACATAAATGATATGACCCATCATTTAACTTTTTGTGGGTCACATCATTTATGTGTCTATCCTTAAGAGTTTTCCTTGAGATTTTTTCTTAAAAATATCATTTCTTTTTTTTTTAATTAATGAAAAAGATATTATTATTCCAATAAAATTGTCTTAGTTTAAAATCAAGTAATTTTTTTTATTAATAAGAGTATCCGGTTAATATATGAATGAGTGTTATAATATTAAATTGTATTACAATTAATGTGGGTATTATGACACCATTATATTAACAACCTTCAATTTTCTAAACGTTGTTAATAAGTATATTTTATAATAATAAAATTAAGAAAAAAAATAAAAGTTGAGTATAAAGCTTAAAAATGAATGAATGGATATTGAAACTCATCAATAATAATGTTAAAGTGAAAATGAAGGTTAATAAATGTTAATAAAAGAGACGTGTTAATTTAAGGAGTTTTTGGTATATATATTAACGTATAGTCCAACTAATGTGGGTGTCCTAAGAGCATTCATAATAAAAATAAATATTTATGATTATAATATTCATATTATCAATCAAATATCTTAGATTTTATAATTAAATATTCTATAAACGGTGGGCTCTATCTATCAAATATCTCACTCCAAATAAATAGAAATCACCAAGCCAAGATGCTCCACCTATAATTCTAATATCTCAATCTAGTTTTACCTGATGATTCCTAATATTTCAATTTCCATCTTGTTGAAATTTCAACGATGGAGATTTATTATTTGAAGATATATGAAGAAGTACTCAATACTCCGGTTAGGATGCTCTAATCCACAATATGTTTTATGAAAACAGGAGCTCTTTCTCATGATTAATTTTCACGAGATGTGATTAAAAAGTGATAGATTTTTTAGAGTATCTATAATAGGAATATTTGAAGGATATATTTCTCGAAATATTTCTTAATATCAAATATCTCTATTGGAAGGGGACATTGGAGAGGGGATTCTAAATCACCGTGCATAGAGGCATGTTCCACAATGTTCCGTGATTTCTCTCTTTATTTTTTTTATAAAAAAAATTAAAAATATAAATATTTATTTGTGAAATTTAAGATATTGAGAGTGAGATGTTTAATAAGTGAGTCTTCTGAATATTTGGTTGGTAGAATATTTATTATGAGATTTAAGTTATTTAAAGTGTAAGATATTTAATTTTGATGATGAAAAATGGATATCATTAAATGTCTTAACTCCTCATATCGTCTAGTTAAAAATTTACCCTATAATTTATCTATCTCCCTAATAATAATATGGAGACGGATGTGAGAAACGTCTAGATGTAATAACCTTCTGCTACAACCTACAAACGAGCTCGTCGTTATATACCCAAAGCAGAAGAGAACTTGCGACCAGAGCAACCCCTCAAAGCAAAGTTCCTCTGCCGGCGCCGCCCTCTGCTAGCTCCTTCCCTCAGCCACAGCCATGCTTCGCATTCTTTCCAGGTTCTAATCGACACGCACCTCTCAATAATCCTTCAGCGTTATTTAGGTCGGTGACAAGAGACTGGGTTTTGATGACTGCGTGGTTTAAGCATTCAGGAGATTGGCGACGGTCGGAAGGGAGCAATACTACTCATCTCCAAAGCCGGTCAAGTTTTCCTCGCTGGCCGCACCACCGCAAGGCGGCAGCAGGTGAGTGGTCTTCTTCCAAGTTTTTCATTAGCTGGTGTCGGCTGGCGGTACGCGTCGTCGTCTTCGTCTGTAGCTACGCCATTGATTGCTAGCTAGATAGCTATTTTGATTAAACGATCCCATCGGCCATCGCCATCTCGGTTAGAAACAGAATGAATTACGATGCTTAATTACATCGATTCTGATCTTACGATGCTTAATCGCGTAGAGTTTATTTGTCATCTGATGCTTAAACAGAGGGTTGCTATTTGGTGAATAATTGAGCTTTGCTGTTAAACGATCAATGTCATACAGCGGCGGTTTGTTTTGTTGCTGGCATTTGACCGACGTACCAGTTTTAGCTGCTGAGCTGTCGATTGATGCATGTGCGTGGTTGTTTCAGGCTACAGGGGAAGGTGGCCTTGGTGACCGGAGGAGCCAGCGGGCTGGGGAAGGCCACGGCCCGTGAATTCCTCCGAGAAGGCGCCGCCGCGGTGGTCATCGCCGACGTGGACGCTCGATCGGGCCAGGAGGCTGCCCAGGAGCTTGGACCGCAGGCAGACTTCGTGGAGTGCGACGTCACGGACGAGCCGCAGGTGGCCGCCGCCGTCGACCTAGCGGTGGCCCGCCATGGCCGGCTCCACGTGATGCACAACAGCGCCGGAATCACAGGCCCGCTCGCGAGCCCCGACGTGTCGGCCCTCGACCTCGCCGCCTTCGACGCGGTGATGGCCGCCAACGTGCGCGGGACCCTAGCGGGGGTGAAGCACGCGGCCCGCGCGATGGCTCCCGAGGGCTCCGGCTCCATCATCTGCGTGTCGAGCGTGAGCGGAATCATGGGCGGCCTGGGCACCCACCCCTACACCATCTCCAAGTTCGCCGTAGCAGGAATCGTGAGATCCATGGCAGGGGAACTCAGCCGCCGTGGGGTGCGTCTGAACTGCATCTCTCCGTTCGCGATCCCGACGCCGATGGTGCTGGAGCAGTTCTCTCAGATATACGGCAGCGGCGGCGCGGGGACGGAGAGACTTCAGGCTATAGTGGAGGGGCTCAGCGAGCTGGTGGGGGCCAAATGCGAGGAGATCGACGTGGCCAAGGCAGCGGTTTACTTGGCCTCCGACGAGTCCAAGTTCGTGTCGGGCCACAACCTCGTGGTGGACGGCGGATTCACCAGCTACAAGCAATTAAATATGCCCATGCCAGATCGCATTTGATGCTTACTCTCTCTCTCTCTCTCTCTCTCTCACACACACACACACACCCTGTAGCTTGCTCGCCTTCCAGTGTTCCATTCCCCTGTCTGTGTCTTCCTCCTAACAAACAATGCACGACGATAACAATCAATGGTCTGTTTGTTGCCTTGCAAATGCTAGCTGTATCCAATTGAATTGGGGGCACTGAGGTCTGGTCTATCCACCTGGAGTGGACAGGAACAGGTGCTGATTAAGGCGGACATTTTCCTAGGCACACTTTGGGTTTCAAAAATTTATGAAGGCTATATTGTAGTTTCATATTTTTCAGTGGGCATGGTCTGAAAATACCTTTCTAAAAAAATATCATACAACAAGAGATACAGGGGTATAAAAATTAAAAATAGTGAGGGAATGAGAGTGGTGATTTTAGATAATTTAATTCAGATATACTTTGGTTAAATCCAAACTAAATCAATCCCAATCCGATTTTAAATTACCTTCACATAAGATTTATATAGATAATAATAATAATAATTGATAATTAAGGTGAGCTATAGTCAGGACTGGGCCTAATGTGACTTCGTCTCTAACAACCTTGTCCTTTAGCATGAACACACACCTTTCACTCCTCATATGAAATTTCTAGCTTCATCCATATGTACATGTCTACAAAATTGCAACCCCCAAGCCGCACACATCCAAGAGGCCACAATGGAGCGGCTACACATAATCAAAAAGTCATGTGACCAAGCGGTTGCCTAGCGAGACCACTAAGCAGCTAAACGCCCAGGAGGTTGCATGCGGTTGGGCGATCACACATGGCTAGGAGGTCGTGGCTAGGCAACTACCGCAGCTAGGTGGTTGCTCAATCAGGCTGCTAGGTAGTTCCATGAGGCTGAGTTGAACTGAAAGGTGCTGATTTCTATAAATCAGCATCATCTTAGTTCGTATATAAATAACAATAAAATTAATAGTCTTGGTGTTGATTTTTAAAAAGTAATAGTACAGTACTAGCTGTGCACATTACATGCAATTAAAGAAAAGAAAAATTGTTACCTGCAAATAAGATTTGAGAAGATTAAATTTTTTTAATTAAAGTCACGTCAAGTAACCCTATCGGATGCGATGTGAGGATATCAAAATTATTTTGTTTTTAAATGTCTTTCAAGAAATATGAAAGCATGTATCTTTTGAAACATTCTGAAACTCGAAAATGCCGGATTAGGGTCCTGCCTGCCTTGGAATTAATGCAGCATGTGCCGATGTTGCATTGCATGGTTGGGCTCGCACGCATCGGAATGTTGTGGAGGCGGGTAGCAAGTCCGCGCATGCAGCGAGGAAAACCGGGTGGTGGTCGTAGCATGAAGAGCACCTAACTCATTAATGGAGTTGCCGCTGCGAATTGATTGAAAGGAATGTCCTGCCAAGCTGATGGCCCAATGGACGTATGAAAGGAACACAATGTTTTTTTTTTCTTCTAGATGATTTGCTTTTGATCGTTCCGTGAACGTCATAGATCCAGAATTTTCGGATATTATCTGATGCGTTATCGGATATGTTAACCCTGCAGCCCGTGCAAAGGTCATTTGAAGGAACGGAAAGAGTGGATAGAAATTTCAGGCTACCAAGATTATGCTATCAACTTTACGCTACCAATATTATGCTATCTCCGGACGTTTGAATTTAATCCTGGCATATGGAATTATTTTTTTTAAATCAATATTTTTTTAAAAAATATCTTATAAACATCTAAATTTTTTTATCTTAAATATTATAACTTAAAAAGAAACTTGGACAAAAATACTATTAGTTTAAATTCATTATAACTCAACCTCTAAATCTTAAAATCTTAAAATCTTAAATCTTAAATATATATAATATTTCTCGTAAATATCTAAATTTTTTAATTTTGAATACTATAACCCTAGAGAGAAGCCTGAACCCTAGAGGAAAAATCTTAATGACTTAAATCCATTATAATTCAACTCTTAATTCCTAAAATCTTGAACCCTAAATACATATAATATATCCCAAAATAAGATTAAAAATAAATTACTATAATGAATCCAAACGCTTAAATCAATATCTATATGGGTGCCTGAATCAATTCTAAGCATCTCGAGTCTTGTCCGGATGAATCCGTAGCATACATAGATATATGTGAAAATTTTGTAATATATTTGAAATACACATCACATTAGTCTGCAAAATGATCCATAATCCATCCAATGAAATAATTATCTCATGTAAAATGATTAAAACATACTTGAGATGGATCCATAAATTAAAATTTAGATGAATTTAAACTTAATGTAATAGTCTAGTACATGAAACTTTCGTCAATGTGGGGTATAGGAGAAGGGTTTTGTATGTAGTTTTATCATACTTTACACGAGACTATTTTCGAGACACAAACTCATAATCTCTAGGTCACACAACAATAACTTTATCATTACGTCAAGGCTCCCTTCGTATTATTATTGTAAAATACGGCACCCAGATAATAATTAAATAATAAGGTTATTTGTCAGATAATCTTATGGGATTTTTCAGAAATTTTTAGAAATTTTTTGGGATTTAAATGGAGTTCGTATGAGGTAGTTTGCAGGGATGAATTACTAAGTATGGGAGAAAGCCTGTTTGGAATACCTAATAAGTGAGAATTGATTGAGGAAATCAACTTAGGGCTTAATTTAAAACCCTAAGTTTGCTCTCCTCACCCTCTCCGTCGACACCCACTCTCCCTCTCCCTCTCCCTCTCCCGATTTCCCCTAAACCTCCTCATCGTTGCTAGCCTCTCTTCCTCTTCTCTTCATCGCCGCCGAACCCTTTCCACCCGATCCCCTTCCTCTTCTCCTCCGCCCCTCTTGCTGTGATCGCCTCTTCATCTTGTCTTCGTCACCGACCAAAGGAGCAGCCGCCGACACCTCTGGATACCGAAGCAGCTGTCCATTTCGGACGTCGGCTCGTCACGCCATCGATTCACCGCTGGCTAGGGGAGATTTGGTGATGCCGAGGCCGTGCACTCGCTCAAATCCCTTTCTCCTCTATTCTTCTTACTGTCATCGTTCGATCCGTTCACCACCGGTGCTTCTCGTCGCTTGCCCTAGTCGGATTTCCTCCGCAAGTTGCCATTTCCGACCATGAGCCTGCATCATCCCATCGATCCGTGCCCTAACTTACATCACCGACGCTGTGCCCTAGTTGTGCTTGCCACAGTGCTGATCATCGATCATTGATGTCGACATTCCAGGCGGGTTGGTTGTCACCAGTGAGGCTCTTCCACCACCGTTGGTCGTTTTCTGCCCTAATGGTGAGTGGATGCTCTTGAGTGGATTTTCTTACTCGTTGTGCTCCAATATACTCGTGGCAGCTTACCTATGTACTGGCAGTGAGCTTGACCTTGCCTTGCTACCCCAATTGGTTCTCTGGTGGTCATGGAGCAGCTCCATCAGATCATTGGTGAGGTATAAGCATCCGATCGTTGCTTCTTTGTTGATTTAGTTTTCTTTCAAGATTATCCTCTTTAAGTCTCATGTTAGATTGTTCTGTTTAAGGGTACTTGGATTGAAAATCCACTTGCATGTGAAATGTGAAGGTTTTAGAGCTGAATCGAGGTTTTTGATTCATGGTAAGTTACTATAGTGTTTTGGTTGATCTCTTGTTGGTATTAGGTTGATATGGATTGGATCAAATTCTATTTGAGCTGTTAAGATGTGATAACATGATGAATGAGTAATTAGCTATCTTAGATTTGGATTTTCATATGTGATTAAGGTGGATAAATCGTGCATGTTTGATCCATGATGCTAGTAGTTGATGAAATTAAACTAGATTGGATAATTGGCGTAGGCAAAGGAAGTTGTTTTAAGAATTGATTGGTGGATAAAAGAGGAACTTATCATTTAGTTAGATTTTGATTATTAGGTGAAATTAAACGGTTATCTAATTGAATTAGAATTGGGTTTTAGGTTTAGCTAGTTGTTGTATATGTAATTAGCTAAATATATCATGTGATCGCAGGACTTGGATTCGAGATGTGCGTCTCGACGTGGGATTAGTTTGTCACGATCGACAGATAAAGGAGGGTATTTCTTGCTTTATCTCTTTAGTATTTTGACTCTAGTGCATGAGCTTTATATTCAGATAGATACTGTGTTTATCTTCACTCCACTCTTATTCTTCCTGCGCTTGATACTTCTTCCACTCAATCTTTGAGCTACTCATGTCTGTTTCTATACAGTCTCTTGTTGCTATCGATGATATTTAGCAGATACTATATTAGTAGGTATCAGATATCAGATACCAGATGCCAGACATTAGATATTAGGTATTGGATATATGGACACCTGATACCATGTTTACTTGCTTTGATTGCTGTTTATTTATACACCTTATTGAGCATGCTAGATTCATGTAGCATACCTGTTTCTGTTTATATATATATATGATGACTGCTGCATTTACGCATCATGTCATTGTATGCATGCTGGCGACCATGTCTCCCTTGTGGTTGAGAGGGTCGTTGACCAGGGCCGCACGCTCGGCCACTCATGGGTAGTGGTAGCTTGGAGCGTGTCGCTTGTCTTGTCGTGCCCCCCACTCGCACACTCGGTAGTGATAGCTGGAGTTGCGGGCAGCAAGGACCCCATCGCAAACGTGGCTATTCAGCTACTATGCAACTGTCCCCTTGGCCACTCGAGAGTAGTGGTAGCTGAAGTGGTGTACAGTCTATCATTGACCCGGCCTCTCGACCATACAGGGGTCATGGTGCCAGAGGGGTGGGTGGGAGTGACCATTCGTGCATACGCTGTTATTATTATATCAGCTATTGTTTACTATTGCTATGGTTGCTTATTTATGCTGTTGTTGTTTACTTATGTTGGTATGCTGACATAGGTTGAGATATATACCTGTGATATATGTTTAGACACTGTCTTACCTATGGTAATTATTTGTATACCTCACATGTTACCCATGTAGATATGAGCAGTACTGTAGCAGGTCTTTGCTACACCTTACCTTCTACTACTAGCCTAGGATATGACTTCATGTATGGACACTTATTAGGTTATCATTGTAGTATCTGCTATTGTTCCCTACGAGACTGTATATTTTTGTATCTCTAGTTCTTTACTATACTCATGCACTATCTGTCTATTACCCGCTGAGTTTGTATACTCACCACCCCGTATATTGGTAATTTCGCCAAGTAGCAGGTAAAAGATTATGGAGTCACCTGGAGATCCTGTTCGCCAGTCCCACGTCACACTCGAGGACGATCTTATGATTTTGGTTCCTTACGCTATTAGTGTTTTGGTTTTGTACATGTTCTGGTATTTTTGTATTCCTTTTATATGGAGTTTAGTTTTGGTGATATATGGTATTTTGTTTGGTGATGTGTCAAGCCGAGCCGGCTCGCATTTGGTTGCTTTGTGTTTTGTGATCGTTGTTTATGATTTCTGCTGTGTTGGTTTTTAGTACAGCCGTGTGGGCTGATTAATATATTTATATAACTGCGTGGTTGTGTAAATATATTCCAACCGTATGTGGCTGATGTATTTTGTATGCATGTATGCCTCAGATTGTCACCGGTACGGGGGAGATGCTGTCGAAATTTTTCGGTAGGGACTCCTTTGGGGGCGTGACAATTATAAAAAATAAAAAATTATGTATTTAATAAAAACAATATTATATTACATTATCCTCTTCAACAAAAGCACTACAAGGATGAAACAAAAAGAGAATGAAACTCTTATCTCCTTTTCTGACGATCTCGACTAGCCCCGACGACGAGACAAGGTTGAATAAGTGATGTTCTTGTTAAAGAGGAAGAAGGACTAGGATTGCTATTAGTCGGCTAGAAAATAAAAAAAGGAAGGGAAGAAGGAGGGTTGTTACTCTTGAGAAGAGGAAGTGTTGAAGATGACACATATCTAGCCGACACAGGGCACAGTTGTCTTGGGAGGTATATTCAAGTCATGTCAGTTGCTCGCTGTGGGTTTGACGAGTGCACCGAAGAAGTTAGCCGCACGACCTTGCTACAGGGCACAATCTGTTGGTGAGGTTAGCACTAACGGTCTAACTCAAGTTGTGATGAATGACAAAATAGGTTAAGTTAGTTTTGTCGTTATCTAACACTCTGACCTGTTGGTTGCTACTCGAAAAACCCAATAGCTCCACTGTACAAAAATTTTGTACGTGATCTGAACCTTTCCTAGCTACCATGTGTTCTTTTAAGTTAAACTTGTATCTCCTGCGGAACTTAACACGTTTGATTCCAAGTTTAACTTATATGTTCTTTTAGGTTTAGATTTGGATCTCCTGCGGAACTTAACACGTTTGATCCAAATCACCTAGGTTATAAATTCAATTAAATATTAGTTTCTAAAATTGGCTTCCAGTACTGCATGGCAAGGCACTTGGCCTTCTTGGATATGAGAGCAACTACCACCGACTAGACAAAGCCTTTTAAGGAAAGTTAATATTTAATTTCCTTATATAACTCTAGGTTAACCAAAAGGAACAATCAAATCACAAGGGAAAAAGAAAAAGAACACAACATCGAAATTAAATTCGAAAAACAAGAATCGAATGCCTCTTGTATTTGGTATTTATACAAAGAAAAATTAACTAGTATGATGTGGAAATTAAATACTAGTTATACCTCTTCCTTGTATGCAAAAAACCTTGAGATCTTCTGCCGTATTCCTCGCCTCCTCTTGGACGTCGTGTGGGCGACGATCCTCCAAGATGAACACCACCCAGAAAGCTTCTCCTCCTTCTCTAGAATTCGGGCACCACCACCACAAAGGAGCAAAAGAGAGCAAAGGGAAGAGAGGGAGAGGGGTCGGCCACTTGATGATCTCCAACAACACAATATCAATTGTTCTGTTTTTCAAGGCCTCCCCTTCCCCCCTTTTTATATTAGTTTCCCAACAAACAATTATGGAAAGAGTTTTATAAAAAATTAGACTCATTCCTATTTCCTTTTAATTTTTTCTTTTTCTTTCCTTTTAATTAATCAATCCTACATTGATTTATTAATTAAACAACTATTTGTTGATGTTTAATTATTTGACCGGCCCCTTGCTTGGGCACCAAGCAAGGTGGCCGGCCACTTATTAAAAGGGAAAGAAAGAAAAATTTTTTTTATAAAATTTTAAAAGAAGAAAACTTCTAATAAAATTTTACAAACTCTTTTTTTTTCTATTGTGGATATTAAAAGGAAAATTTTAAACTTTAAAACCAAGTTTTAAAATTTAAAACATCTCTAATAATATTTCTTTTTAAAAGAAAGTTTTATAAATTTTACAACTCCCTTTTAAAACTTTGTGGCCTAATTTAAATTAGGAAAATTTTATAAATATTTAAAATCTTTCTTTGTACAAATTGTAAATATTTGAGGAAATTTAAAAATTCAAAAACAACCTTCCTAATTTAAATATTACGGCCGGCCCCCTTGCCTAAGGCAAGGGCCGACCATTTCTAGAGAATATGTGGCCGGCCATTGCTTGGTCACCAAGCAATGAACCGGCCCCTTCTTGGACACCAAGATAGGCTTTTCTTTGGATGGACTTGAGGCTTTATTGAGGCTACAACAGGGACCTAGAGGAGAAATTGGTTTTGACCTTCCGATGAGCTTGAGTATCCTGTGCTTGCCCCGAACACACAACTCAAGTTCATCGATAATAATTCATTCCACTAGAGAGTTATTACCGCACTACCGCACCAATCCCAAATTACATTATGGGCTCCTTCTTATCATGAGTGTGTTAGTCTCCCTGTGTTTAAGATTACGAATGTCTACTAATTAAGTGAGTTACTGACAACTCATTTAATTAATATCTAGCTCCAAGAGTAGTACCACTCAACTTTATTGTGATGTTGGACTAGGTCCACCTGCAGGGTTTAACATGACAATCCTTATGAGCTCCTCTTGGGGACATTCTCAACCTAGATAACTAGGACACAGATTCCTTCTATAATCAATAACACATACTATAAGTAATATCATTTCCCAACTTATCGAGCATATTGATTTATCGAGCTAAACCTCACCCTTTGATAAGTCAAAGAAATAAATATTAAATATACATGCTTGTTATTATATTAGGATTAAGAGCACACACTTCCATAATAACTAAGGTCTAGTTCTTTTACTAAGTCAGTACAAAAAGAACTTACCTAAATGATCCTACTCAATACACTTAAAGTGTATCAGTGTAATTTATTAGTCAAGATAAACTAATATTTAATTACACTACGTCTATTATGATGGTTTGTTCCTTTCCATCTTAGTCGTGAGCAACTGTTTATAATTTATAGAGAACCGACAACATGATCTTCTAAGTGTGACTCCACACTCCTTGTTATCTACTATATAAATTAATTGAACAATTATATTTAACAAATAAATGTAAACATTTGACTAATGTGATTCTTTATTTCAAAATAAATGTGTACAAAAGCTAAACTTTTAAGTATACACTCCAACAATCTCCCACTTATACTAAAAGTCTAAGCTGCCATATCTGTTACCATACATCTGATTCCCATCCCCTCCACATGTCGATCAAAAGCTTTCGCCGGAAGGGCCTTAGTGAAAGGATCTGCCAGGTTATCTGCTGATGCTATCTTGGCGACGACAACTTCTCCTCGCTTGACGATGTCTCGTATCAGGTGGTACTTACGCTCTATATGTTTACTTGCCTTATGGGCTCGTGGTTCCTTCGAGTTTGCAACTGCTCCACTATTATCACAATAAATTGTAACGATCTTGGGCAAACCAGGAATCACATCTAAGTCCATTAGAAAGTTCCTGAGCCATACAGCTTCTTTGGCTACCTCAGAGGCTGCCACATACTCAGCTTCCATGTTTGAGTCTGAGACACATTTCTGTTTAACACTCCTCCATGCAATGGCTCCACCTCCTAAAGTAAACACATAGCCTGATGTAGACTTACTGTTATCCCTATCTGATTGGAAGTCCGAATCCGTGTAACCCACAGGGAGTAAATCGTCTGCTTGGTAAACTAGCATATAATCTCTAGTCCTTCTCAGGTACTTTAATATATGCTTTACTGCAGTCCAATGTCCTTGTCCAGGGTTACTTTGATATCTGCTAACCATGCCCACGGTAAAACAGATATCAGGTCTCGTACACAACATTGCATACATAAGGCTTCCTACAGTCGAAGCATAAGGAACTGCCTTCATGTCCTCAATCTCCTTTGATGTTTTTGGAGACATCTCTTTAGATAAGGCTGTTAGGACCAAAAATAGCTAGAGGGGGGGGGGGGGAATAGCTCGTCGCGTTCGCTCGGTGCGCTTCGTTGCTTGGCGTTGCTTGTTTCTTCTGGGATGTGCAGCGGAAAATACAGAAACAAACACAAAACGCTAACACTAGGATTTTACTTGGTATCCACCTCACAAGAGGTGACTAATCCAAGGATCCACACCAACGCACACACCCTCCACTATGAATAACACTCCTTTATGGTAACTACCAAAGGCGGAGAAGCCCTACAACACTCTCAATACAAGAAGAAGAAAGGGAAATACAAGTTAAGCAAAAGCTTACAAGATGTGCAGTAAAAACCCTAACCCTAACTTCTTCCTCTTGCAATAGATCCGCCTCTTGACTTGGAAAGCCTCCAAGAACCTTCAAGAACTGGCGATCACGTGCTTGTAGAGAGCTGTGGAGGAGCTGGAATGAATCTGAGAAGAGCTCGTGAAGAGATGCCGAAGACCACGCTCGCCTGCGGCTTTAAACACGACGCAACGGTCGGATCCCGATCGATTCGAATGTTCCCAATCGATCGGGGAGGCTTTGGATCGATCCACGGATCGATTCAGAGCGCCTGATCAGCGCTCCGATCGATCCACGGATCGATCCGGCGCTTATCGCGGGAAGATCGTCCCGATCGATCGGCTGATCGATCGGGACCTCGATCGATCCACGGATCGATCCGGAAGCTTCTGGATCGATGAACCGATCGATCCACCGATCGATCCACGATCTGATCGATCCACGGATCGATCCGAACTTGGTTTTGCCCAAAACCAAGTCCCAAACCTCCTAAACCAACATCCGTCAACCTCGACCTGTTGGTACATCATGCCTCGCATCCGGTCACTCCCTTGACCTGCCAGACTCCCACCAAGTGTCCGGTCAATCCTTTGACCCACTTGGACTTTTACTCGTCGTGCAAGTATCCGGTCACTCCATTGACCTACTTGGACTTCCACTGATGTCCGGTCAACCTTGACCCATCTGGACTTCCCCTTGCTCGGCTTCACTCACCAGGACTTTCACCTAGCTTCACTCACTAGGGTTTTCCATCTGCCTAGCTTCACTCACTAGGACTTTCACCTGGCTTCACTCACCAGGATTTCCTTCTGCCTAGCTTCACTCACTAGGACTTTCACCTGGCTTCACTCACCAGGATTTCCTTCTGCCTAGCTTCACTCACTAGGACTTCCTTCTGCCTAACTTGCCAGTTAGGACTTCCCAGTCAAGTATCCAGTCAACCTTGACCTACTTGACTCTTCTTCAATCAATATCTTATTGTCAAACATCTAAACCCTAACCAAGACTCAGCTTGGTTAACCAGGTCACCCTTGACCTGAGGGATATTGCACCAACAATCTCCCCCTTTTTGATGTTTGACAATACCACAAAAACACTTACAATCCCACATGTAAGTTAGGCTAATCCTATAGCCTCCTTCTTCATGCCACTAGGTAATGAACCCATAAATTAAGCTTTCCATTCTCCCCCTAAGAGGGCAAACTCCCTCTAGGTAATGAAAACCTAACTTACTTCCTTTCATTCTCCCCCTATTGGCACACATCAACCCCCTACAAAAAACATCAACCCGTCTTTGGACACACATCAACCTATGCTCCAATTTTGGGCACACTTCAACAACTCCATTTGTTGAAGACTCTCCCCCTGAAGAGTTGCTCATCGTGATCACAATTTCACTCATTGTGATCAACTCAATATTGAAGGTCCCATACCCTTCATTATCCTTAACTTCTCCCTCAATGTTGACAAATACCCAACCTTGAGCATTTTCAACCACTTGAGTTGCCACTTGAAATGATGAGGATATCCACTCCCCATTTATCCCCATTTCAAGTTTAAATGCTCAACCTTGAGCAAGTTCACAACAGAAGGTTAACCACCTTCCAAGGTTCATGAAAAATAATTTTCATGCCTTTAAAGAGTCCCTCCCCCTAAAGACATGGTGGTAACTTCTGTCATTGCACCAACAATGACTTGGAAATCCTAAACCTTTAGGAAACCCAAATTTAGAAGTTTTGAGGTTCAAATGTTCAAAGTTTGAAACAAACCTCAACCTAAACTTCAACTTAGCCTTCCTTTACCATTCCATCCTTGTTTTCAACACGAAAACACCCTTTTTTATGTATACAAATGTATTTTAAGGGTTTGGAAAGGTTACCTAGACTAAAATAGGTTCAAAGTGCTGAAATCAGGCTTTCCCAGCCAAAATCAGCAACTTGGATCGATTGGAGTTGGGTTCCAATCGATTGAACCTCTCTGAATCGATCCACTGATCGATTCAGACTACCTGGATCGATCGGCTGATCGATCCAGCGAGCTTCTGCTCGCGGGAGACTTGCCTTCTGAATCGATCCACGGATCGATTCGGGCACTCCAATCGATCCATGGATCGATCGGAGCTCTGATAGTTGCTGAAACTCCATGTCAGTCAACTTTCTACAAAATCCAAAAATTATGAAATTTCGTGTAGACATTGTTTAGGGCATATATTATCAAGGAAAAATAGTTTTCTATGAAAATACATCATATTTTCAAAGATTGACACAAACTTGAAAACTTGCAAAAACTTTAGTGTTTTCTTCAAGTTTGTGTCTAACTATTCAATGGTGATTACTATCAAAAGATAGCCTTCACCAAGGTTTTCCAAAAACATTTTAAAACATTTTCAAAACCAATATCCCATCATGTTCCTTGGGCATAATGCACATGACTTGTACATTAGCTTTCCCAATGATGGGAAAACACATAACTATGTGTTTTGATGAACCTAAAACTCAAAAGAATGCACTAAATCAACATCTTGAGTTTTGTTCATCTTCCTAACATCTCACTTGTATCTAATGTGCACTAAAACACATACAAGTCATCTTATAGTCCTTGTGAGATGTAAGATTTTGGTTTTGCCCTATTCTAGGGATCATGCATATCTATCTAGGCATTTTAGATATATACTAGACATCCACCAAGGATGTCACTTGTTAATAATTGTTGTTAAATGCATTTTGTCCTTAATTACAAGGAATTAAACTAATGCATGATAATGTTATGGCATACATCAAAATAAAATAACTTTCAAAAGAAATATTCCTATAACTACATGATGTATGCATGACATGACATGATATTTTTGTATTTTTCATAATAAAATATGAACGCAAAAATAGACATGATGTCATGACATATGATGGGCAAACAATCATGGCAAGATTTAGCATAAATAAAATATACCTAGATTAACTATCTAAGTATCCTTAAAATCTTAGCTAAACTTACAACTTAAACCTAGATTGCCCTAAAGTGCGTCAAGAAAACGCCAAAACCTAAATTGGCATTTCTAATTCCCTTGATTAATTTATGCCAATTGAAATTAAGCATATTCCTCAAATGTTGGCATATTTCATTTTTCCACAAGAGTAGCACTTTAAAGTTAAGGCCCGGATTGCCTTAAATTTCCTAAGAACATACCAAAATCCCAACTTGGTAGCTCTTATGAATTTCCCAATATGTGCCTTTTAAGATTAAAATCAAATTTTCACCACTAGGCACATTTTACTCTTTCAAGGAGTAAATAAAAGTTCCATTTCATTTTCAAAGGTTAACAAAAACCTTGAAAATGCTCCTTGAGTGTCAATTTCCTCAAAGTTGGGTTAACTACCCTTCTAATTGGAGTTGACACTCTCTACCCATTTATGGGGTAGAGAAGATGCTCCTAGGAACCCAACACCTATTGGTGCTCCTTGGATGCTCTAGGTACTCACTAGGGATAGCTTCCCTAGATACCTTCCTAGTGACCTTGTTGGGCTTCTTAGAAGCCTTGGTCACATTTTCTAGGTCAACCCTAGGGATAGCCTCCCTTGTGACCTTGTTAGTGACTTTCTTAGACTTCTTAGAAGTCTTAGTCACTTTGGTTGCAAAAATACTCTTAGGGATGACTTCCCTAGTATTCTTGACTTGACCACTAAACCTAGGGTTTGTTCCATAACTATATGGAACCCTATGATAACTAGGCACATCCTTCTTAGCCTTTGGTTTGTATCCCAAACCTCTATGGCTATTTGATGGCTTTGACTTTCCTAGCCCTAGGTTTTGCTCATTTTGCCCTTTTAGGATATTTTCCATCCTTTTTAGGGTCTTTTCCATTTTATCAAGTCTTGATCTCAAGACTTGATTTTCTATCATTAAATCCTTAGAATTTGGTTTTTCATTAAGTCCATGAGCATTTTGGTTTCCAGGCTTGTATCTAAAATCCTTAGAGTTATTGCCTAGACTTTTACCTACATTCCTAACCCTAGGAGTGATCGTCTTAGCATGTAGGGCCACATGCTTTTCCTTAAAGCCCTCATGCTCTCTATTCTTATGGTAAATTGCATTAAAATGATAAAAGTTAGACCTATCATGCTTTTTACCATAATGTAAAGGAATAGGCTCAATGAAAGTTACCTTCCTTTTTACCTTGGAGGCTCCCCCTTGACTAGTGCCTCCTTGAGCCTTGACCTTCTTCTTCTCCTTGGGGCATTGACTACGATAATGCCCCTTTTGATTGCAAGAAAAGCATATAATACGCTCCTTGCTCTTCTTTGTGTTGGGGATGGTCTCCTTGGGCTTCACCTTGCCCTTTTGTGCCACTTGGCCCTTCTTCTTGGCTAATTTAGGGCACTTGCTCTTGTAGTGCCCATATTCCCTACATTCAAAGCATATAATATGATTTTTATTATTAATTGAAATATTTATACCTTTGCTTGTAGGGGTGACATCTTTTTCTTTGGATCCGGAGGTAGAAGCTTCCTCTTGATCGGACCTTGATTCTCCTCCATTTGATTTTTCTTGACTTGTGGAGGTAGAAGCTTCTTCCTCCTCTTCTTCTCTTGACCCGGATGTAGAGGCTTCTCCTTCTTCTTGATCCGGTGTCACCAAGGATTGCTCCCCCTCAATCCTAGAGGTGGAGGCTTCATCATCTTGAATATGAAACAAGGAATATGCTCCCTCCTTGTTCCCTTCGTTGCATTCCCTTGAGGATGAAGCTTCTTGGATTTCCTCTTCTTCGGAGGTTGAGCATCTCTCAACCTCGGAATCCTCCTCTTGGTCTTGCTCCAAAGAGTCTCCCTCTCTGGATTCTTCTTGATCTCGTACAGTGGAGGGGATCTCTTCATGAAGCTTGGCCAATTTGCTCCAAAGCTCCTTGGCATCTTCGAATTCTCCAACTTGAGCCAAGATGTGGCTAGGCAATAAGTTGACCAAAAGCTTGGTCACTTTGTCATTTGCCTCGCCCCTTTGAATTTGCTCCGAGCTCCATCTGCTTTTCTTTAGAAGCTTGCCCTTGGAGTTCGTTGGAGCTTTGAAGCCTTCCATTAGAGTAAACCATTGCTCTATCTCCATCATAAGAAAGTTTTCGATTCTTGATCTCCAAGAATCAAAACTTGTAGAAGTGTATGGTGGAGCCACCCTTGTGTCAAATCCAAGTCCATCTTGGAATTGCATCTTGAAGTTGAGCTTGATAAAATCTTGAACTTGAAGAATTTGCTCCAACTTCTTCACCCTCTAGCTTTTCTTGATATGCTTGACCCTTCCGGCGATGATTCCGGTGAAGAGCGGCCTCGCTCTGATACCACTTGTTAGGACCAAAAGTAGCTAGAGGGGGGGTGAATAGCTCGTCGCGTTCGCTCGGTGCGCTTCGTTGCTTGGCGTTGCTTGTTTCTTCTTGGATGTGCAGCGGAAAATACAGAAATAAACACCAAACGCTAACACTAGGATTTTACTTGGTATCCACCTCACAAGAGGTGACTAATCCAAGGATCCACACCAACGCACACACCCTCCACTATGAATAACACTCCTTTATGGTAACTACCAAAGGCGGAGAAGCCCTACAACACTCTCAATACAAGAAGAAGAAAGGGAAATACAAGTTAAGCAAAAGCTTACAAGATGTGCAGTAAAAACCCTAACCCTAACTTCTTCCTCTTGCAATAGATCCGCCTCTTGACTTGGAAAGCCTCCAAGAACCTTCAAGAACTGGCGATCACGTGCTTGTAGAGAGCTGTGGAGGAGCTGGAATGAATCTGAGAAGAGCTCGTGAAGAGATGCCGAAGACCACGCTCGCCTGCGGCTTTAAACACGACGCAACGGTCGGATCCCGATCGATTCGAATGTTCCCAATCGATCGGGGAGGCTTTGGATCGATCCACGGATCGATTCAGAGCGCCTCTGTGCTCAGGAAACGCGCCTGGATCGATCCACGGATCGCCAGAAGCTTTCGGTTCGCTGGGAAGAATCTGGATCGATCCACTGATCGAGCCACAGCCTGGATCGATCCACTGATCGATCCACAGTCTGGATCGATCCACGGATCGATCCAGAACTTGGTTTTTGCCCAAAACCAAGTCCCAAACCTCCCTAACCAACATCCGGTCAACCTTGACCTGTTGGTACATCATGCCTCGCATCTGGTCACTTCCTTGACCTGCTAGGACTCCCCACCAAGTGTCCGGTCAATCCCTTTGACCCACTTGGACTTTTACTCGTCGTGCCAAGTATCCGGTCACTCCATTGACCTACTTGGACTTCCACCAGATGTCTGGTCAACCTTGACCCATCTGGACTTCCTTCCTTGCCTGGCTTCACTCACCAGGACTTTCACCTAGCTTCACTCACTAGGGTTTTCCATCTGCCTAGCTTCACTCACTAGGACTTTCACCTGGCTTCACTCACCAGGATTTCCTTCTGCCTAGCTTCACTCACTAGGACTTTCACCTGGCTTCACTCACCAGGATTTCCTTCTGCCTAGCTTCACTCACTAGGACTTCCTTCTGCCTAACGTTCCAGTTAGGACTTCCCAGTCAAGTATCCAGTCAACCTTGACCTACTTGACTCTTCTTCAATCAATATCTTATTGTCAAACATCTAAACCCTAACCAAGACTCAGCTTGGTTAACCAGGTCACCCTTGACCTGAGGGATATTGCACCAACAAAGGCTACTCCATGCCTAAAAGGTAAGAAACCTTTTTTGGAGTTTTGCATGCTAAAACGAGCAAGGATTGTATCTATATATAAAGCTTGGGATAGGCACAACATTCTTTTCTTGCGATCCCTTATAACTTTGATCCCAAGGATGTGTGCACATTCTCCTAAGTCCTTCATATCAAATTATTTGGACAACCATACCCTTACATCCGATAATACCTTGACATTGTTGCCAATTAACAAAATATCATCTACGTATAGTACAAGAAATACCACCATGTTTCCGTTACACTTCTTGTATACACAAGACTCATCCGGACACTGAATAAATCCATATGACTAGATTACTTAATTAAACCGGATGTTCCAAGATCTTGAAGCTTGCTTCAGTCCATAAATGGACCGATTAAGCTTGCACACTAGATGCTCTTTGCCCTTTTCAATGAACCCTTCTGGTTGCTTCATATGGATGTTTTCTTCAAGACTTCCATTAAGGAAAGCTGTCTTGACATCCATTTTCCAAATCTCATAATCCATATGAGCGGCAATGGATAAGAGTATCCGGATAGACTTAAGCATAGCTACCGGCGAAAAGGTCTCCCCATAATCGATTCCCTCTTTCTGAGTGTACCCCTTCGCAACAAGCCTTGCTTTGAAGGTTTCTACCTTTCCATCTGTCCCTCTTTTCCTTTTATAGATCCACTTGCATCCAATGACTTTTACACCATCAGGTAGTTCTACAAGCTCCCAGACCTTATTAGAATACATAGACTCTATTTCGGAATTCATTGCCTTTTGCCAAGATACTGCATCTATATCTTGGAGTGCTTCATCATATGTCCGGGGATCTGGTTCATGTTTGCCTGGGATCAAGTCCGAAGACTCACCAAAAAACATGAATCTCTCGGGCTGCCTTACAACCCTCCCACTACGACGAGGCACCATCTGTGGTTGTGTATCACGTGTTGCAGTCTCTTGTGGTACTTCATCTTGTACTGTTGGTACTGAAGTAGACGTGTCTTCTCTAAGTTCTTCTAGAACAATTTTACTACTGGGCTTGTGATCCATTATATAGTCTTCTTCTAAAAACTGGGCATTGGTGCTAACAATGACCTTCTGGTCTTTAGGACTATAAAATAAACCACCTTTCGTTCCTCTGGGATACCCCACAAACATACGAACTTCTGTACGAGATTCTAACTTATCAGCATCTTGTTTCAGCACATGTGCTGGACTACCCCAAATCCGAATATGTCTTAGACTGGGCTTCCGCCCATTCCATAATTCTTTGGGAGTAGAAGATACTGATTTAGAAGGTACTATGTTCAGAATGTGCGCTGCTGTTTCCAGAGCGTATCCCCAAAACGAATTTGGTAATTCTGAATAACTCATCATCGATCTAACCATGTCCATAAGAGTCATATTCCTTCGTTCTGCCACACCATTCTGTTGGGGTGTACCAGGTGCGGACAATTGGGATTGAATCCCGGCCTCTGATAAGTAATTCCTAAACTCTCCTAAGAGGTATTCGCCACCACGATTAGACCGTAATGTCTTGATACTTTTACCTAGACGTTTCTCCACATCAGCCTTGTACTCTTTGAACTTATCAAAGCACTCAGACTTGCGGCGCATTAGGTAAATGTATTCATATATTGAATAATCGTCTATAAAAGAGACAAAATATTCAAAGCCACCTCTAGCCTAGATAGACATAGGACCACACAAATCAGAATGAACCAATTCTAACGCTTCTTTGGCTCTATACCTCTTGGCCTTAAAAGGTCTCTTGGTCATCTTACCTTCCAAGCAGGATTCACACGTTGGAAAGTTTTCCAACTCTAATGGACCCAAGAGTCCATCGGCTACAAGCCTTTGAATCTTACTTAAGTTAATATGACAAAGCCTTAGATGCCAAAGATGTGTTTGGTTCATTCCGAAGGTTCTTTTCTCTTATTAGAGTTAGAAGATGTGTTATTAATTTCCATATTTTGCTTTGTGGGAGAAATTGGATTTAAAGTATATAAATTGCCAACCAATGCACCAGAACAGATAATCACTTTATTTCTCTTTATAACCACATTGTTACTAAAGGAAACTGAATATCCATCCAAATACAGTTTAGAAACTGAAATTAAATTCTTTCTAAAACTAGGTACATAAAGACAATTCCTTAAAACCAATTTCCTATTCCTATCAAATGATAAGTAGACGTCTCCCACTGCAACAACCGCCACCTTAGTAGCATTGCCCATGTAGACAATTATCTCTCTATCAAATAGTCACCGGGTTTCCTGGAACCCCTGCAAAGAATTACAGACATGATCAGTGGCTCCCGTATCTACACACCAGGTGCTGGTAGATAACACCGCTAAACATGTTTCAACTACTAGAGTATGAGATATACCTGTATTGTTCTGTTTCCTACGAGGACAGTCCGCCTTCCAATGTCCAGTCTGCTTGCAAATAAAGCAATTGCCCTTCGGCTTCTTTATTCCAGCTTTTTGTCCTGCACCTTGAGGTTTATTCACCTTCTTTACTGAGCCATTTTGTTTCTTCTTCTTCTTGCCTTTCGGCTTAGAAGTAGAACCATTTTCAGCATAGTGAATTTAAGAATGTTGACGAAACAACCCTTCGGCTGCCTGAAGTTCTGTCAGAAGTTCCGCCAATGAATACATCTTTTTATTCATATTATAGTTCAGGAAAAATGCTCAAAACGTTTGGAGGATGATATCAACCTGGGTTTCCCATCAATTTCCTCCAAGAACTTGTATTTCGTTTAAGTAAGCCATCATCTTGAGAATATGATCCCTTACGGAGTCCCCTCATGGTGGCTGTCATCAGTTTTCTCATTGCCTCTTGCCTAGCAGCCCGATTCTGATGTCCGAAGAGTTCCTTGAGATTGTTCATTATATCATAGGCTATTGGTAAGTCCTGATACTGATGTTGCAATACATTTGACATCGAAGCCAAGATGTAACACCGCGCCATCTCATCAGTTTTTACCCATTTACTATGATGCTGAATCTCCTCTGGGGTAGAATCATTGCTAGGTGTTTCTGGGCATTCCTCTGACAGTACAAACTTATAGCCCTCAGCAGTTAAAACAATGTCCATGTTTCTTTTCCAATCTATATAGTTGGGACCAGTAAGTCTGTTTTCTTTTATAATAATGGCCAGTGGGTTGAAAGTCATCCTAAGAATCACAAAATAAATTTTGGTCAGAACTCTAAATTTAGAATAATATTTATTCCTCAAACAATACTATTTTAAATTAACCAACACCTTAAAACACCATGAATTTTGTATTCCACGATAGTGTGGACGTATACAAATTCAACATTTGTAAAAGGAGGGTATATCCCATTAATTTTATTATCTTGTCAACCTAACTTTTTGACAAATAAAATTAATAGTTGGTTTCCTTCGGTCACACAAATAATAGCAGTGACTCCGATGGGGAGGATACTATTAGACGTGCCTAAGTGTATACCATTACTTGACACTAAGTCCATTAATAAGATTGTGCCCCTTCCGATGGGGAAGATCACACGCTCTTAATTAATTTCCTATAGTCATCCGAAATGGAAGTTTGGTCTAGTGATCCGCAAACAAACTCATCCGATATGGAGGAAGGCACTCAGAGCCAACGCGCAAGTTTGTTTGCATCACTTACAAACCAGTAATGGAGACCATGGAATTCACTAAAACAAATCCCTCTCCCACTTAGTTATTTAAAGTGAGGAATTTTGATGATGCTAGCCTACTAAATATGTAGACTAACATTTACACACAGCACAATATAAAAGCAATAAATAGAAAAACTAATTTTCAACTATTATGACTTTTATCTATTGTTGTCCTCCGTGTGTCGTCATCCCTAGCTGCTGCCATCTTTGGCCACCGCTACCGGGTCTAGTTGTCGCATCCATCTTGCTCCTTGTTCCACTACGCCACTCTGATCCTCAAAAGGTTCCACGCCTTGCAAGATTCGATCCGCGACATAAATAGAATTTTTTATTTTTCGATCCTATATTCCTCAAAGGAATGTACATGTAAACTAGATCGAACATAAAATAAAATTTACATCCATCGATCCTATATTCCATAAAAGGAATGGACATGTATCTAGATCAAAAAATAAAATCTTAATAAAACTAAATACAGCTCCTGCTATATTTTATAAAATAATCATGCACACATAATAAATGCCCTTGACATGTCCAAGGGTCCAATCACACACATAATAACTATAAGCCATAATAGTTGGATCCTGCATCCACAAAGTCAGCACATCCTACTATTAACCTGCCTAAATTATGTATGACAAGTGCATAGTTAAACTAATACCAAATACACAGAGACAAAACCCTAGCTCTGATACCAATTGTTGGTTGCTACTCGGAAAACCCAATGGCACCATTGTACAAAAATTTTGTACGTGATCTGAACCTTTCCTAGCTACCATGTGTTCTTTTAAGTTAAACTTGTATGTCCTGCGGAACTTAACACGTTTGATTCCAAGTTTAACTTATATGTTCTTTTAGGTTTAGATTTGGATCTCCTGCGGAACTTAACACGTTTAATCCAAATCACCTAGGTTATAAATTCAATTAAATATAAGTTTCCAAAATTGGCTTCCAGTATTGCATGGCGAGACACTTGGCCTTCTTGGATATGGGAGCAACCACCACCGACTAGACAAAGCCTTTTAAGGAAAGTTAATATTTAATTTCCTTATATAACTCTAGGTTAACCAAAAGGAACAATCAAATCACAAGGGAAAAATAAAAAGAACCCAACATCGAAATTAAATTCGAAAAACAAGAATCGAATGCCTCTTGTATTTGGTATTTATACAAAGAAAAATTAACTAGTATGATGTGGAAATTAAATACTAGTTATACCTCTTCCTTGTATGCTAAAAACCTCGAGATCTTCTGTCGTATTCCTCACCTCCTCTTAGACGTCGTGTGGGCGACGATCCTCCAAGACGAACACCACCCGGAAAGCTTCTCCTCCTTCTCTACAATTCGGGCGCCACCACCACAAAGGAGCAAAAGAGAGCAAAGGGAAGAGAGGGAGAGGGGCCGACCACTTGATGATCTCCAACAACACAATATCAATTGTTCTGTTTTTCAAGGCCTCCCCTTCCCACCTTTTTATATTAGTTTTCCAACGGAAAATTATGGAAAGAGTTTTATAAAAAATTAGACTCATTCCTATTTCCTTTTAATTTTTTCTTTTTCTTTCCTTTTAATTAATCAATCCTACATTGATTTATTAATTAAATAACTATTTGTTGATGTTTAATTATTTGACCCGCCCCTTGCTTGGGCACCAAGTAAGGTGGCCGACCACTTATTAAAAGGGAAAGAAAGAAAAAATTTTTTTATAAAATTTTAAAAGAAGAAAACTTCTAATAAAATTTTACAAACTCTCATTTTTTCTAATGTGGATATTAAAAGGAAAATTTTAAAATTTAAAACCAAGTTTTAAAATTTAAAACATCTCTAATAATATTTCTTTTTAAAAGAAAGTTTTATAAATTTTACAACTCTCTTTTAAAACCTTGTGGCCTAATTTAAATTAGGAAAATTTATAAATTTTTAAAATCTCTCTTTTTACAAATTGTAAATATCTGAGGAAATTTAAAAATTCAAAAACAACCTTCCTAATTTAAATATTGCGGCCGACCACCTTGCCGAAGGCAAGGGCCGACCACTTCTAGAGAATATGTGGCTGGCCATTGCTTGGTCACCAAGCAATGAACCGGCCCCTTCTTGGACACCAAGATAGGCTTTTCTTTGGATGGACTTGAGGCTTTATTGAGGCTACAATAGGGACCTAGAGGAGAAATTGGTTTTGGCCTTCCGATGAGCTTGAGTATCCCGTGCTCGCCCCGAACACACAACTCAAGTTCATCGATAATAACTCATTCCACTAGAGAGTTATTACCGCACTATCGCACCAATCCCAAATTACATTATGGGCTCCTTCTTATCATGAGTGTGTTAGTCTCCTTGTGTTTAAGATTACGAATGTCCACTAATTAAGTGAGTTATTGACAACTCATTTAATTAATATCTAGCTCCAAGAGTAGTACCACTCAACTTTATTGTCATGTTGGACTAGGTCCACCTGCAGGGTTTAACATGGCAATCTTTTTGAGCTCCTCTTGGGGACATTCTCAACCTAGATTACTAGGACACAGATTCCTTCTATAATCAACAACACATACTATAAGTAATATCATTTCCCAACTTATCGGGCATATTGATTTATCGAGCTAAACCTCACCCTTTGATAAGTCAAAGAAATAAATATTAAATATACATGCTTGTTATTATATTAGGATTAAGAGCACACACTTCCATAATAACTAAGGTCTAGTTCTTTTACTAAGTCAGTACAAAAAGAACTTACCTAAATGATCCTACTCAATACACTTAAAGTATATCAGTGTAATTTATTAGTCAAGATAAACTAATACTTTATTAAACTACGTCTATTCTGATGGTTTGTTCCTTTCCATCTTAGTCGTGAGCAACTGTTTATAATTTATAGAGAACCGACAACATGATCTTCTAAGTGTGACTCCACACTCCATGTTATCTACTATATAAATTAATTGAACAATTACATTTAACAAATAAATGTAAACATTTGACCAATGTGATTCTTTATTTCAAAATAAATGTGTACAAAAGCTAAACTTTTAAGTATACACTCCAACATGACCGAGTGTGTAGGAGAAGCCCAGACAGGTCGACGAGCTGACTGGATGTCTAACACGAAACCTAGCTAGGTCGATGGGCCGACCAGATAGCTGGCACGAAGTCCAAACGGGTCGACAGGCTGACCAGCCGTTTGGCACGAAGTCTAGCTAGGTCGACGGGCTGACCGGATAGCTGGCACGAATTTCAGACGGGTCTAAGGGCTGACCTGACGTCTGGCAGGTAAGTAAAGGTAAGTCTCTGGAGGGGAGTGACTGTGAGGACACATTCCCGGGAAGGGAACTTAGGCGCCGATCTGACTTAGAACCATTTCAGAACTCTAAGTTGAAATCTTGACTAGATTCCAATCTCGAGGAGACGAAATCTAATTAATATTTTACTTAATGATAAACTGTGCTAACACTCTATTTTGCAGGATATATATTTGCCTCGGACTAACGTTTTCTTGTCGGTAGGAAACCGCTGGAAAACAGGATCCGGGTGCCTGGGAGGTACCCGAGCGCCCAGAGGTAAAAATTTATCCTCAACATCACCTCACCACGTGGAGCGCCCTGGTTGGCTCGGCTACGTCATGGTCAAGGCACCCTGAAGGTTCCAGGTGCCCCGAACCTCCTATATAAGGAGGGTTAAGGCTGAAGCTCAACACACAACTTAGATCCGCTCTCCTATGCTCCTGCGACGCTATGAAGCTCCGACAATGCGTTGCTCTTTTTGTTTCTTCCTTTGTCGGTATTGTTTTATTTTTTTTTTTGATTGACATTCCTGTACTTAGTTTGTAATAATTTTTGAATTACTAGTGAATTGCCCATCGAAAGCACCCTTGTGTGCGGGCCTTGGAGTAGGAGTCGCCAAAGGCTCCGAACTAAGTAAAAGGTTCTTGTGTTAGCATTGTTTTGATTTCGTCTTTCCCGCTGCGTACTCTCGATTTTTTTTTACATCGCTATTCACCCCCCTAGCGAAACTCTACGATCCAACAAGTGGCATCAGAGCAGGTACCGCTCTGATTTGGTGCAACCACCAATCCGACAAGGGGGTGAAACTTTCCTTTTATTCGTTTTCGGCTTTCAATTTTTCGCATAATTCCAAACTGGTATTATTACCTTTTTAGAAATTTTTTCCGTTGCAATTAAATCTAAATTGGTGCAACACCAATTTAGCTCTTTTTATTATTCTTAATTCTTCCCGCACTACTAATCCAAGACCAAGTCTTTGTTTTTTTTTATCGTTGCTTTATTGTGTGCAGGGTCAGCATGTCTCAGATTGAAGGCTTCAGCACGGTACGCCCTCCCCTATTCAACGGGGACAATTTTCCGTACTAGAAGAAAAGGATGGAAGTCTACCTGAAGACGGACTTCGACCAATGGCTCAGCGTCACAAAAGCCGAAAATCTACTTAATCTGGAACAGTGGACTTCGGACATAAAGAAGAAAGCATCGACGGAGAACAAGGCAATCAACACGCCACAATGCGGATTGACAAGGGAAGAGCTTAACCGGGTAGGACCGCACCAGAACGCGAAAGAACTTTGGGACAAGTTGATCGAGCTGCACGAAGGAACCAACGACGCTAAGGTAACGAAACGTGATTTGTTATTAAATAGAATATTTAACATAAAAATGCAGGAAGGAGAAACGGCAAGTCAACTTCATGCGAGGATCAAGGATATCCTCAACGGGCTCCACGTGATAGGCCACCAGATGGAAAACAAAGATCTGATAAGGTACGCGTTAAACGCATTTCCACGCAATAATTTGTGGGCATCTATCGTGGATGCCTACAAAATTTCAAAAAATCTATCTAAGTTAAAATTAGACGAACTATTTTGTGAATTAGAACTACACGAACAGACTAACACCCAAACCGAGAAAGGTATTGCCCTATTTGCAGGTTCCTCCAAGGAAAGAACAAAGAACAAGTCTGAACCCGATGAAGATTCTGACCAGGATTTTGAAGACAAAGAGTACCTGGTGAACCTGGTAAGGAAAATGTTCACCAGGAGGAAGAAGAGCTTCAACAAGAAGGACCTACAGAAGATCAACTCTCCAACCGAACCAAGGAATGTGATGTGCTTCAGGTGCAACAAGAAGGGCCACTACAAGAATGAGTGGTCGAGATTGAAGAACGACAAACCAAAGGCGACCAAAAAGAAGGCCCTCAAAGTGACATGGGACAACTCTTCCTCGGACGAATCGGAGGCCAAAGATCAGAAGCACTAGAGTCACCTCGCGGTGATGGCGCGCGAAGCAGAGTCGGAGGACGAATCGGAAGACGGGTCCAAACCCGAATCGAGCCACGAGTCCGTACTCGTTTCTGAAGGTTCCGAAGAGGTATACCAAAATTTAAATCGAAAGTTCTTTAAAATTATTTCTTGTTTAAATAGGAAATTAGTTAAATTAGAAGATGAAAACAAATTACTCCTTGAGGAAAACCAAAACCTCAAGGAACAAATTACAAAAAATAATCCAACTCGAGATCTAACACTTGAGGAGGAGAATTTATCACTAAAAATAGAAATTAATAAATTAAAAGAAATGTTATAAAAATTTACAACAAGATCTAAAAATTTAGATTTAATCATAAATAATCAAAAAGCAATTTACAACAAAACCAGACTTGACTATAAGTCAAGTTCAAATAAAATATTTAAATCATTAATAACCCAACATAAACCAACAAGTAAAGCTTGGGTTCTGAAAGCGTGTTTAACCACGCAAGTAGGACTTAACCAATACTACATACCCAAATAAAAAATACATTGCATAAAACCAAATAAACCAAATCAAAAATTAAAAACAAACCTAGACCAACAAATTCAAAATCTAAATATTTTAAGCCACACCAAGACTTAGAATATCATCAAGTAAATTACAACTACAAAAAGAACAGACATAAACCAAGAACCAGAAATTAAAGGCCAATGATTCAGGGGGAGGCTCTAGAATAGCTGGCACCTCCAAAACTAACCTACCCGATAGGGTAACCCAAACCAACCTACCCGGCTGGGTAATAAGGACTAATTAGAAAGGGGCCAAGTTTAACTTAACCCATGGTACTGGTAAAATTTTGGATGATAGTACGTTAGGGAAACTCAGTCTATGCATGTCTAGGAAGATATGGCTTCGACCTGGTGCATTTGGCTAAGTGGAATTGACCGAAGCTACCCTCTATGGATCCTAACTAGTTAGACCAAAGTTTTGTATTAAGTTCAGTGGATAGGACTATTTGGAAAACCTTGAAGGCATGGTTACTTTAATGATGTCCAAGTGACTCACCATAGCCCAGAAGTTTATCCAAAAAATGCCTATTTGTTGAGCCGAAAGCTAAACCTGAGTCTAACACAAAGTTAAACCGAACCCTAAAATTGAACCTAATTCATCTCACAAAATTATAGGATTCACCGATTAAAAACGTAGATCGGGTGAGATGACTAAGGACTCAATTAAAATTAAATTAAATTAAATTAAATTAAATTAAAATTAAATTAAATTAAATTAAATTAAATTAAAATTAAATTAAATTAAAATTAAATCAAATTAAATTAAATTAAAAATTAAATCAAATTAAATTAAATTAAATCAAACCAAATTAAAATTAAAATTAAAATTCAAATCAAATCAAATTAATTTAAATTAAATTAAATTAAAATTAAATTAAATTAAAATCAAATCAAATCAAATCAAATCAAATAAAACAAATTAAATCAAATTAAATTAAATTAAAATTAAAATTAAATTAAAATTAAAATTAAAATTAAATTAAAATTAAATTAAATTATAATTAACTTAAGATTTATGTTAAAACTAACCTTAAAATTTTATCAGCCTAAACTTAGACTAACTCTAGTTCCTACCTATTGTAGGAAACCAAGTAGATTTTGGATAGTGGTTACTCCAGACATATGATTGGAGATCATACCAAATTCACCCAACTTACTTACAAAAGCCTAAGGATAGTTGCCTTTGGAAACAATGGCAAACTCAATGTCTAATTAGACTTCATTATCACAAATGTCTTACTTGTTAAAAATTTCAAGTATAATCTCCTAAGTATCAGTCAATTGTATGACACTAGGTATAAGGTTAGGTTCTTATCTTCAGAATGTCTAATCAAGCACCTAGATAACCCTAAAATAAGTCTAAAAGGGTTTAGAAAAGACAACATCTATGCAATCAACTTAACCACTTCTTCAATTAAGTGTCATTTAACACAAAAAGAAGAAACTTGGTTATGACATAGAAGAATGTCATACATACATTTCAGAAATATAAGAAAATTAAATGGATTAGTTAGAGGCTTACCAAAATTATCTAATTTAGACTCAACCATATGTAATGCTTGTCAACAAGGCAAATAAACAAAATCTACCTACAAACCAATTAACCAATCTCAAACTAATTCAATACTAGAACTTTTACATCTAGACCTGCTTGACTCCCATGGAGTCAAGTCTATAAACGGTAGTTTATATTGTCTAGTAATAATAAATGACTACTCTAGGTTCAGTTGGGTAAATTTCTTAAAAAATAAGGATGAAACCTTTGAATTTTTTACAAACTTTTGTAAACCAGTTGAAAACGAAAAAGATCTTAAAATTAAAAGGATTAGAAGTGATAACGGGGGAGACTTTAAAAATCATAACTTTAATAAATTATGTCTTGAAAATGGTTATCATCACGAATTTTCATACCCTAAAACCCCTCAACAAAATGGGATTGTAGAAAGAAAAAATAGAACTTTACTTGAAGCCACTAGAACTATGTTAAATGAATATAATCTTCCCAAATATTTCTAGGCAGAAGCTGTTAGTACAGTCTGCTACGTGAAAAATAGAACAACTCTAAATAAAGTACATAATAAAACCTTTTTCGAATTTTATTTTAACAAACAACCTAATATAAAATATTTTAAAGTATTTAGGTGCCCAGCTTTCATCTTAAACTGTCACGCCCCGGGAGAGTCCCTGCCAAAAGAAATTTCGGCCGTATCTCCCATGTACGGATGACAATCTGAAACTTTATACATTGCCCTCAGGGCCACATATACCTCGGCCAACACGGTCAAAACAATAACAATAATAAAAATGCAACAACCAAGCATCCACACAGTTTAACAGTAAACAAATTAAAGCAGTGATAAGAAAACTCAAAAATAACCCTACTCAACTACACCCATAAAGCTCAAAACACGACGAACAAAATTCACTCACCTCTTCTGCCATCCAGACAGGCATGTAGTAAAACAAATCCAAATAAAACTCATCGACAATATCCATAAAGTAAACTAATACAAGTCTAGATAGTGCAATAAGAAAATAAGAAACAAAAGTCTGAAACAACATATCCTCGTAACCTACAAGGGACTAGTGACTAAAACTCTCCAGACAGCCTCAACCTGAAATGTAATAATAACCACGGGGTGAGTCAACTCCTCAGCGGGTAATATTGACATGCATAGTAAGAAAATAATAACTAGCACTAATCATACGTACAGTCTCCTGATATAAGAAAGATAACTGCAAACTGAAACAAACAGGAGAAAACCGTACTAACCAGAACCTGGGTATAAGTATATCAAGGTCGTTAGACCGAGAGGTATCAAAATCCTGCATGCATGTTAAACATATGCATCCAACCAATATTCAACAAATAAATGCAACAAACACAAACAATAAATGCATCAATGCATATGATGCAAATGACATGTCCTGGTCACCCCTACTGCCAATCAACCATCTCACACACGATGGTGAGACTGAGTGGGTAGGGCTGTGACAACCGTGCACTTTGCCATCACTACTCTTGATGAGTGACCAAGTGGACGGGATGCTGTTGGAGTACACTTATTCTCCTACCCCAAATCATAAGTGGGGGAGCTCAATGCTCTCATCTCCCTGAGTCAGTCCAGAGGAGGGATCCCTGACGTGCTACCACGCTGCGTCACGCTACCCATGAGTGGACCAGCGGAGCACTGACAGAGCACCTACTGCAACACACCTTGCCTGAATAAAAACCACTAACCCTTGAGTGGCTGTGTGTGCAGATCCATGTAACTGGCGATGTGCTCAACAATAATGGAGTCGACTATCGCACAGCATGCAATCATGCGAGATGGTGCATGACACTAAGCATAGAAAATATCCTGAACCTATCCATATATATAATGTGTACCCTAGAACAAATTGACCTAATCAATGGTTTAGGTACACAGGCCAGATAAAGTATCAAAACTTAGGTCCTGAACATAATAAAAACATGGTTGTGTCACTACCCCTATAAGCATGTATAATCAGGTAGGTACTAACATGAAGTGTATAACAAATAAACAAAAACAAGCATGTAACAGATCGGGTAGTGACCAACTGAAGCAGATAAGAAACATAATCATTGCTATTTGTTAAAAACACTACTATGCATATCAAATGACATAAAGTCAAAGTACCCGCCTCCAATCGAAAAGTCCAAATCGGTCCAAATTCGACGTCGAGATACTCGTCTCGCGTCAAAGTCCTATGTCACCAATATATATATATATATATATATATATATATTTATTTAGCTACTCTAACAAAATCAAATAGCTAAATCAACTACTTATCTAACAGGAACCCTAATTCACACATAATTCAATATATGTACCTAAATTAACCTTTCTTGTTAACTCTGTTGATGATTCCAACTTCACAGAACAGTACCTCACCTTCTGAAATCCACTTTACTGCTCGGATCTCACTTCACAGCTTAGATCCACCGAACCCTACACATGTTGGACCAATTCACTGAACGAATCAAAAAGAGGAGATCACTAATTCAACCAATCATTCCAATAACAACCTAATTCATCTTACCTCTTCCCCTCTACTGGTCGGAGGTAATCAAGGATTTGGCAACAGTGCTAGTGCATGGGTGCCAGCGGTGGATCGACAGTGGCACGATAGCGGCGCTAGGGCACAGGGGCAGGTCGACGACACTATTGATCATTGAAAGAGGAAGAAGCGGCGGTGGAATCGGGGGAAAGGCCGACAGTCGACGTCGCTAGGGCACGACTCAAGAAAAGTGCGCTGGATTTGCGCCGGCGCTAGGGCACACACACGGATGGTGGATCCATGGAGTCGGAGGCGCCTGCGGTCAGGGGTCAACGTCGGCACAAGAAGAGAAGAGAGGGGCTCGAGCAGGAAGAAGAGGAAGAGAACTTGGCCGAGGGGTTTTAATCACGAGGGGGAGCGGCAGTTTTGCGTCGCCGGTTGGGAGAGGGTGGTTAGGGCACGCGGTGGTTCGGTGGGGAAAGAAGAGGGGCGCGCATGGATTCGGCGAGGAAGGGAAGAAAGAAAAATACAGAAAAGAAAAATAAAATAAAAGAAAAAGGAATTAAGAAAATAAGCATTTCCTCGCTTTAATGGGTTGCCTAAACAGGCTTTTCCCGGGGCCTAGTTTTATCCCCTTAAACTTGTCCATATGGTCTCCGAAAAATTCTCGAAAAATTTCTAAAAATTTTGAAAAATTCCCTTATGGTTATTCGTCCATTTTTGGTATTTTACATTCTCCCCCACTAATAAAAATTTGGTTCTCAAATTTCGTTATCTACCATCAGCAAATACTAATAGCAGGTAAAGAGTATAAATGCTGAATGGTAAATTAAATCACATACCTCCAGTGAAAAGATGGGGGTATTGAGCTCGGATAGTATCCTCGAGCTCCCAGGTAGCCTCCTCATCTGCATGATGCTGCCATCCAACTTTAACCATCCGGATAGTCTTGTTCCGCAACTTACGCTCTTTCCGGTCCAGAATCCGTACCGGAAACTTCTCATAAGTGACGTCAGGCTGAACGGGAACTGAGATATCTGTCAGCACATGTGTCTGGTCGGGTACGTATCTCCTCAGCATAGATACGTGGAATATGTCGTGAACGCCTGCTAGGGACGGTGGTAGTGCCAGACGATAAGCTACTGCTCCAATCCTCTCCATGATCTGGAAAGGGCCAATGTACCGCGGAGCTAGCTTACCTCTGAGGACAAATCTCTTCACCCCTTTCGTGGGTGAAACTCGCAGAAATTCATGATCACCAGTAGAGAACTCCAGGGGTCTACGTCTCCGATCAGCATAACTCTTTTGGCAGTCCTGCGCCTCTGACATCCTCCATCTGATAGTACGGACCAACTCTGCCTCATGCTGAGCTCTATGAGGTCCCAACAGTTGGGCCTCCCTAACCTCATCCCAGAGGGTGGGTGTCCGATAAGGCCTACCATACAACGCTTCAAACGGTGCCATCTGGATAGCCGAATGAAAGCTGTTGTTGTAGGCAAACTCTACCAATGGCAAATGGTCCTCCCAACTGCCTCCAAAATCCAATACACATGACCTCAACAAGTCCTCTAGAGTCTGAATGGTCCGCTCTGACTGTCCATCTGTCTGTAGATGGAAAGCTGTACTGAAATGGAGCTGAGTGCCCAAGGCTTGCTGCAGACTCTGCCAGAATCGAGACGTGAACCGAGGGTCTCTATCCAAAATAATAGTCAAAGGAACACCATGTAATCTGATGATCTCCTGGCAATACATATCTGCCAATCGATCAAGGGAATCAGTCTTCTGGATCGCTAAGAAGTGCGCCGATTTGGTTAATCGATCAACGATTATCCAAATCGTGTCATGGCCTCATCGTGTCCTCGGATAACCCACCACAAAGTCCATGGAAATATGTTCCCATTTTCACTCAGGAATAGGAATCCGCTGAAGTAATCCGGCAGGTCTCTGGTGCTTAGCCTTCTCCTGCTAACAGACAAGACATCTAGCTACAAATTCTGCGATGTCTTTCTTCATACTGTTCCACCAGTAGGAATACCTCAAATCTTGATACATGCGGGTCCCACCTGGATGGATCGCAAATCAAGAACGATGAGCCTCCTGAAGTAGCTCCTGTAAGACCGGGTGAGACTGAAGTACGCATAATCTGCCTCGTAAGTATATAATACCCTCCTCATCTCGTGTAAACTCGGTCTGCTGCCCAGAAACTATATGGCTGCCAATAAACTGCAAATGCTGATCACCGGCCTGGGCCTCTCGGATCCTCGTCCTAATTGACGACTGAGCAACCATGGTAATTAGAATATCCCGCTCTGTCTGTCCCTGCTCCTGAAGGCCCAACTCGGAGAAACCCTAAACCAAGTTTGTGACTGAAATCGGTGGCAAGCCAAAGTCCCTCTGGACTTCCTGCTGAGTGCATCGGCAACCATATTAGCTTTCCCCGGGTGGTAGTTAATGGTATAATTATAATCCTTTAGGAACTCCATCCATCTCCTCTGTCGGAGATTAAGCTGCTTCTGGATGAAAATATACTTATGATTAGTGAGAATCTCAAATGTAATGTCACACAAATGATGTCGCAAAATCTTCAAAGCAAAGATGATGGCGGCTAACTCCAGATCATGTACTAGGTAGTTCTTCTCATGCTCCTTCAACTGTCGAGAAGCATAGGAGACTACTCTGTCGTGCTGTATCAGAACATCGCCCAAACCCTGAAGAGATACGTCGGTATAGAACAAGAATCCATCCTCTCCGGAAGGTAAAACCAAAATCAGAGCCGATACTAATCTCTGCTTCAGCTCCTGGAAGCTAATCTCGTAATCTTCGGTCCAAGTAAACTTCACGCCTTTCCTGGTCAGGCGTGCCAGCGGCATAGCAATCCGGGAGAAACCCTCGACGAACCGTCTGTAATATCCTACTAGTCCCAGAAAACTGCGGATCTCTTGAACTGATTTTGGCTACTCCCTATTGGGTTCTTCGGGCCGCGAAAACCGCTTTTTCGCGTCGCGGAAACCCCGAGTCACCCAAAGCCGTAGATCCGTGCAAAGATTCGTAAACAAAACTTTTCGAAAAACCTTTTCTTGTATGAGTTTGTAAAACCTTTAGATCTACACTAGATAAGGGTTATACCTTCGAAGCGTGCCTTTTGCTTATCCCGCTCGTCCAAGGAGTTGCCGGATCTCTAGACCGTCAAGCGCCAGTCCTCTAGAAGTATCCACACGGACACGTAGGTGGAGAAAACCTCACACAAAGGTGTGCTAGCACCTTGGTGAGATTCGGCCAAGCAAGGAGGAGAGGGAGAGGGAGAGCTTGAGAGGAAGAAGGAGGAAGATTCACCACACTTGAATGAAATGAATGAAAATCAATTCCAATTCAAAAGTGGTCGGCCACTTCTCATCAAGTGTAACTCCCCATTAAATGCAATTAATGTGAAGTTAATAAGAAAATGGCTTTGTAACTTCCATGAGGTGGCACACCATGATGATGTGGAACATCATCATTGGTCCACCTAATGCCAACTCACCAATGAGGTGGCAAAAGGTCAAGTCAAAATTGACCTTTGGTCTTCCTTCTCTAGTCAAGTCAAACTTGACCCAATCTCTACCATGGTTGATCTAATCCAACCATTTAATTCGAGCCAACTTAATATAATGAATCTAATTCATTAAATTAAATTGATTTAATAAGTCATAATCTAAATTAGACTCATTAAATACATGAATCAACTTGAGTCGAACTCAAGTTAGCCGAATTAGGATTACTCTTAATCCAATTTGATTCATCAAATGAATCTAATCCTCTTGGTTCATCATATGAACCTAATCTCCATCTAATTGTCCTAAGTGTGTGACCCTATAGGTTCTTGTAACGTTGGCAATGCCCTAAACCCATTTAGGAGCATAAGTAATGAGCAGTATCTAGCAACACATCATTACTACCCAAGTTACAAGAATGTCGAGATCCGACATCACCTTGTGACTACTAATTGTGACTCCTCACAATATGTGACATTGTCCTTCTCTCCTAGACATCTAGATTGATCAATGTGAGGCATAGACCGTGTCATCCTCTAATCAATCTAAATCTTGAACTCCAAGTAGACTCACTCGATCAAATGAGCTCAACATCTAATGTTGACTCATTTGGGCATGGCCATGCACTTAGTGGTCTCACTCTATCAAGAATACCGATGTCGCTCCCGTCATATGGGAGGGATAGATTCCATCTACATCACTCACATCCCTCCGCATAATTTGTTACATACCCAATAATCGCCTTTATAGTCCACCCAGTTACGGGTGACGTTTGACGAAACCAAAGTACATAACTCCTTATGTAGGGATCCATGGTGACTTCAGGTCTAAGGACTAATAGTCATACTAATAGCCACATGAGAAAGTATATGACACTCATATAACGATCCATGATACTTTCTCATGGCGGGTCATTCAGTATACATTCTCTAATGCATACCCATGTGTCAGCTTGATATCTCTATATCCATGACTTGTGAGATCAAGTCATCGAGCTGACCTACATGCTAGTCTTATTGTATTAACATTGTCCCTGAATGCTAATACTCGACTAGGAATGATTTAGAGTAGTGTTCCCTATATCATCTAACTATCGATTCAACTAATCGATTGATATAGGTATGAACCTTCTACTCAAGGACGCTATTATACTTAGTCTATTTGGCACTAATATAAATAAGTATAATAACCAAACAAATGCCTTTATTAATATACAAGAATATGATATACATGAGTCCATACAATCATCAAATGATTGGCTCTAGGGCTCTAACTAACAATCTCCCACTAGCACTAGTGCCAATCAGTATAGGCTCTAAGGCCTAAAGACCTAGTGTGACCATCATGCTTCCTCTGTGCCAAAGCCTTGGTCAAGGGATCTGCGATGTTAGCCTCTGTAGGTACTCTGCAAATCTTCACATCTCCTCTATCGATAATCTCTCGAATGAGATGGAAGCGCCGTAGTATATGCTTGGTCCGCTGGTGTGAGCGAGGTTCCTTCGCCTGTGCTATAGCTCCATTGTTGTCACAATAGAGCTCAACTGGTTCAGCGATGCTAGGAACCACCCCAAGTTCAGTAATGAACTTGCGGATCCAAACTGCCTTCAATGTACTCCGCTTCTGTTGTAGAATCAGCTACTATATCCTTCTTCAAACTCTTCCAGCTGACAGCACCACCATTAATGCAAAATACGAACCCTGACTGCGATCGGTAATCATCCTGATCGGTCTGGAAGCTGGCATCACTGTAACCCTTTACAGCTAGCTCATCATTGCCTCCATATATCAAGAAATATTCTTTAGTCCTTCTTAAGTACTTAAGAATATTCTTGACCGCTATCCAGTGACTTTCACCTGGATCTGACTGGTATCTGCTCGTCATACGAGACATCAGGTCGAGTACATAGCATGGCATACATGATCGATCCTATGGCTGAGGCATAAGGGATCTGATCCATGCGGTCTCTCTCCTCTCTAGAAGAGGGACCTTGAGTCTTCGAAAGACTCACGCCATGTGACATCGGCAGAAATCCCTTCTTGGAGTTCTGCATGGCAAACCGAAGGACTACCTTGTCAATATATGTACTCTGACTTAGGCCAAGCAATCTTTTAGATCTATCTCTATAGATCTGTATCCCAAGAATGCGGGATGCCTCACCTAAGTCCTTCATTGAGAAGCAACTCCCTAGCCAGGTCTTGACAGACTGAAGCATAGGGATGCCCTTCCCAATGAGTAGTATGTCATCCACATACAATATGAGGAAGACAACTATATCTCCTACAACCTTCTTGTAGACACAAGGCTCATCTTCATTCTTGATGAAACCAAACTGTTTGATTGCATCATCAAAACGAAGATTCCAGCTCCGAGAAGCTTGCTTTAATCCATAAATGGACTTATGCAGCTTGCATACTCTGCTAGTATGCTGTGGATCTACAAAACCCTCAGGTTGTGTCATGTACACATCCTCGAGTAGGTTTCCATTCAGAAACGCAGTTTTGACATCCATCTGCCATATCTCATAGTCATGGTAGGCTGCAATAGCAAGCATGATCCGAATGGACTTAAACATCGCTACTGGAGAAAAAGTTTCATCATAGTCAATACCATGAATCTGCTTGAAACCTTTAGCTACCAAGCGACCCTTATAAATAAGTTCATCCATGTCAGTCTTTCTCTTAAATACCCACTTACACCCAATGGGTTTTACCCCTTCAGGTGGATCAACCAAAGTCCATACTTGGTTGGTGTACATGGATTCCATTTCGGATCTCATGGCTTCTAGCCATTTCTCAGAATCTGGTCTCATCACAGCTTCCTGATAGGTGGTAGGCTCATCCTCTATGAGCACAATGTCATCATGGTCAGACAAGAGAAATGAGTATCTCTTAGGCTGACGACGTACCCTATCAGACCTGCGAAGAGGTATGTCTACTTGAACTGGTTGTTGTTCCTCAACTCTTTGTGGAACAACATCATCCACAACACTTTGTGGTTCCAGTTCAATTTCCATCGAGGCATTAGTGCTAATGTTTGCATCTTGAATTTCTTCAAGATCGAACGCGCTCCCACTAGTCTTTCTAGAAACAAAGTCCCTTTCTCGAAAGACCCCAGTCTTTGCCACAACTATCTTGTGCTGACTGGGAATGTAGAAGTAATATCCCTTAGTTTCCTTGGGATATCCAATAAAGTAGCACTTGTCTGATTTGGGTCCTAATTTGTCTGAGACTTGACGTCGTACGTAAGCCTCACAACCCCAAATCCTCATGAAAGACACCTGGGCATCTCTCCCAGTCCATATCCTATATGGTGTCTTTATCACGGCCTTTGATGGAACTCGGTTGAGTATGAAAGCTGCCGTGTCTAGAGCATATCCCCATCGATATGTCGGAAGATCTGTGTGACTCATCATAGATCGTACCATATCTAATAAGGTATGATTCCTCCTTTAGGATACACCATTCCACTGTGGTGTTCCAGGAGGAGTGAGTTGAGATAAAATCCCACACTCAGCTAAGTAGTCACGAAACTCATGGCTTAATTATTCACCACCTCGATCTGATCGAAGTACCTTAATACTCTTGCCAAGCTGGTTCTGTACTTCATTCTTGAATTCTTTGAACTTTTCAAAGGATTCAGACTTATGTGTCATCAAGTACACATAACAGTATCTACTGAAATCATCAGTAAATGTGATGAAGTACCTATAACCGCCTCTAGCAGCAACATTGAAAGGGCCACATACATCACTATGTATGAGTCCTAACAAATCAGTTGCTCTCTCGCTATGCCCACTAAAGGGCGTCTTGGTCATCTTGCCTCGTAGGCATGACTCGCATATCTCATATGATTCAAAATCAAATGAGTCCAGCAAACCATCCTTATGGAGCTGGGATAAGCGCTTGTCATTTATATGACCTAAGCGACAGTGCCAGAGATAGGTTTGGTTCATGTCATTTGACTTGAACCTCTTGGTACTAATGTTATAGATAGGGCTCTCAAGGTCTAGAATATAGAGTCCGTTTATTAGAGGTGCACTACAATAGAACATATCTTTTAAATATACAGAACAACATTTGTCTTTTATTATAAAAGAGTATCCTTTCTTGTCTAAACAAGAAACTGAAACTATGTTCTTAGTAAGAGCAGGCACATAACAACAATCATCTAAATCTAGTACAAGCCCAGAGGGCAGAGATAGCTGATAAGTTCCTACAGCAACAGCAGCAACCCGTGCTCCATTGCCTACTCGTAGGTCCACCTCGCCCTTTGCCAATGCTCTGCTATTTCTCGGCGCCTGCACATCAGTACAAATGTGAGAAGCACATCCAGTATCTAATACCCATGATGTAGAAATAGATAGATTGACTTCTATAACATATATACCTGAAGTGGAAGTCTCACTTCGCTTCCTCCAAGTATACCTTGCAGTTCCTCTTCCAGTACCCGGTCTAACCGCAGTGGAAGCAGGTAGCATCCTTGGCGACCCCTCCTTTAGGCTTCAGTGCCTTGCCTTTGCCCTTGGTTTGGGACTTTCCCTTACCTTTGGGCTTGCCCTTGCCCTTGTGCTTCTGGACCATCAGAATGGGATTAACCTTCTTAAGGTTAATCTCAGCAGTTCGTAACATACTAAGTAGCTCGGGCAGTGGCTTGTCAATCTCGTTCATGTTATAGTTGAGAACGAATTGACTATAGCTATCCGGCAAGGACTGCAAGATCAAGTCAGTGGCCAGCTCTTGGCCAAGTGGGAACCCCAGTCTTTGTAGGTTCTCTATGTACCCAATCATCTTGAGTACATAAGGACCTACAGGAGCCCCGTCTAACATCTTGCACTGAAACAGTGCCTTCAAGATCTCAAATCTCTCATGCCTCGCTTGTCCCGATATAGTTGGCGAAGATGCTCAACCATATCAAAAGCGCCCATCAACTCATGTTCATGGTCATGAGCATTAGACAGGACACATCTAATGCGTCATCTTGATGCTTCTTGTAAGCATCTTTGTCGGCTCATGGGGCATTGGCGGGAGGAGCCTCGGAATGGGCTGCTCCAGACGTCTACACTCTCTGGTGAGAACTATTCTCAAGTTCCCGTACCAAGAAATTCGCTCCGTTGAGCTTGTCCTTCTCAAGGACGGATCGCAAGGAGAAGGAATTCGTGTTCGACGTCATGGTTATCTACAACAGAAAATTTGCAGAAATATCGTATTATTTAAAAATCATTTAATTAGGCCTTTAATTAAATGATGCTCCCACTGAATTCTATAATTCTTGTGGGACAAGATCCACATCATACTAACCCTTGAGTTAGCTTTGGCTAATACGCCCAAGGCTTAATATGATCGGTAGGTAACGATTACCAATTACATCTCTATGCAACTCTTGTTTATAGAATCAATATCCGCATTTATATTAAAACTCGAGTTAGCTTTGGCTAATACGCCCGAGAGTTAATATAGATGTGATTTTGACCTATCTTTCCAACTATTGGAAGAATGCCTATAGTTGACTCGATCCAACCGAGTAACTATGAATACTCAATCTAATTGAGTTTGTATTCACCCATGCGTTGATAGACGGGACCAAGATTGTCCCTCCGTACCCTACCAAGATAATATGTATTGCTCTGCTTTGGCAGATTCAACAATACATGTGATCGAGGTAGTGATAGGTATCACGGCACGGTTAGGCATTAGAGTTGAGTCGATTGAGATCTAATCTAATCGAAAGGGATGCATCTTGTGCATGACTTAGATCTAATCTAATCGCAAGGGTGCATCTTGTGCACGACTTAGATCTAATCTAATCGTAAGGCACTAATTAATTAACTACTTATTAAATATGCATCACATACACAAGCACTTAATTAATCTATTTGTGATTTAGTCATGGCCCTACTATGATCTTCTCAAGCCAATGAGAAGATCGATTGGTCAACCTAGGGTCAACAGCTTCTTCAAGCTCCTCCCTTTGACCACCTTGTGTTGCTCATGCCCGCCTCGGAACTCCGTCTCGTGTGGACCCTCCACCGCTCCAATTTGTACATTACAATTTGAAACTTGAGTTACATTCGAGTCTAAATCTAATTTACAACAAAAAAATAAGAGAAGGCACGACGCGCAGGTCGCGAATATAATACAACACTCGCAAACACATAACAGCACGCAGGCCGTATTATGAATTACAACACAACCAATCATATTGGGCTTTGGGCCATGACTATCACAAAATTAATATATAATTCAAAATTATATATTTTCATAATTTTCTATAATTTTAAAATTAATTTTTATAATTTTTACGAGTAAAATTTCTCGACGGTCCCGTTTAGCGGTTTCGGGCGCAATCGCGGAACGAATCCCCTTGCGGGGCCCAGGGGCAGCGCCCCTACCTGCGATCTAATCATCGCGAGGGTTCCTTTGCGATCCAACAGCGCCTAAACCCGCTGTCCCAAAACGATTTGGGCCGAGACATTACCGTTTCGGAAAAATCTTCCCGGCGGGTTCGTTTTTAGCGATTTCGGGTGCAATCGCGGAGCAAATCCCCTTGCGGGGTTAGGGGCAGTACCCCTACCCACGATCTAACCATCGTGAGTTGCTCCTTTGCGATCTAATGGCACCCGACCCCGCTGTCCCAAACGAATTTGGGGCAAAAAAAGCCGTTTAAAAGAAAACTTTCCGGTAGCCGAAGCCTACAAGTGCCGAGACACTTGTGCTTCACTTCTACGGAAAAATTACTCATAAAAACTCTAAAAACTCAATTTTTACAGAAAATCAGAGAAGGTATATTTTTCATAAAAATACAAACGAACTCGTACAAGTCTTTGCACGTGGCTCTGATACCACTGTTGGGTTCTTCGGGCCGCGAAAACCGCTTTTTCGCGTCGCGGAAACCCCGAGTCACCCAAAGCCGTAGATCCGTGCAAAGATTCGTAAACAAAACTTTTCGAAAAACCTTTTCTTGTACGAGTTTATAAAACCTTTAGATCTACACTAGATAAGGGTTATACCTTCGAAGCGTGCCTTTCGCTTATCCCGCTCGTCCAAGGAGTTGCCGGATCTCTAGACCGTCAAGCGCCGGTCCTCTAGAAGTATCCACACGGACACGTAGGTGGAGAAAACCTCACACAAAGGTGTGCTAGCACCTTGGTGAGATTCGGCCAAGCAAGGAGGAGAGGGAGAGCTTGAGAGGAAGAAGGAGGAAGATTCACCACAGTTGAATGAAATGAATGAAAATCAATTCCAATTCAAAAGTGGCCGGCCACTTCTCATCAAGTGTAACTCCCCATTAAATGCAATTAATGTGAAGTTAATAAGAAAATGGCTTTGTAACTTCCATGAGGTGGCACACCATGATGATGTGGAACATCATCATTGGTCTACCTAATGCCAACTCACCAATGAGGTGGCAAAAGGTCAAGTCAAAATTGACCTTTGGTCTTCCTTCTCTAGTCAAGTCAAACTTGACCCAATCTCTACCATGGTTGATCTAATCCAACCATTTGATTCGAGCCAACTTAATATAATGAATATAATTCATTAAATTAAATTGATTTAATAAGTCATAATCTAAATTAGACTCATTAAATACATGAATCAACTTGAGTCAAACTCAAGTTAGCCCAATTAGGATTACTCTTAATCCAATTTGATTCATCAAATGAATCTAATCCTCTTGGTTCATCATATGAACCTAATCTCCATCTAATTGTCCTAAGTGTGTGACCCTATAGGTTCTTGTAACGTTGGCAATGCCCTAAACCCATTTAGGAGCATAAGTAATGAGCGGTATCTAGCAACACATCATTACTACCCAAGTTACAAGAATGTCGAGATCCGACATCACCTTGTGACTACTAATTGTGACTCCTCACAATATGTGACATTGTCCTTCTCTCCTAGACATCTAGATTGATCAATGTGAGGCATAGACCGTGTCATCCTCTAATCAATCTAAATCTTGAACTCCAAGTAGACTCACTCGATCAAATGAGCTCAACATCTAATGTTGACTCATTTGGGCATGGCCATGCACTTAGTGGTCTCACTCTATCAAGAATAGCGATGTCGCTCCCGTCATATGGGAGGGATAGATCCCATCTACATCACTCACATCCCTCTGCATAATTCATTACATACCCAGTAATCGCCTTTATAGTCCACCCAGTTACGGGTGACGTTTGACGAAACTAAAGTACATAACTCCTTATGTAGGGATCCATGGTGACTTCAGGTCCATGGACTAATAGTCATACTAATATCCACATGAGAAAGTATATGACACTCATATAATGATTCATGATACTTTCTCATGGCGGGTCATTCAGTATGCATTCTCTAATGCATATCCATGTGTCAGCTTGATATCTCTATATCCATGACTTGTGAGATCAAGTCATCGAGCTGACCTACATGCTAGTCTTATTGTATTAACATTGTCCCTGAATGCTAATACTCGACTAGGAATGATTTAGAGTAGTGTTCCCTATATCATCTCACTATCGATTCAACTAATCGATTGATATAGGTATGAACCTTCTACTCAAGGACGCTATTATACTTAGTCCATTTGGCACTAATATAAATAAGTATAATAACCAAACAAATTCCTTTATTAATATACAAGAATATGATATACATGAGTCCATACAATCATCAAATGATTGGCTCTAGGGCTCTAACTAACACTCCCAACTGGTGACAGCCTCGATCTTTTGAGGGTCTACTGAAATACCTCTGCTAGAGACAACATGCCCCAGAAAATCGACTGAGGATAGCCAAAAAGCACACTTGCTAAACTTCGCGTACAACTGATGTCGTCGAAGAATCTCCAAGACTGTGTGAAGATGCTGCGCATGTTCCTCCTCGGAACGCGAGTAGACCAATATATCATCGATGAAAATGATAACAAACTGATCAAGATACTCTAAGAAGACGCGGTTCGTCAAATCCATAAACACCGCTGGAGCATTGGTAAGCCCAAATGGCATTACCAAAAACTCATAATGGGCGTATCTGGTACGGAATGTTGTCTTCTGAATATCAGATTCTCTGACTCTTAGCTGATGATATCCGGATTGCAGATCAATCTTAGAATACACTGATGTATCTCTGAGCTGATCAAATAAATCCTCAATCCATGGTAACGGGTACTTATTTCTAACGGTCACTGCATTCAGCTGCCTATAATCTATGCACAACCTCAGAGTACCATCCTTTTTCTTGACGAATAATACCGAAGAACCCCACGGAGAAGCACTAGGGCATATAAATCTCCTGTCCAAAAGCTCCTGGAGTTGAACCTTCAGTTCATTCAACTCTTTTGGTGTCATACGATAAGGAGCTTTCGATGTTGGGGTGGTTCTCGGAATCAACTCAATAGCAAACTCCACTTGCCTTCTGGGAGGCAAACCTGGTAGCTCCTCTAGAAATACTGTTGGAGTGTATACTGAAAGCCTAAGCTTTTGTAAACATTTGTTTTGAATAAAGAATCACATTTGGTCAAATTATCTACATTTGTTTGTAGTTGTTCAATTAATTTATATTGTAGATAACATAGCATGTGGTGTCACATGCAGAAGATAATGTTATCAGTACCTTATAAATTATAAACAGTAGCTCACGACCAAAATGGAAAGGAACAAATCATTAGAAGGTCGTAGTGTAATTAGGTATCAGTTTATCTTGACTGTATAATTACACTAGTACACTTAGAGTGTATTGAGTAGGATCATTTGAGATCGTTTCTTTTATACTGACTTTATAAAGGAACATAGACCTCAGTTATTATGGAAGTGTGTGCTCTTAATCCTAATATAATAATAAGCACATATATTTGATATTTATTTCTTTAATTTATCAATGGGTAAGATTTAGTTCGATGAATCAATAAGCCCGATAAATTGGGAAATGGTATCACTTATAGTGTGTGTTGTTGATTATAGAAGGAAACTGTGTCCTAGAGATACTAGGTTGATAATGTCCTCAAGAGGAGCTCATAAGGATTGTCATGTTAAACCCTGCAGGTGGACTTAGTCCGACATGATGATAAGGTTGAGTGGTACTACTCTTGGACTAAGATATTAATTAAATGAGTTGTCAGTAACTCACTTAATTAGTGGACATTCGATATCTTAAACACAGGGAGACTAACACACTCATAATAAGAAGGAGCCCAAAAATGTAATTTGGGATTGGTGCGGTAGTTCAATAATAGTTCTCTAGTGGAATGAATTATTATTGATAAAATTAAGTTGTGTGTTCGGGGCGAACACGGGATGCTTAATTTTATCGGGAGACCGAAACCAATTCCTCCTCTCGGTCCCTATCGTAGCCTCTTATTTACAGAGTACTATACCCACCTATACCCACTTTCTATACCCACCTAAAGGGGGCTGGCCAAGCTAGCTTGGGAACCAAGCTAGGGCCGGCCTAAGCATGAATTGGGGTGGCCGACCCTAGCTTGCACCCAAGCTAGAGGGGCCGGCCATATTAAATTAAAAAGAATTTTAATTTTAATTTTTATTATGTGGAAGATATAATTTATTAAAGAGAATTAAAATTAAAATATCTCTCTTGTAAAAGATCTACAAAAGATTAAAGAAAGAGATTAAATCTCTTTCCTTATTTGTAGATTGGTGAGATATTTTATTTTCTCTTTAAAAAATTATTCACATGTTGTAAAATTAAAATTATGGAAATTTCTTTTTATCAACCATGAAGAGATTTTTGAAGAGAAATTTTAATTTTTTAAATTTTCGAAAACAAATTAGGAAGTTTTAATTTGTTGATTAAAACTTGTTTAATTTATTTCTCCATGTGGTGGCCGGCCAATATAGTTTAATTTGGGAAATTTTATTTTATTTTTCTCAATTAAATCATGTCAAAGAAATTAAGGAAATTTTATTGTAATTAAATTTCCTAATTTGCCTAAGCCAAGGAATATAAAAAAAGGGGTGGGGGTGCCTTCATGAAAAAAAACCTTAATTATTTCTCTCCCTCTTTTGTTCCTTGGTGTGGCCGGCCATCATCATCCTCTCCCTCTCTTCCTCTTGTGGTGGCCAAACCTCTCTCTCCCCTTGGAGCTCTCGTGGTGGCCGGATACTACTTGGAGAAGAAGAAGAAGAAGGAGAGAAAGCTAGCATCTCTTGGAGCTTGGTTGGTGTTTTGATTTTCTTCCTTGGTGAAGCTTCTTTATTGTTGGCCGAACCTAGCTAGGAGGAGAAGAAGGTGGTTGGTGGTTTCTCATCTCAGAAGATCGTTGTCCACACAACGTCCGAGATTAGAAGAGGAATACGGTAGAAGATCAAGAGGTCTTTCTAGAAGGTATAACTAGTAATTTTTCCTTTCTACATCATACTAGTTATTTATGGAAATAATACCAAATACAAGAGGCTTACGTTCTAGTATTTCGAATATGTTTTTCGAAGTTGTGTTTTTTTTTTTTTTTTCCTTGAGATTTAATTGTTCTTTTCGGTTAACCTAAAGTTATTTTAGGAAATTAAATATTAGATTTCTATAAAAGGTTTTGTCTAGTCGGTGGTGGTTGCTCCCATATCCAAGAAGGCCATGTGCCTCGCCACGTAAGTACTGGGAACCGATTATGGAAATTAATATTTAATGGAATTAATAACTTAAGGTGATTTGGGTCGAACGTGTTAAGTTCCGCAGGAGATCCAAGTCAAAACCTAAAAGAACAAATAGATTAAGTTTTGGATCAAACGTGTTAAGTTCCGCAGGCGATCCAAAATTTAATTTAAAAGAACACATGGTAGCTAGGAAAGGTTCAGACCTTTGTACAAAATTTTTGTATAGTGGAACCTCTAGGCTTTCCGAGTAGCAACCAACAAATACATCTGGATACTCTCGGACTACTAGAACATCAGAGAGTTGAGAACTACTGTCGTCTTCAATATGAATCAAGGATAACAGAAAACCCTGCCAGCCATGTGACAGCAGCTTCTGAGCCTGAATCGCTGAAATGGTCGATATGCCGTCATCTCTGATGCTAGTGAAATCCCACGAGGGTTGGTTCGGAGGCCAAAATGTGACCACCCTCATCTGGCAATCAACAGTGGCATGATATGCTGACAAACAGTCCATGCCAAGAATAATATCAAAGTTGACCATTTCCAGTACTAAAAGATCTACTGTGAGTATCATGTTGCCAAAGTCTAATGGGCAACCTCTGACCTCCTGCGTGATCTCCAAGGTATCACCAGATGGTAGAGAGACAGTCAGTCGCTGTGATCTAAAAGTGAGTAATCTACCAATCTCCCGCATAAAGGTACGGGATATAAAAGAATGTGAGCTACCTGTATCTATCAGCAGATAAGGCATAAATAGAAATCGTAACGCAAAAAATAGATCCGTCGGCTCGCTGCGCATCCTCTCTGGTAACCGCATGAATACGCCCCGTCTCTGGCGGAGGAGGAGGTAGTAACGTTGCCAGCGGCTGCTGCATCTGGGCAAAAGTAAACTAATACAAGTCGAGATAGTGAATTAAGAAAATAAGAAAAAAAAGTCCTGATCTTGCCACTGACCAGATCTTGCAATCCTTGCCGGATAGCTATAGTTAATTTGTTCTAAACTACAATATGAACGAAATTGACAAGCCACTGCTCGAGCTGCTTAGCATGTTGAGAACTGCTGAGCTGAACCTTAAGAAGGTTAAGCCCCACTCTGTTCTGATGGTTCAGAAACACAAGGGTAAGGGCAAGCCCAAAGGCAAAGGAAAGTCCCAAGCCAAGGGCAAAGGCAAGGCACTGAAGCCTAAAGGAGGGGTCGCCAAGGATGCAACCTGCCTCCACTGTGGTCAGACCGGGCACTGGAAGAGGAATTGCAAGGTGTACCTGGAAGATCTTAAGAAGCAGCGGAGTGAGACTTCCACTTCAGGTATATATGTTATAGAAGTCAATCTATCTATTTCTTCATCATGGGTATTAGATACCAGATGTGCTTCTCACATTTGTACTAATGTGCAGGCGTTGAGAAATAGCAGGGCATTGGCAAAGGGCGAGGTGGACCTATGAGTAGGCAATGGAGCATGTGTTGCTGCTATTGCTGTAGGAACTTATCATCTATCTCTGCCCTCTGTGATTGTATTAGAATTAGATGAATGTTGTTATGTGCCTACATTAACAAAGAACATAATTTCAATTTCTTGTTTGGACAAGAAAGGTTTCTCTTTTATAATTAAGGACAAATGTTGTTCTGTTTATTTAAAAGATATGTTCTATTGTAGTGCACCTCTGATGAACGGACTCTACATTCTAAACCTTGAAATCCCTATCAATAACATAAATACCAAGAGGTTCAAGTCAAATGACATGAACCAAACCTATCTCTGGCACTGTCGCTTAGGTCATATAAATGACAAGCGCTTATCCCAGCTCCATAAGGATGGTTTGCTCGACTCATTTGATTTTGAATCTTATGAGACGTGCGAGTCATGCCTACTAGGCAAGATGACCAAGACTCCCTTTAGTGGGAACAGCGAAAGAGCGACAGATTTGTTAGGACTTATACATAGTGATGTATGTGGCCCTTTCAATGTCGCTGCTAGAGGCGGTTATAGGTACTTCATCACATTTACTGATGACTTCAGTAGATATGGTTATGTATACTTGATGACACATAAGTCAGAATCTTTTGAAAAGTTCAAATAATTCAAGAATGAAGTACAAAACCATCTTGGAAAGAGTATTAAGATACTTCGATCAGATCGAGGTGGAGAATACCTTAGCCATGAGTTTCATGACTATCTAGCTGAGTGTGGGATTCTATCCCAACTCACTCCTCCTGGAACACCACAGTGGAATGGTGTATCCGAAAGGAGGAATCGTACCCTATTAGATATGGTACGATCTATGATGAGTCACACAGATCTTCCGACATTCCTTTGGGGCTATGCTCTAGATACGACAGCTTTTATACTCAACCGAGTTCCATCCAAGGCCGTGATAAAAACACCATATAGGATATGGACTGGGAGAGATGCCCAGGTGTGTTTCATGAGGATTTGGGGTTGTGAGGCTTACGTTCGACGTCAAGTCTCAGACAAATTGGGACCCAAATCCGACAAGTGCTAAGGGATATTACTTCTACATTCCCAGTCAGCACAAGGTAGTTGTGGCAAAGACTGGGGTCTTTCTAGAAAGGGACTTTGTTTCTAGAAAGATTAGTGGGAGTACGTTCGATCTTGAAGAAGTTCAAGATGTAGACCAAAGCACTGAAGCCTCGATGGAAGTTGAACTGGAACCACAAAGTGTTGTGGATGATGTTGTTCCACAAGGAGTTGAGGAACAACAACCAGTTCAAGTAGACATACCTCTTCGCAGGTCTGATAGGGTACACCGTCAGCCTGAGAGATACTCATTTCTCTTGTCTGACCATGATAACGTTGTACTCATAGACGATTGATAAGCGAGTCTGTCACACTCTTAAATCAAATTAATTCATTTCTAATCTACCGAACCCCTTAACCTACACTAAGGTAGTATAGTAGAGGACTGGGTTGTCTCTCACGTGGAAACAATGATAGGACGTTTGTTTTCAGACAAGATCGAACCAAGGGGTTTGTTTGGGGGTTTTGTTCTCTAAACCTAATGCAATAATTGAAATCTTAACTAACCAGCAAAGATGAACCTATAGCGCAGTGTCACTCTACACTACAAGCTACACCTTCTACAGGCATAACAAACAAGCATAACAGATAGTAAAACAAGCATAACTAAAACTAACCTACAATTCTATCTAACCATTGAAGAACATACTTACATCGCATTGTCACACTATGACACAAGCATAATCATCAACAGAACTAACATGAAAACATAACAAAGAACACAAACAAGCATAAATGAAGCAACAAGACAGTAATTAAGTAAATTCAACAGAATTAACGAAACAAAGCAAGTAAATCCTAATTAACCAATCCACTTCTCCACAGTCAAACACGCACAAAGTACTCTGTCTGTCACTACAGAATCACTAAGGAAGAAGACCGCTGTCACTCGGAAAACTCTTGGATCCGGTGGACAACTGACGTTACTGGTCAGAACTGCAATCAACGGCGGTGGAAGCACGAAATCCTCGAAGAAACTGTTGATACAGTCTGACCTGGATGTTGTTTTGATGTTGACACTGATTTAAGTTTGAATCAGATATTAAATTAACTCAGATTAATTACTAATCAAGGTTGACTTGGTTAACCTGATTGACCTGATTGGGAAAAGTCCAAGCGAGGAGCTTGGCACGGGAAAGTCCTGGTGAGTGAAGCCAGGCAGTGGGAAAGTCCTAACTGGGATGTTAGGCAGTTGGAAAGTCCTGGTGAGTGAAGCCAGGCAATTGGAAAGTCCTGGTGAGTGAAACCAGGCAATTGGGAAGTCCAAGTGTGGAAGCTTGGCATGTATGGTCGGAGAGGGTTCGGTAGCACGCTCCGGGGTGAGGGCAGCAAGCTTGGAAGCTTGACTCGAGACTCACGGCTTTGGATCGGTCCGCACCGATCGGTGGCATGGCTGGTGATCGGTGCAGACCGATCCAGGTTACTGATCGATCCGCCGTCGATCAGCAACACTCGAGCACTGAGTGTATCTTGATCGGTCGGGACCGATCAGCAACACTCGATAGCACACCGAGTGTATCTTGATCGGTCCCGATCGCCCGATCGGGCAACACTCGAGCACATCGAGTGTATACGATCGGTCCGGGACCGATCAGCAAAACTTCGATAGCACACTGAGTGTATCTTGATCGGTCCGGGACCGATCGATAACACTCAGAGCACATCGAGTGGATCTTGCGATCGTCCGGGACCGATCGATGATCCTCGATGCGCGGTGGATCTGATCGGTCTTCGACCGATCGGTACGAGTCTGATCGGTCCACGCACCGATCAAGCCGCTGCGATTCGCGTGAAGGGGTGGATCGGTCTTGGGACCGATCAGACAAGCACCTGATCGGTCACCAGACCGATCAGTGACGATAAATAGAAGCGTGGATCGGTCTGCTGACCGATCCACAGTATGACTTGTTTTGCATGCGCTTTCTCTTATTGTTTCTGATTCGCAATTGCTTTTACCTATTTCGTTTCTAACCATCTGCTGTAAGCTTTCTCGAAGTTACAGGTTACAGATTACTTGATGTTGGGTGAATTCAAATTAAGGATCATTAGTAGAAGGCGACGAAAAAGCTTTTGCTGTGTCTCGCTGCGGACAAACCAGTTTTGGTAGCAACGTCTCGTTTGCGATCTGCTGGCAGCCGTTTGGTCGAAATCAGCTTGACTTGTGCTGAAAGGTTCAAGCTCAGAGGTACCAGTGGAAACGAGGATGCCATTGGTGGGAGCTGAGACAATCAGACAAGGAAGAAGCGTGATTGGCGACGTCGTGGACGGTTGCAGGGATTTGCTGCAGGTTTGGCAGAGATCCGTTACAGAGCAGAGAGGCATATGAAGGTGGAGAGGAGAGGCTCTCGTGACAATGCTTTTTGTGCTCTTGCTGTGAAAAACACTGTGGAGAAAAACTCTCTGGAAGATTGAAGCAGTGTGCTTGTTCTTCGCTGATTGTGGCTGTGAGCTTCCTTTGATCATTTCACTTGAGCCACTACTGTAAGTCTTGTGCTTAATTTCTTACTGCTGTTAAAGACTTTGTGGAGAGGTTACTCCACCGAGAAGGAGAATCCTTTAGCCGGATAGCTTCCGGGGTGTGATCTACCGAAAGATCAAGAGGATTCGTCCACCTTACGGACACGCCGAGGAGTAGGGGCAAGTTATCCCCGAACCTCGTAAATCTCTGAGTTAGTGTGCTGTGCTTTCTTGTTTTAGTTTTCTAATTCCGCTGTGCTAACAAAGTTCTTGAAGAAATTTGTGTTTAGTGTTTTTCAAAGAGGCTATTCACCCCCTCTAGCCATCTAAGGTCCCAACAAGTGGTATCAGAGCCTGGTGCTCTTCATTTCGGCTTAACAACCCGAAGAGCAAAACAATGGCCATGAAGGAGGGATTTAGCACCAACCGTCCACCTTACTTCGAAGGAGCAGATTTTCAATATTGGAAGGGCCGCATGGAGTACTACCTCAAAACCGACATAGCCATGTGGTTCTCAGTCAAGGAAGGTTTCACACCACCAAAGGATGAAGAAGGTAAGGAACTCGAGTCGTCAAAGTGGTCTACCGAACAACTCCGCAAAGCACAAGCCGATGCCAAGGCTATGGTCACCTTGCAATGTGGAATCGCCAAGGACCAACTCGTCAAGGTAGGTCCGTTCTCAAGTGCAAGAGACCTATGGAACAAACTCATCGAGCTCCAAGAGGGAACTCGAGATTCTCGGATTGCCAAGAGGGACCTATTCTTGAATCAGCTCCAAAATCTAACCATGAAGGACAATGAAACGGTGAGTGAACTTCATGGGAGATTCAAGGAGATCATCAATGGTCTCCACTCCGTGGATGAACGGGTAGAAAACCGTGACCTAGTAAGGTACGCTCTTAAATCTTTTCCTAGGAATGCCTTGTGGTCATCCATGGTAGATGCCTACAAGGTATCCAAGGATCTTTCCATTGTTAAACTAGATGAATTTTTCTGTGAGATGGAACTTCATGAGCTTGCTAACAAAGGTCAAAAAGAGAAGGGTATTGCTTTATTTGCAGGACCAAAGAGCAAGGATGGAAGAAGGAAGAAGGAAAAGAAGAAAGAAAAGGAGATTTCCTCATCCACCTCTTCTTCCGAATCCGATGATGAAAGTGGATCATCATCAAGCGAGATGGCGAACTTCGTAAGGAGGATTATGAGAAGAGGCCGAAGATACAAAGGAAAAGGTAAAACTAATGATCAAAATTTTGATAAATCTAATGTTACATGTTATGAGTGTAGTAAGAAAGGACACATTCAGAGCGAGTGTCCGAAACTAAAGAGGAAGGAGGAACGAGCCAAAAGGAAGGAGGAAAGAGCCAAGAAGAAGAAGGCTCTCAAGGCCACTTGGGATGAGTCCTCATCAAGCTCATCGGAGGAAGAAGAGAAGATGGAAAAGAGCACTCGGCAATTGGCACTCATGGCAAGGGAAGAGTCAGAATCCGAGAGTGATGACTCAAGCGCTTCAACCACGGCTTCATCATCTTCGGATGATGAAGAGGTAACCTCTTCTCATATAGAAAAGTGTTATAAAACTATCACTCACTTATCTACATTGCTTAAAAAGTCAAAAACAGAAAATAAATTGTTGAAAGAAGAAGTAAAAACCTTAAGGACCCTTAGGGAAGATGAGGTCGATGACCTACATCTAGAAGTCCTTGAGGATGAGAACAAGGCCTTAAAGGGTGAGGTTGAGAAACTCAAGAAAATGCTTGAGAAATTCTCAACTAGCTCTAAGACTCTAGACATGATTCTAAATGCCCAAAGGGCGGTTTACAACAAAGCCGGGTTAGGGTATCAACCCAAGGAGTCGAGTTTCATTTCTCTAATGTCTAGAACTCAAAATAGTAGATCACATGTTTCTAGAGTTCATGGAACTAGGAAAGGTATGACCAAGGCATGGGTTCCTAGGTCTTTCGTTGTAGAAGCATTAGGTCCCAAGATTTGGGTACCTAAAACCTCTATTTTTCGTGTATTGTAGGCATTGGTCGAGGGGGAGCATCTATCAACTTGGTTTGTTGATAGTGGATGCTCCAAGCACATGACTGGGAACAAATCACTGTTTACTACCATTCAAAACAAAAGTAGAGGTAATGTGTCTTTTGGTAATAATGGTAGCCTTAAGGTTGTAGGAATTGGAGACATTCATATATCCGAATGTCTTCATATCAAAAATGTCCTTCTAGTCAAGGGGATGACTTTTAATCTCCTAAGTGTCAGTCAATTGTGTGATACGGGTTACACAATTGAATTTCATTCAAGTCAATGTTTGGTTAAACACATTGACACACTTGACACGGTACTAGTAGGCACAAGGGTTGACAATATTTATCAAGTATCATTTAAAAGTGCTACTAATGCTTTGATTAAGTGTTTCATGTCGAAAGAAGAAGAGTCTTGGTTATGGCATAGAAGATTGGCACATGTAAACATGAAGAACATCTGGAAGTTGGCCAACCAAGGATTAGTGCGAGGCTTACCAAGCATCAAGTTCCACAAGACCAAACTATGTGATGCATGTCAAAAGGGTAAGCAAACAAAAGCTGTCCATAAAGGTAAAAGCAATGTAAGTACATCTATTGCTTTAGATTTATTGCACATGGACCTATTTGATTGCAGTAGTGTAATATCATTGAATGGAAGTAGATATTGTTTGGTAATCGTTGATGATTTTACTAGATACACATGGACTTTCTTCTTGAAACATAAGGACCAAACTATAGATATTTTTATTTCCTTTTGTAGAAGAACTGAAAATGAAAAATCGACAACAATTAAAACCATTAGAAGTGATCATGGTGGGAAATTTCAAAATCATAGGTTTTTAGAGTTTTGTCAAGAAAAGGGATATAGGCATGAGTTCTCTACTCCAAGGACCCCACAGCAAAATGGGGTTGTGGAGAGAAAGAACCGAGTCCTACAAGAGGTTGCATGAAGCATGCTTCATGAGTACTCACTACCGAGCTGAAGCTGTGAATACAGCTTGCTATGTGCAAAATCGAGTTTTAATACATAGGTTTTAGGAAAGACTCCCCATGAACTTTGGTTTGGGAAACCGCCTACAATTAAACATCTTAGGGTGTTTGGTTGTGATGTGTTTATCTTAAACACCAAGGACCATCTTGGGAAGTTCACGGCTAAGGCTGATCAAGGGATATTGGTCGGGTACTCTCTTACCAGCAAAGCCTATCGAGTCTACAATGAGAGGACTAAATTGATTGAAGAGTCCTCGGACATAGCATTTGAAGAAATCCTAAATCAAATGATCAATCAAGGGATGTAGGAGAAATTCAATTCGAACTTAGAAATCTAAGTTTGAATGATCAAAACATTGGAAGAGTCGAAGTTGACTCTGAAGATGATGAGCAAAGGCAAGAAAGGGCTCAATCTGATCTCTTGCCTGTGCCGAGTGAGACCACTCATGAGGCACCGCCAACTCCAAGGCAATCTAGGATAGTCTCTAGTCATCCACAAGACCAGATTGTGGGAGACATCCAACAAGGGTTAGGACTAGATCATTCTTCAGAAATGAGTCGAATGAGGTTGCTTTGATCTCAGAAATCGAACCTAAACTAGTTGATGAGGCATTGCATGATCCTGATTGGGTCATAGCTATGCAAGATGAGTTAGGTCAATTTGAAAGAAGCCAAGTGTGGGACTTGGTTCCTAGACCTAAGAAGACCACCATTATTGGAACTAAATGGGTCTTCAAAAATAAGCTAAACCAAAAGGGAGAGGTAGTAAGAAACAAGGCAAGACTAGTAGCCAAGGGCTATAGTCAAGTTGAAGGCCTCGATTATGATGAGACCTATGCTCTGTGGCACGATTGGAGTCCATTCGTTCAATGCTAGCTTTTGCTGCACATAGAGGTTTCAAGCTCTATCAAATGGACGTTAAATCGGCCTTCTTAAATGGTTTCATTAAAGAAGAAGTCTATGTTGAACAACCACCGGGGTTTGTGAATACCGAAGCTCCAAACCACGTGTTCAAGCTCAAGAAAGCTCTTTATGGGCTAAAACAAGCACCTCGAGCTTGGTACGAAAGGTTGTCGACTTATCTATTAGAAAAGGGTTTTGTAAGGGGTCAAATAGACCCAACACTATTTCTTCGTCGAGATGGTGAAAATATTTTTGTAGCCCAAGTATATGTCGATGACATAATTTGTGGCTCAAATAACAAGGGCTATTTAAATGAATTTATCACTCACATGGAAAGTGAGTTTGAAATGAGTCTTGTGGGAGAATTGACATTCTTCCTTGGACTAGAAATCAAACAAACTAGAGATGGCATTTATGTCCATCAAGCAAAATACACTCAAGAGATGCTTAAGAAATTCAAAATGAGTGATTCTAAGGAAGTATCCACTCCTATGGCGACGAGCACTCGTCTTGACAATGATGAGAGTGGAAAATCAGTTGATCTAACGCAATATAGAAGCATGATCGGTAGTCTTCTATATCTCACAACTAGTCGACCGGACATACTCTTTCTTGTGGGCATGTGCGCTAGGTATCAAGTCTGTGCCAAGGAATCTCACTTAATTGCAGTTAAGAGAATTCTGAGATACCTTAAAGGCACAATTAGAGTAGGTCTTTGGTACCCTCGTACTGAATCATTTGACTTGATAGGTTATACCGACTCCGATTATGCTGGGTGCAAATTGGATCGGAAAAGTACGAGTGGGGGTTGCCAATTTTTAGGTTCATGTTTAGTTAGTTGGTCAAGTCGGAAGCAACATTGTGTTGCTCTCTCCACGACCGAGGCTGAATATATTGCCATGGGAGAGAGTGTATCACAGTTGTTGTGGATGATACACACCCTAGAGGATTATGGACTCTCTTATAAGGGTGTACAAGTGCTATGCGACAACATTAGCACAATCAACCTAACTAAAAATCCAGTCCATCATTCGAGGACCAAACACATTGAAGTGCGTCATCACTTCATAAGAGATCACGTAGCTAGGGGAGACATTGTGCTCACATATGTTGAGTCAAAGTCAAACCTAGCCGATATCTTCACAAAACCCCTTCCGGAGAATGAATTTAGTCATTTAAGGAGGGAGTTGGGAATGTGTTTGGCTCCTTAGGTCATTAGAACTTCACCATGATCAATAAGGACTATTAAAATGACAAGAGTAATTGGGAAACTGATTTGGGCAATTTGGGGACATCTCACACAAACGATAAGGTTTAACAAATTGTTTTTGTTTGCTAGAAATGGGGTGAGATGCTAGGAACAACCAATTTATTCAAAATGTACTATGCATCCCTTGAATAAGTAGGTTGAAGAGACATAAATTGAGTATGGGGAAGGTCATTACATAATTCATGTGTATTTGACTCCTAGATCTTACTCATATATTCCAACCAAGGAATCTTGGTTGGACTTTTGTCTAGAAATTATCTAATCATGATTGATGTGTTGATTGATACTTTGGATTGGTATCTTTAATGATAAGATGAGTTGATAATGTAAGAATAGTAATTTAGGATATATTTTGACAAATTTGAAACTAAACATGACAGGGTTGGATATTTCAGGTTTTGAAACTCTGAAATGTCTGAAACTAACTTGTAACTTAATAAAAAAAACCTAGAATGTTAGGACTTTCAGAGCTTGCAATTAGGAAATGTTCTTGTTCGTAGATGTTTAAGTTCTGTGTTCTGAATTTGAGAAGTTCTGAATTTTCAGAATTCTCGAGAGAAACGACTGCGAAATCAGTTGCTCGAATTCAGATATCAGAAATCTGAATTATCAGACACTGATCGGTCTCACGACCGATCAGGAGACTCTCTGATCGGTCCACAGTCCGATCAGGGGTCCTCCAGATATCTTCGTGCTTTCTGTTGGCTCACTGATCGGTCCAGGGACCGATCAGGAGGATCTCACGCGACGATTCACATCTGATCGGTCCAGGGACCGATCAGGAGAGTCTCAACCTCTTCAACCTCTCTGTTCGATCTCTGATCGGTCCAAGGACCGATCAGCTCTCTATGGTTCGCAGGAAGGCCCCTGATCGATCCGAGCACCGATCAGAGGGTTTCCTGATCGGTCAAGGGGACCGATCAGACCCTTTTTGTGTGCGTTAAACTCGATCCTGATCGGACAGCCGTCCGATCAGATTACACTGTGCGCTACCCCTCATTAAATCCTCCTGACCTCCTCTCTTCCCGATCTTCTTCTTTCTCACAACCCTAGCCGACCGACGCCCCGACGCCCCTTTCTTCCTCCCGTATTCTCGACCCATCGTCTTCTAAAAGCCGAAGGTCAAAATGGCACCGAGGTAATCTCTCGATCTCTAATCTCTACTGTTATTGTCTTTGGCAGTTCACGTTATCATGTTTCTTACGGTGACTGTGGTTTGTGTTTGGTGGTTTGCCCATGGCCGGTGCTCTCTCTTTGTTTCCCATTGTCCAAATGGTTAGGAAGAAACCCACTAGTGGTGAGGGTACCTCTAAGGAACCAACCGAGAAATCCAAATCCAAGTCCAAAGCTCCTGCTACCTCCCGACCTCAACCGGCTAGTTCGGGGAGATTCCCCAACCAACAATTTGAAAAATCATTTAAGGAGAGGACTTTCAAATTACTCCCTTGTCGATCTGTTGATAAGAAGTTCATGCAGGAATCTTGTCCCTCTATTTTAGAAACCATTGCCTACTACAAGCTCGATTCTTTGGTTTTTCTAGAAAGGGACATCAACTTTGATCTAGTATCTGAATTCTATAACAACCTTCATCAGACTCCTGATGGTAGTTATAGAACAAGAGTGGCTAAGCAAAACGTTGATCTCAACATAATTGCCTTCTTTGAGTATTTAGGTTGTCGTTTGTGTTCGGGGACGGTGTTCTCCATCTATCCTGTTTTGCCTGAACCCGTACCTCATCCTCTTAATGTCTCTTCTGACTCAATCTATGAGTACTTCTTTGGTCATCCGAGACTGGATGGTTTAGATGAGTTAGATGACGACTTTCCTACATTTGCAGCCCTTAGACTCTCTGCTCCTGACTACATCCTTTTCAAAGTTGTCACACAATGTCTTCTACCTATCACCTCTAAACCGTTGGCAGAAATTCGACCATATCACTGTCTGATGCTTTATGGGTTACGTCGACGTCTAGATTTTGATATTATGTCGAGTGTCTATATGTCTATCATATCCCATAGCGAACCGAGCGGCGACAACATCTATATGCCTTTTGGGCATATAATTACTGGTTGGCTCGAGTCCATGGGTATTGACGTCTCTAGGGGGAGGATAGTGAAGATGGTCAGGCAGGATTGTCGACTTGGGAAACGTGCGTTTTCCAAGTCCGGAATCCTAAGTCAGGATGGGCCGGTTAGGTGGAAGGATGGGAGGGCACTGGGTGAGCTACCACTTCCACGACAGGTTGCTCGTCCTCCTGCTGCTGCTGCATATGGCGAGGAGGATCCAGATCTGCGCTGGCAGATCGCTGAGCTGGAGAGCCGGTTTGACCGCCACGAGGAGATGGTGGCTGCAGAGTGAGACAGCAGTTGGCGACACATCAGGCATTTCTAGGATGGATGGCCGGCCATCCACCTCCTCAGCACTCCGCGGGCGAGCTACCCTCAGGCAGCAGCATGCCTCTTCAGGATTCCACTCTTCCAGCTGATGCTGCGGATGATCCTCTTGATGAGGATGTTGGCTGACATTCTCTATGTTTTGATTGTTTTGTTGATACTATGTCTTTGATATATTTATCTGAACTGGATGTTAGCTGTGTTTCTTATATTCATGCTATTTATGATGCTTCACTATTCATGATACACTTATGATGTTTCATATGCCATTGTTTTTCATATACCGTATTTTTTTATGTGGATTAAGATTGAGGCGTTATTAGTTAAAAGGGGGAGGTGCTTGTCAGTCTTATTCATTATTTTACACCTTTTCGGTGTTTGACAAAGGGGGAGAGAATAATTAAGTTTAGAGACGATTTGACCTCTTTGAATCAATATAAAAAAAAAAGAGGAGAAGGTAACTGAGTTATATCCATCTTAGGGGGAGATCTTAATTTCCCTGAAATTATGGATATGAGAGTTTTTCTGATCTAAACTTAAATTGTGTTGTCAAACAACAAAAAGGGGGAGATTGTTGATACAGTCTGACCTGGATGTTGTTTTGATGTTGACACTGATTTAAGTTTGAATCAGATATTAAATTAACTCAGATTAATTACTAATCAAGGTTGACTTGGTTAACCTGATTGACCTGATTGGGAAAAGTCCAAGCGAGGAGCTTGGCACGGGAAAGTCCTGGTGAGTGAAGCCAGGCAGTGGGAAAGTCCTAACTGGGATGTTAGGCAGTTGGAAAGTCCTGGTGAGTGAAGCCAGGCAATTGGAAAGTCCTGGTGAGTGAAACCAGGCAATTGGGAAGTCCAAGTGTGGAAGCTTGGCATGTATGGTCGGAGAGGGTTCGGTAGCACGCTCTCTGGACCGTCAGGGGTGAGGGCAGCAAGCTTGGAAGCTTGACTCGAGACTCACAGTTTTGGATCGGTCTGCAGACCGATCCAGTGGCACAGTGGCACGGCTGATCGGTCTGCAGACCGATCCAGTGGCACAGTGGCACGGCTGATCGGTCTGTAGACCGATCCAGTTGCCTGATCGATCTGGGGACCGATCAGGCAACACTCAGTAGCACACTGAGTGTATACTGATCGGTCCGGGGACCGATCAGATAACACTCAGTAGCACACTGAGTGGATACTGATCGGTCCGGGGACCGATCAGATGATCCTCAGTAGCGCTGAGTGAATACTGATCGGTCTTGCGGACCGATCCAGCTGAGTCCTGATCGGTCCACAGACCGATTCGCGTGAAGGGGTGGATCGGTCTTGGGACCGATCAGACAAGCACCTGATCGGTCACCAGACCGATCAGTGACGATAAATAGAAGCGTGGATCGGTCTGCTGACCGATCCACAGTATGGCTTGTTTTGCATGCGCTTTCTCTTATTGTTTCTGATTCACAATTGCTTTTACCTATTTCGTTTCTAACCATCTGCTGTAAGCTTTCTCGAAGTTACAGGTTACAGATTACTTGATGTTGGGTGAATTCAAATTAAGGATCATTAGTAGAAGGCGACGAAAAAGCTTTTGCTGTGTCTCGCTGCGGACAAACCAGTTTTGGTAGCAACGTCTCGTTTGCGATCTGCTGGCAGCCGTTTGGTCGAAATCAGCTTGACTTGTGCTGATAGGTTCAAGCTCAGAGGTACCAGTGGAAACGAGGATGCCATTGGTGGGAGCTGAGACAATCAGACAAGGAAGAAGCGTGATTGGCGACGTCGTGGACGGTTGCAGGGATTTGCTGCAGGTTTTGCAGAGATCCGTTACAGAGCAGAGAGGCATATGAAGGTGGAGAGGAGAGGCTCTCGTGACAATGCTTTTTGTGCTCTTGCTGTGAAAAACACTGTGGAGAAAAACTCTCTGGAAGATTGAAGCAGTGTGCTTGTTCTTCGCTGATTGTGGCTGTGAGCTTCCTTTGATCATTTCACTTGAGCCACTACTGTAAGTCTTGTGCTTAATTTCTTACTGTTGTTAAAGACTTTGTGGAGAGGTTACTCCACCGAGAAGGAGAATCCTTTAGCCGGATAGCTTCCGGGGTGTGATCTACCGAAAGATCAAGAGGATTCGTCCACCTTACGGACACGCCGAGGAGTAGGGGCAAGTTATCCCCGAACCTCGTAAATCTCTGAGTTAGTGTGCTGTGCTTTCTTGTTTTAGTTTTCTAATTCCGCTGTGCTAACAAAGTTCTTGAAGAAATTTGTGTTTAGTGTTTTTCAAAGAGGCTATTCACCCCCCTCTAGCCATCTAAGGTCCCAACAGAAACCTCTCCTTGGACAGCTGCTGCTGGATGCGAAGAAAATCTGCCCAAAATCCGTAAACCTAGATCTGCCCTCTTCACCGTGTCGGGCAGGGAAGGTTGTGTGTTGCCGGACCTTGGAAGAACTCCGCTGGAAATTCTCCGGCGAAGTGGGAAATGGAGTTGCTGGAATCTCCGATGTCTCTACTGCCTTCTTCACCGTTTCCGGCAGAGACCTTGAGCTCCGGCTAGTGGTGAGGGAAATGGAATGAACGCCGGAGAATACCCAAAACTCGAAGCCTCGTCGGAGAATCACTGCCTTCTTCACCGTGCCTGGCAGGAACTCGACTGGATGCGAGGTGGATGAAGAACCTTCTGGAGAGACCTCTCCAGCGAGGCCCAGTGAACGTCGCTGGTGCAGATCTGCCGGAAATCGCCGCTGTCGCTTCGTCGTCTTCGATCGGGAGAAAGGAATCGGGGGCGTCGGGCGTATGGAAGAGGAAGAATGGAAAGGGGGAAATGGATGTGGAGAGCCGGCCGGCGGCAGTGAAGAGGAGTAGAGGTGCCACCGGCCGGAGAGAAGAAAAGAGAAAGGGGAAGGTGGCCGCGTGCCCTAGCGCAGAAGAGGAAGAACGCCCAAGAGGCTACTGTGTCGTGCGTGAGGAGAAGAAGAGGGAATTTTCTTAACGGGTCAGGTAAGTTTCTTAATGGTTTCGGGTTTGGGTCCATTAGGGATTAGATCCGAATCCAATAAGGAAAAAGGAAATTGGGTTATGAAATTGGGCTTCAGTTTGGGCTTTGTGATTGGGTTTGATTTGAAGCTTTTGGATTGGGTTTGATTGGATTCTTCTTTTGATTCAAATTGGAGATGAATTGAACTTGGATGAGGATGATCTTTATGGACGATCCAGATCAATTTAAATGAGGATGAAGGGATGGATCACTTGATCTGACTGAAGGGGCAGGATCTCACTGGTTCTTGATCAACGGTCCACATTAATTCAGCTTGATCTTCCTCATTTAGCCTCCAAATCAAGCCAAATTTGATTCAGTTCGACCCTAATCCATGGCTCTTTGAATTTCCTACAAAATCACATAAAATATGAAATTAAATTCTATAAATTGCAGGAAATTTACAATTAAGTCCAAAATGAATCCCTATTCGCAAATCATGATATAAACACAATATTAAGTATGCGAGAAGGTATAAAATGCTAAGTATAAGAGCCAAAATAATACACAAAAATACCCATTATCAACTCCCCCACACTTATTCTTGCTCGTCTCGAGCAAATCAACAAAACAAGAAAGATAACTAAAAATACATTCCTCTAGCAATTCTCAATCATACTTAGAAAAATAGTGAAAAGAGAGTTATCTAGGATTGTCCAATTCAAATGACCAAAGCATTCATGGATTCAATTCATACATCAATTAACAAACATGATAACTTCATTCCACAACCAATAAATTGAGAATAATAACAAAATAAACCTCACAAGGTAAGTGATTGTGGCTCTCCTCTAATAATTATGCAATAGTGGAGCTCACTCAAGCTACTCATGGATTCATGCACTACCATATGCTTGCTTTGCTTCTAATCTCCACCACTATATACATAAGAGTGCACAATAAAATAATGAAGACATTATTTGAAATATAAGGGAAACATAATCAAAGCAAATGATAGGATAAGAAAAGAGATGAAGAAGATAAAGGAAGTTATTGGTGGAAGATATGGACAAAATGGAATATTACATAGATGAGTACAAGTAAACAATGCCCCAAAAGTATCTCATCCAACTTCCAAGCTAGCTTTTTACAACTCAATAAAAATGTGAACAATCTTTACGATATCTTTCAATAAACATTCACTCAAGATCTATAATAAAATCCAAATTTTGCTACCATAAAGATTGTTACTCACAAAATTCTACCGCCTTTCACCAATTCAATAGAAATGTGAACAACTCCTACTCTAGCATTTCACACTAAAAAAATCTACACATGATATACAATAATATCTCAATATCGCTAAAGTAAAAATTGTCACTCACAAAAATTCTACCACAAATGAATAAAAATGGCACATGTCAACATTTTTCACCACTCCAATAAAAATGTAGACAACCTCTACTATAGCTTTCCAATAAAAATCACTACTCATGATATACAATAAAATCTAAATATTGCTACAATAAAGATTATCTCTCTAAAAAGTTCTACCTCACATAAATACAAAAATAGCACAACATATCAAAGTTTTTTTTTTCTTTTGGTTTTCACTTTTTTTTTTTCTTTGTTTTTGTTTGTTTTTCATGTTTCTGTTTCCTTTGTTTTTTTTTCTTTTTTTTTTCTTTTTTTTTTGTTTGCTGATTTTTTTTTTTCACATTTCTTTTTTTAACATGTTGTGCAACATTATATAACATCATCAATAGCTCATATAAAAAGATACAAAGCATGGTTTACCTATGGTGATCAAGCATGGTTCACCTATGCTTTCACTAAATTCCAATAAGCTATTTCTCTCCCCCCACACTTAAATTTTTGTCCGTCTCGGGCAAAACACTCATCATATAACATCCAAGATATCCACATCCCAAGAGAAGGTAATAGAGGGAAATAAATGAAGATAAATGGAGGAGAGAAAAGAGTGATATGATGGATGATATGAATTTTATTCAAGAAACATGTGATAACAAAAGAAATGAATAGAAACAAGTGAGATAGATAGCCTTCATAAAAATCATGCAAACCTATGATAATGTGGTCTCGAAAGAATTAAGCAAGTTCTAGAGTAGCATTAACCACAAGTGCATCACACATCAATAGGAATAATAGGCTCAAAAATATCCTCACTAGGTATATCAAAAATTATCATCTCAATCTATCAATATAGAATCCATCATCAAGTTGTAATCACATGTAATCCAAGAATCTAATCATGACAATAAATCATCAAACTTGACAATTAAATTTAACTAACTTTCACAATTTCTAAAATGATAAAAAGAATGCATAGAGAATTTTATTATGAAAGCTGACTAGACAAGCTAAAAATAAACTATCAAGCAGCAAACAAAGCAAAGACATATATACAAGCAGAAAGAAAAAGTAAAAGTGAGATGGAACCAACTCCCCTGAAATTCTGGCGGTCGGAGTCGATTCAGGTCCAGAAGCCATTCTGGAAGTGGAATGAATGTAGATGAAGTGAGGAATGCTCCCTCCACCTTCGACTCCTCAAAAATTTTCTCCGGTGGCCGAAGACGGTTCAGTTGGAGTGTCCACTCCAGGAGCTTCATTATTGCATAAAGTGTTAGAGCTTTCTTTAATCGGTACAATGCATCCTTGCGTGATTGATTGCAAATGAAATATCTGAATAAATCCTGTGCACTAAAAAGAAAAGGATGCATTCCCTGCACGCATGCTGTGTGAGAAGGACTAGAAATATTAACAAAATCAATAGAGCATGAATCAAAAGATATATCACATCCACTACAATCAAAATGAACTACCTCCATGGTATTTCCTAAAAATTCAAAAGAAATATCATTCTTACCATCCTGAAAGATACCTGGAGGCTCTAGTATAGTGAATGTGACATCATCTCGATCAGGTAAAGGTACTGGCTCTGGATCAGGTTCAATCAACGGAAGTGATTCTTGAGTTTCCCCTACACTTCCATCATCATTAAGTAGAATAAAAGGCTCAACCGGTGGTAGAATAATCGAAGGAAGTGATTCTTGAGTTTCCCCTACACTTCCATCATCATCAATATCACCTACAACATCAAGAACATCTGAAACAACAATATCATCAACAAAAATATTGTCAAGATCAACTACAACATCACCATGTAAAAAGCTAGAAGAATTATGCAGAGAAGCAGAATTAGGATAAGGCAAATCACAAACTCTACAATTCATCTTCTCTGAAATCGATGCAATAGGTTGATCTGATTGCAATTGTAACTGTGTTGATGATTGTGTTCTTCCTGGAATTGTGTTTCTCGATGTTGTCCAAATTGTTGTAACTGCTCCCTAAAATGCTGCTCAGGCTGATGCTGAAGATATGACTGATAATGTTGAGACCACTCAAAATTCCTTTGTTGTGTGCTCCCATACTCGAATCCTGCAATTGAATTATACCTATCCTGCTGATGGATCTGATAAAACTGAGGATCAGGCTGATAATATTGGATCCTGGTAGGGAGTACACTAGCAAAGGAATGAACATCCTCGGTAATCGCCGGTCTAGTCTCATATTGCTGATAATTTGCAGACATAATCTCAATAAGTTCTTTAGCCTGAGTAGAGGTCTTATTAACTAAAGCCCCTCCACTAGCTGCATCAACCATACTTCTGTCCATGGGACACAATCCCTCATAAAAGTATATAATCAGAAGTTGATCGCTTATCTGGTGCTGAGGGAAACTAGCAACAAGTCTTTTAAATCTATCCCAATAATTTTGAAATGGTTCTCCTGTGAATTGCTGGATTCCATAAATACTCCTCTGAATAGCTGCAATCCTAGAAGCAGGAAAGAACCTTGCCAGAAATAATCTCTTCATCTCGAACCAGCTGGTAATAGAGTTGGGTGGGAGACAGTACAACCAATCTTTTGCTGAATCCGCCAATGAGAATGGAAATGCTCTAAGTCTGACATCTTCACTTGATACGCCATGTGGATTCCATGAAGAGCACACCATATCCAATTCATGTAGATGTCTGTTGGGATCTTCACCAGATAGCCCATGAAACTTCGGTAATAAATGTGCAATTTTCCATAACTCGAAGTCTGCGTCCAAATCAGAATGATGAATGCAAAAAGAATCCTCTGACAAATCTGGTGCCCAAAGGTCTCTCAGAGTCTTTTCAGTGTTGTTCTCCATATTACTTAATAGATCTGAAGTCCTGAACACACTGAAACTGATTACACAAAAGAGATTCCCTGGTCTAACCTGAAACACTCATGCAAATATAATCAAAAGGCACAGAAAAATATACAAGATAGCACGCATACATACAAACAATGAATAATGAAGCCCTAACAACATTTTTTTAATTTTTGCAACCACCAAAGAAATAGAAATAAGAGAGAATAAAGTCGAAAGAAAATGAAATGCAAAATATAGAAAAACTGAAATGGTGGTCTAAATGATGAAATTAACCAAAGTAGGTCTTTATTCACGGTGTAACTGCTAGTATTACACCTCTCACTCCTTTCCTTCAACCTACAAAGTTCCAGAGCAAAAGGAGATACTAACAGTTAAGTCTAAAGAAAAATAAAATAACAAAGTAGAAAAGCAAGAACAAGATAAAAATAAAACTAAATACAGTCTAAAAACAAACGAACATCACTATTTTTCCCGGCAACGGCGCCAAAATTTGATAAGCGAGTCTGTCACACTCTTAAATCAAATTAATTCATTTCTAATCTACCGAACCCCTTAACCTACACTAAGGTAGTATAGTAGAGGACCGGGTCGTCTCTCACGTGGAAACAATGATAGGACGTTTGTTTTCAGACAAGATCGAACCAAGGGGTTTGTTTGGGGGTTTTGTTCTCTAAACCTAATTCAATAATTGAAATCCTAACTAACCAGCAAAGATGAACCTATAGCGCAGTGTCACTCTACACTACAAGCTACACCTTCTACAGGCATAACAAACAAGCATAACAGATAGTAAAACAAGCATAACTAAAACTAACCTACAATTCTATCTAACCATTGAAGAACATACTTACATCGCATTGTCACACTACGACACAAGCATAATCATCAATAGAACTAACATGAAAACATAACAAAGAACACAAACAAGCATAAATGAAGCAACAAGACAGTAATTAAGTAAATTCAACAGAATTAACGAAACAAAGCAAGTAAATCCTAATTAACCAATCCACTTCTCCACAGTCAAACACGCACAAAGTACTCTGTCTGTCACTACAGAATCACCGAGGAAGAAGACCGCTGTCACTCGGAAAACTCCTGGATCCGGTGGACAACTGACGTTACTGGTCGGAACTGCAATCAACGGCGGTGGAAGCGCGAAATCCTCGAAGAAACCTCTCCTTGGACAGCTGCTGCTGGATGCGAAGAAAATCTGCCCAAAATCCGTAAACCTAGATCTGCCCTCTTCACCGTGTCGGGCAGGGAAGGTTGTGTGTTGCCGGACCTTGGAAGAACTCCGCTGGAAATTCTCCGGCGAAGTGGGAAATGGAGTTGCTGGAATCTCCGATGTCTCTACTGCCTTCTTCACCGTTTCCGGCAGAGACCTTGAGCTCCGGCTAGTGGTGAGGGAAATGGAATGAACGCCGGAGAATACCCAAAACTCGAAGCCTCGTCGGAGAATCATTGCCTTCTTCACCGTGCCCGGCAGGAACTCGACTGGATGCGAGGTGGATGAAGAACCTTCTGGAGAGACCTCTCCAGCGAGGCCCAGTGAACGTCGCTGGTGCAGATCTGCCGGTACTGCCGCTGTCACTGCGTCTTCGATCGGGAGAAAGGAAGGGGCGTCGGGCGTATGGAAGAGGAAGAATGGAAAGGGGGAAATGGATGTGGAGAGCCGGCCGGCGGCAGTGAAGAGGAGTAGAGGTGCCACCGGCCGGAGAGAAGAAAAGAGAAAGGGGAAGGTGGCCGCGTGCCCTAGCGCAGAAGAGGAAGAACGCCCAAGAGGCTACTGTGTCGTGCGTGAGGAGAAGAAGAGGGAATTTTCTTAACGGGTCAGGTAAGTTTCTTAATGGTTTCGGGTTTGGGTCCATTAGGGCTTAGATCCGAATCCAATAAGGAAAAAGGAAATTGGGTTATGAAATTGGGCTTTAGTTTGGGCTTTGTGATTGGGTTTGATTTGAAGCTTTTGGATTGGGTTTGATTGGATTCTTCTTTTGATTCAAATTGGAGATGAATTGAACTTGGATGAGGATGATCTTTATGGACGATCCAGATCAATTTAAATGAGGATGAAGGGATGGATCACTTGATCTAACTGAAGGGGCAGGATCTCACTGGTTCTTGATCAACGGTCCACATTAATTCAGCTTGATCTTCCTCATTTAGCCTCCAAATCAAGCCAAATTTGATCCGGTTCGACCCTAATCCATGGCTCTTTGAATTTCCTACAAAATCACATAAAATATGAAATTAAATTCTATAAATTACAGGAAATTTACAATTAAGTCCAAAATGAATCCCTATTCGCAAATCATGATATAAACACAATATTAAGTATGCGAGAAGGTATAAAATGCTAAGTATAAGAGCCAAAATAATACACAAAAATACCCATTATCAACGATGAGCCTACCACCTATCAGGAAGCTGTGATGAGACCAGATTCCGAGAAATGGCTAGAGGCCATGAGATCCAAAATGGAATCCATGTACACCAATCAAGTATGGACTTTGGTTGATCCACCTGAAGGGGTAAAACCCATTGGGTGTAAGTGGGTCTTTAAGAGAAAGAATGACATGGATCGACTTATCTATAAGGGTCGCTTGGTAGCTAAAGGTTTCAAACAGATTCATGGTATTGAATATGGTGAAACCTTTTCTCTAGTAGCGATGTTTAAGTACATTCGGATCATGCTTGCTATTGCAGCATACCATGACTATGAGATATGGCAGATGGATGTCAAAACCACGTTTCTGAATGGAAACCTGCTCGAGAATGTGTACATGACACAACCTGAGGGTTTTGTAGATCCACAGCATACTAGCAGAGTATGCAAGCTGCATAGGTCCATTTATGGACTAAAGCAAGCTTCTCGGAGCTGGAATCTTCGATTCGATGATACAATCAAACAGTTTGATTTCATCAAAAATGAAGAAGAGCCTTGTGTCTACAAGAAGGTTGTAGAGGACATAGTTGTCTTCCTCATATTGTATGTGGATGACATACTGCTCATTGGGAAAGACATCCCTTTGCTACAGTCTGTCAAGACTTGGCTAGGGACATGTTTCTCAATGAAGGACTTAGGTGAAGCATCCCGCATTCTAAGCATACAGATCTATAGAGATAGATCTAAGAAATTTCTTGGCCTAAGTTAGAGTACATATATTGACAAGGTACTCCTACGGTTTGCCATGCAGAACTCCAAGAAGGGATTTCTGCCGAGTCTTTCGAAGACTCAAGGTCCCTCTTCTAAAGAGGAGAGAGACCGCATGGATCAGATCACTTATATCTCAGCCATAGGATCTATCATGTACGCCATGCTATGTACTCGACCTGATATCTCGTATGCTTTGAGCATGACGAGCAGATACCAGTCAGATCTAGGTGAAAGTCACTAGATAGCGGTCAAGAATATTTTTAAGTACTTAAGAAGGACTAAAGAATATTTCTTGATATATGGAGGCAATGATGAGCTAGCTGTAAAGAGTTACAGTGATGCCAGCTTCCAGATCGACAGGATGATTATCAATCGCAGTCAGGGTTCGTATTTTGCATTAATGGTGGTGCTGTGAGCTGGAAGAGTTCAAAGCAGGACACAGTCATTGATTCTACAACAGAGGCCGAGTACATTGCTGTTAGTTAGAGCCCTAGAGCCAATCATTTGATGATTGTATGGACTCATGTATATCATATTCTTGTATATTAATAAAGGCATTTGTTTGGTTATTATACTTAATTGTATTAGTGTCAAATAGACTAAGTATAATAGCGTCCTTGAGTAGAAGGTTCATACCTATATCAATCGATTAGTTGAATCGATAGTGAGATGATATAGGGAACACTACTCTAAATCATTCCTAGTCGAGTATTAACATTCAGGGACAATGTTAATGCAATAAGACTAGCATGTAGGTCAGCTCGATGACTTGATCTCACAAGTCATGGATATGGAGATATCAAGTTGACACATGGGTATACATTAGAGAATGTATACTGAATGACCCGCCATGAGAAAGTATCATGGATCGTTATATGAGTGTCATATACTTTCTCATGTGGCTATTAGTCTGACTATTAGTCCTTGGACCTGAAGTCACCATGGATCCCTACATAAGGAGTTATGTACTTTAGTTTCGTCAAACGTCACCCGTAACTGGGTGGACTATAAAGGCGATTACTGGGTATGTAACAAATTATGCAGAGGGATGTGAGTGATGTAGATGGGATCTATCCCTCCCATATAACGGGAGCGACATCGCTATTCTTGATAGAGTGAGACCACTAAGTGCATGGCCATGCTCAAATGAGTCAACATTAGATGTTGAGCTCATTTGATCGAGTGAGTCTACTTGGAGTTCAAGATTTAGATTGATTAGAGGATGACATGGTCTATGCCTCACATTGATCAATCTAGATGTCAAGGATAGAAGGACAATGTCACACATATTGTGAGGAGTCACAATTAGTAGTCACAAGGTGATGTCGGATCTCGACATTCTTGTAACTTGGGTAGTAATGATGTGTTGCTAGATACCGCTCATTACTTATGCTCCTAAATGGGTTTAGGGCATTGCCAACGTTACAAGAACCTATAGGGTCACACACTTAGGATAATTAGATGGAGATTAGGTTCATATGATGAACCAAGAGGATTAGATTCATTTGATGAATCAAATTGGATTAAGAGTAATCCTAATTGGGCTAACTTGAGTTCGACTCAAGTTGATTCATGTGTTCAATGAGTCTAATTTAGATTTTGACTCATTGAATCAATTTAATTTAATGAATTAGATTCATTATATTAAGTTGGCTCGAATCAAATGGTTAGATTAGATCAACCATGGTAGAGATTGGTTCAAGTTTGACTTGACTTGAGAAGGAAGACCAAAGGTCAATTTTGACTTGACTTTTTGCCACCTCATTGGTGAGTTGACATTAGGTGGACCAATAATGATGTTCCACATCATCATGGGTCCCACCTCATGGAAGTTACAAAGCCATTTTCATAATAACTTCATATTAATTGCAATTAATGCAATTAATTTGGGAGTTTTACAAGGTAGAGTTGCCGGCCACTTTGTGAGTGTGTGGATTTCATTTTTCATTCAAGTGGTGTAACTCCTTCTTCTTCCTTGGGTTCTCTCCTTGCTCTCCCTCCTCTTCCTTGCCGTGACCTATCAAGGTGCTAGCACACCTTTGTTTAGGTTTTCTCCATCAAGAATTGTTCGTGTGGATACTTCTAGAGGACCGACACTTGACGGTCTAGAGATCCGGCATCTTCTTGGACGAGCGGGAACGCGAAGGGCTTCGCTTCTAAGGTATAACTCTCATCTAGTGTAGATCTAAAGTTTTTACAAACTCGTACAAGAAAAAGGTTTTTCGAAAAGTTTTGTTTACGAATCTTTGCACGAGATCCATGGCTTTGGGTGACTCGGGGTTTCCGCGACGCCCCAAAAGTGGTATCAGAGCCACGTGCAAAGACTTGTACGAGTTCGTTTGTATTTTTATGAAAAATATACCTTCTGTGATTTTCTGTAAAAAATTGAGTTTTTAGTGTTTTTATGAGTAATTTTTTCGTAGAAGCGAAGCACAAGTGTCTCGGCACTTGTAGGCTTCGGCTACCGGAAAGTTTTCTTTTAAACGGCTTCGTTTTGCCCCAAATCCGTTTGGGACAGCGGGGTCGGGTGTCATTAGATCGCAAAGGAGCAACTCACGATGGTTAGATCGTGGGTAGGGGCATTGCCCCTAACTCCGCAAGGGAATTTGCTCGAAATCGCTAAAAACGAACCCGCCGGGAAGATTTTTCCGAAACGGCAATGTCTCGACCCAAATCATTTTGGGACAGCGGGTTTAGGCGCTGTTGGATCGCAAAGGAACCCTCGCGATGGTTAGATGCATGTAGGAACCATTCCGTTCCGCGATTGCGCCCGAAACTGCTAAACGGGACCGCCGGGAAATTTTATTCATAAAAATTGTAAAAATTATTTTTAAAATTATAGAAAATTATGAAAAATATATAATTTTGAATTATATATTAATTTGTGATAGTCATGGCCCAAAATACCCAATAAGATTGGATTTGTGTTGTAATTCATAATACGGCCTGCGTGCCGTCATATGATTGTGTGTGCTGTATTTTTATTTATTTTTTTTTTCCACGGCCTGCGCGTCGTGCCTTTCTCTTATTCTGGTTGTAAATTAGATTTACACTCGAATGTAACTTGAGTTTCAAATTGTAATGTACAAATTGGAGCGGTGGAGGGTCCACACGAGACGGAGTTCCGAGGCGGGCACGAGCAACACAAGGTGGTCAAAGGGAGGAGCTTGGAGAAGCTGTTGACCCTAGGTTGACCATTCGATCTTCTCATTGGCTTGAGAAGATCGTAGTAGGGCCATGACTAAATCACAAATAGATTAATTAATTAATTGTTATGTATCTGATGCATGTTTAATAATTAATTAATTAATTAGTGCCTTAACGATTAGATTAGATCTAAGTCGTGCACATGATGCACCCTTGCGATTAGATTAGATCTAAGTCGTGCACAAGATGCATCCTTTTTCGATTAGATTAGATCTCGATAGAACCAACTCTTAATGCCTAACCGTGCCGTGATACCTATCACTACCTCAATCACATGTATTGTTGAATCTGCCAAAGCAGAGCAATACATATTATCTTGGTAGGGTACGGAGGGGCAATCTTGGTCCCGCCTATCAACGCATGGGCGAATACAAACTCAATTAGATTGAGTATTCTTAGTTACTCGGTTGGATCGAGTCAACTATAGGCATTATTCCAACGATTGGAAAAGCTAGGTCAAAATCACATCTATATTAACTCTCGGGCATATTAGCCAAAGCTAACTCGAGTTTGAATATAAATGCGGATATTGATTCTATAAACAAGAGTTGCATAGAGATGTAATTGGTAATCGTTACCTACCGATCATACTAAGCCTTGGGCGTATTAGCCAAAGCTAACTCAAGGGTTAGTATGATGTGGATCTTGTCCCACATGAATTATAGTATTAAGTGGGAGCATCTTTTAATTAAAGGCCTAATTAAATGATTTTTAAAAGGAATATTATATTTATTTCTGCAAATTTTCTGTTGTAGATAACCATGACGTCGAACACGAATTCCTTCTCCCTGCGATCTGTCCTTGAGAAGGACAAGCTCAACGGAGCGAATTTCCTGGACTGGTACAGGAATACCCCTAGAAAGCCTAGATAAGTAAGGGCAATGAGAGTCCTCCTGCCAATGCCCCGCGAGCAGACAAAGATGCTTACAAGAAGCATCAAGACGACGCATTAGATGTGTCCTGTCTAATGCTCACGACCTTGAACTCAGAGCTTCAGAAGCAACATGAGTTGATGGGCGCTTTCGATATGGTTGAGCATCTTCGCCAACTATATCAAGGACAAGCGAGGCATGAGAGATTTCAGATCTCGAAGGCACTGTTTCAGTGCAAGATGTCAGACGGGGCTCCTGTAGGTCCTTATGTACTCAAGATGATTGGGTACATAGAGAACCTACAAAGACTGGGGTTCCCACTTGGCCAAGAGCTGGCCACTGACTTGATCTTGCAGTCCTTGCCGGATAGCTATAGTCAATTCGTTCTCAACTATAACATGAACGAGATTGACAAGCCACTGCCCGAGCTACTTAGTATGTTACGAACTGCTGAGATTAACCTTAAGAAGGTTAAGCCCATTCTGATGGTCCAGAAGCACAAGGGCAAGGGCAAGCCCAAAGGTAAGGGAAAGTCCCAAACCAAGGGCAAAGGCAAGGCACTGAAGCCTAAAGGAGGGGTCACCAAGGATGCTACCTGCTTCCACTGTGGTCAAACACTGGAAGATGAACTGCAAGGTATACTTGGAGGATCTTAAGAAGAAGCGAAGTGAGACTTCCACTTGGTATATATGTTATAGAGTCAATCTATCTATTTCTACATCATGGGTATTAGATCTGGATGTGTTTCTCACATTTGTCTTGATGTGCAGAAACTGAGAATTGGCAAAGGCGAGGTGGACCTACGAGTAGGCAATGGAGCACGGGTTCTTGCTTTGCTGTAGGGACTTACTTCTATCTCTGCCCTCTGGACTTGTACTAGATTTAGATGATTGTTGTTATGTGCCTGCTCTTACTAAGAACATAGTTTCAGTTTCTTGTTTAGACAAGAAAGGATACTCTTTTATAATAAAAGACAAATGTTGTTCTGTTTATTTAAAAGATATGTTCTATTGTAGTGCACCACTAATAAACGGACTCTATATTCTAGACCTTGAGAGCCCTATCTATAACATTACTACCAAGAGGTTCAAGTCAAATGACATGAACCAAACCTACCTCTGGCACTGTCGCTTAGGTCATATAAATGACAAGCGCTTATCCCAGCTCCATAAGGATGGTTTGCTGGACTCATTTGATTTAGAATCATATGAGATATGCAAGTCATGCCTACGAGGCAAGATGACCAAGACCCCCTTTAGTGGGCATAGCGAGAGAGCAACTGATTTGTTAGGACTCATACATAGTGATGTATGTGGCCCTTTCAATGTTGCTGCTAGAGGTGGTTATAGATACTTCATCACATTTACTGATGACTTCAGTAGATATGGTTATGTGTACTTGATGACACATAAGTCTGAATCCTTTGAAAAGTTCAAAGAATTCAAGAATGAAGTACAGAACCAGCTTGGCAAGAGTATTAAGATACTTCGATCAGATCGAGGTGGAGAATACCTTAGCCATGAGTTTCGTGACTACCTAGCTGAGTGTGGGATTCTATCCCAACTCACTCCTCCTGGAACACCACAGTGGAATGGTGTATCCGAAAGGAGGAATCGTACACTATTAGATATGGTACGATCTATGATGAGTCACACAGATCTTCCGATATATCTATGGGGATATGCTCTAGACACGGCAGCTTTCATACTCAACCGAGTTCCATCAAAGGTCGTGATAAAGACACCATATAGGATAAAGACATCAAACAGTTTGGTTTCATCAAGAACGAAGATGAGCCTTGTGTCTACAAGAAGGTTTTAGGGGACATAGTGATCTTCCTCATATTGTATGTGGATGACATACTACTCATTGGGAAGGACATCCCTATGCTTCAGTCTGTCAAGACATGACTAGGGAGTTGCTTCTCAATGAAGGACTTAGGTGAGGCATCCCGCATTCTAGGGATATAGATCTATAGAGATAGATCTAAGAGATTGCTTGGCCTAAGTCAGAGTACATACATTGACAAGGTACTCCTTCGGTTTGCCATGCAGAATTCCAAGAAGGGATTTCTGCCGATGTCACATGGCGTGAGTCTTCGAAGACTCAAGGTCCCTCTTCTAGAGAGGAGAGATCGCATGGATCGGATCCCTTATGCCTCAGCCATAGGATCGATCATGTTCGCCATGCTATGTACTCGACCTGATGTCTCGTATGCTTTGAGATACCAGTCAGATCCAGGTGAAAGTCACTGGATAGCGGTTAAGAATATTCTTAAGTACTTACGAAGGACTAAAGAATATTTCTTGATATATGGAGGCAATGATGAGCTAACGTAAGGGTTACGGTGATGCTTTCGAGGCCGATCGGGATGATTACCGATCGCAATCGTGGTTCGTATTTTACATTAATGGTGGTGCACCGAAGAGTTCAAGCGAGGATCGATGTCGATTCTACAACAGAGCGGTATATTCTTGCGCATCGAGGCGAAAGGAGGTAGTTTGGATCCGCAAGTTTCATCAGAACTTGGGGTGGTTCCTAGCATCGCGACCAGTTGAGCTCTATTGTGACAACAATGGAGCTATAGAAGGAACCTCGCTCACACCAGCGGACCAAGCACATACTACGGCGCTTCCATCTCATTCGAGAGATTATCGATAGAGGAGATGTGAAGATTTGTAGAGTACCTACAGAGGCTAACATCGCAGATCCCTTGACCAAGACTTTGGCACAGAGGAAGCATGATGGTAACACTAGGTCTTTAGGCCTTAGAGCCTACACTGATTGGCACTAGTGCTAGTGGGAGATTGTTAGTTAGAGCCCTAGAGCCAATCATTTGATGATTGTATGGACTCATGTATATCATATTCTTGTATATTAATAAAGGCATTTGTTTGGTTATTATACTTAATTGTATTAGTGTCAAATAGACTAAGTATAATAGCGTCCTTGAGTAGAAGGTTCATACCTATATCAATCGATTAGTTGAATCGATAGTGAGATGATATAGGGAACACTACTCTAAATCATTCCTAGTCGAGTATTAACATTCAGGGACAATGTTAATGCAATAAGACTAGCATGTAGGTCAGCTCGATGACTTGATCTCACAAGTCATGGATATGGAGATATCAAGTTGACACATGGGTATACATTAGAGAATGTATACTGAATGACCCGCCATGAGAAAATATCATGGATCGTTATATGAGTGTCATATACTTTCTCATGTGGATATTAGTATGACTATTAGTCCTTGGACCTGAAGTCACCATGGATCCCTACATAAGGAGTTATGTACTTTAGTTTCGTCAAACGTCACCCGTAACTGGGTGGACTATAAAGGCGATTACTGGGTATGTAACGAATTATGCAGAGGGATGTGAGTGATGTAGATGGGATCTATCCCTCCCATATGACGGGAGCGACATCGCTATTCTTGATAGAGTGAGACCACTAAGTGCATGGCCATGCCCAAATGAGTCAACATTAGATGTTGAGCTCATTTGATCGAGTGAGTCTACTTGGATTTCAAGATTTAGATTGATTAGAGGATGACACGGTCTATGCCTCACATTGATCAATCTAGATGTCAAGGATAGAAGGACAATGGCACACATATTGTGAGGAGTCACAATTAGTAGTCACAAGGTGATGTCGGATCTCGACATTCTTGTAACTTGGGTAGTAATGATGTGTTGCTAGATACCGCTAATTACTTATGCTCCTAAATGGGTTTAGGGCATTACCAACGTTACAAGAACCTATAGGGTCACACACTTAGGACAATTAGATGGAGATTAGGTTCATATGATGAACCAAGAGGATTAGATTCATTTGATGAATCAAATTGGATTAAGAGTAATCCTAATTGGGCTAACTTGAGTTCGACTCAAGTTGATTCATGTGTTCAATGAGTCTAATTTAGATTTTGACTCATTGAATCAATTTAATTTAATGAATTAGATTCATTATATTAAGTTGGCTCGAATCAAATGGTTAGATTAGATCAACCATGGTAGAGATTGGTTCAAGTTTGACTTGACTTGAGAAGGAAGACCAAAGGTCAATTTTGACTTGACTTTTTGCCACCTCATTGGTGAGTTGGCATTAGGTGGACCAATAATGATGTTCCACATCATCATGGGTCCCACCTCATGGAAGTTACAAAGCCATTTTCATAATAACTTCATATTAATTGCAATTAATGCAATTAATTTGGGAGTTTTACAAGGTAGAGTGGCCGGCCACTTTGTGAGTGTGTGGATTTCATTTTTCATTCAAGTGGTGTAACTCCTTCTTCTTCCTTGGGTTCTCTCCTTGCTCTCCCTCCTCTTCCTTGCCGTGACCTATCAAGGTGCTAGCACACCTTTGTTTTGGTTTTCTCCATCAAGAATTGTTCGTGTGGATACTTCTAGAGGACCGACACTTGACGGTCTAGAGATCCGGTAACTTCTTGGACTAGCGGGAACGCGAAGGGCTTCGCTTCGAAAGTATAACTCTCATCTAGTGCAGATCTAAAGTTTTTACAAACTCGTACAAGAAAAAAGGTTTTTCGAAAAGTTTTGTTTACGAATCTTTGCACGAGATCCATGGCTTTGGGTGACTCGGGGTTTCCGCGACGCGAAAAAGCGGTTTTCGCGGCCCGACGAACCCAACAATTGCTGCATCAGAGGCAGCAAAGGAGGCAGTTTGGATCCACAAGTTCATCACTGAACTTGGGGTGGTTCCTAGTATCGCTGACCCTATTGAGCTCTATTGTGACAACAATGGAGCTATAGCATAGGGTAAGGAACCTCGCTCACACCAGCGGACCAAACACATACTACGGTGCTTCCATCTCATTCGAGAGATTATCGAGAGAGGAGATGTGAAAATTTGCAGAGTACCTACAGAGGCTAACATCGCAGATCCCTTGACCAAGGCTTTGGCACAGAGGAAGCATTATGGTCACACTAGGTCATTGGGGCTTAGAGCCTACACTAACTGTCACTAGTGCTAGTGGGAGATTGTTAGTTAGAGCCCTAGAATCAATCATTTGATGATTGTATTATGGACTTGTTGTATCATATTCTTATATAAATAAAGGCATTTGTTGGTTATTATACTTACTTGTATTGGTGCCAAATAAACTAAGTATAATAGCGTCCTTGAGTAGAAGGTTCTCACCTATATCAATCAGTTAGTTGAACCGATAGTGAGATGATATAGGGAACACTACTCTTAATCATTCCTAGTCGAGTATTAACATTCAGGGACAATGTTAATGCAATAAGACTAGCATGTAGGTCAACTCGATGACTTGATCTCACAAGTCATGGATATAGAGATATCAAGTTGACACATGGGTATGCATATGAGAATGTATACTGAATGACCTGCCATGAGAAAGTATCATGGATCGTTATATGAGTGTCATATATTTTCTCATGTGGCTATTAGTATGACTACTAGTCCTTAGACCTGAAGTCACCATGGATCCCTACATAAGGAGTTATGTACTTTGGTTTTGTCAAACGTCACCCGTAACTGGGTGGACTATAAAGGTGATTACTGGGTATGTAACAAATTATGCGGAGGAATGTGAGTGATGTAGATGAGATCTATCCCTCCTATATGACGGGAGCGACATCGATATTCTTGATATAGTGAGACCACGAAGTGCATGACCATGTCCAAATGAGTCAATATGATATATTGAGCTCATTTGCTTTAGTGAGTCTACTTGGAGTTCAAGATTTAGATTGGTCAGAGGATGACACCGTCAATTGTCACGACCCGCCTTCTACTGGCTAAGCTACGAGGTCAGAACGTCACATTATGTTGTGCTAACTATAAGGTGCGGAAATCTGTGCTATTTAAAAATCTTACTAACTAATACAACTTCTTCTACTAATTACTATTAGATCCGCAATCCATGTTTAAACTACATCTTGAATACTGTTCCTATGCTAAGGGAGGTAGTCTAGGCTTCCCATATGGTCAAGGGCTGAGGGTTTCCAGCTGTTATCAGGCCTTCCAATCGATCGGTGGATCGATTGGATTCATTTGATCGATCCACTGATCAATTCAGCGCGCTACTGTGAACGAAGTAATATTCTGGATCGATCGGCTGATCGATCCGACCTGACTAATCGATCCAGGGGTCGATTCAGCGTGCTACTGTGCACGGAAGAATTCATGGATTGATCGGCTGATCGATCCAACTTAGTCGATCGATCCAGTGATCGATCCCAGAGCTCTCTGTTCGCTACAGAACGCTACCGGATCGATCAGCTGATCGATCCAGGGGTTTACTGTTCGTAGAACAAGTTACCCAATCGATCCGCTGATCGATTGAGGAGCCTCCAATCGATCGGCTGATCGATTGGGGTTTCTGATTTCGTATCAGAAGTCGGATTTCAGCACTATTTCATGCACAAATCACATATATATGTTCTAACATGGCTAGGAACATACTAATATCAAATAACTAGTATTCTAAGCATGGAATAGTGCATAATTCACTAGTTCATGGCATTTAAACATACTAAAGTGTGGAATAATAAAATGCTAGAAAGTTCTAATACTTAAAACAAAACTCGCTAGATCCCTAAGGTCTTTATTCCAAGTTCCTGCCCACACACATCTTCGTAGCATTGTCCTCTAGCCTCCGCTAATCCATCCTTCCTTTACCTTTATCTGCAGTATAAGGAAAAGAAGTATCTGTAAGCTTGGGAGCTTAGTAAGAAACCATCTATCTCACAAAACATGCATACGATGCAATTTATGCTTTTAAAACATGCTGTTTGAAATATGTGCTGAACATGATGAACTATAGATGCTGAACATGGCATAATCACGTACGATACATGGCAATCATAGCTAAGCATAAAACCATCATGTGAATTCATAAGACTAAACTGAAATAAAAACTGAGCTACACTATTGCTAACTGATGCTAAGCTGCTCTGTCTTTTCATAAACTATTTTGTGAAGTTCTAAAAACTATTTATCATAAATAGATGAAAATACTAATCATGCTGTTGTTGGGCCTGACAGCTGTACTCGTTGTGCGCGCATCTCTAACTAGATCCGGGGTTTCAAATTCTGAATTTAGTAGAGTGTACTAGGTTATCTAAACCTAGGGACGACTATGGGAGCTCAACCTAATGGACATCTAGTCCAGTACAGTGCCACTACTGAAAATAAAATACTGGTTATAGCTGAATTTTTCTTATCTTGCTATTTCTAGGTTATCTGAACCTAGAGCTAGGTTGTCTGAACCTAGAGGCGACTGTGGGAGCCCACCCATTGGACCGTAGTCCTATATAAGCTGTAATAAAACTGCATATAATAAATAAATGCTTCTATTGCATTTAGCTAAGCTATTAGAGTGTCTAAGTTGCATTTTTCCTGTGCTGAACATATTCTCGAACACTTGGTGAGCGCTATTGCGCAGCCTATGTGTCAAGAGTTCATATGCTACTAAACTAAAGCATGAAATCACACGAGAACTACTTATACTGTAGGTGAGGGGTTTCTTACCTCCTGCGCTAGTTTTTCTTACAATCCAATCGCTAGGTTTTCCGAAGAAGGGATCTCTTCGACGATCTTCTCGCGTCTATGCATTCTTCTCGCGGAGAGGAGCGTCCTCGTACTTTTGATATTGCCGAAAGATACTCCTATGGCCCTAGGGATGGAACCCTAGGTTCTTCCTTGGACTTGGGCGCCGAGAGGTGAGGAAGGGAGAGGGGTTCGACGGTGAGGGTTTGAGGGAGAGGAATTTAACGATTAAAATTAATCAATCCCCACTTAAGTCTCCTATTTATATTAAGTGTTTAATTTGACCAACTTAAATATAAATATAATTGGTTCCCTCTTCTTTCAGCATGGCCCTGCTGGGTTCACTTGGTTACTAGAGTCCTCTATAAGGCATAGGGCCCATAGGTCTCGGGTTCAATTCCCGCCTAGACCATTTTACGTTTCTATTTATTTTTGCTACTTTTGCTACTCTAAAAATTCCATAAAAATATCCTAAAATTTCAGAAAAATAATAGAATATTTCTAATAATTTATTTGGAAATTTTGGGCATTACAATCCCCCATACCTTATAAAAAGTTCGTCCTTGATCTTAGAATAACTCTGGGTACTTCTGTCTCATACTGACTTCTGTCTCCCAAGTTGCCTCGTCTGCTGTGTGACTTTGCCAAATAACTTTTACTAATGGTACCTCTTTATTCCGCAATATCTTAACTGCTCGGTCTATTATCTGAATAGGCCGACTGTCATAGCTGAGGTCTTCGCGGACTTGTACCGACTGGGACTCAATCACCTGGGTGGCATCTGGGATATGCTTCTTCAGCATAGAGACATGAAATACATTGTGGATAGCTGACATCTCCTGGGGTAGCTCTAGCTCATATGCTACTTTGCCAACTCTTCTGATGATAAGGTATGGTCCCATATATCTGGGACCCAGTTTGCCCTTCTTCCCAAAACGCATTACTCCCTTCATGGGAGCCACTCTGAGGAATACTGTATCCCCAACTGAAAACTCTAAAGGTCTGCACCGTATATCAGCATAGCTTTTTTGGCGGCTCTGAGCTGTCTCTATCCTCTGGCGGATCTGTTGTATAGCTACTGTGGTGTCTGCTACTAGATCTGTCTGAAGTTCTAGTTCTTTCTGTTCACCACTCTCATACCAGCAGATTGGAGATCTACACCTCCGCCCGTAAAGAGCCTCATAGGGTGCCATACCGATAGTGGCATGATAGCTGTTGTTGTATGCAAATTCTGCTAAACTCAGATATTTGCACCAACTTCCCTTGAAGTCTAGGGCACATGCTCGGAGCATATCTTCGAGTACCTGATTTACTCGCTCCGTCTGTCCATCTGTCTGAGGATGGAAAGCTGTGCTAAACTTTAACTTAGTGCCCAATGCTGACTGTACACACTCCCAGAAGTGTGACGTGAGTCTACTATCTCTGTCTGAAATTATGGTTCGTGGGACTCCATGTAGTTTAACGATCTCCTTGAGATACAACTGAGCTAGCTGTTCCATGGAGTAGGATATCCTGATAGCTAGGAAGTGGGCTAATTTAGTCAATCTATCGACTATCACCCAGATGGCATCAAAACCATTCGGGGTTCTGGGTAGTCCTACTATAAAATCCATAGAAATATCCTCCCACTTCCACTCTGGAATCTGGATAGGCTGCAGAACTCCTCCTAGTCTCTGGTGTTCTGCCTTGACCATCTGACAGGTTAGACAGGTGCTAACATATCTAGCGATGTCTCTTTTCATCCCAGGCCACCAAAAACGTTTCTTTAGGTCCTTGTACATCTTGGTGGAACCAGGATGCATCGCATAAGGAGTTACGTGAGCCTCATCTAAGATCTTCCTCCGTAGTTCCTCCTGATCTGGAACACAAAGTCTATCACCAAAATATAATGCCCCACTATCTGATACTCTGAACTCTCCACTTTCTGATCCTGCTAGTCCTTGCTTGATTTTCTGAATTTCAGGATCCTGTCCTTAAGCTGTCTGGATGTCACCAAGCAAGGTGGATTCTAATGTCATAGTAGAGAGCTGTCCCACTATAAGTTCGAAGCTGAAATCTGTGATCTCCTTCTGTAGGGGCGGTGACATGGCTGCTAGTGATAGTAAGGTGGCGCTGGACTTCCTGCTAAGTGCGTTTGCCACCTTATTAGCTTTTCCTGGATGGTAGAGGATGTCTACATCATAATCTTTGACCAGTTCGAGCCATCTATGCTGTCGCATATTCAGATCCTTCTGAGTAAAGAAGTACTTCAGGCTCTGATGATCTGTATACACTCTACACTGAGCTCCATTCAGGTAATGTCTCCAAATTTTGAGGGCGAACACGACTGCCGCAAGCTCGAGGTCATGAGTAGGGTAGTTCCTCTCATAATCCTTGAGTTGTCTGGAGGCATAGGCGATCACCTTACCTTCTTGCATCAGTACTGCTCCTAGTCCCAATTTAGAGGCGTCACTGTAATATCAAAGCTATCTGTGTTTTCTGGTAGAGTCAGAATAGGTGCACTGGTCAATCTCCTTTTTAACTCGCTGAAGCTGTTCTCACAGTCCTCTGTCCACTGAAATTTTCTGTTCTTTCTGATCAGAGCTGTCAGTGGGGAGGCTATCCTGGAGAAGTCCTCTACGAACTTTCTGTAATAACCTGCTAGTCCCAAAAAGCTTCTGATCTCACTGGCGTTCTTGGGTCTTTTCCAGTTACTCACAACTTCTATTTTGCTGGGGTCTACCATAATACCATCCTTGGAGATAATGTGACCCAGGAAGGCTACCTGATCGAGCCAGAATTCACATTTCGTGAACTTGGCATACATCTGGTTCTGCTGAAGGGTCTGCAGCACTATCTTCAGGTGCTCTGCGTGTTCTTCCTGAGTTCTGGAATAGATAAGGATGTCATCGATGAATACGATAATGAACTTATCTAAGTATTCTATGAATACCCTATTCATGAGGTCCATGAAAGTAGCTGGAGCATTTGTCACACCAAAGGGCATGACTACGAACTCATAGTGTCCGTATCTGGTCCTGAAAGCCGTCTTGGGTATATCACCTTCTTTGACTTTAACTTGGTGATATCCCGATCTGAGATCTATCTTAGAGAATACTACTGCTCCCTTTAGCTGATCAAACATGTCATCTATTCTGGGAAGAGGATACCTGTTCTTGATCGTGACTTGGTTTAGTGCTCTGTAATCTATATACAGGCGCATGCTCCCGTCCTTCTTCTTCACGAACAATACAGGCGCTCCCCATGGTGAGTGACTAGGACGTATGAAGCCCTTGTCAAGTAGCTCCTGTAGTTACTCCTGAAGTTCCTTTAGTTCTGCTGGAGCCATGCGGTAGGGTGCTTTGGAGATGGGATTTGTACCGGGTATGAGCTCTATCTCAAATTCTATCTCCCTGTCTGGTGCTAGGCTTGGTAATTCTTTAGGAAAGACTGCTGGGTAGTCACATATGACTCAAACCTCTTCTAGCTTTCGGTCCTTGTCCTGGCTGGTACTGACTACATGGGCTAAGAATCCCATACATCCTGAATCCATTAGTTTCTGTTCTTTCAGAGCTGAGAGAAATTTCTTGGCCTTTCTCTTTGGTTCTTCGATGAACCCAAACTGCACTCCTGCTTCGGGTTGGAATACAACTCTCTGTTTACGGCACTCTATGGAGGCACCGTATTTCATCAGAAAGTCCATTCCCAAGATGACGTCGTAGTCAGCCATATCTAATACTATCAGATCACCAAAAGCTCTCTGTCTGCTATGATGATCGGCACTGCTCGGAGCCAGTGCGTGGACGCCATAATCTCTCCCGAAGGTAGCGTCGTTAAGAACTGACTGCTGAGTACCTCTGGAGGTATTGCCAACTTTTCGACGAATGCCCTGGATATATAAGAATGGGTTGCCCCAGTATCGAATAAGACAGTTGCACTTTGCTATAAAATACTAATCTGACCTGTAACAACTGTCGAGGCATTCGCTACATCCTCTCTGGTTAGTGAGTAGATCCTTGCATTCGTCGTGGCTGAGGGGGCATCTAATCTTCCTTGGCTGATGTGTGGACCGTCTAAAGCAGCCTGCATATGATGCAACTGCGCTGGCTTGACTTCGTACTGAATCGGCTGTGGTGGAGGCAAGCTGGTCTTATTTGGGCATTGTTTAGCCATATGCCCTTCCTGGCCACATTCGAAACATCCTTGAGTGCCCTTGCGACAAACTCCTGGGTGAAATTTTCCACAAGTAGAACACTTGGGATAGCTGGGCTGTTTACTAGCTGGTCCTCCTTTTGGGTAACTGCCTGGTTTGCGTTTGTTGCTGGAGTTCCCTTTCCAGTTAGAGCCGTGGGAGTTGTGGCCCTAGTGTTTCTGAGTACCTGAGCCTCCTTAGCCTTTCGACTCTGAGAGGACTTGCTTCTGCTGCTTGATACTGTTCTGGTAATGCTCGGTGGTTAAAGCACTGCTCACTAGTTCTTCTGTGGTTTGCGGCCGATGGACACCGCTGGCCACATTCATTACTATTTCCGGCCTTAACATCTTGAGCATCAACCGAACTCGTTCCCTCTCAGTGCTGACTAGTTCTGGGCATAGACGAGCCAGTCTGGTGAATTTCCTCACAGCCTCCTCAACTGAAAGGTTGCCCTGACGAAACTCAGTGAACTCATCGTAGTGGCGGTTTGTGACCCGCATGTGAAAGAACTCCTCGAATAATTACTTTTCGAAGTCAGCCCATGTCATCTGATTCATTGGGCGCTTCGCTTTAACTTTCTCCCACCACATACGTGTGTCTCCTGTCAAACAAAAAGAGGCGCACTTCACCTTCTCATGCTCTGGCCAGTCCAGAAGCTCCATCGTACTTTCCAGTGTTTTGAACCAGGCTTGGGCATCCCATGGTTCACTGGTGCCTGAGAAGTTCTCTGGCTTGATCTTCTGCCACTAAATCAGATAGGCTTCTCTCATTGCCCCTGCTGCTGGGGCTATTGGTGCTGTAGGTTGGACTGGTGGAACCTCTATCACTACTGGGGTTGCTAAATTAGGTTCTAGAGTGACAGTGGGAGTGTTCTGCTGATTAGCCCTTAAAGTGGCTATTTCCTGTTGTTGTTTAGCTAGTTGCCGCTGTAACTGAGCCACTACCTCTGTAAGGTCTGGAGAAGGCACTGAGTTACCTGCCTCATGCTGGGGCTCAGTAGCTGGTGTCTTTCTAGCTGGGCGTCCTCGTACCATTTTCTAAAGACACAGAGGACATACATAACTAATACAATCATAATTGCGTAATTACTGTTATCATGTTAAGTACTATCATAACCAAACATGCTTTATTATTTCTAAACATGAAACAAGCAAAACATAATTGAGGTGAGAGATGTTCTTACTTGGAAGCTGCAGGTTCAATGCTGATGTGTGTGTATGAAGTATGGAACTTTTGCTCTGATACCACTCTGTCACGACCCACCTTCTACTGGCTAAGCTGCGAGGCCGGACCATCACATTATGATGTGCTAACTATAAGGTGCGGAAATCTGTGCTATTTAAAAATCTTACTAACTAATACAACTTCTTCTACTAATTACTATTAGATCCGCAATCCATGTTTAAACTACATCTTGAATACTGTTCCTATGCTAAGGGAGGTAGTCTAGGCTTCCCATATGGTCAAGGGCTGAGGGTTTCCAGCTGTTATCAGGCCTTCCAATCGATCGGTGGATCGATTGGAGTCATTTGATCGATCCACTGATCGATTCAGCGCGCTACTGTGCACGAAGTAATATTCTAGATCGATCGGCTGATCGATCCGGCCTGACTAATCGATCCAGGGGTCGATTCAGCGTGCTACTGTGCACGAAAGAATTCATGGATTGATCGGCTGATCGATCCAACTTAGTCGATCGATCCAGTGATCGATCTCAGAGCTCTCTGTTCGCTACAGAACACTACCGGATCGATCGGCTAATCGATCCAGGGGTTTACTGTTCACAGAACAAGTTGCCCAATCGATCCGCTGATCGATTGAGGAGCCTCCAATCGATCGGCTGATCGATTGGGGTTTCTGATTTCGTATCAGAAGTCTGATTTCAGCACTATTTCGTGCACAAATCACATATATAGGTTCTAACATGGCTAGGAACATACTAATATCAAATAACTAGTATTCTAAGCATGACATAGTGCATAATTCACTAGTTCATGGCATTTAAACATACTAAAGTGCGGAATAATAAAATGCTAGAAAGTTCTAATACTTAAAACAAAACTCGCTAGATCCCTAAGGTCTTTATTCCAAGTTCCTGCCCACACACATCTTCGTAGCATTGTCCTCCAGCCTCCGCTAATCCATCCTTCCTTTACCTTTATCTGCAGTATAAGGAAAAGAAGTATTTGTAAGCTTGGGAGCTTAGTAAGAAACCATCTACCTCACAAAACATGCATACGATGCAATTTATGCTTTTAAAACATGCTATTTAAAATATGTGCTGAACATGCTGAACTATAGATGCTGAACATGGCATAATCACGTACGATACATGGCAATCATAGCTAAGCATAAAACCATCATGTGAATTCATAAGACTAAACTGAAATAAAAACTGAGCTACACTACTGCTAACTGATGCTAAGCTGCTCTGTCTTTTCATAAACTATTTTGTGAAGTTTTAAAAACTATTTATCATAAATAGATGAAAATACTAATCATGCTGTTGTTGGGCCTGACATCTGTACTCGTTGTGCTCGCATCTCTAACTAGATCCGGGGTTGCAAATTCTGAATTTAGTAGAGTGTACTAGGTTATCTAAACCTAGGGACGACTATGGGAGCCCAACCTAATGGACATCTAGTCCAGTACAGTGCCACTACTGAAAATAAAATACTGGTTATAGCTGAATTTTTCTTATCTTGCTATTTCTAGGTTATCTGAACCTAGAGCTAGGTTGTCTGAACCTAGAGGCGACTATGGGAGCCCACCCATTGGACCATAGTCCTATATAAGCTGTAATAAAACTGCATATACTAAATAAATGTTTCTATTGCATTTAGCTAAGCTATTAGAGTGTCTAAGTTGCATTTTTCCTGTGCTGAACATATTCTCGAACACTTGGTGAACGCTATTGCGCAGCCTATGTGTCAAGAGTTCATATGCTACTAAACTAAAGCATGAAATCACACGAGAACTACTTATACTGCAGGTGAGGGGTTTCTTACCTCCTGCGTTAGTTTTTCTTACAATCCAAACGCTAGGTTTTCCGGAGAAGGGATCTCTTCGACGATCTTCTCGCGTCTATGCGTTCTTCTCGCGGAGATCGGAGCGTCCTCGTACTTTTGATGTTGCCGGAAGATACTCCTATGGCCCTAGGGATGGAACCCTAGGTTCTTCCTTGGACTTGGGCGCCGAGAGGTGAGGAAGGGAGAGGGGTTCGGCGGTGAGGGTTTGAGGGAGAGGAATTTAACGATTAAAATTAATCAATCCCCACTTAAGTTTCATATTTATATTAAGTGTTTAATTCGACCAACTTAAATATAAATATAATTGGTTCCCTCTTCTTTCAGCACGGCCCTGCTGGGTTCACTTGGTTACTAGAGTCCTCTATAAGGCATAGGGCCCATAGGTCTCGGGTTCAATTCCCGCCTAGACCATTTTACGTTTCTATTTGTTTTTGCTACTTCCGCTACTCTAAAATTTTCATAAAAATATCCTAAAATTCCAGGAAAATAATAGAATATTTCTAATAATTTATTTGGAAATTTCGGGCGTTACATCAATACCTCACATTGATCAATCTAGATGTCTAGGATAGAAGGACAGTTGTCATATATTGTGAGAAGTCACAATTAGTAGTCACAAGGTGATGTTGGATCTCAACATTCTTGTAACTTGGGTAGTAATGATGTGTTGCTAGATACCGCTCATTACTTATTCTCCTAAATGAGTTTAGGGGCATTGCCAACGTTACAAGAACCTATAGGGTCACACACTAAGGACAATTAGATGAAGATTAGGTTCATATGATAAACCAAGAGGATTAGATTCATGTGATGAATCAAATTGGATTAAGAGAAATCCTAATTGGGCTAATTGAGTTGGACTCAAGTTGATTCATGTGTTCAATGAGTCTAATTTAGATTATGACTCATTGAATCAATTTAATTAAATCAATTAGATTCATTGTATTAAATTGGCTTGAATTAAATGGTTGGATTAGATCAACCATGAGAGAGATTAAGTCAAGTTTGACTTGACTTGAGAGGAAGAGGAAGAGTCAAGTTTGACTTGATTTTATGCAACATCATTTGTTACTTGATCGAAAGATGCTTTTTCGCGTCGCGTGCCGTTATGTTATATAATTCAAAATTACAACACGAAAACCGCTTTTTCGCGTCGCGGAAACCCCGAAAGCCCCATCACCGGATCCGTACGAAGTAAAAATAAAATAAAATTCGAGTACGAGTTTACTAAAGCCTAGATCTACACTAGGAGAAGGAAGTTACCCTCGATGCGATGCCCTTTGCAATCCCGCTCTTCCAAGTGATGCCAGATCTCGAGGTTGTCAAGTGTACAACCCTCTAGAAGTATCCACACGAACAAATAGGTGGAGAAACCAAACACAAAGGTGTGCTAGCACCTTGGTAAGGTTCGGCCAAGAGAGGGAGAAAGGTTGAGAGCTTGAGGAAGAAGATGATGTGAATGAGCCTTCAATGAAAAATGAATTCCATTCACTAACAAAAGTGGTCGGCCACAATGGAGTTGTAACCTCCATTCTCATTTAATGTGGCCATTAAAGAGAAGATTTGTAACCTCCATGAGGTGGCACACACATGTGCCAATTATGATGATGTGGCACATCATCATTAGTCCTCCTAATGCCAACTCATAAATGAGGTGGCAAATAGTCAAGTCAAACTTGACTCTTCCTCTTCCTCTCAAGTCAAGTCAAACTTGACATTATAACTCCCATGGTTGATCAAATCCAACCATTTGATTCAATCCAATTTAATAAATGAATTTAATTCATTTAATTAAATTGATTCAATGAGTCATAATCTAAATTAGACTCATTGAACACATGAATCAAATTGAGTCCAACTCAATTAGTTCAATTAGGATTACTCTTAATCCAATTTGATTCATCACATGAATCTAATCCTCTTGGTTCATCATATGAACCTAATCTCCATCTAATTGTCCTTTGTGTGTGACCCTATAGGTTCTTATAACGTTGGCAATGCTCCTAAACTCATTTAGAAGCATAAGTAATGAGCGGTATCTAGCAACACATCATTACTACCCAAGTTAAAAGAATGTTGAGATCCAACATCACCTTGTGACTACTAATTGTGACTTCTCACAATATATGACAAGTGTCCTTCTATCCTAGACATCTAGATTGATCAATATGAGGCATAGACCGTGTCATCCTCTAATCAATCTAAATCTTGAACTCCAAGTAGACTCACTCAATCAAATGAGCTCAATATCTCATATTGACTCACTTGGGCATGGCCAGGCACTTCGTGGTCTCACTCTATCAAGAATATCGATGTCGCTCCCGTCATATAGGAGGGATAGATCCCATCTACATCACTCACATCCTTCTGCATAATTCATTAGATACCCAGTAATCGCCTTTATAGTCCACCGAGTTACGGGTGACATTTGACGAAGCCAAAGTACGTAACTCCTTATGTAGGGATCTATGGTGACTTCAGGTCCAAGGACTAATAGTCATACTAATAGCCACATGAGAAAGTATATGACACTCATATAACGATCCATGATACTTTCTCATGACGGGTCATTCAGTATACATTCTCCAATGCATACCCATGTGTCAACTTGATATCTCCATATTCATGACTTGTGAGATCAAGTCATCGAGTTGACCTACATGCTAGTCTTATTGCATTAACATTGTCCCTGAATGTTAATACTCGACTAGGAATGATTAAGAGTAGTGTTCCCTATATCATCTCACTATCGATTCAACCAATCGATTGATATAGGTAAGAACTTTCTACTCAAGGATGCTATTATACTTAGTTTATTTGGCACCAATACAAGTAAATATAATAACCAAAACAAATGTCTTTATTTATATAAGAATATGATACAACAAGTTCATAATACAATCATCAAATGATTGGCTCTAGGGCTCTAACTAACACATTAATAATTGAAGAAACCACCAATGTAAAATTTGAGGAATCCAGACCAAACTTAGATCAAACCCAACTTCAGTCAATTGAGTTCATTCAAAGCAATAGTAATCAAGAAGGAAACAATCAAGACTTAAATCATGAAGAAGAAAAAGAACTCAAGAAAATCAACCTCCTAGAACCATAAGAGTCAACCTAAATCATCCAACTTACCAGATAATTGGTGATCCAAATCTACGGGTTCAGACTAGGTCATCCTTTAGGAACCTAAGTCAAATTTCTTTAATTTCAAAAATTGAATCTAAAACTATAGCTGAATCCTTGCTTGATCCAGACTGGGTCATAGCTCTGCAGGAGGAACTAGCTCAATTTGAGCGGAATGAAGTCTGGGACATAGTACCACCACCCAAAAATAAAAAGGTAATAGAAACAAAATGGGTTTTTAGAAATAAACTTAGTGAAACTGGGGAAATTACTAGAAATAAGGCTAGGCTAGTCGACAAGGAGTTTAGTCAAGTTGAAGGACTTGACTATGATGAAACTTATGCCCCAGTAGCTAGATTAGAGTCCATTAGAATGTTGCTCAACTATGCAGCCCATAAAGGGTTTAGACTATATCAAATGGACGTCAAATCAGCCTTCCTAAATGGATTAATAAAAGAAGAAGTTTATGTAGGACAACCACCTGGGTTTGAAAGTCTAGAACACCCTGAGTATGTATTTAAATTAAAGAAAGCATTATATGGACTTAAACAAGCACCTAGGGCATGGTATGAAAGGTTAACCTCTTACCTTATATCAAGGGTTTAACCAGGGTCAAATTGACCCAACCCTATTCGTTAAATTAATAAAAGAGGACATATTCATAGCCCAAATTTATGTAGATGATATAATTTTTGGGTCAACTAATTCAGAATTTTTAGATGAATTCACAAAGTTAATGGAACAAGAATTTGAAATGAGTCTAGTAGGCAAGTTAACTTACTTTTTAGGATTACAAATCAAACAAACAAATGAAGGTAATTATATTTATCAACAAAAATACACTAGATAATTACTTAAAAAATTTGGAATGGAAAACACTAAAGAAATAAAAACACCTATGGCAGTAAACACAATCCTAGATGAAGATGCAAATGGAAAACCAGTTGACTTAAAACACTATAGGAGTGCCATAGGTAGCCTACTGTACTTAATTGCAAGTCAACCCGATATCTTATTTGTAGTTAGTATGTGTGCTAGATATCAAATCTGTGCTAAAGAATCACATTTGACTCAAGTTAAAAGAATCTTTAGATACCTTAAAGGAACAACAAATGTAGGTATTTGGTATCCTAGAACTAATAATTTCAAATTAATAGGGTATTCTGACTCAGATTATGCTGGATGAAAATTAGACCGCAAAAGCATAAGTGGTGGTTGTCAACTACTAGGTCCATCACTTGTGAGCTTGTTCAGTAGAAAGCAGCACTGTGTTGCTCTATCTATAACTGAGTCAGAATATATAGCCATAGGAGAATGCGTTGCACAACTATTATGGATGATGCACACTTTAAAAGATTTCAACTTAAACCTTACAAATGTAAAAGTATTAATTGACAATATTAGTTTAATTAATTTAACAAAAAATCCAGTGCATCATTCCAGAACCAAACACATTGAAATTAGACATCACTTTATCAGGGATCATGTCACTAAAGGAGACATTGAACTCAAGTACATTGAGTCAAAGTCTAATTTAGCTGACATATTTACTAAACCCCTCTCTGAAAGTGAATTTAGCAATCTACGTAGAAAATTAGGGATGTGCCTAATAGATTAGGAATTTTAAAATCGTTGTCAAAAATAGGTATTTTCAAATTCTAAGTAAAATGCTTTCAAAATTTCAAAACAGTTTTAGCCTTAGACTATAATAATTCCTTAGAAATCATGTTCCCCTAGGGCTAGTACTTGAGCATCTCACCAACACCCTAGGATTCCCTTATTTGTGATTGCCAAACATAGAAAGGGGTGAGATGCATAGGCAAATTACCTGGACTTAAGATGCTTATGTCAGTGCATCGATATAAGTCTGGGCATTAAATACCAAACAAATAGTTATCAAGTTATGTAACACCCCACCCTCCTCACTACTAGTCTGTGAGGGTGGAGCGCTATTGGACTACTAACTTTTCTTAACTAACTAATATTTCACACATGTAATTATTAATACATAAACTCTCTAAACATGCAACTGATAGCAGCAGAAAACATAAACAACTTATCTCTACATTCTACTCCAGCATATGAACACAACTAAAACTATACATCAATCTAATCATGCTGAAATAAATGTATTAATCTGAACATGCATGCAACCATTATGCAACTCAGATAATAGGTCTAATATGCATAACAATTCTAATGAGAAAATTCTAAATACATAAAGTCATTTTATGAATTAAATCATCTACATGAATAAACAATTTCAATAGTCTAAATACATGACAATCTTAATAAATTCTTATGCTAAATCCCAAGGCTTCTATAGTCCAGGCATCACACATCCATCCGCACCTCCTTGTTGCCTTCCTTTGCTATAGCTTTTCCTTTCCTTTATCTGCAGTAAGAGGAAAATGCATTTATAAGCAAAATTGCTTAGTAAGCGCTATCTAACTCACAAAAACTCGAATATGCATGTGAATAAAATAAATCTAAAACTGAATGCTTTAAAGGAAATACTACACATGCTCATCTAATAGCAAAAGAAACAAGACATGCTGAAATGCTAAACATGTAAAGCTTATTTCACTTGTTCAAAACTTTTATACTTCAGAATAATAAGTTTAATTGAACTGATACATAAGCTGAGCTAAACTGATGCTAGGCTAATGCTGAATCTGAACTGTATTCACGTAACTGATTTGTGAAGTTTTGAAAACTATTTTTATAATAGATAAAAATAATAATCATGTTGCGGATGGGCCCGACAACTGTACTTGCTATGCACGCATCCCTAACTAGACCCGAGGTAGCAAGTCCCGAATCTAGTAGGGTTTACTAGGTTATCTAAACCAAGGGATGACTATGGGAGCCCAACCCAAGGACAACTAAGAGTCCAGCACAGTGCCACTGATAAAAGTAAAATACTGATTCATAAGCTGATTTATCATATCTCGCTCTTACTAGGTTATCTGAACCTAGAGCTAGGTTATCTGAATATAGGGGCGACTATGGGAGCCCACCCATTGGACTGTAGTCCCATAAAAACTGAAGCAAGGCTAAGCATGCTATTTCTAAGAATTGTAGAATGAAATGCTAACTATAAGGACTGCTCTTTATGTCCAATCACAAAGCTTAACCATTCTACAGTAAGCTACCAAAAACCAATCTACATGCTTTAGACGAAAACTACACTCTTTCTTGTTCCTTGCCCAGCAGCAAAAATCCCAAAATATGTAACCCTTCTACTAACTGATCATGCCAATAAAAATTCATAACTGCAATTGCTAAACAATTGAAATACTGCAACACTTAAACATATCTAAAACTGCCATGCTAAACAATTGAGAAACTGCAATTGCTAAACAATTGAAATACTGCAACACTAGACATATCTAAAACTGCCATTGCTAATCATAAAAGAGTTCAAGCTTGGTACGGTAACAAAAGAACTCAAACCGCATGCTTAGAATGAAAGGGATGTTCTGGCTGAAACAAGGCTGTGCATGTTTGGTAAATTAGCTAGATACTCGAACAAACTGAAATGCTAAAAGAACACCAAAACTGCACGCTGGGATGTAGGTAAGGTTGTCCGAAAATAGCAAGGAGAGTCTAAGCCAAAACAAATCCTAACATGAAGAGCCTGTTCCAACTCATGGGATAGCAAAGAAAACTGAAAACTGAAATGCCAAACTACACAACGGAGATCAAAGGTGACCAGTTCAAAAGACTAACTCTTTTAGCTGTTCCTACTCATTAAGGAAACCCAGAACTCAATCTACAATGCTTTCAAATACAAGGCTGGTTATACTCACTGCATGAATTCAAAACCGTAATGCCACTGCAAGGAGATCAAAGCATATCCATTCTGCATTAATCTACAAAGACCAAACCTACATGCTTAAACAACCAAATTATACTATCTCATGGTCTCTGCCTAATAGCTAAGAATGATCGGATTGCACAGCAAACTCAAAGGAAAACTATTCGTGTCCTTTCACAGCATAAAAGAAAGATCCGAACTGCACATAAAGGCCCAAATTCTCAGGCTTGAGTCACACAATAAGATTTAAGCCGAAATACCAAAGCTATAAAACTGAAAACTAGGGTTCCATTGCTACCATAACCTTTGCAACAACAAGGAAAAGAAAAAAAGAAATCTCAGAACTACTCTTACTGCAGGTGAGAGCACTTACCTTGCTTCTTGGACTCACAACCGAACAAGAAGGACTTCTAGGGTTTTGGACGACCGCCTGAGTGTCATGCCCACTCAGCTCGTGAGAAAATCTCTGAATGTGGGAACCTAGAAAACTCATGGCAGTGAGATGAAGCCCTAGCCTTGGCTTCTTTTTCGCCCAAACTGAGACACCGCGCGCGAGAGGAGGAAGAGGAACTTTAGGTCACGGAAATAAAACCCTCTCCTAACTTATCCCTTTTTATAACTTAGTATTTCTGTTATGGGTTAAGACCAATTTGTTATTAATTTGTTCACAAAATACCTGGTGAACGCTTGGCTAGCCGAAACCACTTAAGACTTGGAACGGTCGGAAGTCGCGGGTTCGAATCCTCAGCCGAACCTTTTTATACCCAATTATTTTCTGTTTAACTACTACTACTTAAAATATTTCTGCTCCTACTTTAATCAGCACAGCCCTACTGGGTTCCTGGTCAGCCGAGACAACTAAAGGCTTTGCTTAACCGGAGGTCTCCGGTTCGAATCTCGGCTTAATTTCTTTATTTTTTTACAACTTGTTTCTTTTGGTAAAAATACCAAACGAACTCCGAAAATTGCATAAAAATACTCTAAAAATTCCTAAAAATCTCTAGAATATTTCTAAAGCATTTCTAAATATTTTTAAGCACTATTAAGACTTGTAATGAGGAAATTTGAGTTGTTACAATTCCCCATACCTTATAAAAAGTTTATCTTCGAACTTAGAATAATTCCGGATATTTCTGTCTCATACTATCCTCACGCTACCAAGTAGTTTCCTCACGCTTCTGATGTCAAATGACCTTCACTAGTGGTACTTCTTTGTTCCTTAGTCTCTTAACTTCTCTGTCCACTATCACCTATATCGCATCGTACCCATTAGTGGTCCTTGGAAGACCTGTTCTGGGTGTATCACTTCCTTTCACTTTCAACTGATGTACCTAGAGTGCATGTTTATTTTAGAGAACACTATTGCCCCCTTTAGCTGATCAAATAGATCATCTATTCTGGGAAGAGGGTACTTGTCCTTAACTGTTACTTTGCTCAGCGCTCAAAAAACTTTTATCTCACTTTAGCACTTATAAACAAATATTTCTAAGGGTTTATCTATGCTACAATTAGTAAGGAAAAGCATACTAATAAAAGAATTTAAATACTTTATTACTTGAAGACGCTAAGGCTGGTGCTGATGTGTGATGCTAGAGAATAGGAACTACTCTGATACCAACTTGTAACACACCACCCTCCTCACTACTAGTCTGTGAGGGTGGAGCGCTACTGGATTACTAACTTTTCTTAACTAACTAATATTTCACACATGTAATTATCAATACATAAACTCTCTAAACATGCAACTGATAGCAGCGGAAAATATAAACAACTTATCTCTACATTCTACTCCAGCATATGAACACAACTAAAACTATACATCAATCTAATCATGCTGAAATAAATGTATTAATCAGAACATGCATGCAACCATTATACAACTCAGATAATAGGTCTAATATGCATAACAATTCTAATGAGAAAATTCTAAATACATAAAGTCATTTTATAAATTAAATCATCTACATGAATAAACAATTTCAATAGTCTAAATACATGGCAATCTTAATAAATTCTTATGCTAAATCCCAAGGCTTCTATAGTCCAGGCATCACACATCCATCCGCACCTCCTTGTCGCCTTCTTTGCTATAGCTTTTCCTTTCCTTTATCCGCAGTAAGAGGAAAATGCATCTATAAGCAAAATTGCTTAGTAAGCGCTATCTAACTCACAAAAACTCGAATATGCATGTGAATAAAATAAATCTAAAACTGAATGCTTCAAAGGAAATACTACACATGCTCATCTAATAGCAAAAGAAACAAGACATGCTGAAATGCTAAACATGGAAAGCTTATTTCACTTGTTCAAAACTTATACTTTTATACTTCAGAATAATAAGTTTAACTGAACTGATACATAAGTTGAGCTAAACTGATGCTAGGCTAATGCTGAATCTGAACTGTATTCACGTAACTGATTTGTGAAGTTTTGAAAACTATTTTCATAATAGATAAAAATAATAATCATGCTGCTGATGGGCCCGACAACTGTACTTTCTATGCGCGCATCCCTAACTAGACCCGAGGTAGCTAGTCCCGAATCTAGTAGGGTTTACTAGGTTATCTAAACCTAGGGACGACTATGGGAGCCCAACCCAAGGACAACTAAGAGTCCAGCACAGTGTCATTGATAAAAGTAAAATACTGATTCATAAGTTGATTTATCTTATCTTGCTTTTACTAGGTTATCTGAACCTAGAGTTAAGTTATCTGAACCTAGAGATGACTATGGGAGTCCACCCATTGGACCGTAGTCCCATATATATAAACTGAAGCAAGGCTAAGCATGCTATTTATAAGAATTGTAGAATGAAATGCTAACTATAAGGACTGCTCTTTATGTCCAATCACAAAACATAACCATTCTGCAGTAAGCTACCAAAAACCAATCTACATGCTTTAGAAGAAAACTACACTCTTTCTTGTTCCTTGCCCAGCAGCAGAAATCCCAAAATTTGTAACCCTTCTACTAACTGATCATGCCCATAAAAATTCATAACTGCAATTGCTAAACAATTGAAATACTGCAACACTTAGACATATCTAAAACTGCCATGCTAAACAATTGAGAAACTACAATTGCTAAACAATTGAAATACTATAACACTAGACATATCTAAAACTGCCATTGCTAATCATAAAAGAGTTCAAGCTTGGTACGGTAACAAAAGAACTCAAACCGCATGCTTAGAATGAAAGGGTTGTTCTGGCTGAAACAAGGCTGTGCATGTTTGGTAAATTAGCTAGATACTCGAACAAACTGAAATGCTAAAAGAACACCAAAATTGCATGCTGGGATGTAGGTAAGGCTGTCCGAAAATAGCAAGGTGAGTCTAAGCCAAAATAAATGCTAACATGAAGATCCTGTTCCTACTCATGGGATAGCAAAGAAAACTGAAAACTGAAGTGCCAAACTACACAACGGAGATCAAAGGTGACCAGTTCAAAAGACTAACTCTTTTAGCTGTTCCTACTCATTAAGGAAACCCAGAACTCAATCTACAATGCTTTCAAATACAAGGTTGGTTATACTCACTGCATGAATTCAAAACCCTAATGCCACTGCAAGGAGATCAAAGCATATCCATTCTGCATTAATATACAAAGACCAAACCTACATGCTTAAACAACTAAATTATACTATCTCATGGTCTCTGCCTAATAGCCAAGAATGACCTGATTGCACAGCAAACTCAAAGGAAAACTACTCGTGTCCTTTCACAGCATAAAAGAAAGATCCAAACTGCACATAAAGGCCCAAATTCTCAGGCTTGAGTCACACAACAAGATTTAAGCCGAAATACCAAAGCTATAAACTGAAAACTAGGGTTCCATGGCTACCATAACCTTTGCAACAGTAAGGAAAAGAAAAAAAAAACAATCTCAGAACTACTCTTACTGCAGGTGAGAGCACTTACCTTGCTTCTTGGACTCACAACCGAACAAGAAGGACTTCTAGGGTTTCGGAAGGCTTGAGATCTCGACCCCTTCTTCGTGCTCACGGGTCCTCCTCGACGAGAAGGTCTCAAATTGGTGACGAACCCACGAAAACTCCCCTTGACCGGCCGCTGGAGACGAAGCCCTATCCTTGGCTTCTTTTCCGCCCGAACTGAGACGCCGCGCGCGAGAGAAGGAAGAGGAACTTTAGGTCACGTAAATAAAACCCTCTCCTAACTTATCCCTTTTTATAACTTAGTATTTCTGTTATGGGTTAAGACCAATTCGTTATTAATTTGTTCACAAAATACCTGGTGAACGCTTGGCTAGCCGAAACCACTTAAGACTTGGAACGGTTGGAAGTCGCGGGTTCGAATCCTCAGCCGAACCTTTTTATACCCAATTATTTTTTGTTTAACTACTACTACTTAAAATATTTCTGCTCCTACTTTAATCAGCACAGCCCTGCTGGGTTTCTGGTTAGCCGAGACAACTAAAGGCTTTGCTTAACCGGAGGTCTTCGGTTTGAACCTTGCCTTAATTTCTTTATTTTTTTGCAACTTGTTTCTTTTGGTAAAAATATCAAACAAACTCCGAAAATTACATAAAAATACTCTAAAAATTCCTAAAAATCTCTATAATATTTCTAAAGTATTTCTAAATATTTTAAGCACGATTAAGACTTGTAATGAGGAAATTTGGGTTGTTACAAGTTAAGTCATTCAGTTTAGTCAAACACTAATTGATGCTTAGACTTAACTTGACTAACTAAGTGAAAGCTGTTATCCTCTGGATAGTGAGTAAGTAGCTAACTGATTAGACGAATTTTGTAATGTCAGGTTCAGAGGGAGGTTAATTATTCTTCTACTTAGTTTAAATTATTTTTTACAAAATACCTCTATTTAAAACAAGTCATAACTAAGTGTTTAAAAAATTTTAAAAATTTGGTTTCGAAATTAGTTTTGAAAGTTAAAATTATTTTTTTAAAAAAAATCTGCTTTCAACTTTTCAAAATTTTGATTTAAACCTTCCAAACCTAGTTTTGAAAATTGGAGTCCTTAATTTTTGAAAATCATATTTGAATTTCAAAACATACTTTTGAAAATCTATCTAGAAGATTACAAAATCAGATTGTACATTTTTTTAAGTTTTTACAAAATCAAACTTCATTTTGGAAATTGATTTTGAAACTAAGATTTCCTTAATTGGATTGTTTTAAACTTAGGTTTAAATATTTTTTTCGAACTTTAACCTTTTTAAACTTAATTTTGAAAATCATGTTTTCTACTTAATTCTGATATTTAGACCTTCTAAGCTTAGATTTGGGAAGTTGACTTTGAAAAATAAGTTTTGTAACTTAGATTTCTTTTTTATACTTCGTTTTGAAAAATTATATTTAAAATATATATATATATATATATATATATATATATATATATATATATTGAAAATTAAAGGTTACAGACTTAAAATTGAAAATAGATTTTACTTAGTTTCAAAAGTTGGTTTTGAAAATTAGATTTTACAAACTAAGTCTTGAAAAAATCTTATTTAGTTTTGAAAGTTAAAAAGATAAATCATTTTTTACTTCCCCAAGATAATCTGTCTTACAGTTCTAAAATTTCTTGACCTTGATTTTTTTTAACTTGCTGTTATATATTATTTTGATGAATGCCAAAGGGGGAGGGTTAGGTGGTTAAGTTAGTTAAACAAACACAAACAGAACAAAACTTAAAAGCTAACTTAACAACCATATGCTTGTTTCTTACATGCATATTTATCACTAACTTAACCAGGTTATCATTGCATCAAAAAGGGGGAGATTGTTGGTGCGGTTAGCACTAACGGTCTAACTTAAGTTTTGATAAATAACAAAATAGGTTAAGTTAGTTTTGTCGTTATCTAACACTCTGACCGAGTGTGCAGGAGAAGCCCAGACAGGTCGACGGGCTGACCGGATGTCTGGCACTAAGCTCAGCTAGGTCGACGGGCCGACCAGATAGCTGGCACGAAGTCCAAATGGATCGATGGGCTGACCAGACATTTGGCACGAAGTCCAGCTAGGTCGACGGGCTGACCGGATAGCTGGCACGAAGTACAGACGGGTCGAAGGGCTGACCTGATGTCTGGCAGGTAAGTAAAGGTAAGTCACTGGAGGGGAGTGACTGTGAGGACGCATTCCCGAGAAGGGAACTTAGGCGCCGATCCGACTTAGAACCATGTCAGAACTCTATGTCGAGATCTTGACTAGATTCCGGTCTCGAGGAGACGGAATCTAATTAATATTTTACTTAATGATAAACTGTGCTAACACTCTATTTTGCAGGATATATATTTGCCTCGGACTAACGTTTTCTTGCAGGGAGGAAACTGCTAGAAAACAGGATCCGGGCGCCCAGAGGCAAAAATTTATCCTCAGCGTCACCTCACCATGTGGAGCTCCCTGGTTGGCTCGGTTACATCATGGTTAGGGCGCCCTGAAGGTTCCAGGCGCCCCGAACCTCCTATATAAGGAGGGTTAAGGCTGAAGCTCAACACACAACTCAGAATCCGCTCTCCTGTGCTCCTGCGACGCTACAAAGCTCCGACAACGCGCTGCTATTTTAGTTTCTTCCTTTGTCGGTATTGTTTTATTTTTTTTTCATTGGCATTCTTGTACTTAGTTTGTAATAATTTCCGAATTGCTAGTGAATTTCCCATCGAAAGCACCCTTGTGTGCGGGCCTTGGAGTAGGAGTCGCCAAAGGCTCTGAACCAAGTAAAAGGTTCTTGTGTTAGCATTGTTTTGATTTCGTCTTTTCTACTACGTACTCTCGATTTTTTTTAAAATCGCTATTCACCCCCCTTCTAGCGAAACTCTACGATCTAACAAAACCATGCCACCAAATACGATCAGGATATGCTCGGGTCAGAGGGCATTTGCATGGCCAAGTTGTGCTTCTTGCAGAGGCACTGAATTCATGCAAGATATTTGGTATTACTTGGTATTTTTGATCCAAAATACAATGTATGACTTGGGCTATATATATAAGATCATTGTAACCCTAAAACATATAGAGAATTATGTAGGATCGTTGCGCACTAGAGGGGTAGGGGGGTTGAATAGCGCTCGTGACTTTCACGTTCATTTTAATCCAATCGAAAAAAGATAGAGATAGTGGAATAAAGACAGAAAGAAAACATGATAATGCTATCACTTTGATTTACTTGGTTCGGAGTCTGTGATGATTCCTACTCCAAGGCCCACACGTGAGAGTACTTTCGATGGGCAAATACTATCAATTTGAATAAGTTACAAATGCGAATAAGTAATTAAATACAAGTAACTTGACAATTAAACTATACCGACGACTTTAGAAATAGATCTTGAATGTAGTCATCATCGGAGTAGCTTTCAAGCATCAAAGAGGCATTTTTTGAGCAGCACGCAGAAGCGAAAGTTGTTCGAAATGTTATTTTTTAGCCTCTGGTCGAAGCCTCTTTATATAGCACATTCCGGGCGCCTGGACCACATCGGGTTCCCGGACCGTGACGTAGGCCCATCCAATCAGCGCTGCAACTTGGCGACCAGATAAACTTCGGCGTTTCGAGCGCCCGGAGCAGCTCCGAGCACCTGGACGGCGAAGTCACCTACCTAGGCGCCTTGCCCAAGCGAAAGCTTCTTAGGCGCCCGGACTCCCTCCGTGCACCCGGACCACCAATTTCCAACATTTCAATTTCTTGCAAAATAAGGTTAGTCTAGACAATAATATATAATGAAATATAAGTTTTAATAGTCTTCAAACTATCCAGTCTTGACTTTGAGTTTCGTTAAAACTCTAGGTTAGACCGACACCTACTATTCCCTCTTCGGGGAATGCATTCTCACCTACTCCTCTCAAGAGAAATTACCTTTTACTAGATTGGTCCTCCAAACCGTCTTGACTTTTGCTCAACATCCGAGACTTCAGGTTTTCATGCTGAACGTTCGATCCACGACCCGTCCAGTCTTCCACCTGGTGTCTGAGACCCACAGGATTTTCACCTAGAGTCCTTCACTCTAGAATTTCGCCCAAAGTCCTCAACCAGCCAAGACTTCGTCCAATCCCCCGGACCAGGACTTCGTTACCTAACCGTACCTAGGACTTTCCATAACCTAGGGTTACCTCCCCCTAGGACCTAGGGTTACCTTTCCCTAGGGTTTCCACCCACCTAAAATCCACTAGGACTTTTGCCTAAGAATACTTAGGACTTTCCTACAAGCTCAATCACACTTGTTAGATCACAAGACTGTTAGGAATTCGAGCCGCAAAAACCGCTTTTTGCGTTGCGGAAACTCCGAATCTTAGCCACAGATCCGTGCGAAGATATATTTAAAATTAAATCATGTACATGTTTCTACCCTAGATCTACCTTAGATCTACATGAAAAGAGAGTATACCTTTGTAGCGAAGCCCTTCGCTTATCCCGCTCGTCCAAAAGTTGTCGGATCTCGTAGAGTGTCAAGTGAACACTCATCTACAAGTATCCACATGGACAAAAGGTGGAGAAGAACCACTTAGAGTGTGCTAGCACTCTTGGGTGGCTCAGCATTGGAGGAGAGGGAGAGAACAAGAGAATGAGAGGAGGAAGAAGAAGACTTCAATTGGCACACAAAATGCTTAATGCACACAATAAGTGGCCGGCCACTTTTAGAGGTTTTTAAACCTCCATGTAATACCAAGAGTCATGACTCTTGGTCTCCCTCATGAGGTGACACACACTTGATGTGGCCTTGATGATGTGGGCCATCATCATTGGCCGACCCCATGCCAAGTCACAATGAGGTGACATTTGGTCAAGTCAAACTTGACTCATTTATCTCCCATGGTTGATCAAATCTAACCATTGATTCAAGTCAATTTGATTTAATGAATCTCTATTCATTGAATTAAATTGATTCAATGAGTCATAATCTAAATTAGACTCATTCAACACATGAATCAAATTGAGTCCAACTCAATTAGTCTAATTTGGATTACTCTTAATCTAATTTGGTTCATCACATGAACCTAATCCTCTTGGTTCATCATATGAACCTATTCTCCATCTAATTGCCCTTTGTGATTGACCCTATAGGTTCTTCTAACGTTGGCAATACTCCTAAACCCATTTAGAAGCTGTTAGCTAGAGCCCTAGAGCCAATCATTTGATGATTGTATTTTGGACTTATTGTATCATATTCTATATAAATAAAGGCATTTGGATTTTGGTTATTATACTTACTTGTATTGGTGCCAAATAAACTAAGTATAATAATGTCCCTGAGTAGACGGTTCTCACCTATATCAATCGGTTAGTTGAACCGATAGTGAGATGATATAGGGAACACTACTCTTAATCATTCCTAGTCGAGTATTAACATTCAGGGACAATGTTAATGCAATAAGACTAGCATGTAGGTCAACTCGATGACTTGATCTCACAAGTCATGGATATAGAGATATCAAGTTGACACATGGGTATACATTAGAGAATGTATACTGAATGACCCGCCATGAGAAAGTATCATGGATCGTTATATGAGTGTCATATACTTTCTCATGTGGCTATTAGTATGACTACTAGTCCTTAGACCTGAAGTCACCATAGATCTCTACATAAGGAGTTATGTACTTTGGTTTCGTCAAACGTCACCCGTAACTGGGTGGACTATAAAGGCGATTACTGGGTATATAACAAATTATGCAGAGGGATGTGAGTGATGTAGATGGGATCTATCCCTCCTATATAATGGGAGAGACATCGGTATTCTTGATAGAGTGAGACCACGAAGTGCATGGCCATGCCCAAATGAGTCAATATAGGATATTTAGCTCATTTGATTTAGTGAGTCTACTTGGAGTTCAAGATTTAGATTGGTCAGAGGATGACATGGTCTATGCCTCACATTGATCAATCTAGATGTCTAGGATAGAAGGACACTTGTCATATATTGTGAGGAGTCACAATTAATAGTCACAAGGTGATGTTGGATCTCAACATTCTTGTAACTTGGGTAGTAATGATGTGTTGCTAGATACCGCTCATTACTTATGCTCCTAAATGGGTTTAGGGAATTGCCAACGTTACAAGAACCTATAGGGTCACACACTAAGGACAATTAGATGGAGATTAGGTTCATATGATGAACCAAGAGGATTAGATTCATTTGATGAATCAAATTGGATTAAGAGTAATCCTAATTGGGCTAACTTGAGTTGGACTCATGTGGATTCATGTATTCAATGAGTCTAATTTAGATTATGACTCATTAAATCAACTTAATTTAATGAATTAGATTCAATATATTAAGTTGGCTTGAATCAAATGGTTAGATTAGATCAACCATGGAAGAGATTTGGTCAAGTTTGACTTGACTTGAGAGAAAGATTAAAAGTCAAGTTTGACTTGACTTTATGCCACCTCATTGGTGAGTTGGCATTGATGTGGACCAATGATGTTACTCCACATCATCATGGGTGCCATCTCATGGAAGTTACAAAGCCATTCTCTTTAATGGCTTCACATTAATTGCAATTAATGCAATTAATTTGGGGTTGCACATGGAGAAGTGGTCGGCCACATTTTTGAATGAAATGGATTCATTTTTCATTCAAGTGGGATTTTTTGCATCTTCTTCCTCTCAAGCTCTCCCTCTCCTCCTTCCTTGGCTGAACCACATAGGTGCTAGCACACCTTGGTTTTTGGTCACCTCCACCTAGTGTGTTCGTGTGGATACGTGTAGAGAGTTGTCTACATTGACAACTTCGAGATCCGGCGTACCGAGGACGAGCGGGATATGAAAAAGGGCACGCAACAAGGGTAAAGATCTTCATCAAGTAGATCTAGAAGTTTTGTAACTCATACTCGTATGTTTTCAAATTTTTCTTCGCACGAGATCCGTTGGCTAGGGTGATTCGGGGTTTCCGCGACGCGAAAAAGCTGTTTTCACGGCCCGAAAAACCCAACAGTGGTATCAGAGCCACGTGCGAAGCTTGTACGAGTTTAATTTGATTTTTATGAAAAATTAAAGCTTCTGTACATTTCTATAAATTTATGATTTTTATAGTTTTAAGAGTAATATTTCTCGTAGAAGCGAAGCACAAGTGTTTATACACTTGTAGGCTTCGACTACCGAGAAGTTTTTCCCAAAACGGCATCGTTTCGACCCAAATATTTTTGGGACAGCGGGATAAGGTGCTCTTGGATTGCTTAGGAGTAATTCGCGATGGTTAGATCGCGGGTAGGGGTACTGCCCCTAACCCCGCAAGGGGATTTGCTCCGCGATTGCGCCCGAAATCGCTAATCGGGACCGCCGGGAAAAATTTACTCATAAAATCTGTAAAATTATGAAAAATTACAGAAAAATTACAGAAATATATAATTTTGAATTATATATTAATTTTGTGATAGTCATGGCCCAAAGACCCAATTCGATTGGACAATTGTGTTGTAATTCATAATACGGTCTGCGTGCCGTTATGTGATGTGCGTGCTTGTATTTTATTTTATTTTATTTTTCGCGACCTGCGCGTCGTGCCTTTCTTTTATTCTGGTTGTAAATTAGATTTAGACTCGAATGTAACTTGAGTTTCAAAATTGTAATGTACAAAAAAAAAATTGGAGCTGTGGAAGGTCCACTCGAGACGGAGTTACGAGGAAGGCGCGAGCAACACAAGGTGGTCAAAAGGAAGGCGCTTGAGAAGTTGACCTTAGGTTGACCATCCGGTCTTCTCATTGGCTTGAGAAGATCGTAGTAGGGCCATGACTAATCACAAAACTTAGTTAATTACTTGTGTATATGATGCATATTTAATTAAGTAATTAATTAGTGCCTAGCGATTAAGATTACATCTAAATCGTGCACAAGATGCACCCTTACGATTAGATTAGATCTACATCATGTACAAGATGCACTCTATCGATTAGATTAGATCTATTTCGTGTATATGATACAACATCATTTAGATTAGATCTAAATCACGATAACTCAAAATGCCTACCATGCTGTGATACCTACCACTACCTCGATCGCATGATGTTGTTGAATCTGCCAAAGCAGAGCAACACATACTATCTTGGTTGGGTACGGAGGGACAATCTTGGTCCCGCCTATCAACGCATGGGCGAGTACAAACTCAATTAGATTGAGTATTCCTAGCTTACTCGGTTGGATCGAGTATAACTATAGGCATTCTTCCAATGGTTGGAAAGGTAGGACAAAATCACGTTTATATTAATTCTCGGGTGTATTAGCCAAAGCTAACTCGAGTTTTAATATAAATGCGGATTTCATCCTATAAACAAGAGTTGCATAGAGATGTAATTGGTAATTGTTACCTACCGATCATACTAAATCTTGGGTGTATTAGCCAAAGCTAACTCAAGGGTTAGTATGATGTGGATCTTGTCCCACATGAATTATAGAATTCAGTGGGAGCATCATTTAGTTAAAAACCTAATTAAATGATTAAGAATATGATACTTATTTCTGCATTTATTTCTGTTGTAGAATTGTCATGACGTCAAATACGAACACTTTCTCTCTGCGATCTATCCTTAAGAAGGACAAGCTCAACGGAGCAAATTTCCTGGACTGGTATAGGAACCTGAGAATAGTTCTCACCCAAGAACGTAAACTGTACGTTCTGGAGCAGCCCATTCCGGAGGCTCCTCCTGCCACTGCCACGCGAGCAGACCGAGATGCTTACAAGAAGCATCAAGATGATGCATTAGATGTGTCCTGTCTTATGCTCGCGACCATGAACCCTGAGCATCAGAAGCAACATGAGTTGATGAGCGCTTACGATATGGTTGAACATCTTTGTCACCTATATCAAGGACAAGCAAGGCACTGGAAGAGGAACTCCAAAGAATACCTGGAAGATCTTAAGAAGAAGAGAAATAAGATTTCTACTTCAGGTATACATGTTATAGAAGTCAACCTCTCTATTTCTTCATCGTGGGTATTAGATACCGGATGTGCTTCGCACATTTGTACTAATGTACAAGCGCTGAGAAATAGTAGGGCATTGACGAAGGGTGAGATAGACCTACGAGTAGGCAATGGAGCACGGGTTGCTGCTATTGCTGTAGGAACTTACCATCTATCTCTTCCCTCTGGGCTTGTACTAGAATTAGATGATTGTTGTTATGTGCCTGCCTTGACTAAGAACATAATTTCAGTTTCTTGTTTGGACAAGAAAGGATTTTTGTTTATAATAAAGAACAAATATTGTTCTGTCTATTTAAACGATATGTTCTATTGTAGTGCACCTCTGATAAACGGACTCTATATTCTAGATCTTGAGAGCCCTATCTATAACATAAATACCAAGAGGTTCAAGTCAAACGACATGAACCAAACCTACCTCTGGCACTGTCGCTTAGGTCATATAAATGACAAGCGCTTATCCCAACTCCATAAGGATGGTTTGCTGGACTCATTTGATATAGAATCATATGAGATATGCGAGTCATGCCTACGAGGCAAGATGACCAAGACTCCCTTTAGTGGGCACAACGAGAGAGCGACTGATTTGTTAGGACTCATTCATAGTGATGTATGTGGCTCTTTCAATGTCGCTGCTAGAGGCGGTTATAGGTACTTCATCACATTTACTGATGACTTCAGAAGATATGATTATGTGTACTTGATGACACATAAGTCAGAATCCTTTGAAAAGTTCAAAGAATTCAAGAATGAAGTACAGAATCAGCTTGGCAAGAGTATTAAGATACTTCGATCAGATCGAGGTGGAGAATACCTTAGCCATGAGTTTCGTGACTACCTAGCTGAGTGTGGGATTCTATCCCAACTCACTCCTCCTGGAACACCACAGTGGAATGGTGTATCCGAAAGGAGAATCGTACCCTATTAGATATGGTACGATCCATGATGAGTCACACAGATCTTCCGACATACCTTTGGGGCTATGCTCTAGACACGGCAGCTTTTATACTCAACCGAGTTCCATCCAAGGCCGTGATAAAGACACCATATAGGATATGGACTGGGAGAGATGCCCAGGTGTCTTTCATGAGGATTTGGGGTTGTGAGGCTTACGTACGACGTCAAGTCTCAGACAAATTAGGACCCAAATATGACAAGTGTTATTTCATTGGATATCCCAAGGAAACTAAGGGATATTACTTCTACATTCCCAAGGTAGTTGTGGCAAAGACTGGGGTCTTTCTAGAAAGGGACTTTATTTCTAGAAAGACTAGTGGGAGCGCGTTCGATCTTGAAGAAGTTCAAGATGCGAACAATAGCACTGATGCCTCGATAGAAGTTGAACTGGAACCACAAAGTGTTGTGGATGATGTTGTTCCAAAAGGAGTTGAGGAACAACAACCAGTTCAAGTAGACATACCTCTTCGCAGGTCTGATAGGGTACGTCGTCAGCCTGAGAGATACTCATTTCTCTTGTCTGACCATGATGACATTGTGCTCATAGAGGATGAGCCTACCACCTATCAGGAAGCTGTGATGAGACCAGATTATGAGAAATGGCTAGAGGCCATGAGATCCGAGATGGAATCCATGTACACCAACCAAGTTTGGACTTTGGTTGATCCACCTGAAGGGGTAAAACCCATAGGGTGCAAGTGGGTCTTTAAGAGAAAGACTGACATGGATGGGCTTATTTATAAGGGTCGCTTGGTAGCTAAAGGTTTCAAGCAGATTCATGGTATTGACTATGATGAGACCTTTTCTCCAGTAGCGATGTTTAAGTCCATTCGGATCATGCTTGCTATTGCAGCCTACCATGACTATGAGATATGGAAGATGGATGTCAAAACCGCGTTTCTGAATGGAAACCTGCTCGAGGATGTGTACATGACACAACCTGAGGGTTTTGTAGATCCACAACATACTAGCAGAGTATGCAAGCTGCATAGGTCCATTTATGGACTAAAGCAAGCTTCTCGGAGCTGGAATCTTCGATTCGATGATGCAATCAAACAGTTTGATTTCATCAAGAACGAAGATGAGCCTTGTGTCTACAAGAAGGTTGTAGGGGATATAGTTGTCTTCCTCATATTGTATGTGGATGACATACTACTCATTGGGAAGGACATCCCTATGCTTCAGTCTGTTAAGACCTGGCTAGGGAGTTGCTTCTCAATGAAGGACTTATGTGAGGCATCCCGTATTCTAGGGATACAGATCTATAGAGATAGATCTAAGAGATTGCTTGGCCTAAGTCAGAGTACATACATTGACAAGGTACTCCTTCGGTTTGCCATGCATAACTCCAAGAAGGGATTTCTGCCGATGTCACATGGCGTGAGTCTTTCGAAGACTCAAGGTCCCTCTTCTAGAGAGGAGAGAGATCGCATGGATCAGATCCCTTATGCTTCAGCCATAGGATCGATCATGTACGCCATGCTATGTACTCGACCTGATGTCTCGTATGATTTGAGCAAGACGGGCAGATACCAGTCAGATCCAAGTGAAAGTCACTGGATAGCGGTCAAGAATATTCTTAAGTACTTACGAAGGACTAAAGAATATTTCTTGATATATGGAGGCAATGATGAGCTAACTATAAAGGGTTACAGTGATGCCAGCTTTCAGACCGATCAGGATGATTACCGATCGCAGTCAGGGTTCGTATTTTGCATTAATGGTGGTGCTGTCAGCTGGAAGAGTTCGAAGAAGGATACAGTAGCTGATTCTACAACAGAAGCCGAGTACATTGCTGCATCAGAGGCAGCAAAGGAGGCAGTTTGGATCCGCAAGTTCATCACTGAACTTGGGGTGGTTCCTAGCATTGCTGACCCCATTGAGCTCTATTGTGACAACAATGGAGCTATAGCACAGGCGAAGGAACCTCGCTCACACCAGCAGACCAAACACATACTACGGCGCTTCCATCTCATTCGAGAGATCATCGAGAGAGGAGATGTGAAGATTTGCAGAGTACCTACAGAGGCTAACATCGCAGATCCCTTGACCAAGGCTTTGGCACAGAAGAAGCATGATGGTCACAATAGGTCATTTGGGCTTAAAGCCTACACTGATTGGCACTAGTGCTAGTGGGAGATTGTTAGCTAGAGCCCTAGAGCCAATCATTTGATGATTGTATTTTGGACTTATTGTATCATATTCTATATAAATAAAGGCATTTGGATTTTGGTTATTATACTTACTTGTATTGGTGCCAAATAAACTAAGTATAATAATGTCCCTGAGTAGATGGTTCTCACCTATATCAATCGGTTAGTTGAACTGATAGTGAGATGATATAGGGAACACTACTCTTAATCATTCCTAGTCGAGTATTAACATTCAGGGACAATGTTAATGCAATAAGACTAGCATGTAGGTCAACTCGATGACTTGATCTCACAAGTCATGGATATAGAGATATCAAGTTGACACATGGGTATACATTAGAGAATGTATACTGAATGACCCGCCATGAGAAAGTATCATGGATCGTTATATGAGTGTCATATACTTTCTCATGTGGCTATTAGTATGACTACTAGTCCTTAGACCTGAAGTCACCATAGATCTCTACATAAGGAGTTATGTACTTTGGTTTCGTCAAACGTCACCCGTAACTGGGTGGGCTATAAAGGCGATTACTGGGTATATAACAAATTATGCAGAGGGATGTGAGTGATGTAGATGGGATCTATCCCTCCTATATGACGGGAGAGACATCGGTATTCTTGATAGAGTGAGACCACGAAGTGCATGGCCATGCCCAAATGAGTCAATATAGGATATTGAGCTCATTTGATTTAGTGAGTCTACTTGGAGTTCAATATTTAGATTGGTCAGAGGATGACATGGTCTATGTCTCACATTGATCAATCTAGATGTCTAGGATAGAAGGACACTTGTCATATATTGTAAGGAGTCACAATTAGTAGTCACAAGGTGATGTTGGATCTCGACATTCTTGTAACTTGGGTAGTAATGATGTGTTGCTAAATACCGCTCCTTACTTATGCTCCTAAATGGGTTTAGGGCATTGCCAACGTTACAAGAACCTATAGGGTCACACACTAAGGACAATTAGATGGAGATTAGGTTCATATGATGAACCAAGAGGATTAGATTCATTTGATGAATCAAATTGGATTAAGAGTAATCCTAATTGGGCTAATTTGAGTTGGACTCAAGTGGATTCATGTATTCAATGAGTCTAATTTAGATTATGACTCATTAAATCAACTTAATTTAATGAATTAGATTCATTATATTAAGTTGGCTTGAATCAAATGGTTAGATTAGATCAACCATGGAAGAGATTTGGTCAAGTTTGACTTGACTTGAGAGAAAGATTAAAAGTCAAGTTTGACTTGACTTTATGCCACCTCATTGGTGAGTTGGCATTGATGTGGACCAATGATGTTACTCCACATCATCATGGGTGCCACCTCATGGAAGTTACAAAGTCATTCTCTTTAATGGCTTCACATTAATTGCAATTAATGCAATTAATTTGGGGTTGCACATGGAGAAGTGGCCGGCCACATTTTTGAATGAAATGGATTCATTTTTCATTCAAGTGGGATTTTTTGCATCTTCTTCCTCTCAAGCTCTCCCTCTCCTCCTTCCTTGGCTGAACCACATAGGTGCTAGCACACCTTGGTTTTTGGTCACCTCCACCTAGTGTGTTCGTGTGGATACGTGTAGAGAGTTGTCTACATTGACAACTTCGAGATCCGGCGTACCGAGGACGAGCGGGATATGAAAACGGGCACGCAACAAGGGTAAAGATCTTCATCATGTAGATCTAGAAGTTTTGTAACTCGTACTCGTATGTTTTCGAATTTTTCTTCGCACGAGATCCGTTGGCTAGGGTGATTCGGGGTTTCAGCGACGCGAAAAAGCGGTTTTCGCGGCCCGAAAAACCCAACAAAAGCATAAGTAATAAGCGGTATCTAGCAACACATCATTACTACCCAAGTTACAAGAATGTTGATATCCAACATCACCTTTGTGACTACTAATTGTGACTCTCACAATATGTGACAATGTCCTTTTATCCTTGACATCTAGATTGATCAAATGAGGCATAGACCGTGTCATCCTCTAATCAATCTATATCTTGAACTCCAAGTAGACTCACTCTAATCAAATGAGCTCAATATCTCATATTGACTCATTTGGGCATGGCCATGCACTTAGTGGTCTCACTCTATCAAGAATCATGTCACTCCCGTCATATAGGAGGGATAGATTCCATCTACATCACTCACATCCCTCCGCATAATTTGTTACATACTCAGTAATCGCCTTTATAGTCCACCCAGTTACGGGTGACGTTTGACGAAGATAAAGTATGCAACTCCTTATGTAAGGAACCATGGTGACTTCAGGTCCAAGGACCTATAGTCATACTAATAGTCACATGAGAAAGTATATGACACTCATATAATAATCCATGATACTTTCTCATGGCGGGTCATTCAGTATACATTCTCCATTGCATACCCATGTGTCAACTTGATATCTCTATATCCATGACTTGTGAGATCAAGTCATCGAGTTGACCTACATGCTAGTCTCATCGCATTAACATTATCCCTGAATGTTAATACTTGACTAGGAATGATTAAGAGTAGTGTTCTCTATATCATCTCACTATCAATTCAACCAATCAATTGATATAGATAAGAACCTTTTACTCAATGACGCTATTATACTTAGTTATTTAGCACCAATACAAGTAAGTATAATAACCATAAAGAAATGACTTTATAAGTATATAGGAATATGATACATCGAGTCCATACAACAATCATCATATGATTGGCTCTAGGGTTCTAACTAACAAAGACATCTTAACTTTTGAAATTCTTGCCATAATCAAAACTTAAATTTGATCATCTGGTACTTCATGTTCCAATAAATTGTAATTTAATTCTTTTTTGATCGTTTTGTGGAGTAGACATATTGTGGAATCATGTTAAATTCTGTCTTCTATCCTCTCTCTTTTCTCTTTGATTTCTTTTTTGCCATTTCTTCATTATTGTTGTGGCGTGATATCAACATAAAGAATAAGAGATTTTATTGAAGAAGGAAAAGAGAAAACAACTAAGCTACTATTGGGAAGAAAATAAACAAGAAGAAAGAAAGAGAAGATAAGGAGTTGACATGTGGAGACTTGGCTAGACTATGTACATGGAAAAGAATTAAAAAAAAAGGAGATATTAAGTTTTTTCAAAAATTTATTAACTTATTTTAAAATCATTGAACTGGTTTAATCTAATTAAACTTAGTTCAATTATAACTTAATCAAATCAAAATCAAATAACCTTGATTTAGACTAATATATTTTCTTATCTTCATGCCTATTCGATAAATTTTGTTTGACCCCAATCCATATTTAAATCTTCACCTTCACTTGATGTTTGATGATTCAATTTGGTTATTTATCTATTTTGTAAAAAAAATCTAATACTTGATAAAATTTATATAGATAATAATAATAATTAAAAAATTAGGGTGAACTATAACTCAAGACGGGTCGAATGTGGCTTTGTCTCTAGACATACTCATGCACAAAAAGATAGTCCTTTTTAAATGCAGAATAAATGTTTACTATATAATTAATAAATTTATTTTATTAATTAAATACAAGTCATCACAACTCCTTTAGAGAGCAAAGCTAAAACTCTACGCTACACATAGTCACAACGTCTTTTTTTGAAGGTGAAATCTAACTTCTATACTATAAGTAGTTATGCAACTGTTTCAAAGGTGAAGCCAAAACTCTATATTACAAATAGTTACACAACTCTTTTAGAGATTAGACCTGAAGCTCTATACTACAAGTAGTATGTAACTCTTTCATAGGATGAATCCAAAGCTCTAAATTATAAACGGTTCATTCAATATTATACTAATTCAATTAAAATTTATTTATATTTCAAATTTTCCATGTTTATAAAGTGATTCATGTTCCATTAAAGTATTTTCCTAAGATTTTCATTACCTATCAAGCCTAGTATTTTTTTTTTTAAGTAACAAGAAGAAAAAGATAGATTATATATAAAAGGACAAGTAACTTAAAAAGATAAATATCAAAGGAAAAAGTGTAAAGTAGTTTTTAAAATAAAATAAATCACTACAACAAATTTATCTTTAACCACAGTTGTATTATATAATATCTTCTTTTAAAATTTTCCCTTTTAAACCAATATATTTGGTTAATCTTAAAATTATAATTTGTTAATTTAAATCATGTACAAGGAAAACGTTGAATAGAATTAAGTAGGAACACCCCATATCACAATTGAAGAAATCCTCATCGATCACCCTAAGGCACCTTCACGCTCTCTTAATAACTAAATCCATAAATTATAAATCAATATAAGTATGGATTTAACTCTATAATGTCAAAAATAAAAACTATGATAAAGAGCTTATTTTATTAGAGTAAAAAGTGACAACGTTCATTTTAAGTGGCCTATTATCATCTACCCTTACTAGATATAGGGAGATACATTATAGAGATATTTTATCCTAATACAATGTCCCTAAAGAGCTTACTTTATAATTCTACTTTTAGAAGAGATAAATCAAATATTTCTATTATCCCTTAGAAGAGAAAGGAATCAATTTAGGATAGATGAAGATGGCAAATGCTTCTTCAATCAGGTTCCAATAAGGGTAGTAATTACTTCCACCAAAAAGAGAAAAACATCTATACTAGGAGAAATCGTGAGAAAGGGAGGGAGAGGGCCCTGACACAACAAAAACACCATGGAATAGACCCCACTCCTTAAATATATAAACCCCTTGAAAATCCTAAACTATGTGAACTAAGAATATAGTTGAACCAAACTCAAATCTTCTAATTTGTCCTTAGACACCCTATGTTGGACAATCTTTGTTAAAGATGTAAGAGATGTTTTGAATTAAAAATTACAACAAATTCAACTTTAAACTTATCTATTAAATGACCTAAGTTGATAATCTCAAGTTACCGGTAGGAGGGAAGAGTTGTTGGGTTGTCTGAGCTTGAAAGGGATGTTACTGGCTGACTACCCAATAATGCTTCTCGAGTGGAAGTCGAGTCTGAGTTGGCATGTCACATAAATATCGAGTCCGAGTGAGGATGCCACCTAACTATCGAGGCAAAGTGGATTGAGCATCAAGTTGAGATGTTGAACCATCCTAGCGGGTTGTCGAGTCAGGAAGCCAAGTGCCCAACTGCTAAATATTGATTACCAAAGTGGCTAAGTCTAAATGAGTCATCAATGTTGGTGCAATCGACTTTTAGAGTTTTGATGTTTATTTGATAATATATTTAACGGAGTCTAGTTAGGTCAATATTGAGTGAATGACTAGCAAGGGTGAGAAGACTACCAAGGGAACTCCCTAATTGTTGTAAGGTAAGGAAAGCCCTTGTTGGATCGTAGGCGTTTGATAGGGGTGGGTGGGGGGGGGTGAATATCGATTAAAAATTTTCGAAAGAGTAAGCACAACGGAAAAGTAAACAAGCCAAAGAGAACACAAGGATTTACTTGGTTCGGAGCCTGTATCGACTCTTACTCCAAGGCCCGCACACAAGGGTGCTTTCAATGGGCAATTCACTAGCAATTCGAAATCGTTTACAACTTAAAGTACACGAATGCTGATAAAAAATTATACTGACAAGAAAAAGAAGAATGAAGAAGCATAGCGTTGTCAGCAGCGTCGTAGGAGCACCAGAGATCTAATCGTGAGTTGTTGTTGGAGCTTCAGCCTTGACCCTCCTTATATAGGAGGTTCGGGGCGCCTGGAACCTCCAGGGTGCCCTGATTGTGACGTAGCCTAGCCAATCAGTGAGCTCCACTTGGCGAGGCGACGCTGGGATAGAATTTCACCTCCCGGGCCCTCGGATCCCTCCAGGGCGCTCGGATCTCTGGCGCTCGGATCCATCCCGAGCGCCCGGACCTCAATTTTCGAGCAGCTTCTTTCCTGTAAGAAAACGTTAGTCCAGAGGTAAACATATGATGTATATATCCTACAAAACAAGGTATTAGCACAGTTTAAGTTAAACAATTAGAGTATTAGCTAGATTCCATCTCTCCGAGATCGGAATCTAGTCAAGATCTCGACTTAGAGTTCCGAAATGGTTCTAAGTCGAATCAGTGCCTAAGTTCCTTTCCCGGGAACGCGTCCTCACAGTCACTTGATAACCATGATTTTACTGCATTATTTTGACTCATTTATGCATGGTTTTGATGTTGGTTTCATAGTTTAAATCATGGTTACATTACATTTTTGTGCATTGCATAGATTTTGGACTTAATTGTAAATTATATTATTTTTGGTGTTATTTGATGCTAATATTTGATTCTTATTTTGTAGGCATCAAAGGATCTTAGATTTGGATCTATTTGGACCGGAATTGGGCTCGAATCGGAGTTCAAAAGACAAGATCAAGCTTTGGGTCGATTTGAGCCGTTTATCAAGAATAGGATAGATCTGGACCATCAGTTGAAGATCTAGCCGATCCAACCTAATGGGGAGCAGATATGAGCCATTGATGAAGATCCAGAAGTTTTGATCCAGATCTGAGTTCATCTAGCTATTGATCCAGCCCGAAACAATCTGGGTCGTTCATTGAAGACTGGGAAGATCCGGGCCATCCAGTGATGATCTGATCGATCCGACCTACGGGAGGGTAGATCCAGACCCTAGATCAACATCAGTACCTTTGGATCAGAACTTCTGGATCTTCATCAATGGCTCATATCTGCTCCCCATTAGGTTGGATCGGCCAGATCTTCAACGGATGGTCCAGATCTGTCCTATTCTTGATAAACGGCCCAAATCGACCCAAACCTTGATCTTGTCTTTTGAACTCTGATTCGAGCCCAATTCCGGTCCAAATAGATCCAAATCTAAGATCCTTTGATGCCTACAAAATAAGAATCAAATATTAGCATCAAATAACACCAAAAATAATATAATTTGCAATTAAGTCCATCACTCCCCTCGAGTGACTTACCTCCACTTACCTGCCAGACGTCCGGTCAGCCCTTCGACCCGTCTGGACTTCGTGTCAGCTACCTGGTCAGCCCGTCGACCTAGCTGAACTTCCCTGCAACACTGAGTTAGCACAAAAAACAGTGATAACATGATTCAAGTATAACCTAGGGTTACCTCCAAGGATTGCCTAGCTTCACTCACTAGGACTTCCATTGCCTGGTTTCACTCACCATGACTTCCTCCACCTAGCTTCACTCACTAGGGTCTGACTTCACTCACCAGGACTTTCTCCACCTAGCTTCACTCACTAGGGTCTGGCTTCACTCACCAGGACTTCCTCCACCTAGCTTCACTCACTAGGGCCCAGCTTCACTCACCGAGACTTCCACCACCTAGCTTCACTCACTATGGCCCAACTTCACTCACCGGGACTTCCACCACCTAGCTTCACTCACTAGGGCCCGGCTTCACTCATCGGGACTTTCACTTTGCCTAACCTTTGGTTAGGACTTACCTTTGCTAGTAATCTGGTCCTAACTAGACTTCTCTCTCCCAAACATCAAGTCCTGTTTGGGTCAACTCTTGGTCATATTGTCAAACATCAAAACCCTAGAGGTCAATTGCACAAACAATCTCCCCCTTTTTGATGTTTGACAATTTTCTTAAGTTAGGCTTGGGTCTTTAAGGGTTAATTCTCAAGATTTGAGAAGTTCGAAAAAGTTTGAGAGGGGTTAGGAATGTTTTAACTTTTCTAACTTTAGATTTTTCTAACTTAAGATATCACTCTCCCCCTTTGGCATACATCAAAAGGATATAAACTTAAGGTTAGTTTTTATTAGGTTTTGCACCAACAATGGTTGAAAAACTTTTCAAAGTGTTTGCAAAGTGTAAAATACCGGAAAAGGGCAGATAATGATAAGGGAATTTTTCGAAATTTTTCGAGAATTTTTCGGATCTCGTATGGACGAGTTTACGGGGATAAAGATGGGGCCGGGAAAAGCCTGTTTAGGCTACCCATTTAAGCGAGGAAATGTTTATTTTTATATTTTCTTTTCCTTTTTCTTTTTCTTTATTTTTCCTCTTCCTCGCCGTTTCTTTCTTCTCCGCGCGCCCGACGGCTTTGCCCTAACCGCACGCGCAAGCTGCGGTTTCCTCCTCGCCGAGCATACAGAATCCCTCGGCAACTTCTTCTCCTCCCCTTCTATTTCTCTTCTTCCTGCTCGAGCCCTTCTCTTCTCTTCTGGTGTCCGCCGTGTGTGTGCAGCGCCGACGCCGATTCCTCTTCCTCCTCTTCTCTCCCGAGCCGCACTTCGCCGGCCGCCTCTCCTCCTGTGTCGCTGACGTTTTCTCCTTGCCGGCATTTGAGCGCCGCCCTTTCCCTCTTCGGATCTACGCGCCGACGCCGATCCACCTCCGCCGGCCACCGGTCCGATCTAGCGCCGGCCAAACTCCTCTGCCCTAGTTTGTATTCGACGCCACTGCCATCTCTCGACCTGAAACAGCGCCGCTGTCGCCTGTGCCCTAGTGCCGGCTGCCGAGTTCATCTGTGCCCTAGATAGCTGACGTTGATTTGGGGCTCAGATCACAGAGGTAAGGGTGCTGCCCTAATTGGTTGCATTGGGTACTTGATTGTTGCTATGGTGTTCTTGGTCCAGCTCACTTTGTTCCAGCATCATCAGGGGGGGGGGCTGTGAATTGAAGGAAGGATTACAACGGACTTTTTGTGTGCTGTGGATCAACAAGCACAGTTGTGAAGTTGTTTGTTCAAATTCCAACAGCAAGCAACCTTTCATCGCAGTCATTTGGATTGTGAATTGAGGTAAGGTTTAGTGTTTTATTTTGATCATGTTGTCGATGATTGATGAATGGGTTAATAACTAATGTTAACCAAGGTACATGTATTGAATTAGGGCTAAATCGGGTAAGATGCTATGATTAACTATGCTTATTGCAAGTCCTAATTCGAATGGATTAGTTAGGAATGATTGAGGAGTTAAATGATTCAATTAGGGTTTATAATTGGATCTGAATTTATATTAGCTTCTCGAGGATTTGATTTAGCTAATTTATTTATATGTAATTAGCTAAATTTGGATACCATGTACTACAGGACTTTGACGCGAGACGAGTATCTCGACGTCGGATTTGGACCGGATTGGACCTTTCTATTGGAGACGGGTACCTCTTGACTTATCTTTCATGATATTGTCAATTGGATATGTATAGTATTTTATAGCTACAAGCAATGATCATGTTTGTCTTTGGTATATCACGGTTTGAGACCCATAGGCTGTTCTATTTTGTCGCTTGTTATGTATCCATGTTTATACCTTGTGATTATTGCCATGAGTACCTTAGTTCCTAGAGTAAGTGACATACCATGCTTTACTGAGTTTAGGACTAGATTCTGGATTTTTATTATCTGGCATGTGTACCTATATTTTTATATCATATATGATCTGTGTACCTATACCCTTTTGCTTTGATCCATGTATATTGTTGGTACATATTTTATGGAGGTGGATATGTTCAGGACCTAGGTTGTTATACCATAGAGGACATGTATACCCTAAATTTGTGGATTTGACTTACTAGTATTAGGGTACACATTTATATATATATATGGATTTGGTTCAGGATATTGTTATACTTAATGTCATGCACCATTCGCATGATTACATGCTGTGTGATTGTCAGCTCCATTATTGTTGAGCACATCGCCAGTTACATGTATCTGCACACACGACCACTCATGGGATAGTGGTATATTCAGGCAGGGTGTGTTGCAGCAGGTGCTCTATCAAGGGCTCCGTTGGTCCACTCATGGGTTAGTGTGACGCAGCGTTGTATCAGGACAGGGATCCCTCCCTGACATTGTGTACCGGGAGATGAGAGCATTGAGCTCCCCCACTTATGATTTGGGGTAGGAGGATAGGTGTACTCCGACAGCATCCCGTCCACTCGGTCACTCATCAGGAGCAGTGACGGTAGAGTGCACAGTTGTCACAGCCCTATCCACTCGGTCTCACCATTGTGTGTGAGATGGCTGACTGGCGTCAGGGGTGATTATGTCATTGGCATCATACGCATTGATGCATTTATTGCTTGTGCTGTTGGGTTCTAAAAGCCGCGAAAACCGCTTTTTCGCGTCGCGGAAACCCCGAAGGACCCAAAGCCGTAGATCCGTGCAAAGATTCGTATACAAAATTCGAAAAACTATTTCTTGTACGAGTTCAAAAACTGATCTACTACTTAGATCTACGAGAAAAATGTTTACCCTTGTAGCGATGCCCTTCGCGTTCCCGCTCGTCCAAATGATGCCGGATCTCAAGACCGTCAAGCGCCGGTCCTCTAGAAGTATCCACACGGACACACTAGATGGAGATGACCAAAAACCAAGGTGTGCTAGCACCTATGTGGTTCGGCCAAGGGAGGAGGAGAGGGAGAGGGAGAGCTTGAGAGGAAGAACACAAGGAAGAAGAAGAAGTTACACCACTTGAATGGGAAAAAATGAAATTCACACCCAAAAACCAAGTGGTCGGCCACTTTCAAAATTCACATTAATTGCATTAATTGCAATTAATATGAAACCATAAAATCACATTAATTGCATTAATTGCAATTAATATGAAACCATTAAGAGAGTGGCTTTGAAACTTCCATGAGGTGGCACCCATGATGATGTGGAACATCATTATTGGTCCACCTAATGCCAACTCACCAATGAGGTGGCAAAAGGTCAAGTCAAAATTGACCTTTGGTCTTCCTTCTTAAGTCAAGTCAAACTTGACTCAATCTCTACCATGGTGGATATAATCCAACCATTTGATTCGAGCCAACTTAATATAATGAATCTAATTCATTAAATTAAATTGATTCAATGAGTCAAAATCTAAATTAGACTCATTTAACATATGAATCAACTTGAGTCGAACTCAAGTTAGCCCAATTAGGATTACTCTTAATCCAATTTGATTCATCAAATGAATCTAATCCTCTTGGTTCATCATATGAACCTAATCTCCACCTAATTGTCCTAAGTGTGTGACCCTATAGGTTCTTGTAACGTTGGCAATGCCCTAAACCCATTTAGGAGCATAAGTAATGAGCGGTATCTAGCAACACATCATTACTACCCAAGTTACAAGAATGTCGAGATCCGACATCACCTTGTGACTACCAATTGTGACTACTCACAAAATAATGACAAGTGTCCTTCTATCCTAGACATCTAGATTGATCAATATGAGGCATAGACCGTGTCATCCTCTAATCAATCTAAATCTTGAACTCCAAGTAGACTCACTCGATCAAATGAGATCAACATCTAATGTTGACTCATTTGGGCATGGCCATGCACTTAGTGGTCTCACTCTATCAAGAATACCGATGTCGCTCCCGTCATATGGGAGGGATAGATCCCATCTACATCACTCACATCCCTCTACATAATTCGTTATATACCCAGTAATCGCCTTTATAGTCCACCCAGTTACGGGTGACGTTTGACGAAACTAAAGTACATAACTCCTTATGTAGGGATCCATGGTGACTTCAGGTCTAAGGACTAATAGTCATACTAATAGCCACATGAGAAAGTATATGACACTCATATAACGATCCATGATACTTTCTCATGGCGGGTCATTCAGTATACATTCTCTAATGCATACCCATGTGTCAGCTTGATATCTCTATATCCATGACTTGTGAGATCAAGTCATCGAGCTGACCTACATGCTAGTCTTATTGTATTAACATTGTCCCTGAATGCCAATACTCGACTAGAAATGATTTAGAGTAGTGTTCCCTATATCATCTCACTATCGATTCAACTAATCGATTGATATAGGTATGAACCTTCTACTCAAAGACGCTATTATACTTAGTCTATTTGGCACTAATATAAATAAGTATAATAACCAAACAAATTCCTTTATTAATATACAAGAATATGATATACATGAGTCCATACAATCATCAAATGATTGGCTCTAGGGCTCTAACTAACAATCTCCCACTAGCACTAGTGTCAATCAGTATAGGCTCTAAGGCCTAAAGACCTAGTGTGACCATCATGCTTCCTCTGTGCCAAAGCCTTGGTCAAGGGATCTGCGATGTTAGCCTCTGTAGGTACTCTGCAAATCTTCACATCTCCTCTATCGATAATCTCTCGAATGAGATGGAAGCGTAGTATATGCTTGGTCCGCTGGTGTGAGCGAGGTTCCTTCGCCTGTGCTATAGCTCCATTGTTGTCACAATAGAGCTCAACTGGGTCAGCGATGCTAGGAACCACCCCAAGTTCAGTAATGAACTTGCGGATCCAAACTGCCTCCTTTGCTGCCTCTGATGCAGCAATATACTCGGCTTCTGTAGTCCTGCTTCGAACTCTTCCAGCTGACATCACCACCATTAATGCAAAATACGAACCCCGATTGCGATCGGTAATCATCCTGATCGGTCTGAAAGCTAGCATCACTGTAACCCTTTACAGTTAGCTCATCATTGCCTCCATATATCAAGAAATATTCTTTAGTCCTTCGTAAGTACTTAAGAATATTCTTGACCGCTATCCAGTGACTTTCACCTGGATCTGACTGGTATCTGCTCGTCATGCTCAAAGCATACGAGACATCAGGTCGAGTACACAGCATGGCGTACATGATCGATCATATGGCTGAGGCATAAGGGATCTGATCCATGCGGTTTCTCTCCTCTCTAGAAGAGGGACCTTGAGTCTTCGAAAGACTCACGCCATGTGACATCGGCAGAAATCCCTTCTTGGAGTTCTGCATGGCAAACCGAAGAAGTACCTTGTCAATATATATACTCTGACTTAGGCCAAGCAATCTCTTAGATCTATCTCTATAGATCTGTATCCCAAGAATGCGAGATGCCTCGTCTAAGTCCTACATTGAGAAGCAACTCCCTAGCCATGTCTTGACAGACTGAAGCATAGGGATGTCCTTCCCAATGAGTAGTATGTCATCCACATACAGTATGAGGAAGATAACTATGTCCCCTACAACCTTCTTGTAGACACAAGGCTTATCTTCGTTCTTGATGAAACCAAACTGTTTGATTGCATCATCGAATCGAAGATTCCAGCTCCGAGAAGCTTGCTTTAGTCCATAAATGGACCTATGCAGCTTGCATACTCTACTAGTATGCTGTGGATCTACAAAACCCTCAGGTTGTGTCATGTACACATCTTCGAGTAGATTTCCATTCAGAAACGCGGTTTTGACATCCATCTGCCATATCTCATAGTCATGGTAGGCTGCAATAGCAAGCATGATCCGAATGGACTTAAACATCGCCACTGGAGAAAAGGTTTCATCATAGTCAATACCATGAATCTGCTTGAAACCTTTAGCTACCAAGCGACCCTTATAGATAAGTCCATCCATGTCAGTCTTTCTCTTAAAGACCCACTTGCACCCAATGGGTTTTACCCCTTCAGGTGGATCAACCAAAGTCCATACTTGGTTGGTGTACATGGATTCTATCTCGGATCTCATGACCTCTAGTCATTTCTCGGAATCTGGTCTCATCACAGCTTCCTGATAGGTGGTAGGCTCATCATCTATGAGCACAACGTCATCATGGTCAGACAAGAGAAATGAGTATCTCTCAGGCTGACGACATCAGACCTGCGAAGAGGTATGTCTACTTGAACTGGTTGTTGTTCCTCAACTCCTTGTGGAACAACATCATCCACAACACTTTGTGGTTCCAGTTCAATTTCCATCGAGGCATTAGTGCTATTGTTCGCATCTTGAACTTCTTCAAGATCGAACGCGCTCCCATTAGTCTTTCTAGAAACAAAGTCCCTTTCTAGAAAGACCCCAGTCTTTGCCACAACTACCTTGTGCTGACTGTGAATGTAGAAGTAATATCCCTTAGTTTCCTTGGGATATCCGATGAAATAGCACTTGTCGGATTTAGGTCCTAATTTATCTGAGACTTGACGTCGTACGTAAGCCTCACAACCCCAAATCCTCATAAAAGACACCTGGGCATCTCTCTCAGTCCATATCCTATATGGTGTCTTTATCACGGCCTTTGATGGAACTCGGTTGAGTATGAAAGCTGTCGTGTCTAGAGCATATCCCCATAGATATGTCGGAAGATCTGTGTGACTCATCATAGATCGTACCATATCTAATAAGGTATGATTCCTCCTTTAGGATACACCATTCCACTGTGGTGTTCCAGGAGGAGTGAGTTGAGATAAAATCCCACACTCAGCTAAGTAGTCACGAAACTCATGGCTTAAGTATTCACCACCTCGATCTGATCGAAGTATCTTAATACTCTTGCCAAGCTGGTTCTGTACTTCATTCTTGAATTCTTTGAACTTTTCAAAGCATTCAGATTTATGTGTCATCAGGTACACATAACCGTATCTACTGAAGTCATCAGTAAATGTGATGAAGTATCTATAACCGCCTCTAGCAGCGATATTGAAAGGGCCACATACATCACTATGTATGAGTCCTAACAAATCAGTCGCTCTCTCGCCGTGCCCACTAAAGGGAGTCTTGGTCATCTTGCCTCGTAGGCATGACTCGCATATCTCATATGATTCAAAATCAAATGAGTCCAGCAAACCATCCTTATGGAGCTGGGATAAGCGCTTGTCATTTATATGACCTAAGCGACAGTGCCAGAGGTAAGTTTGGTTCAAGTCATTCGACTTGATCCTCTTGGTATTTATGTTATAGACAGGGCTCTCTAGGTCTAGAATGTAGAGTCCGTTTATCAGAGGTGCACTACAATAGAACATATCGTTTAAAAAGACGGAACAACATTTGTTCTTTATTATAAACGAGTATCCTCTCTTGTCCAAACAAGAAACTGATATTATGTTCTTTGTCAAGGCAGGCACATAACAACAATCGTCTAATTCTAGTACTAGCCCAGAGGGCAGAGATAGATGATAAGTTCCTACAGCAATAGCAGCAACTTGTGCTCCATTGCCTACTCGTAGGTCTATCTCACCCTTCGTCAATGCTCTGCTATTCCTCAGCGCTTGTACATTAGTACAAATGTGCGAAGCACATCCGGTATCTAATACCCACGATGAAGAAATAGAGAGGTTGACTTCTATAACATTTATACCTGAAGTAGAAATCTTATTTCTCTTCTTCTTAAGTTCTTCCAGGTATTCTTTGGAGTTCCTCTTCCAGTGCCTTGCTTGTCCTTGATATAGGTGACAAAGATGTTCAACCATATCGTAAGCGCTCATAAACTCATGTTGCTTCTGAAGTTCAAAGTTCATGGTTGCGAGCATAAGACAAGACACATCTAATGCGTCATCTCGATGCTTCTTGTAAGCATCTCGATCTGCTCGCGCGGCAGTGGCAGGAGGGGCCTCCGGAATGGGCTGCTCCAGAACGTACAGTTTACGTTCTTGGGTGAGAACTATTCTCAGATTCCTGTACCAGTTGCTCCGTTGAGCTTGTCCTTCTTAAGGACAGATCGCAGAGAGAAAATGTTCGTATTTGACGTCATGGTTATCTACAACAGAAAAATTTGCAGAAATAAATATCATATTCTTTTAAAAATCATTTAATTAGGCCTTTAATTAAACGATGCTCCCACTGAATTCTATAATTCTTGTGGGACAAGATCAACATCATACTAACCCTTGAGTTAGCTTTGGCTAATACACCCAAGGCTTAGTATGATCGGTAGGTAACGATTACCAATTACATCTCTATGCAACTCTTGTTTATAGAATCAATATCCGCATTTATATTAAAACTCGAGTTAGCTTTGGCTAATACGCCCGAGAGTTAATATAGATGTGATTTTGACCTATCTTTTCCAACCGTTGGAATAATGCCTATAGTTGACTCGATCCAACCGAGTAACTAGGAATACTCAATCTAATTGAGTTTGTATTCACCCATGCGTTGATAGGCGGGACCAAGATTGTCCCTCCGTACCCTACCAAGATAATATGTATTGCTCTGCTTTGGCAGATTCAACAATACATGTGATCGAGGTAGTGATAGGTATCACGGCACGGTTAGGCATTTAGAGTTGGTTCGATCTAGATCTAATCTAATCGAGAAGGATGCATCTTGTGCACGACTTAGATCTAATCTAATAGCAAGGGTGCATCATGTGCACGACTTAGATGTAATCTAATCGTTAAGGCACTAATTAATTAATTAACTATTAAACATGCATCAGATACATAATAATTAATTAATTAATCTATTTGTGATTTAGTCATGGCCCTACTACGATCTTCTCAAGCCAATGAGAAGATCGAATGGTCAACCTAGGGTCAACAGCTTCTCCAAGCTCCTCCCTTTGACCACCTTGTGTTGCTCGTGCCCGCCTCGGAACTCTGTCTCGTGTGGACCCTCCACCGCTCCAATTTGTACATTACAATTTGAAACTCGAGTTACATTCGAGTCTAAATCTAATTTACAACAAGAATAAAAGACGAGGCACGACGCGCAGGTCGCGAATAATAAAATAAATACAACACGCGAAAACACATCACGGCACGCAGGCCGTATTATGAATTACAACACAACCAATCATATTGGGTTTTGGGCCATGACTATCACAAAATTAATATATAATTCAAAATTATATATTTTCTTATTTTCTGTAATTTTAAAAATAATTTTTTACAATTTTACAAGTAAAATTTCCCGGCGGTCCCGTTTAGCGGTTTCAGGCGCAATCGCGGAACGGATCCCCTTGCGGGGCCCAGGGGCAGCGCCCCTACCCGCGATCTAACCATCGTGAGGGTTCCTTTGCGATCCAACAGCGCCTAAACCCGCTGTCCCAAAACGATTTGGGCCGAGACATTACCGTTTCGGAAAAATCTTCCCGACGGGTTCGTTTTTAGCGATTTCGGGTGCGATCGCGGAGCAAATCCCCTTGCGGGGTTAGGGGCAGCGCCCCTACCCACGATCTAACCATCGTGAGTTGCTCCGTTGCGATCTAAAAGCACCCGAGTCCGCTGTCCCAAAAGATTTTGGGTCGAAACGAAGCCGTTTGGGAAAATTCTTCCCGATAGCCGAAGCCTACAAGTTCCGAGACACTTGTGCTTCGCCTATAAGGAAAAATTACCCATAAAAACATAAAAATTGAATTTTTACATAAAATCACAGAAGTTTTGTTTTCCAAAAACCAAAAACCAAAAACTAACTCGTACAAGTCTTTGAACCTCGCTCTGATACCACTGTTGGGTTCTTCGAGCCGCGAAAACCGCTTTTTCGCGTCGCGGAAACCCCGAAGGACCCAAAGCCGTAGATCCGTGCAAAGATTCGTATACAAAATTTGAAAAACTATTTCTTGTACGAGTTCAAAAACTGATCTACTACTTAGATCTACGAGAAAAATGTTTACCCTTGTAGCGATGCCCTTCGCGTTCCCGCTCGTCCAAATGATGCCGGATCTCAAGACCGTCAAGCGCCGGTCCTCTAGAAGTATCCACACGGACACACTAGATGGAGATGACCAAAAACCAAGGTGTGCTAGCACCTATGTGGTTCGGCCAAGGGAGGAGGAGAGGGAGAGGGAGAGCTTGAGAGGAAGAACACAAGGAAGAAGAAGAAGTTACACCACTTGAATGGGAAAAAATGAAATTCACACCCAAAAACCAAGTGGCCGGCCACTTTCAAAATTCACATTAATTGCATTAATTGCAATTAATATGAAACCATAAAATCACATTAATTGCATTAATTTCAATTAATATGAAATCATTAAGAGAGTGGCTTTGAAACTTCCATGAGGTGGCACCCATGATGATGTGGAACATCATTATTGGTCCACCTAATGCCAACTCACCAATGAGGTGGCAAAAGGTCAAGTCAAAATTGACCTTTGGTCTTCCTTCTCAAGTCAAGTCAAACTTGACTCAATCTCTACCATGGTGGATCTAATCCAACCATTTGATTCGAGCCAACTTAATATAATGAATCTAATTCATTAAATTAAATTAAATTGATTCAATGAGTCAAAATCTAAATTAGACTCATTTAACACATGAATCAACTTGAGTCGAACTCAAGTTAGCCCAATTAGGATTACTCTTAATCCAATTTGATTCATCAAATGAATCTAATCCTCTTGGTTCATCATATGAACCTAATCTCCACCTAATTGTCCTAAGTGCGTGACCCTATAGGTTCTTGTAACGTTGGCAATGCCCTAAACCCATTTAGGAGCATAAGTAATGAGCGGTATCTAGCAACACATCATTACTACCCAAGTTACAAGAATGTCGAGATCCGACATCACCTTGTGACTACCAATTGTGACTACTCACAAAATAATGACAAGTGTCCTTCTATCCTAGACATCTAGATTGATCAATATGAGGCATAGACCGTGTCATCCTCTAATCAATCTAAATCTTGAACTCCAAGTAGACTCACTCGATCAAATGAGCTCAACATCTAATGTTGACTCATTTGGGCATGGCCATGCACTTAGTGGTCTCACTCTATCAAGAATACCGATGTCGCTCCGGTCATATGGGAGGGATAGATCCCATCTACATCACTCACATCCCTCTACATAATTCGTTATATACCCAGTAATCGCCTTTATAGTCCACCCAGTTACGGGTGACGTTTGACGAAATTAAAGTACATAACTCCTTATGTAGGGATCCATGGTGACTTCAGGTCTAAGGACTAATAGTCATACTAATAGCCACATGAGAAAGTATATGACACTCATATAACGATCCATGATACTTTCTCATGGCGGGTCATTCAGTATACATTCTCTAATGCATACCCATGTGTCAGCTTGATATCTCTATATCCATGACTTGTGAGATCAAGTCATCGAGCTGACCTACATGCTAGTCTTATTGTATTAACATTGTCCCTGAATGCTAATACTCGACTAGGAATGATTTAGAGTAGTGTTCCCTATATCATCTCACTATCGATTCAACTAATCGATTGATATAGGTATGAACCTTCTACTCAAGGACGCTATTATACTTAGTCTATTTGGCACTAATATAAATAAGTATAATAACCAAACAAATGCCTTTATTAATATACAAGAATATGATATACATGAGTCCATACAATCATCAAATGATTGGCTCTAGGGCTCTAACTAACATGTGCTTGCTGCATTTATTTGCTGTATTTGGTTGGATGCATATGTTTGACATGCATACAGGATTTATGACACTCTCGGTTTGACGACCCTTTTGTTCTGGATAGGAGTTCCTGGTGAGTATAGCTTCCTCAGTTACCTTTCAATTTTATATTTTTCCTATATATGATTTGGAAGTTGTATTCCATGTTTATTACTGTTAGATATATCTTACTAGACATGTCTATTGGTATTCGCTGAGTTATTGAACTCACCCCGTGGACACTATCTTTTCCAGGTACCAGGTTGTTTATGGAGTCTCTTGGAATATCCTGTCTGTTGGTCCCCACGTCACATCAGAAGACCTGTCTCCGCTTGTG